>NC_092076.1:13524431-14124431 GCF_039877785.1 Chaetodon trifascialis | reverse complement strand
CACGCTCACACTCACACCTAGGGGCAATTTTACAGTCACCAATTAACCTAATGAGCATGTTTTTGGTCTGTGGGAGGAAGCCGGAGTGCCCGGAGAGAACCCACGCATGCACAGGAAGAACATGCAAACTTCACACAGAGAGGCCTGACCCGGGAATCGAACCGGCAATCTTGTTGCTGTGAGGCACGCGCACTGCCTGCTGCGCCACCGTGCAGCCCCTGCTTTGCTGATAGCATGAGCAAATCTCTGTTCACTATAAGGCTACAGCCAGCAGCTAGTTAGCTTAGCTCAGTATAGGACAAATTTTCCAACATGGCTCCCTGTGAAGCAATGAAAACAGTTCTGTAGACTGTGGCATTGCTGTTGTAGCTCATGTTAATGTCATAAACAACATGACTGCTAGTAGTCAGATGTTTTTTGATCTTTGGACAAAATTGGGCCAACTGTTTCCCTCTATTTCCAGTCTTCATGCTAATTGTCTCCTGGCATCAACTGTTGACGTGAAAAATGTTCCTTATTCATTAAAATCCTAGACTGAGCCCATTTTAAAAGGTTATTTACTCATGCTGTTTGTGAGTTTAACACTTGATTTTATAAATACGTACAGGTTAAAGATTAAAGTAACAACCTGCCATATTTCACCTACTGTAAATAAATGTCAGCTTTCCAACAAGACATCTCTTAAAATCACACAACAGTAATTAATTATATTTTCTTTTCTAATCATCCGGTGTCTGGTAGATTGCTTCCAGCCTTCAAAAAACTCATCTGCAAAACAGATGTATCTTACAGTATATGCCTGCCAGCAGCAATATTGGTTTGCTTGGCATGAACACAGAGGATGAAATGAGTTCACTGCAAAAATGAGCCCAAAAACATGTTTTAGAATAAAAGTTTTAGTCAGAATTTCCAGCAGAATTTCAAATACAAAAGTCTCAGAGAAAACATCTCAACAACAGTTTGTCATCTTATAAATTAGGCTTTTAGAAATATACAGTTGCATGTGTGTAGTCTGTGGAGGTGAGTGTTGATTAGTTGAAGTAGAAAAGAAGAGCAGATACAGGTCTTGTCTGTTAAGAACATTTTTTACAAGCATTGTATTGGCAACTTAAATAAGAGCAAATTTACAGCACATAGTGGACTGTGTTTTACATTTCTGGTACCTTTTTGCACCGCTACCAGGTATCCTCCTGAATTTGCTACATCTTTTTTTTAATTAACAGACAGTCCAGAATAGGGGCTTGCACTGAAAGAGCTAAAGAAAAAAGCACTTCCTATGACTCTATAAACATGATCATTTACCCACAGGTGAACTGAATAATGCTGAAGGGATTTAACTGATCCCCAATGGCTAATTCATGTCTCCGCACGACACATTCACTTATATTTTGATTGTACCATCGTGTATAATTCAGAACCCTTTGCCTCTTTCCTCACTGCCTGCGTCGTTTTTTTAGCAGGGCTTCTTTGTCTCAGAACTCCAACATGTCATTTGGTTTATCGTAACTTTGTCTGGCTGTCACGGCTTGTTACTCATGTGCCTTTTGGTTTAACTTTAGGCACATCTCTTTCCAGTCTTGGCTTCTCGGGTTATTTTCAATTCAGAGGTTGTGCTGTTCAGTGTTTTAGACAGCAATGAGACCTTAGCATACCTCTAGCACTCGGGGTGCCAAGTGCTAGAAGTTCCAATTTGAAGCAAATAAGCAGTATGCTTCAGTGCGGCTTGCGCCCGTCACACTGCAGCAGCACGAGCCACAACCAGCGCTTCTCCCAAGCTTCTGTTTAGCATTCCTTGCTAAAGTGGCTCAGGGGGTTGAAGCTCTGACAAACATTGTTAGCATGGCTGTTGTAAATCTGGAGCAAAGCAGGAGTTTTCATAGCTTTAGGAAATGAAGGAAAGGCTTATTTTGCACAGTAAAAGCTTTGGTAACACAAGGCTTTCAAGGTATCCCTGTCTGGATTTGCTAGTTGGCTTATCAACAATGCTACTAACAGTTTTTAAGAGCTTTGGTGAGTAGCTGTTCAGTCCCAGCCAAAATTGTGGCCGGTCATTTGGTAAAATTTGAGATTGAAGGGTCTGTAGAAGTCTCTGAGCCTAAGCAGGACCTCAGAGGGGATCTGGGGATGGGGCCTGCCCTTTGACTTCCCCAGGCAGCGTGGCCTGCTGCTCCCCTCAGGCTTCTTTAGGCAGGGGAAGCCTTTGGTCTGGTTGAAGTAGAAGTGCTTGTCTGTCACCACACGTTTGAGTCCCAGGAAGTCCTGGACCCGGCCCATCTCGCCTGCTGGGTCCGTCACGAGGCGCTCGCCGCTGACAAACAGGAGGCGTGAGAGCGGGAAGAAGCGCAGCCAGTTCTCCAGGTGCTTGGCGTAGATGCCAATGCGCACGGCACTCCAGGACGTGTCGATGAGGCCTGTGGTGGCGTTGCGGAAGGCCAGGTTCTGGAAGGACGGGAGCCCAGGAGATTTGGACAGAGTCTGGGTGTAATCAGAAACAGCCCGGGTCACGGGGTCACGCACCACCACGATGAGCTTGGTGTGGCGGCTCATGGAGAAGACGCGGCGAGGAGCTTCTTTGGTGATAAAATAACTGGGGGTCTTCTCCATGGTGATCTGACCCTCCAGAGTGCGAGGCATCAGGTTCCTGTACGAAAAAGAGAGACGGATCATTAATAAAACTCTTCTCTAAACATTGCATGAGTGTCCACTTGATAAAAAGCCAACATATTTATGTTGTAAGCTGCAAAAATAACATCTACATATTTGGAAAAAATTAATACATTCCTTTGATTTCCTCATAACATTCCTCTGATGATGCCTCAATTGCCTTGAAGGCTTTCTGATTTTGCTTTGTAATTAGTGGGCTAAATCTGTGATTAGAGGGAGATAAACATGACATTAGCTGCTGGCATTGATGGAGTGACCATGTCAGCACAGACTGGGAGGGAGTCTGTGAGTGGCTACTGTAGGAAAACCACAAGGCTATATTAACCTCAGAAAAGTAATTTCCTCTCATCCGCTGCCTCCTCCTAAACAGTCTCATAACGGCCTGGACTCTCCGCGTGCCGCTGTCCCAAAAGACTGAAATAACAGCCACATTACTGTCATACCACTGGTATTTGTAGTCTTCCAGCAAGGTTGGAAAGGTTACCATCAATGCTCCCATAGTTTTTCACTTATCTCGTTATTTTTTCCCCTTTTGTACGTGCTGCAAGCTAATCCATATCAGATGGCAGTGCTGGGTAAGTTAATCTAAAAATTTATTCATTGCATTTTACTCATTGAAAAAGTATTACGCTAATGACTCAACAGCAAAAGTCGTAAAAGTTAACTACGCTATTTGTTGCTTTTGCTATTCAGCCCAGTGCCTTTAAGCAACTTCAACTCCTCAAGACCCATCACATGTTCATCATCCTAAATAATATGTGTCTGCCCAGCACTCTTACACTACGTCTCATATTTAAAAAAAAAAGAAAAAAAAGAGTATTTTAACTACACAATGGAGTGTTAAAGAATAATTCTGGCTTATTTCAGGTAGGATCTTATTTTTGTAGTTTTCATGGAATAAGTAATAAAAACACTGTAATCCCCAAGAGGCCTTTTTTTTTTTTGTCACAGTAGGCTATGACAGTGTGACGATGAGCCAGTATACACAAGACCAGCTCATTGAAACTGAAGCAGCTAAATGGAATTCAGCCATCAATCATTTTGTTATATACACCTGTGCTTTTCCTACTGTGACATGTCAAAATGTCTGCAGTAAAAAAGGTGTATCGCTGACATCTGGGAAAACTGAAGTGAGGCAGGGCGAGCAACCTCAGGGCGAGCCACACTTAAGAAAAGAAAAAACACAGAATAAATCAGATTTTGCTGCGCTGCCGGTCCTCAGATCTGATGAATTAACTTAGTGAGCCAATATGATAATTACTGATAGAAATAAAGGCCAACGCTATTTTATTGGTAATAGAAACAGGCAGAAGTCCAAAAGTATCCTTTAACAAACAGGTTAGTCGAGTATCGTCTTTCGGTAGCCATGTGTTTGCATTCAATCCTGATTATTGCCTTTGGCGCTCTGATTGTTATTATCATCAGTGGTTGAGGTATTCTAGGCACACGTTGGCTTTCAGAGGACTGGGCTGCCCTCTTCCTCGTGTTCCTCACCCCTACTTAAATGACTCAGAGGATGAGAAGATGTAGTAGTACCTCAGAAAGTTCAACAAACCCTGACCAAAGCCTGCGTTTGACTGAGAGTCCCTATAATGTGCCAGAGCACACTGTATATAAAACGAGGGAAATGGGAGGGAAAGGAAAACCTATTTGTCTGGTGTCCTTCATTTCATCTAAATGCTACTGTAATGTTAAAATGGAATCTAATAACCTCCGCTGTGAAAAAAACATCCTGCCAATTTTCCTCTCTTAAAAAAAAAAAAAAAAAAAAATTCAATACAGGTTTTTGTTGAGTTTAAAGAGGAGATTCAAATCTCGGGCTCAGTTTGTGCTCTAGAAATCCAGGCAGTGAGGAATGCCAGTGTTGCAACTGTGAAAGATCCCCCAGCTAATTTCCACGCTTCTCCCCCCTCCCTCCTCAGCAGGCATGTGGTGATGGTTGGGTCGAAGTCTTCGTGGTTGGTCTGTAAGTGAAGGGCTTATGGGGCTCTGAGCTCTGGTGTGTGGTGATGGAGCCGACTCCTTGTTCCTCTCTCTCTGATCCAACACACACACTCAGATCCAAGTCCGGCATGTCCCCTGGCATGAAGCTACGAGGGTAACACCAAATACACAACTTATGGTATTCATAAGAAACCTCTGAGTTGTATTACAGGGCCGGGGATAAACAAAACGGAGAAAAATGCAGCAAATACCAAAGGGAGAAAAGTTTACAAAAACAGTGCTGTTTCTATGGCTAGTCTCACTATTGGGATGTATTGAAATGAGCATTTCAAGCCAAAACGTAAGCTACAACCTATCGCTCAGAAGCCAACTTTACGAGACGGGCTTATTTCTGGTCATCACATGACGTGAGCGGCAGTATAGCTTTTATGGATCTCGATTCCAGACAGAGGAGGCTAAACTTCTCATTTGGTTGCAAGGACAGTTTAATAACCCTGGCTCTGAGAGGAAATTCCACCCTCAGAAGCTGTTACTCTCACGTGTCATCAATCTGTGAGGTTACTTTGTGGTAATTGCGTGCTGTTTCAGCGCATCTACCCAACCTGCCTCATTTACCTGTGTTTCCAGCTGACTCTCGAGAACCCCCGAGGGAACACGCCAATGAAGTATTTTCAGACGGGAAAAAAGGGAAATTTGCATCCTTTAATCAACATATTTTTGGCTGCAGTGCTTCAATATAACTGTCATCGGAGTCTATTTCTTTAAGATGAATTTCTCCCACTATGACTCTTGAACGCTGGCGCAAAACAGTGGCTGCTGAAATAATCCCTCTGCTCTAAAGGGACTCAAACTTGAGGGTTGCTGTTGATGTGGACTGTGGATCACACAGTTGTCATGACCCTGGGAAAATGGGCATCATCTCATTTTTTTTTTCTTATAAGGATACGATTAAAAACACACTACCAAACAACATGCAAGATGCAGGACAACATGCAAGATATTTTTAGTGTTTGGATTTTTCTGTGGTTGCAGACAGCGACATCCAAAGATCCAGATCTGAAAGCAAGAAACAGCCCAGGTGCCGGTATGTTTGCACTGTTTGGTGCTCTGTGAGTGTGTCTATAGCACACATCAGTCTAATGGAAGCCATGGTGTTGCATTCGAGGCTGAGTGGGGCTTCCATTGACATCATGTTTACATTTCAGTCCACTAGCCTGTAATCACAGAACAGCCTGGCTACAACAAAAAGCCAGGAGGAGGCCACACAGCAGTGGAGCCCAGGGAGGAGGGTGTGCAGATAGGAGAAGAAGAGCAAAAGAAAAGAGTGGGCAAGAATAAATGGAAAAGGGGGCATGAGAGGTAAGAGCACAGATGGAGAGAAGAAAAACAGCAGCACGCAAAGAGGCCCGAAAATCCTCTCATTAACCTGGAATCACCGTTCAGAAGCGTCTAATCTCGTTTTCTCTCATGAAGATAAAAACGCAGCGTTTGTTCTCTTTATCTGATAGCAGTTGCCGAGGCCGTTGACCGCTGGCCTTTGTGCGGTTTCCAGAGAGAGTTTGGGGGAAACCTCGCGGCCTGACGTTTGTTTTCATCACACCTTTACCGTTAGCATCTGGAGCAGGAATGCAGTCAGGTTTGAAAGTACGCAGATGTGCGTTTATCTGCACGCACAAATGCGTCCAGACGCTCTCACATTTAGCTGCGCTCTGTGTGGGTGGGCTGAGCTTTATTAGGGCCTGTTTAAAGGACTGCAGGCTAATAGGCTACTGTTTATAACCAGAATATGAGGACACATGCGTGAGCTGTGTATATGGACCTACGTCAGGCTCTCAATAAAAGCAACAGGAGAGGAGCAGGGGCTGCTCCGTGTGGAGGTAGGAGACAGATTATTTGAAGAGCATTTTCCATTTCTGCCCTCCAAGCCAAGTTGACTGCATATTTGGTCAGAATTGAGTTAACACCAGAATCTTTTGACGTTTTTACGACATACAAAATGATCGTGCCAGAGAAATGTAACATTTCCATGAAGACGCTACGCAGAATTTGCAGTTACTACAAAATGCAGTAAAATCCGAGCCAGACCGCACTCTGCACTCGGGCTTGGTGAACTGGGCTTGTCGACCACTTGCTGCACTCTCTGCCACTGAGAGCTATGTCAAGTAAAAGGTAGCGAGTGTTCAGACAGCTACGGCTAGCTATAGTTTCTTTGCCCACCACTGGCTGCTATCTGTAATTGGAAAAAATCAACTTTGATGAGATAGTCCTGCTAAAGTATAACTAGCCTATCTCAGTGGGCTAAAAAATAAGTGCTATCTCTCTTTCTGACTTTAACTGAATTCCCGCTATTTAATCAGCTTTAAAATCCTACTTTTAACATGAATTTCAGTTTTCCTGTCATGAGGAGTAACTCACTACTCCTGTGACTCTGAAGGAGTGATTTAAAGTTAAAAAAAAAAAAGACCCAGGTGATGTCGTCAGGGTTATCTATGGACAGGGGGCAAGAGGTGAGTATCTACCAGGCACACGGAGGTGTACGAAAAATGCCACTGAGTTGCATTATGGGAAATGTAAGATTTTGACTCATACAAGGAAATAAATGTTCAGACATTTTGTCCTCAGCTGCGTATGTTGATCTTTTCTTTCAAAAATCTGTCTCTTGAAAGTCTCACAACCGTGTGAAAGTGCAATAAGAAATCTGAAGCTGAAAGACCAAAAGTCCAAATCATTCATTTTAATTGATGATTAATTCATTTCTATTAAAATCTATTACAGATTGCAGGCTGACAGGCACAGACAGCAAAACAGAGAAAACCTGATAACCATTAAGTATAATCAAAAATAGTTTATTCTCTTAAAAGAAACTTGTTCAAAAGAAGAAGAAAAGCTGAAAGAGCACATTAGGACTGTAGCTGCTGCATTTCCCCTCACATAAACTGACTCCAAACACTGAGTGCATCTGCATTTTTAGGTGTAGGTGTTGTCTATGCTCATTTATTTTCAGTTGAAACGGTCTAAAAGAGCATAAAACAAAGGCATTTTAACTTTTCTAATCTTTCATGCACCCTGAAAGCCTCTTCTATCAACTTTGCTGTTTGTACAGTCACTGCTTTATGACTTCACAGGCAGGACTGCTGCTCTGAATGAAGGGTTTCACCCACTGAAGTGCTTATCAAATGTGTGTGTATCTTAAAATAAAGAGGGCACCTGCAGGCACTGCAAACACAGCGGCGATTATCACTTTTCTAGTGGGAAGCACAGATTTCAGTCATTTTCAGTTCTGTGTTTGCACACCGCCCGTCTCTCTCTCTCTCTGTTTCTGTGCTTTCTACTGTGACATACACTCACACGCATAAACACAACACACACACTCTAACCATGTGAACATGCCTTCCACAGGCTGGATCCACATCTGGGAGCAATGAAGTCCTCAGTGTGTGTGTGTGTGTGTGTGTGTGTGTGTGTGTGTACAGCGGAGATGAGGGAAGTGTTTCTGGGTTAGGAAGTTTCCCTCTTGTCCCGGGGTTCGGAGCTCTGAAAGCTGTGATCCGTACTGGCTCTGCTGGGCCAGAGGCCAGACCCCCGGACCCTCTTAATCCCCACCAGCCTGCTCTGCGTGGAAATGGACTCTTCCACCCTGAAGGTCAGAGGCAGATGGTTGTGATTCAGAGGGCGAGACCACCGGGGATCACGGGGGATCACGTACTGCAACATGTCATCATGTGCAGATTTCTCTCGCATACATGCGATGTTTCCTCCTCTTTTCCTTCCTCTCTCCCTCCAATTCTCTTTCGCTCACCTCCTCCATTTTTTCCACTTTTCCCCATTTCCCTCTCACAACTTCAAAGCATCCACTTGGCCTCTGCTGGATCCTTCAAAGTGAGACTGTTATGAATACATTTGACATGTGTGAAGGAATTTTAAAACACATTGACATCCGCGACCACTACAGAGGGACATGCAGACAGATACAGTCTGCCTGTGTGTGTTCAAAGATCTGTAAAAACTGCTGCGTGGAGGCAGAGGTTTGTCATTACTGACGGCAAATACAGGGCCGAGGAGCTTCTGTGGGCTGATTAGAAGTCAGCCCGGACTGTAAGCAACTCAATAAAAGGGGAGGCAAAGTACTGCTTCTCTCTGTGTCTGTTGGAGTTGGGCCACTGCATTAGTTGGATGGCCAATATTTAGCCTTTTGTTAAATGTAACCGTCGCTTCGTGAAAACAGAGAAAACTTCCTTCCTTGATCGTTTTCTTATTTTTTCAGGTTTGCAGATTTCTGGTTGCCAGAAAGGAGATTTTAAGCCTAAAGTGATTAATGATAAGTAATTGCATCTGGTTTTTTTTATGCGTCTAAATGCAGTTTCACAGGCTTTTCCTGTAAAGAGTAAAATTCAGGTGGAAACAGTCGATACTTTGAAGAGTCGATTCTAAAAGTGTTCACAATATTAAAGCCATTGTAAGACCTTAAATGCCACATAGAAAGCAACTGAACACCTTTTTCATAGAATATTAGAAATCAATAGGGCCAACATCAAATTATTAAGTATGAATTTATTTACATTTATGTCACATTTCTTGAAGGTAAGTTGAATATAACAGTAATTCCTAGAAATAATAAAATTAATTTGACCTGGATCAGAAATGTAGAATTTATGTCTGGAAAGAATAATAATAATTATTAAAATATCATTGTAAATTAATTTTTTTTTTTACTGCCTTCCAAGGTCTTTTTTGAGGGACTAAACTCGACGCTTTAAAAACTTGCCAAGACCTGCAGATTCTACACTGAACTCTGGCACAAGATATCATCCTTCAGCTCCTTTACACTTAATATCTGTTTTACATAAACCCATGCGGCTCACACCTCGTGTTACTACATCTCACTTCAGCGTGTGTGTGGCAGACTATTACACACTCTGAAGGTTACCGTCTGGCTGACGCACCAGGGTGGTGAGGAGTATTTTTGCCGAGGAGGTTTGCATCACTGGGGTAGGTCGGTAGGAAAGAGCTGAAGAATGTGTCTAGCTGAGGGGAAAAATAGAGGCGTAACAGTTAATAGAGACATCACAGGGCCTGAGAGTGGTGAGTAAATCAGAAGTGGTCAGTCAGAGTTTCCTCTGAGAAACCATGCAGGGCAGCCGTAATGACAGAGGAAGATCTATGTGTGTGCTGCTGCTGCTGCTGCTGCTGCTGTGAATGTATGTGTGACTTTCAGCAAAGACACTGTAGGAACCGTCAGCATTAGCCTGCAACCGTCTGACTTCCCTCTGACTGATGTGACAATACTGACATGTCTCAAAGGAACAGTTTAACATTTGGTGAAATACACTCATTTGCTTTCTTGCTCAGAGTAAGATGCAAAGATTGATACCACAGTCATGGCTGCATGCTACTGTAAATATGTGGCTGGGGCTGATAGCTTAGCTTAGCATACAGACAGGAATTAGGGAAACAGCCAGAACACTTTAACACATTAAATCTTGTTTGTTTAATCTGCGCAGTGTCAAAATGACAATTCGGCATTTTACGGGAGGTTATGTCTGGCGCATGACCCCCATAAAACAGCATAAAACAAGATATAAAGTGTTAGGGTAATTAAAGGGCTTTAGAGGTGCTGCTAGGTGGGTTTTATTACCTTTCAACAGAGCCAAGCTAGCTGTTTCCCTGCTTCCTGTGTCTGTGCTCAGCCAGCTGGCTGCTGACTGAAGCTTTCTATTACAACTATACCATACAGACACGAGAGCGGTAGAGATCCTCATGTCTAACGCTTGGCAGCAGAACAAATGAGGTAATTTCCCACAATAATCGTGCCATTGCTTTAATCTTTCAAACAGTTTTTTTAATTAATAGGAGAATAAGTACAGCACTGTAAGTGTAAGAACTCTGACTTCACTAACTAATAATAAGCAAGAACGTATCATCAAAATACTTCAAAATGACCAGAAAAAAGAAGAGAAATAAGGACAGGAAGAAGGAAGGCAGTGATTTTCTCCCTCTGATCGCGTAACAACCTGTAATGACCTGACATGAAACCTGTTATGTGTGTTTGAATGTTTATGTATGAGTGTAATGTATGTGTCCATATGGGAGAGAGGAAGTCAGCGTGTGTGTGTGTGTGTGTGTGTGTGTGTGTGTGTGTGTGTGTGTGTGTGTGTGTGTGTGTGCGCTGCTGATTGCTCCCACCCCTCCTGACTTATCAAATGGGAAAATCTGCAGTCGTGTTCCTGCCGGGCCCACAGTGGCCTACTTGTTTTGCTTTATCTCCGAGCTGCCAGGGGCCTCGGGGGCCCCACCCTGCCTTCATCCGATCTCCTGAACACAGGGGCGGAGGGAGGGACGGACGGATAGATCGGGTAGATCCTGACCCCTGTGATGTCATTGTCTTTGCCACAGATTACGGAAGTGGGCTCTTAGGATGGTGTGATGACGTGGGAATGACTGGGTACAATTTTGATAACTGACAGATTAAGTCAAAAAAGTCAAATATGAACTGGTTGTAGGTTCTCAAATATGAATACATTTATATTTTAATTTTCTATTATATTAAACTGAACATATATATATGAATTTTGCAGTGTAAATTTTTTTTTGCTACTTTGCTATTTTCTGGCATTTTCTGGCAAGAAAACGTCACAAAAATAACTGTTAGCTGCAGCCTAATAGCACATATATATATCAAGGTGTATTTAAAATATCAGCTATTACACTGATTGTACTGTAAGTAAGCATACTTGTAAGTTTTTCTTGATTTATGTCAAATTATTAAATATATTACAATGAAGACCTGATTATATTTTGTAATTTACATTGATATATAGTCACTTTTTAACATTATTTTATTACACTAGATGGATGGATGGATGGATGGATGGATGGATGGATGGATGGATGGATGGATGGATGGATGGATGGATGGATGTTGTTTGGTCTTCATCTCAGTCAGTCCAGTTAAAGATTAACCATGAGACAACATGTACAGACTGTAATGTTTACCCTCCTGTGAGTCTGTGCCGGCGACAGAGAAAACAACCACGCTTTCACTAATTAAACAGCTTTTCTAAATGAGTACACACACATGTGCGCACACACCTCAGAAACACTGTAATTGACTCAATATGGACTTCTGCTCAGCTGGCAACTCCCCAGGTCCTGACCAATAAGAACACTCGATCCTGTCCGATCCTGAAAACCCACTTCCGAGCAGTTTCAGCCTGCCACTCCTTGTGGTTTCTCAGCTCATTGTTAGCGGCGTCGTAAGCTGAAAAAGGGAAATCGCTGCTGGCAGAGTCGTGGCTTTTACAACTGGAAGCAGTCCATTCAGCGGTCTGCTATTAGTACCATCTATCAAGCTCATCAGTGTGGACTCAGGAGGCCTTGGCCACGTTTACACACACATCAAACATGCAGGACGCAGTAGATTTGGATGGACATGAAGCGGGAGCTGGCGTTGGCTTCCAGATTTCCCCCAATCACAGTGTCTTGTTTGATGTTTCGCTTGTCCTCGAATGCAGCTCTTGCCCTCCGCGCCAGAGTTTCAGGCGTAATTAATCTCATTTCCTCTCCAAACCAGCGCAGACATCACCGACAATTAACCAATTCCTCTAAGTTGATTAAGTCAGGCCGATGGGAGTTTTCTATGTAGCTTTTATAGCAGACAAAGGAAGGTGTGTTTCTCTGTGGGATTCTCAGGGTGGCTGCAGGTTCTCACAGCCTCCACCTCCCCACCCAGGCAGTCAGACATTAAACAGAGAGAGACAGCAGTTAGAGGTCCACTGCCACACACACACACACACACACACACACACACACACACACACACACACACACACACACACACACACACACACACACACACACACACACACACACACACACACACACACAGAGTCAATAATTACCTGCCTCTCCAGACAGACCAGTGATGGTTAACTGGGTGTGGGTTTTACTATCTGTTCCGTCTATCGAAAGCCAGCAGCCTTCACTGTGAATAAATGCATCTACCTCAGCGTGCGTCTCTTTTTCTGACAAAAACAATAATCTAATTGACGTGGATGGAGAAAGAGAGTCGATATCATATTATCTTCAGATCCATTTTTCAATGCAAGCAGTGGAAAACAGAGCCTGAAGGCAGCATAATTAAAGGGCGAATCAAACCTCAAAATGATTATTTTGATCATATTGTACTGCAGAGCTGAAACAATTCATTGATTAGTTGATAAGCTGGTGCCCAATAAATTTTGGTAACAGCCATTCTGGTAATTAATCATTTAGATAATTTTTTCTTGCAAAAATGCCAAATATCCTTTTTTATATCATGGCAAACTGGATATGTTGGGTCTTTGTTGGGTTCACTGTTTTCAGACATTTATAAACCAAACAATTACGCAGTTAATATAACATCTCCAGCGATGATGTGAAAAGTATTCAACATATAATTCCATCTGCTTTAAATGATGCATTTTCCTTTTTTCAAGTTCGTCTTAAAACAACACTCACACGCCACATGTGCTATTAAATCATTTTTTTCTTCACTGCAATTGATCCTCCTGTCCATACTGACCATGACGAGAGCCTAATGTAAGTGACTGGGAGTTTAATCCACAGTCTTTGTTCCACACACTTCCCATGAAACAGAAGGCGGCGTGCTCTTTGCTTCATCATATTTACATGTTTCCTGAGAAATCGGGCAACGAGGGAAAGACTTATCATGTTTATAATAGCCAGTTAGCACTGAATATTTGTTACACACATCCCCATCTGTCCATCAGGAAGCCTGTCATCAAACTGGCCTCTGTCAGTCTCAGTCGGTCCCTGTGTACTTTAGCTATAATAACTACAACTATCTGTCTGTCAAGAAACTGTGAAATGAGTTGAGGCAGTCGGATATATATATATATATATATATATCTGGTTTCACCCAGACTCTGCTATGGCATCATCATAAAAATTCGAGAAAGAATTTCATTGGATGCAAAATTATTAGAATGAATCATCAACATTTTTTAGGTCTAAAATACCATTAATCTTACCCGCATAATGACTTTTTGTCATGACTGGGCGATACATGGGCATATAGGTCATGTATAGTGTGAGACATGTGTTATAAAAACACATGAACATCAATTTTGACTTCATCGGAACTGTGAAACTTCAGCAGTAGACCTGTCAACTCAGTATCTTTCAGTCTTTTTCATTAAAAAAAATTCCTGTTCGAGTTCCAGTGTTATCCCTCTACTGGATCTCAGCGTGGAAACGCTCTGTTGAAACACAAAGAGTCGTCTTACGCTGAGAGAATGCGTTCAGGATGTCCAGTATGGACAAGAGGAGACCGTGAAGAGACACGCATGTGAGCTCTGTTTTAAGACAGAAAAATATGAATCTATCCTTTAAATCAGGAACATTCCTTCATATTTTAATATCTAAGCATCAGTATTGCAAATATTAATTTAACAAATGACAGCCTAGAAGTCAGTACAGCCAAAAGTACTTGGTAATAATAATAAATGGTAAATGTACACAGTTATTTTGCACCACGGCGCATGTCTTACACAATCTGATGACGACATCTTCTTATGAATAAGACAGTTTCTGTCACATGCAGTGCTTTTATTTAACTCATTCACTGCATGCACTAATCTAAAACACAAGGCAGATGACACACAGAGGAGAGAGGGAAGAAAAAAATGACGTAGAGACGAGAAGGAGTAGAAAGATGGCTGTTCTGTTGTGGTCTGTTCAACGCGGTGGCTCATCAGTCATCTCTGATCTCTGTTGTTTAACAAGGAAAGGAAGACTTTGATGAATCTGCGGCTGAGGAAGAGTAACAGCATGTCTTGAGTCTTTTACTGACACGGCACATTCTCAGTCTGACAGTCAGGACTGAAAACTGTGAATATTAAGAAATTAAAAATCCGTCACAGTGATGAATGATGTGAACTTTCTCTTTCTGTTCTCTGGAACTGCGACCGAAGAGTTTCCTCAGTGATCCGCTCATCGTGCATCTCTCACCAGTCATGATGCCATTATTTCTGATTGGTAGAGACATGGCATGCTGGGAGGGTAAAGGTCAGCCAATGATAAGCTGTCAAAATATTGATGACGGAGTTGGATCAGGCCTTTTTTTTCACATAGTAGAAATCCATACCTATTCCACACCAATTTATCAAGTCATGTTTGATTATTTCCAAAAGTTTTTCCAGATTAATTTACATATTCTATTAATTCCGACAAGAATCCCTCTACATGTAAAGCAGCATGCGTCATGTTATGTTTATTAGTTCTGACAGACATGCTGCATACCGTTGCTCACAGTCGTGGATACAACCAGCTTCTTTTTCCTTCTTGCGCTGATGCAGCTTCAAATACTCACAAAGCATTGAACCCTGTCTTCTGCACAAAGCTGTCTTTCTTCCAGGAAGATCTATACATTTCCTATTTTTCCAAATTCTTCCATGAAAGCCTCGGTTCTTTCCCCCCAAACCCTCTGTCAGTCTGAAAAACGCTCTCCGCAACATGCAGCTTCCAAGAATGTGAGCAGGGAGGAATTCAACCAGAGAATCCCCCGTGATTGGTAGAAGAGTCGAACAGGAAATAAAAACTGGACATTCATGTCTAGGTAGTGCATCCAGCACTCAGCCGAATTATACAACATGCCTCTATGAGACAAAGAAACGAGACAATAAGGCAAGAGATTTAGAGACGGGCAGAAAAAACATCGACTCAACTCGAACGGGAGCGAGGACTCGTCCTGTGGCTTTACATTACACAGTTTGAGTGACCTGAACGAGCCAATAAATCCACTCGAGCAACACTTGGACCGCGGGGTATAAATGTCAGCGGTGGAGGGGAGTAACAGCTCCTTGTCAACAAGATTGAATATTCAGAAGTTAATTCATTTCTGCTGCAACAGCGTGATAAAGGCAGAGAGAGCCAGATCAATAGAAAGAACCTATTTGGGGTGATCGATATCGGGAAATGACATTTATATCTGCTGGATATTTATAGTGTCAAGAAAAGGTGGAGAGATGCTGAGAGGAAGAGGGGGAGTGGGTGGACTTCAGGTAGGGCTGAGGCAGTATGAGTGTGTGGGAGCTCACACACATGCTCACACTCACTCACTTGCACACCATGGCTGTCTAAACCCTCATTCTCCACCACCAGACCACAGAATCGTTTCCAGCAGATGGCAAAGCCAAGGCTTTTCCACATATAAGCATTTTTTCTAAAACAATTTGCCAAATGCTTCCTTTAAGGATGTCCATGTGTTTTACTTGGTTACCAGCTGAAGGCAGGGGCCAAGACTCTCTCCGAAGCTCAAAGGCACAGACAGCACTTTGAAATGAAGAGCTCTGTCAGAGAATAAATGTTTAAGTGATACTTTCCAGCCCAGTTTCAGATGATGTTGTTGGCTTCACGTACAATGGTTCTGTTACAAATTGATATATGTGAGTCAGAGGGTACTTAAGATGCAATTACACTAAATTAATAATATTTTTATAACTACATATGATATCTGGAAGAATGGAAGAGCCTCGGGAGGAAGGCGGAAAGGGGAGGAAGAAAGGAAAGTAGGAAGGAACAGGGAAGTCAGAAGAGTCTGCTGATTATTCATAAGCCACTGGAGAACATATGATGACAGGCTAATGTTGACATCTGTCAATCAATACTTACCACATTATTACAGTAAATTAATATTTTCAGAACTGTGTCTTAAGTGACGGAAAAGAGAGGAAAGGCAGAGACCAGAGCAGTGGACTTTGCCCCGCAGCCCCGACTGGATGTTATTTAATACTATTGGTTATAGAAATATGCATATTGTTAATATTGATTTTCATGAAACTGAAGGGTTAAAGTTTAAGTCAGTTTGGTTTGCAGCACTTGGAGTGGCAGATGGAAATTTAAACTACATATCCATTCACATACCATTTATCCCTTACATTCAGCTGGAAATTTAAAGATTCATCATTACTATAACTATGTATTTTTACTATTTATCCATTACATTTAGCTTATTTTAGCTATATATCCATTACTTAACTATTTCAACCATAGTTAATATTAATTATTTATCCATTACCTTTAGCTAACATTTTAACAATTTATCCAGTAATGTTAATTTTAGCTCACAATTTCAACCACTGATCCATTAATTTAGGCTAATTGTAATCATTTATCCATCACTTTCAGATAGCAGTTTAGACTTCTGTGCTGCTCGCTAACTAGTTTTCATGCACTCGTAATAATGATACGTAGCTAATGTTCGGGTGATGCCAAGAAGTCGTCCAAATTAAGTACCAAAAAACCATTATTTGTAACTGCCCTTTAGAACAACACAGAGGCGTTTTATGACCTGACATTCCATTTGTGTGTGCCTTTCAAAACAGTTATTGTTGGAAAACATGTTGGGGAACGTCATGGTTTGGGTTAAAATTATTACTTCATTAAGGTTATGGGACCTCCATCGCCATGGCTAAAGGAACAACCATGTTGTTAGGGAGGGTTAGGTTAGGGAACTGTCCTGCTTACGGTTAAAAGAAACCAAAGTTGTCTGTCAGAGAGAAACGAACAGAGGGCTCCGTTGGTGAAGTCCATCCACCCATCCAGCCTGAAAACATCCCTCTGTGGACTCTTTACTCCTGACAGACAGCTCATAATACCTCCGGCCAGTACAGCGCTTTGCACGTAAATGGAGAGATGTTGTGTAATGTTGAAACAACTGATTCTGTTATTCTTGGAAAGCCGCTCTCTGTGTTGCAGCTGATTCAATGTGTGGAGATACTTTTTAAATCAAATTATATTTTCTTTTTTTTTTTCCTCAAATAAGTCGAGCTTCTCCGCAATCTCTCCACGCACCCCCTGGTGACTGGATGAGTACCTTCAAGGCTGGACTACAGGGTTGCTGTCTATGCTCCGAACATTTACATCTGTATATAAAAACCAAAGTAACTTTCATTGCTTGTCTGTAAGGCAGTGAACTACACAGCCCCTGGGTACAATAAGGTTCCCCCGTTGCACTAAAGGTTGAGGTGCAGCAGGAATACTGATGTGCTCCTCAGGTCGGCGCTACGAGGTGAGGAGGCGGCTGGTTGGGGGTGTTGACTAATGCCTCATAAGGCCTTGTTTAACTGCAACTGGGGGCCTAATCCCTCTCAGGCCGCTCTGCACGTCCCTGAGCTGTCCATGTTAATGCCTGACCTGTCATTACACCGGTCCAATTCACACAGTGTTGACACGAGCTGTCAGCGGATAAGGACAGAGCAAAAACACACGTTTCATTATGCCTTCAAAACACAAAAAGAGAAGAAGAAGAAGAAAAAAAAGGTGAATGTCACGTCGGTGTTAAGAGAGTACAAGGTAAGGTCAGTTTTCCAACAACAGAGAGCAGTAAAAGGAACTTGTGAAGGCTGCCAGGCTCCTCACCTTTAACCCTTCCTGGTTCACTTCTGCTTTGTCGCCATTCAGATAAATAGAGATCCTACAGCGTGTTTTTACTGAAGGTGGCAGAAGAGTTCATTTTGTGCATCTCTGAATTCAGATTTCTGTTAATCTATTGTCCGATCTGAGAGAAAAATATGAAACCTGGTGGAAAATATTAGAGGGGACAGGGATACAAGGGTATAAAATACATTTTAAAGATATTCTACAGCATCCTTTGCTTTAGGGGATTACTTGCTGCTGAGTATTTCCTGCTGTTGTGCGTTTAGTCTGCGAGTGCTGAGAGACACGACCCAACGGTTAACCTCTCGAACCCTTATTTTCCCCTAAGTATCTCCTGAGAATAGGACAGTAATGATAAAAAGAAATGAATAAAGAGAAAGAAGAAAGGACACGTTTTGTCTGATTTCAGTTTCTCAAATGTGAGGATTTCCTTTTCCTTTTCTTCGTCATCTACAGTGAACTGAATCGTTGGGTTATGATTTGATGGCTGGACAAAACAGGGAATTTGAGGACACATTTGATTCTAGGGATTGAGAGAGTGATCAGCAGATTGATGAATAATTGTCAATGTCCCCCATCATTAATACAGTGGGAGGAGAGTCAGTTAGCTAAAATTTAGGTTTCTTTTTGCTCATCCTGCATCTTCACGTCTAAACCAACAACTACTCCAATAAAACATACATGTCTGTGTTGAAAGTGAAACTGCCTCAACAAGCTGCTGTCCGCCTCAGCCATAACTGCATCATCATCATCATCACACATGCACTGCATGCAGCAGGAAAACCCCGGCCTCTTCCTCTTCCTCTTCCTGACAATCTTTCAGTAATAAGAAAGCAAAGCAACACTTGCGCACACACACGCTTTGATCTCTGATGTCACTTACTGCTGTTCCACCTGAGCCTCACAGTGAACAGATCATTATCCGCCTGTATTGATCTCTCCCGTCGCCTTCTCTCACTCCACATTTTTTCATCCACACCTCCATGTTCTCATCTCTTCTCCTTGTCTCTTTATCAAACTGTCATTTACTCCCCAGATTTTTTTTCCCCCCTCATTCTTCCTCTGTAATGGTTTTCCTCTGTCTGTCCATCCCTCTCCGTCTCTTTTTCTCTTGTCTCTGTGCTTTCAGACATCAGCCGGCCACTTAAAACATCATTAGCTTGCATTTTTGCATATTTCTCACCCATTTCACTGATGAATTTAAACCTGGAAATTCGAATGTGTAAACTCAGATTAACGTCTCTCCACATGCAAATTTTCATTTATCCGGTTTTCATTGGAGAAAATTAAATGAAGACTTTTTCTAATTAGAGAAACATCCACCGTCAAAAGGGTCGTTTTGGCTGTTCCTCAAGCAAACACATGACTACCTGACTGAGGGGTCATCCACACTACCACCAGCCACAGCCACAGCCCATCCTCCCCTTTGATCAGACTGGTAGTGCGGCCCTCAGGGGACCAACATTGGACACTTAAGGAAGCAGCGTGTCAGCTCAATAAACAGCAATTTATTGGCAGGGGACTGAATACGCTGCCATCTTTGGAAGCTATCAGCAGAGCCTCTTATTGGTGCTGAGAGATATTCAGGAAGAGAGGAGCGGGACCGATCACACCAGTGTGAGATAATGCGCTTGCCTCTACAAAGACATACTTTATGTGGACTAATAAATGGAGAGTGCATTTGAATTAGCTCTGTTTTTGTTACATCGCACTCAGTCACTAATATTTATTTCTTTACTGTGATAAGGGAACGAGAAAATACATGATAATAAAGGATTGTGTACATTTGGCTCTTGAGGGTGGCACTTTTTTTTCCATTAAGGTCCCAGACAGGGGATAACGCGGCAGGAAAAAAGTCCTTGATGCACATGTGGCACTAAAAAGTGCTTACTTCTCAATTTGAGACCCTCACAGGGTATCATTTAAATGCCTTTCCTAAACACAGTTTTCACTTTGAAGCTCGGTTTTCAAAGAAATAAAATAAGTTCCCACACAAGCTCCACTAAAGACACTTAATGTGCAACTGCTGAGGATAAAATACACATCATGCATATTTACAAGCTGTCTGGAAGAATCTAGAGAAGAACAGGGGGACTCTTGTGCAGGGGGCTGCAGTCTACTTGCACTGCATGACTGTTTTTTACTCCTGCAAATAACACTGGCAGGCCCAATGTGATATCACAGGATTAATATGTTTGATTTTCTAATAAATTCATCTTAAATCAAAGCAAATGTATTCAGATAAAAAGACTTCTGCACGTTTATGTAAATCATGTAGAAGAAAAATAAAGTCAAAAGCTCTAATTTAAACTTCAATTATCATGCTTTTCACTTCCGACAAATGAGAGTAAGCAGCCACAACTTCTCATCAGGCGTTCGGGACTTCTGACCTGAACTTTGACCCTTACAGTTCATTACTGCCGCAGTCATTTCTCCTTTTGAGGAGCGCAGGTAAACTCGTGATTTTAAGTAAACACTTAATGAGTTGTTCTATCATTAAGAAGTAAAAGGAAAAACAAAGGAAAACTCTGCCTACCTGTACCATTCCAGTCCCTTATCGTAGAAGCGGTCAAAGAAGTGCGGCTCAGAGCCGACGGCTCTCACGTCCGGATGGATGCGCAGGAACTCGAGCAGAGCCCGAGTGCCACCTTTCTTCACCCCTATGATGATGGCCTGGGGGAACTTTTTGCTGCCGAAATTATTGGCTATAGAGATATTGTTAGATGGAGCATCGCTGTTTGACAAGTCCGACAGCTGTTCCCGCACAAACGAGCCCTGAGACGCGTTATACGCGCCGAGCTGCTGCGACGACGCCTCATGTCCATCATTTAAGAGAATTTTGTTCTGGAAATTACTTTGTTGGTCATAAACAGGCCTGGGCAAAGAGTCGCAGTATCCGTTGAGGCAGTAAAAGAGGTAAGTGAAGAGAATGATCATGGTAAAGAAGACGGACAGCTTGGACTGCACCTTCAGGTGTCCAAAGTTGAACGCAGCTCTCCATTTACTACATCCCATGAGTCGCAATCCTGAGCATGAGGACACAACGCAGGAAACATGGCATATCAGAAGACTTCATGCTATTAATTTTAAAAGTTCCTCAAACTGAGAAAGCTTTTAAAAAAACACCGCGCTCCTGCCGCAACAGCAAGTGGCGCAAAACTTGCGCTGCGCGCGTCAAAAAGCTCCACATGTTCCTCCGCTTGTGCTCTCGCCTTTTGCCTCTGTGGGGATTCTTCAGCTCGTCAAAGCATCAAATGCAGCTTGAAGATTTTTCATTAAGCAAGCAGAGGAAAAGTCCCAGCGAGCCTCGGCTGAGAGATGACTGTGAATTTGTCCCACAGCGCTGCGTGCCTTCTGTGCGCTCCTTTGGCAGCGAGTCTATAGGAAACCCTCAACACCCCCCTCCCGCCTCACTGCCAAATCCACGCCCTGCTCATCAAACACACGCCCCTTCCATCCTCAGCCCGCACGACGCTAAAATAACAGCGAAAAAATAATTAATAGGCGCGCTGCATCCTCTCCAAGCTGACGCTGAGGGAGAAACCCTCATCTCACTGTATTTTGAAAGCAATTTGAGAGAAATATAGTCGTTAGTTTAATTGTGTTTAATGCACCGGAGGAGGAGGAGGGAGATCTTTTTTACCATGGTGAAAATGGGATATTAGTTTTTTGATTCCAGACTGAGGACGCAATTTCCCCTCATTTCCTTTTTAAATCACCAAGAAGAAGCCTTGTGCGTATTTGCAGGCCTCCGAGCTCCAGGTTGATTCTGGCCCAAACTGTGCGCTCTGGACGCGGCGAGCGGCCACCTGCTGTCTGCTCGCCCTCCTGACCACACAGCCCCGCGGAGCCAGCTATGACACACACATTTAACCTTTACACTCCTAGCCAAGGGGGACAGACAGGTGTCATCTGCTTTCTCTAGATTCTTTATCTCTCTCTCTCTCTCTCTCTCTCTCTCTCTCTCTCTCTCTCTCTCTCTCTCTCTCTCTCTCTCTCTTTCTGTGTGTGTGTGTGTGTGTGCTTTTGTGTAAACATGTTAGACCTCAGTTAACTGTGGTTAATATTAAGTGAATCGAGGCCACTTTCAACTTTATTTTTTCCCCCTTTTTTCACATTATTTTCTTTTGTTTTTTGCAGTGCAGATAATCGTTGTTAAATCATTAAGTCCAAAACAAAATGTGTTATTGATTTTTTTTTATTTTTTATTTTTTTAAGGAAAAGAAGTAGCTGTCATTTGAGCCTTTTGCTGAGACATAGGATTTGAGAACAAACTCCTTTCTATGTCCCTGGGAACTCCACCAATTTGTTCCTGAATCTTGCCCAAGAAAGCCTCAGGACACAGATTAAATTTTCAGCAGCAATGACACAGGCGGATAAAATGTCTCCTGCTTGTGATGCTGGTGGAGTGGAGGTGCCGCTTGCTTTAATCCTGCAACCTGAAGATGCTCCCTGATGCTTCTCACAGTTTACAGCCGCTTCCTCTGTTGGAACGTGCTTTCTCGGCCGTCTTGGCCATTCTCTGAGTCACTGTCACAGTCTTGTGTTGTAAGCTAACCCCCCCCCCCACACACACACACACAGGCTCCTGTACAGCTCAGTCTATTTTAGTTAACTGAGCCCATATGATCCCACTATTTCCCATAAAATTCTCCCTCAAGTGGCTTTCAAGTTATGGTGACACACAGCTTGAATGAAATACCGAGTATAAGATGCTGTGTGTTGTGCGGCTTCACTGTTGCATTCATCTGAAAAATTACAGCTGTGTGAGTTTCTCCAAATCAGGATTCACATAAAATCTTGCCAGAAATCCAGTGGTCCCCATTTTTCGATACAATAGGAAGTTACTGGAGGCTTTACTGCACTCTCTGCTGCAGAAAGACAACTGACTAGACGCTAAAGCAAAAGAGCGACAGCATATCAAGTTTTGTCTTTGCTAAAGTGAAAACTACATTTAAGACTACTGATTTTTCCTTATTGTCACTTGTTATTTTTTTAACATTAATTTTGACAAAATTGTATCTTATAATTTTTAAAATTTTAACTAAATGAGCCAGCAGCTAAAGCTAATCATGATTTAGACCCAGCTAACGCTAAATAAGATACTAAATTATAGATTATTATATTGACTTCAGTATTTATAGTGGCCAGACAGCTAATAATACAGAGATACTCTACATTTAATCCCTGCGAAGTGTGGGCAGGAAATAATCAAAATAATGTATTTTTTTTTAAAAAGAAAATGGAGAAACATACCCCTGAAAGGAAAAGCCTTCTTTTTAAGGTAACAGTGAAAAGCATTCCTTTGCATCCAAAAAGCAAAATAAAGTGTTGCGGTTACTTTAGCAGCAGCCAAAAAATGAATTGTTCAGCAATGGAGAACACACGGGAATGATTTTTACATTTACTGTCCACTGCTAGGATTCACAAGGCCAGGGATTGTGTCCATGGAAAGACAACAAAACAAGAAAGACAGAAAAAATCACAGTATATGCAAATTAGGAAAACAAAAGGCAGATGTAAGCACACTGTAAAACACTGTAAGAGTACTGATTCAGGAGGACGATGAGCAACTTCAGGTGTCACCAAATAGTTACCTGACCCTCACCATCTCCTCTTGTGTTATTTCACATTAGCTTTTATTTTGAAATCCAGAAAAAAAAGTGGAGTAGCACAACAAAAACTCATCATCTCATCATCATCTCTCAGATTTTGGTGTCAGTCCCCGCGCATGTCTTATCAGACGACGAGCAGCGGAACAGCGAAGACTCCATCACAGAAGACAGAGACAGACCGACTCGTTCCAAAACCCACAGAAACCTTAACAGAGCAGACTGCAGCACGGCCACAGCTGGAATCTGCTAAGCTGGTGTTGTTAGTGGAATATAACCATGATGCAGTATTTTGGATTAGAATTCGAACAACATTGTGCAGCCCAGTATGGTACTGTTTTCTGCCTTTCTTGTCCCATTTGTAGATGTTAAAAAACGCTGTGTTGCTCTCTTTACTGTTTCAACCACACATAGAGAACCACACTTGGCTTCCTGGTAAGGCATCATGCTTCATGTACTATGAAGTTTCAGGTGTGACTCACTGTGCCACTGTGGAGTTTTCTTGGGCTGATCTTATTAAAATCTTCCTTTGTTGAGTTAATACCAACCTTCAGTGAAATGGATGCCTCTGAAACCCCAAATAGTTTCTGACAATATATGTGCTACAGTATAAATCACAATTTATTGGCACCTTCACCGTATATGTTGAAATATAAGTGAGGTGCTACATGGCAGCACATCCATATGGAAGATAAATCTGAAGGGGATGACAATATCTATCGACCCCGGCTTCTTCCAACCTGGCAGTATGTCAATTTCCCCAAGTCTCTAAACAGAGAAGGCATCATTTACCCTTCTGTAGTCTCCAAGCACTCCTCGATATTGATCTGCGGTGATGTTGAAAAACAATCGGAGACGTGCCACTCTGTAGTCAGAGTGATCAATAATGTGGGTTTGCTTTGTTTTGTTTAATGTATGCCACAAAGCGGTGTTCTCTTTAGGTAGAAGGGTCAGTTTTTTAAGGCAGTTTTACGCTCAAGTGGCTCATATTTGTTTATTTGTCTGTATTATATTTTTTAAGGGCGTCTGCCTTTGAATGATATAATAAAAATCTTGACTTATTAAAAAAAGAACAGCTTTATTTTACATTGTTAAATGCATCTGTCTTGCTAGTTAACTATCTGTCTTAATAAATTAATTGCTTTACTATATTGGAGATTTGAATATGTGACTTAAAGCTAGATTACACCTGATGCGTGAATTCTGCTTGAATCGAAAGCCGTGAGGGCGCTTACTGCTTCTCTGCGACGCTCGCTAGCTTTAGCCAAAATTGTGCGTTTGCTGGGTTTTTTCTGTCTATCGTGACTGGGTTGAGATGCGGCCTCGGTTAGTTTTGTGAAATGACTGAATTACCATGATAACATTACAACAAAATGTACATTTTTAGATACAATAAGGGGAAATCACTAAGTGAATTTAGTTTTAGCAAGTGGCAAGGCAGAACAGAGTGTTTTAAACTCAGTTTCGTAGATAATGCAAATTTAAACGACATAAAATATTTTTAATAGTAAAAACAGAGGGCATTTCTGAATAATCTTGTTTTTTTATTATTTTCTCAAGGCCATTGAGACATGAAAACAACTTAAACATAAGCCATGATGTAGAATATCTAAATAATTCATGAATAACACACAAAGGAAAATAAAACTCAATCTCTGGATTGTTAAACTGCAAAAAGAAACCGTCATATCTGAATGTGTCGTGGACAGTGTATGTCCAATCCTGGATGACAGACTATGGGAGGTGTGCTCACAGTTTACAGGAGAACACCTGAACTGAGGCATTCCCACAACGCAAGGAATACATGGCCACACACTCTCTCTCTCTCTCACACACACACACACACACACACACACACACCTCTGTCTGTGAGTGACATCCTGCGTGTTGCATTCCTGTCCACCTGTGTAAGGTCTGTGGCTGTGGGAAGGCAGACAGCTGTACAAAGCTCAGCAGTGACTGTTTCGCTCTGTAATTCAGCGTAAAGTCCCTGTGACGACCTGCCGCGGCTGCTTCAAAGACAAGAGGCCTTCCTCCAGACAGATCACTCCAAGCTCGGATTCGCCTACTTTGGAGCTCAAACTTAAAAAGAGTCCAAGCTTCAGAGGATCGTGTACAATCAATGAGGTCACCATCTCACCTGCGCCGCCTTTATATAGATATTTATTGATTCTTGTTGAAAAGTGTTGATATCTGTGCATATGATGACTCCAAAGGTTCTGTCCAGTAAAAACATGCCACATGAACTTGACTTTCAGACAAATTAACAATACCTATTTTATTTAACCTCTGAGAGAGAGAGAGAGAGAGAGAGAGAGAGAGAGAGAGAGAGAGAGAGAGAGAGCAAATTTTATCTTCCAGAAGGAATTACATCATTTATCATCCCGGTGTGGAGACGTCAGGGTCAGCTCAGGGAGATAAGACTCTTCTACCGGGGATGATTTCTGGTCTCACCTGGGAAGCGGGTCCTCGTATAAGCTCCTGTGAACATCCAACTTAATGTTCATGAAAGACAGACTGTAATCTTTTTTTTCTTTAAAGTCACGTTAAATTTGAGTCACTTTAACCTTTGACCTTGTTGATGACAGTGGGAGAGCAGAGATTTACCTCAGAAATTCAATGCATTTTAAAGCAAAGCATGTACTTCTACTGCTTTTCTGCTGTGTGTCTGTTTTAAAAGGCTTTCTGTTATTGTGCTTCTCACAATAGATAATCCCCCGACTGTTGCAGGTCGAAGTGAAAACACCAGACTTCTCAAGTTATCCTGAAGGGCGTAGCAGTCATTGTCCCACGGGAGAACACGAAGCATTGTCCCGATGTTGTACAGGATCACTGAGGAGACAATACATGCCACTAGCTCCTGAAGAGGTGTCTTCAAATGGCCCGTTAACTCACCTGGATGGAATGTCTCTCTCTCTCTCTCTCTCTCTCTCTCTCTCTCTCTCTCTCTCTCTCTCTCTCTCTCTCTCTCTCTCTCTCTCTCTCACACACACACACACACACACACACAGAGAAATGTGTCCTCTCAAGAGTCATCAAGGATTTTTTTTTAAAAGTCAGTCCAATGATTCAATCTAAACTATTGGAAAAAGCTGTTACACTTTCCAGGCTGTAATCCTTGTGTGCAGACAGTCATAGCATTTTACTTGTCAGCTGCAACCACAGTTTATTTTGGATGAGAAGATGATGAACTTGGTTATCAGCAGTTTGGGTAACCATGATGAGTCCCACACCACATCTGACAGTTGATGGATAAGTGTCTAAATTAATGACAGCACACCAGAGTGCTTTTTTACTTCATATGCTGAATGTTATGAAGTCAAAGAGTCGTTCACTGACTCACTGATGCTGCTAGCTTTCCCCGTTTGCTGACATTCTCAAAACTCAAAAAAGGGGAATAAGCTACTTTAATGCCACATTGGCAGAATGGGAAGAACAGGAAAATCTCCCAATAATTCCAGTGATTGTTTGGGAAATTCTGGTACTTTCTTGTGTGCTGTGGAGAGGTGTGGGGCTTTGGTTCCTGTGTGTCCTTTTTTGGCAGAGGCTGGGCGTGGTCCTCCAGGTGGTTTTGGGAGCTGGCTCCACTACAGCTGGGACTCATCACAATCAAGCACAGCATAAAGACTGTGGACTGCAGAGGACTCGAGGCCAGATTGTTTCTGCTGCCTAGTGGTGGAGTTGGCTGCTTTACTAGTGCTACCTGCAAGTAGAAGTTTATATTCAGCCTTTGTTTCTCTCATGTTGTTTAGCAGTACTTGATTTCTTGTGTCTTTGAGCCTGGAGCTCCAAGCCTTCTGAACTTCAATCCATGTCTCCCGTTTTCTTCCATTATCCACTTAATAAGTTCTTATTTTACCCTTGCCCCTGTCTGTGTGTCTGCTGTTGGGTCCAGATCACAACAGTTCCACTTATACCATGGTCACTTGTCAAGAAAAAGACCCATTATTTATATTTTCATGTGTTTTACAATTAAAATCTAAACTTTTTCTCAAGCCATACCTCAGTTTCCCTGGTAACACCTGAGGGTTTGACTAATACCTGGAACAATCGTTACTATCCCAGGCTCTTATGCAATGGAAACATTGTTCATCACTCCAGTTAACAGGACAAACCTTTGATACAACTTGGCAGTGGTCGATGAAAGGACAGTCTGGAAAATTGCAAACTAGAGAAACCAGCTGTGGTTTAACCTGACATGCCAACAACACAGAGTAACACCAAACAGCCTGTCTAGATTCTATGGTGAAAGACCAGATCTCTGATCTCAGAGAAGGCACTGAACTAAATGAAAGAGTGAGACAGGTCCAATTCACCATTGAAACTTTGAATAAAGCAGCTGACAACTTACTCCGGAAACTGAAATCAAATCTGCCCGGTGCAGTCATGGAGAAGGTCACTGATTTCATTGAGAAGGTACAACTATCAACACACAAAAAGCAAGGAAAGACAGACAGACACAGAAATTCTAAAACCTACAGACTCAAGCCAGCAATGCAAGGAAAGCAGAAGAACTTACCTGGAGGCAAAAGAAAGATAATTCCACACAGGATGAAAGACACATCAGATGGGTAAAGAACCTGTCAGACGGGGAACTTACCCAACCAGAGCACGATGTGCTAGCTAAAGGATTCAACTTTGCTATCACACCACAGCATGCACCAGTAGCTGACCTCATCAGTGCAACAGAGTCAGCCATAAGGAAAAACAACTTAATAGAAACAGAGGCAGAATAGATCAGGTTGAAGATACCTGCACCCCCCACCTACCTCACCATCTGGGTAAGGAAGGCTGTGACGTCACTGAGCAAGGACCAAAGCATCACTCTCTCACCATCTTATATAGGAAGGTGCACAGTGGTTCTAAAGACAGTGGACTAACATGCCAGGGTCGCCACAAGACTCAGTGATATTAATGAACCACAGCGGCGAGATCCCGAAGGAGAACACCATCAGTCGTGAACAGTATCATCGTCTGTACTTTGGAGAGGCCATCCAATACATATTTGGGCTTCCCACGATCCACAAAGAAGGACCCCCATTAGGCCCATTATCTGCAGAATTAACTCAATTACTTGCAATATTTCCAAGCATATGCCTACCATCTATGGAGGTGGTGGAAACCATAAACAAATGACTCCAACAAGACAGCACACTTAACAATAAATACGACCTCAGCCCAGACCAGATTTGTGAACGTCCAGACCTCCACCTGGAAGATAAGATTTGGACAAACCTCAAAAGAGGAGGGGGTCTACAAGACGACCATGACACACACATACAATACTGTCCTTTCATCCTTTCTGCAAGTGCCATGCATGCACATACACACTTGCAGTAGGTTCTTATGTAACAGGGGTTTGTGAGGAATATGCATTTAGGGCTGGAGGTATTTTGTTGTTGCCATTGTGTGTTTGGCCACTGGGAAAAAATGACAACAATGCATGTTCGCCAATTGTATCCAGCTCTCCTGATACATTTGTGCTTTAACCCAATACTGCAACAGTGCCATGCTGTGATAAACCTGGGACAGGAACTTGTCTGGACACACCTCTTACTCTATCAACAAAACAACCAGCAGGAAAAAAAAAAAAAAATGCTGCAGCAACCGCTGGACCAACTCTGTGACTGACATCTACTCTCATTCACCACAGTAAACACTGCAGGAATTTCTGCTCTGCACCAAATATGTGCATGTCACGGAGAAAACAAACCCCTGCAGATTCCCAGTTTAAAACTTCACATACAACTGAGGCACAGGCACCAGCCAATGGGAGAGTCCATCCAGCCCCTGCATCTGTGCACTGTGATCCTGTGTGTTGTGTGAAAGCCAATAGCAGGGCCTTATTCTCAGCCATAACTGCAGGGCAGAGCTCTGCGGCGAGCTGGGTAAGTATAGGGCACGGCAGCACTGTACATTATCACATGGGTGTGGCTACGAGCTCGCTGCTCGAAAAATGTTTTCAATTGACGAGCAAAGAAGGCACGTAGAGTGGCAGGCATGCCCGCACAGGACCGTCGCCTCGCTGTGTGACATGGGGAAATTTGAGGGTAATAATGAAAACTGTTTACCAGTTTAAAGCTGAGTCATTACCGAGGGAAAAGGTGAGAGTAGCTGCTTCTGTGAAACTCAACCTGAAGCCTTTCTGTCTTATCATATTTCCACTTTTACTGCAGGTCACTGTGGTTAAACAGTAGCCATTGTCTCTCCCAGTTTTTCTGCGCTGACTGTTTAAAGGGGGCTAGAGCAGCCTTTTAATTGTGCTTATTTCTTGTCAGATTATATTTATTTATTTATTTATTTTATTTTATTTTTTTGACTGCGTAAACTGAGGGGAAAAGTGTCCCGGGGATGAATGGACCTCAGGCGGTTCCTGCTTCTTGGAAACATTTTGGTTTTGCCTTGAAATATTCTGACTCTATCAGTCATTTTAAGTGTAATCTCTGTGTAATAAGACTGGGGGAAATCCACAATGATCTGTTAATCTGTGCTGACAGCATGCTGACCAATCACATGCTTCCAGCCTTTTGAGCCCATTCAGAACACTGTGGTGTAAGAATGCAGGAGGAGATAACAAAACATCCAGATTCAGGTGTGTCATGCAGCGTTGAGATCCAGACAAAACAGCACGGAGAGAAATCAGCTTATCTGTTGACATCTGACATCTCTGTTGCTGCGAGATCGAGAGAAGAAAGTGCGCTGAAACAAAAAGTTACATTCAGATTCAAGACACGTCCTTCTGTAAGTGAATTAGTCAAAGGCTGTTAAAATGTGCACTTTTTAAACAGCTGTCTGCAGCCATGTGCCTCTTTGAGGGTGCTGGGTTTGAAAAGGTTTCATAAACAGAAAGCACAGAGTATCAACAAAATTGCAATTGCAAGTTCTTTATGTGACTGCGTCAATCTGCTGAGAGACTGATATCTATCCGCAGGAGCATTTTGTGAAAGGCGCCTTTACATTTTCTCACCAAGAGAAGATCAAGAACAACAACAGCACACACACATTGTCCTGTTTGTGAGATTTAGAGGTTTTCACCTTTGGACAGAACCAGTCGCGGTTTCTCTGTTTCCAGTCTTTGTGCTAAGCTAAGCTGGCTGCTGCTAACTGTAGCTCCATATCTACCACACAGACATGACAGTGGCATCATCTTATCATAAGCATATATCCCAAGCCTTTAAAGGTCCTTTAAGTACATACTCATAGCTGAGTAAATGTATTTAATTAATATCTAGCTAAACTAATTTAACTGTCACATGGCTGTGGCTTCATGGCATCGACCTTCTCATCTGACTCTGGACAAAGAAGCAAATAAAAAACTATTCCTTTATGTAAAATAAACACAGTGATGAAGTAACAGTACAGGTGGCGTCAGGCCCTGTTAAAGACAGCAGAGCTATCAGCTGATCTGTGCTGCACTTCACAGCAGTAAACAATCAGCTTCTTTGATAGGTTATCTGGCTCAAGGTAATAGGACCACCCTGTAAAATACGCTGATTAGAGCCAGCCACTCCGGTGCAGCATATATGCGCGCCTGTGTGATCTTGCATGCAGGCATCCCCTCGTTGACCTTCCATTTTCCTCTGCATCAAATTCAAACATTTAGCCAAGAATCTTGGACGGCACGCTACGGCTACTGTGCGATTTACTGCGCCGTGTATAGAGGATTTCCAAAACCATACGATTCCATGATCTACAGTCATGATGTCATTCATGCAACAAAGCCTGGCCTGTAATCATTCTGGTCACTTCTCTCTGCTATGAAATTCCACAGAGCAGGATGATATATCAGAAGCTGGACACGGCTGTAAATATAGAGGCACGCCGCCCTGGTAGACCATCTGATAGGTACTTGCAGAACCCAAGGACAAAATAAAAATGACTAATGCTCGCAGAGGGCTATGACATTGTGTTTGAGTAGACGCCTATGTTTTTAGAGTTAGAACTTCACCGACATGCTTTAGGATCCTCAATTTGATTATATGACAATTTAAGATGCAGAAATCAATGGAGTGTGGTGCACGAGGGGCCTCAGGAAAACTCAGAAACCTAGTAAGATCTTCAGCAGTCTCACCGCAGAATTATACCTCTATGATCCTGAGCCTGGCCCACTGAGAGAGACAGGCAGCCTAAACAAACATGACCCCCTTAACCACTGCAGCCACACACAAGCAGCTCTCACACACACCGACGTCTGCTTTCAGAGCGTATCGCAGCTCCAGGTCTGCAGCAGGAGGCCAAGAGAAAAGCTCCTGATTAAATAGTTTTGGAGCGTGCGTCGCTCCGGCTCGGGGAGCTCAGCAGCTTTGAAGCCGGTCGCTGTGTTTGGCTGTTATCTGCTCTCGGGACTGAAGATAACGCAGTTAGACAGCGCTCAGAGATGATGTTTACAAACAGTCAGCGGCGTTGTCAGGAGGCATCCACGGTGGAGCAGAAACGTGGCTCAGCTGAAGGCAAATCAGACGGCGATGATTGGGCAGATGGAGCTCGAAAGCTGGATGTGTTTCACCCTGCCGCTGCCAGACACGCCATGAAGCACTTTGTGTAAACTGTTTCTGCTTTCATGTCTGTTAAAGGGTCAGTTCACCCAAATGACAAAGACACATATTGTGTCATTCACTGTACGAGAGGGATATGAAGGTGCAGAAGCAGCTTTGGTTTTATTTGCCCAGACTTAAAAATCCATTTAAAGACTCAAACAGTGGGGGGACCCTGGTGGCCTCGGGGTTAAGGTCGACCATGAACCGCAACACCCCAATTTCTTGTCCATCTCTCTCTCTCTCCCCTATTTCCTGTTCCATTTCTATTTTTACTTATCCAATAAAAGCATAAAATAAAAATAATTTAAAAACACATCCATCCAGAAACAATGCTATGGTCGGTTTAATCCACAGAAGAGCTCCCTGAAACCTTCTGTTATTTCTATTTTATTCCAGAGAAAATGTGAGAATATCAAATGTGTAAGCTCAGAAAAACAAGAAAAAAAAAAAAGCATTATATTACTGTATGTCATCAGAGACTCAGTACCTGTTTTTCTTTTATTTTGATAGGATTTTTCCACATGCAGTACACAAACCCTTTCATATTTTGTGTTTTGAATGCACATGTACATTTATTTATTTTTTTTACTCGAACATGCTGCAGGGTTGGACAAGTGAAACAGCAGCATCATGGGTTGAAGATTGCTTGCTGGACTGTCAGACAGTGTGTGAAACCTCCTCCTCACACACCTTTTGGATGCAGGAAGTAAGGCCGTCCGACAGGTTGCGTATATCTTAAAACATGCCCTTTTTGCACACCAGTTGTTCAGGTGTGTGGAGGTGACATAGTAAAGAGGATTTGACCTTTTCCTTGAGCTCCCTTTTTTCATTCTGCACACAACTTCTTCTGTCACTTTTTGTGTGTACAAATAAGTGCAATGCCATGAATACCTCTGAGGAAAGTGTCTGCTTTTATCTCCATTTGAACAACTATCACCTCTCGCCCTCTCTATGCTGGCAGGGTTCTCCACCCGTCTTCCAGTAGAGCCATTTGAAAAGGATATAATTGTGCCTTTAGACGTGGATGACACCAGTTCATGTCCAGCATTGCCCGGCCTCAGGCTTCCCACTGCCTTCAGCTTCAGTGGTCTGCACTGAGTGGTCCCTGACTGGTGTTCCTGAAACACCATCTCCTCTTTAACACAAATATTGTGCAACAGTGTGTTAGCTTCTCTTCTGAGCAACATATCAGGGGCTGACATGCATATAGACACGTGCCATATCGACTGAATCAGAGGCATTGTGCAATATCTGGAAAGGAAGGCAACGAGTGAGAAAAATCCCTCATTGCATTCTAACTCGAATCCAATCTGGAGCTGAAAGGTGTCGATTCCTCGCTGTCTGTGCTGTCTGTTCACTGACTTATTGAGCAGCGGCTCAATGCTCTGGGTCTGCGAGTATGATGTATGGAGATATGTGTGTGGGGTCTGCAGGGACCTGAGACATGCCGCTGACACTGGGGACAGAGCAGTCCTGTGAGCTGGGCGCTGCAGTCTACAGGCACCACATGTCAGGACATCAAGATGGATGGTGGAGATTTGCTCTGTGTCCAGGGGACTGGGCATAAATTAGCCCAGATGCTGAGTGACTCTTGTCCCATTGATGGACAGGTTAGCTGGCGCTTTGAATTTACAGCTTTTGTTAACAGGCCTTCTTTTCTGAACTCGAGGTCCTTATCAACTTTATTACTCTACAGCATTGATTGGTGTGAAACTCTCCTGGTTAAATCATCAATTCAAAATATTAACGTCTAAGTTAAGGAAATATCCTCTTCTTTGATAAACAGTGGAAGGTACAAGTCTGTAAACGTTCTGGGGACAAGTTAAAAATGACTGAGGTGCACAAAACATCCAACCACCGGCTTAAAGCTCTGTCATGCACGCTGCTAACAGTGCATAGAAACTAAAGATTATTCTGTTGAGAGCACAGATTCTCTAATGTGCAGTTTAAATCAGGATACTTTTAATCTTTGGGTGCACTTGAATTCAGCAACTATGGCGCCATGTTTTTTGACAACTGCAATATTGAAGCATGTTGTCGATTCGTCTCCACATCAATGGCAGTTGAGGCCCATGGGTATCGTGGTATTTAAAGCTGCCCAAAATGCTGAATAGACATGATTTCTCAGAAACAAAGCTAAAAGAGTTGAAACTGGTGGTCTTAATGAGAAGCTTTTTGTTTCGTTATCCTGTCCTGAGCCCTTTGTTTGTATGTTAACTCCTGCTTCACAACTCTGTATGGTATGCACCTTAACCTTTTAGCCAACAGGATGCTACAGTTCTGTTGTTTTTGCACAATCTATCAAATGATTTAGCACCAGTGTTCATACGGGGGGGGATTCATCACAGTGTGAGAGGTACTGTACATGGCAGACAACATAGACACACCCAGATGTTTAAAGAAATAGCTGGCTGCCAACAGCGGTTAAGCAGAAGATAATTACTTTAAGCAAAATTAGACAACACACCTTTACCCAAAAGCAAGCTGAGGCCTGGCCTCTGGGGCAACTTCCCACCAAAAATGTAAATTACAACATGTTTGTGATACCTGCATGGGTTCGTCTTCCCGTAAGTGCGACATTCAAAGGCGCTCAATCACACCTCCCAATCAGTGGTTTTAACCAGGCTGGAGAATGCTCCTGAAAAAGGGGATTATCTGTCTTCCTGTCAGGCAGGATACCACTAACATGCCCCAGTGCTTGTGTGCTTACAGTAAGTGTAGCAGCTGCCTCTATGAGAGGATGCACTTCTATTTGAATGTTCAAGTGGCTAAAATCTGACTCTTTATCTAGATCTAGAGGACAGCGCTTCACTGCCCCATAACAAAACTTTTGTCTGTGTGTGTGTTTTAGTCTTCAGTGTGTGTGTTTTGGCATGGCGGGCTGCTCTAATATGCCCTAATAACCATGATGTCATCCACCTGTATTTTGGCTCCGGGGGCTGCGATGACAGATGGGACAATTTTGGATAATCATCTTATCAGATCTGGAGCTCATGAGCTGAAACCCAGAGAAATTACAGAGCGTAAATATGAAAAGTCGTCTATTCCAAAATACTCTGGGGTTTTATCCACTTTGAGAGAAATGGTGGGATTTTCCGATGTTTCTCTAAAATAATGTTGATCAAGTCTGGAGAAGTGTTTGTTTTCAGTAAATACACTAATTTGGTTTCATTTACTCTTTCAATCATTTTGTGGGAGTCGTTTTTTTTTTTACCTGTTAGCTGTTGATATTTAATGGAAGATTCACCTGTACAGCCCAGAAAGGAAAGGTGACAGTCCTTGAATGCAGCAGCGCAATGGAAACGACCTTTTAGAAGGTGCAGCTGTCCTCTGAATACCCTCTCCTTTTATAATATCATGTAGGTAGCTCTTTTGTGCCTACGCAAACATTTCCCTCTCACTGAATGAAACATTAACCTCGTCTTTAAAATGTCTCAGGGCAGCCGGGTTAATGCAGTGCCTGTGCAACCCAGCAGCGTACCGTGTGACCTTTGAGGAGGTTCACCATTAACCTCAAGTTCAGTGGTAAGAAAAAAAAAGGTGTCCTGAGTTCACACTGCTTTGAGAGAGGACTTCTCTTCTGTAGATTCTTGAAAATGTGCACAATGTGAAACCCCGAATGCTGCGCAGGTCTGTAAATGTGAGTCACACTGTGGGCAGTGCCACTGATGAGAAGATGCTGATGCATCTGTCTGAGTATCTGAGCACAAAATGGCAATAGGAAGCGTTTCACGAACCGCATCGCTGTTTAAACCAGTTTGGCAGTTAGTGGTCCAGACTCATGCCACTTTGTTAGTGCCAAAAACACCCCTTTGAATTCTGGTTTGCAGGGAAAAAGAATTACAACGCACTAATCAGGAAGGTTACTGTCGTTTGCCTTCATCAACCTTCCCGGAAAAACGCATTTAAGCCCAACATCTCGTGGTGTATTTTCTTTTTCCTGAGGATGCCATTATGTCATTAAAAATAGTTACGTGTCTCCTCAGGCGAAGAGAGAATGAAAGGAAGAAAAAGAAAAACGAGGGGAAAATAAAAGAAAACCATCAAAGGTTCAGTCTCAGAGAATCAAAAGGAAAGCAACTGTGGGAAACATTAGAAATCATAAGCTGAAAGTTTAAAAGTAAAAGTGCAGCAACACGTTTTAACCATGCATGGTTAGTTGTTTGTACAATTGCTACGCTAGCTCTTTGGGGCAAATACACAAACTTTCCAGCTTTCAAGTTTGCACTAATAACACAGAGTGGAAGTTTGCTCTCCTTTTCACTTTCACTTTTCATCCTGCACCATCAGTTCAATGTGTATTTTGGTTTAACTAACTAATTAATTAGAAAACGTTAGCATGCATGCTAACACACAAAATGAAGATTGTTACATTGGTGAAACATTATATGCTCTAAACATCAGCATGTTAGTATTGTTATTGAGAACATGTTACACACATTAGCTCTTAGTGCAATGCACCCAAGCACAGCTGCTAGCATGGCTGTAACAGTATTTTCTAATGTAAACGGACGCTCCTTTTAGGCAGCTGAAGAAGAATGAAAGGACAACGGTGCGAGTCTGTCTCTGAGGAAAAGTTACTGTGGGAGACAAAAAAAAGTGAAGTAACCCAAAATAAGTGACAGGTTAAAGGCACAGTGAGCTCATCAAAACATTAAACGGTGGCTGGATTCCACCAAACTTCACAGACTGATGGAATGGGTTGTTTTTTTGTCTTTAATTACGGAGTCAGCTGCAGTTTTCTGGTGCAGCACTCGCACTCTCATCTCCCTCTATTCGCTTTACGCTAATCTCACATGGCCACTCCTGCAGAGTTTGACGGGCAGAGCATAACAGCGCCGCCGCCAAGGCTGTGGCTTTGATTCCTAGCGGGACCACCTATGCTAAAAACGTGGCCGCTCGCAGCACAGTGAGGCAGCTTGGGTAAAAACATCCACAAATGGACTGCGCTGCGCTAAAAGACTAAACTGCTGAGCGCCTGCCTGCCAAGACAACACAAGAGGAAATTTACTCAGCCATGACAACCTCAATGCAAGGTCAGGCTTCTCCACCACACTGAGGCCTGAAATTCATTTGAATACCTTTGGCAGCGTGGAGGAGTCAAGCTGGATGGATGTAGAGTGGCGCTCCAGAATATTCAAACTGTCGATGCCGAGAGTTCAGTGACATCCCCCAATGTTATGATGACCCCTCGTAATTGCACACTACAAGCAGCGATGTTTTGAGAGAAAATACGCTTCAAACTTTACTTGTCTGTGGTGAGACCAATAAAATGGAGGACGGTGTGTGTCTCTTGGCGTGTGTTTTGGCATGTGTGCATGTGCAAACGCTGTACGTAAGACATCCATCAATTCACGTGGTGACATAAGGTGAAAAGAGACGTGAGAGATGTGTGTGACGTCCGAAAGGTTGACTGGTTTTTCTAGGATTGCGCGCTTGTTTGTTTTGTGTGTGTGTGTGTGTGTGTGTGTGTGTGTGTGTGTGTGTGTGTGTGTGTGTGTGTGTGTGTGTGTGTGTGCGCTTCCTTCGTAATGATAGCCCTCAGTCTCTCGCCAGGCGGCCAGGCTACTCCTCTAAACCTCAGGGTGTTTGCCAACCCCCGGATCCCAGAGAATATGGCCTGCAGCTGGGCCTCAGAGTGAGCTGAGCCCGTCAGCTCCTGAAACATCCAACATTCATAATTAATGCGAGGCGACGAACACATCCAGCCTGTGTTCATCTAAAAGTACGAGTGCAGAGTAAACATGCAGGTAGCACACACACAAACAGACAGTATCACACATTGTTTATATCAGACTTTTCCCCTCAACCTGTGCAGAGGAGCGACTGTGATCTGGCAGGAGGAGAACTCCATCTAGAGGTCAGTCAGCTCCTCTGCCTATCTGAGAGGTCAGGATTGTCTCACGAAAGTAAGCTAGATCACACTGTACAAATTCTCCATTACACAGTAAGTAAAAGTATGTAAGCTTTACTAGTGAAATGCACTGCAAGTATCAAAAGCTTTATGCGCTCATCATGCAGCATGTTTTGAATGTGAAATCTTAAATGTAAAATCTTAAAATTAACAGTATGAAGTATATCAAAATATTACTAATTGTACACTAAATGTACTTTAAGTTCTCCACGACAAATAAATCATACAGAAAAGACAAAAACTATCAAACTATAATTTATTTGTATTATTAGATTGTTCTTTCATATGAATTCACTGACAATGGAGGATAAATCAAAACTTTCTTTTATTCCCACTATGCTCTGGACTCAGATGTAAGTTTTTCAAAGTAAAACGCATCCTGGATTTTTGCACAATTAAGAACAAAAATGCTCTGATTCATACAGCTGGTTAACAGTTGCTTTGCTGTTGCACAACTGTGAAATAAACATAGAAAAGTGCAAATGGACATGTGGATGCATGCATGCGCCATAATATTTAATACATATTTAAATATGAGGTATTAGAGGAACTCTGTTGTAAAGGAATATTTGCAGAGGTGTGGTCCGGTCCCTGCGTCACAGGCTGGTCAAAGACTCTTCAGTGGACAGGATGTGCGTCTCAGGCCTTTGTCCCGTCCACGTCACCCACTGACCCGACCTGTCCACCGGGCCTGGACCGAGCAGCAGATGCAGCAGCTGGAGGGAAGAGCCAAAGCTCGCTCTTTACTGCTTGTCCTTGCCTGCAACACAAGAGGAAGTCAGAAAAAAGTTCATTCACAATTACTCCAAACAATTATTTATTTGTCTTAAAGCTCGACAGCACACAGACGGAAATAAAGTGTACAATACGATCAAACTATATTACGCAAAGGAAGAAATAGAAAAAATAAAATGAATCAAATTAAACAGCAGACACATCATAGCAAACAGAAAAATAGAAACAAAGCAAATAAGAGTGTAGAAGAAAAAGCATTGTGGTGCTGTTGTGGAAATAACATGATAATAAGTTAATAATAATAATATATATAATAATAATAAATTATATTAGTTTACATTTTCACACAAGGTCAAACATTTCGGGCATGTTGAAAAACACTGTTTCCATTTCATCGATCGTTCATGAAGATGCATGTTAGAACAGCCTAAGAATATAGATGCACTAGCGTGAGAGCAGGTGGACGACGTCTCCAGTCGTGCACCATTAATACTGGCGCCACCATTAATATACGCACCACGGATCCTCATTTAGAGAGAGAGGGGGAGCACCTGTCGTACAGATCGTAAGCTTCAGTCTAAGTCTGCGATGCAAAAAATCAGCTGATGAGCACGATGCTTAGAAGAGGAATAAACATTATTCCATATCTTAAACCAAATCAAATTTAAACTCGTCAAGGTGTCTGTCCCAGACCAAAGTAACAGGGAGATGTCAAAGCAGAATTAATAAGTTTAAGAAGGGGATGGAGGCTGCAGGAGCGTCCCACTGTGCTCTGTACGCTGGGTTCATGTGGGGCGTACCTGCAGAGCTTTGCATCAGTTTAGTGGACGAATGAAGAAATAAACACAAAGTTGTCAACACATATAGAATAAAATAAATTATATATATATATATATATATATATATATATATATATATATATATATATATATATATATATATATATATAAAAATGCAGTAATGGAAAGCAACTAGATGTAACTTCCTGTGCATGTTTTAATGATTCATTAAGAAAAAACATGTGAACTGCTTCCAAAATATCAAGGATCAGTGATAAAATCTCTTCAATGCAAATCAATATTTAACAACTATATATATATATATACTATATAAAGAACTGAAAGGACATCTGCAGGTTAAGCAGCCCAACATGTTAAAAAGTAGTGCATCAATTATATCTCACTATAAAATCAATTATAATACATTGTAATATACTGTGTACAGTACACCTAAGGGACATCTGGCACGAGTATGTTTACTTTAGTTACTTTTTACACAAACTCCCAGACATATGTATGTCATCACACAGCATTTTTGGACTTCTTTGGCTTCTTTTGCCCCCAGAGCAATGAGGTGCACAAAGGATTGTCAAAACAAAACACATCTTCAAATCTGTGTCCAGAGACGATGTCCCACTTACTGCAGAGGATTTACAGTCCTGGCTGCTGACAGGTCTCATCATTTTCTACATTAAGCTAAAAATATTTCCCAATTAAAACTGTCCTCAGTGATCTGGGGCATTGCTTTTGTGAAAGCAGGTTCAGATTTGTTTTTATGATGTCGTCCTGCCTCTTTCCAGTCTGCGGTCATCTTACCTTTGCTGGGGACAAACTTGAGCGAGTGGCTGAATATTCAAAACCGTGATACTCCTTCCTCCGGGCCGTCGTTCACAAACTCATGGCCCAGCCCGTTGCCACACTTCCCGCACAGAACCTGCATGCATGAAACACAGTTTCAGTGCCTGATGGGACATTATGCCTCTTAAAACAACACGATGAAGCATTGGATCTAAGAGCTTCAGTCAAACCTTGAAGGCAGTGAGCGTCTCCATCATCTTGGTGACGCTGTCCTCTCTGATGGTGTCAGTGAAAGCCGGCCAAGGAGACGAGTGGGCGAACTTGGACCGACTGGAGAACAGCGGATGGTTACACTGGGAGCACACATACATACCTGCAGAGGACAGTTACTCATAAAGGTGCTTGCACTGTTTCATTTTCTCCATGAAAATTTGAATTATTCAAATAACGCAAAAGGGCAGAGATTCCCAGTGTGCATTTCAAGACCCTAAATGGGTCCTGAGGTCAATCTGAGGGTCACAAGATGATTAGAGGGATAAGAATGAAAAAACAAACAAGATTAAGAGCAGTCTTTTTTGTTTCTTTGAAATAATCTGAGAGGGAAACGTCAGACTGAACAGCTGAAACTGTAACAGCTGAAAACATAACATAACATGTGAGGAGGGGTCCCAGATGGCTTCATTTTAAGGGCTCACACACCTGAAAGGGGTTGGAAACACTCTTTGGGTCAGTATACTTAAATTAACCATAACTTTATGGCTTGGACAAGCTTTTAGTTTGAAACAAAATTCTACATATCACAGCTCTGTTTTTAGCATTATCATTGATAGCAGATGTATTAGTTGTCTTTCCCTTTTAGAAACAAATCTGAAATATCTGGGTTAAAATAAAGGTTAACTGCTCTTTATCAATTGCCTGTATCCCCTAATCACCACGTGCTCTTCCTCTCTACTCATCACTGTCATATTAGACAATAATTGAAAAATATTTCTCCATTGAAAATCACTCATTTGTTGCAAATAACAAAACAAAACACGCTTTAAACAAGGCAGAAAATAAAAATAACATGGTCATTTTAATCCAGTCAGTCAGGAGGTTACATCACACCTCTGTTTAAAGAACAGCCACCGCCTGCTCACCTGGTTTGAAATGATCCTTGTACACCTCACCGCCAAAAAACCGACAGAAAGACATGCTGCGGTGCCTGCAAAGGTCAAAATAGATCTTAATCTGGCTCAGTCTTTGCTCAAACGGCAGCAGATGATCCTGTTTTCCACTTCTCGTGTGAAGAGATCCTGGCTGGAGATGGAGGAGGAGCTCCGCCCATTGCTGTACCCCGCGTGAACAGCAGGTGTCAGTGTGTGACCACAGGAGCCAGGAGGAGGCGCGCTGAGGCCACAGAGGCATGTGATGGACAGTCAGACACTCAAGCAAAGTTCACAGAAACAGATTTACTCTGCTCTTTTCTAATGAGTGTTGGCAAAAGAATTAATATTTACCAAAAGACATCTGCTGAAAATCAGATCTGAATATGAATATGGTCCATTTACAGTAAAGTATCCCATAGACTTGTCTCAGTGACCCAGACAAACAGTAATCAATAAGTGAGTCAGTTTTCTTTCTTATCCACCGTTTTATATAACATTTTGCTAATTGGGGTATTGTTCCATTCACATGTTATTTAGTAAAAAACCAAGCACAGGTGACAGTTGGTGTAAAACTTCCCAAAACACTATGTGAATGTGGATTCTGTCCTGCTGGAGATAAAAATTAGATTTTTGTCTGATTTTTCAACCTCTGAGAAAATGTATAAATGCAGATCTCGAATCGAAATGCAGATCTCGATTCTCAGTGCAGCTTGCAAACACTTAAGACCACAGGGATGCACAATCTGATGTGAGGCCATTATAGAGAGCTGATATCAAGGTTATGGAGTAAATGCTCAAATGTCTGTCCATAGTCCATGTCCATTGCAACAACCGGATTTACTGAGTAAATGATAAACAATTTTATTGTGAGGGGAAAGTAGAATCACACAGACAGACTTCCCATCAGTATTGTGAATTTATTTCCGTGTACTTGTCATCGCAGACAAAGGATGTCTGTGTTTTCTGTGCCTGGCATTTATCAAGAGCATAACCCTGTTCGCTTTATTTTAATAATGATACATCATGAAAATAAATATCCTCGGATAAAAAAAGAGCTCTTAACTGACATTTCTGCCCGTTGCTGCTCTGTATCCTTCATTCATACTTGCAGTAGTGCTTAAGTGCCTCTGGCAGCTCCAGCCAGTCAATGGCCATCCTGTGGACAATGTGCTTCTGGATGGCCTTCCTACACAACGTCTGCAAGGATGAGACTGAAGCAACACGGGAAGAGGACAAACGAGACAGAAAGACTGGGGATTAGCGAAATAAATGGTGCGATGAGAAAAATAATCGAGAAATTTGCATTAAAAGGAAATATTGATTAGTGAACAGGTCCCTGGGCAAGAGCCTAGTTACATAGTGACAGTTAATATTTCTTTTTCTAAAGTCAAACAAATGACCACAAAGACACGTGCAACAACCACAGAGAGACACAAAACAACCACAAAGAGACACAAAGCAACTATAAAGAGACTCAAAACAACCACAAAGAGTACAGCACCACCACACACACAGTGACATGTCTACGCCCAGAGAGGCCCATTGTTTCATAATCAGTCCATGTTTAAAGTATCACTGTGACACTCACATCCATACTCCACCTGGACGATGCGGACACACTTAGTGGCAGCAAAGACGTCCACCACAGCATAGAGAGGCTGGAGGGCGGGGATTCCCTTTGCACTCGCTCCCATGTCCTCACCATTGATGACAATGTGCATATCAGCCAGGTCTCGCCCTTTCTGCACATACAGTACTCCTATCCTGCTGCGTCTGGCAGTGGGAGGCAGGGCGTTAGTCTTATACAAGTCATCCAAAATGTGGCTGTAGCGCCCGGGCCTGCTCCGACCGACCAGTTTGTCTCTGGGGATCCGAATATTCTCAATGTACAAGTGAGAATCAGTGAAGAAAGTCTTTGGGTTGTTGTTGATATTGTTGTTGCCTCCTCCTCCATCTCCACCTCCAGCTCCATCTTCTACCTCCCCTCCTCTGAGCCTGTGGCCCCCAGCCAGTCCTCCGTCTCCATCCTCTTGACCCTCTTCTCCAGCTTCTTCTATGATCTTGTTGTGGTTGCGAGTGATGGCAAATACCCAGCTGTCTCCTAAGTCTGTCAGGTCTGGGATGGAGTACTCAGGTACCACCTCTAAGTCCCTTGGGTCCCTGGCAGTCAGGCCGACCCGGAGGTGTCCACACCAACCCAGCTCCTTATCCTCGATCTCTATGAGAAAAATCTCCCCAGGCTTTAGAGGATGTTTGCTGAAACACACTCCATTGGCAAAGCTCTCCACCCGGGTGGCCTGAGTCCCTGAGTGGTCCAGTCTGACGTTGGTACCATGGATGGGATGGAATTCCATGAACTGATCAGAAAAAGGCTCCATTTTCAGTTCCCTTTGCATCAACAGAAGCAGTCACTCTGATTCAGGGAACAAAAAGTATCATAAGTAAGAATTTTCCAGTTGGATAGCTGTCAAAAAAGACAACAAACAGCCAAACTTACCAAAACTTTCCAGTCAAACAGTCTTGCAGCAGTTTGCCGGCGAACACGTGGTCATACTGGAGGCACAACAAGTCAGACTGACAAGATCGCTGCTCTGCCTATCTGTGGGACACTCAGGGAAACTTCTGGTAGAGGGCTATTTTTAAACAGCTGCATATGTCAACAGATGGCAAGGTATGTGTGTGCATGAATGTGTGTGTGTTGAGAGGGGTGGCCAACATGCACGTGCCTTCAGTCACTCACACACACCAGACATGCACAGAGATTGAGGTGGGGTTAGTGGGAGCAACAAAGCCCCCCGGGGACCCAGCGCTCATTCAATTTCACAAACGCATGTATTGAAGTAATAGCTGCATAATTATCATAATACCATATGCCAGGGAGATATGTTGAACAGCAGGCCTTTCGTAGCTGTGCTCTAAATATAGGCATGCCTCGAAAATACACTCTGGATTTCATTCTTTTGTAAAGCAGCAATTAAAGTAATATACCAAGATAAAGAGGTCTGGAGGTGTGGAGATTTATTATGATAGTGGATTTATAGCTTAAGAATATGAAGGGAAATTCCATTTAAAAAGGGAAGATGATACTTTTTATAGTCATTACACACACTATGATTGAGAATAAAGGCTCCTTCGCACTTTGTCAGGTGATTTACAGTAGTTCATATAATTTCTGTCTGGAGGAATCAGGTATTAATCATACAGTATATAAATCAGAACCACCCTATGCCTGGTAAAACCCTCTTTAGTTATAGTGCAAAGTGTAATGTGCAGTAATTTGTCATGTGTACAGTAAGAAATGATTTCTTAGGGCAGAGATCACTGATCAAAATTAGAGCTTTAAAGTGAGACTAAGTACATAAAACAGCAGAAATAACACCATTCTATTTAACACCTTCCATTACAAATGAAAATATAAATTTGTGAGAAATAAAACACACCTCTACTTACTTCAATAGTGAGTATTGCTGCTACAGCCTCACTCGGTTAGGTATGACCAGGAACTTATAGTGGCTCATGCTAGCTCATGTTAGCAACCTTAACATGAATATCGCTGTATAACTGACATGACTGAGCCATGAGTGTTAGCATGCTAGTCATACGCTCAAGACTCTTCTATACTTTTCCTAAGGGGGCATGCCCATGGGACGTCGGCCTCTTTCAGGTCCTTTGGGTCCTTGGTGGTGTCATTTTGTTGAGATATGAAGCAGGCTGCCAGATGATGTCTGCATGAGGCTCCTCTGCGTCCATTGTTGCTATGCAGGTGTCATCTTAGGGAGGCTGCGAGTAAAGAGCGGATGCTGCACAACCTCCGGGGAGTTGGACATGCAGGTCTGCGTCCAGCTGCAGCATCCTCTTGACCAGAGCTATTAATAGATGCTGGTCTCTCTGGTGTGCACAGTTTATCTTCATCACCTGCTCACATGAGCCTGATGTATCTGGTCTCCTCAGCATGGAAACTTGTCTCATAAGCAAACTGGTATGGGGTCGTAAATCTGCAGTGCTGCTGGCTGTTCTTCTGTCTGTGGAAGTTATGATCCGTTTCATGTCTACAGTCCAGAGCATAATCTGCTGGCTAGTGTGAAGTTCAAGGTATTGAGACAAAAACATTCCACCTTCATGGTATTGAAAGTGGATCCAGACACTGCAGCTGCTTCAGGATGGTGATTTCCTCTCTTACCTGTCAGCAATTCCATAGTGATTGGTGTCCAACGCCCTGTCTGTTTCAGTGCTGCAGCATTTGGTTTCAAAACCAAAGCCGCCCTCCCCGAGGAAGGCCTCAACCTCGTGACACCTGCCAAGTGTGTTTCCTTTATAAATCTCAAGGTCGTCTGCATAGAGGTAGAGCAGAGAGAGATACGGCATGAAGTCACTCTAATAGAGGTGAACACCATCAAAGTGCAACACATACTGTAACACCACATTACCAGGACACACAGGGAGAGTTTTCACCATTATTGATCTAATTGGTCTATTGGTCTAATTATCCTGCTGTTATTGTTCGTCTGAATCTCTCCCCTCAAATGTCCAATATTTGAGACCCTTTAATGTAAAAGTGACATGAAACAGCTTGAGATACACTTATTGTCAGCTGAATAACAGGAACAGTAGAGTACACATATCTCAAAATTATTTGTAAATACACTTGAGTAAATGTACTCTGTTATATCTCTTCCCTGGCTGATTGTATTAATGTTGTAATAATGCAGTTATTAAGCTTTAGTTCTACTTCTGAGCTGATGAAAGTTTTCCGACTGCTTCAAAAGTCTCAGTGCAGTTACCTCTCAGCTCCTCTCACTGCACACTTCCTCCCCTGCTGTGGCTAAAGCGGCACTTCAAGGTGTTTTACAATCACATCTACAGTGATTAGACTGAGGACTGAAGCAGCTGCTCTGCTCACGTAGTGCTCACGCTACACCTCCTGTGTAGAGACTGTGGAATAAATCACATGTCAATAATACCTCCATTATTAAGTGTCATGAACGTGTAATAATGAAAACACTACAGTGCATTGCACTACTTCTAAGCAGTGGTGTAGCACATAAATCTGGACCCTGTACATATGAAGCCTCTGTGGGCTCCCTTCCCCAAATCAGCAAGTAAACACATGCAGCTGTAGTGGTTATTAGAGTAATAAGTAATGTATCTTAGACAGTCTTCACAGTCTAACGTCTTTGCACATTTCAGCCCTCTTCTACTGACATGCTGTAATAACTGTGTGTAGCTACATATTAAAGCAAATCAGCAAAATCTAATCATACACAGAGAACAGATAAGAGAAGACTTACAGTAAAATAGAAATTCAATTTATTAAAATCCCCAAACTGTCCATATTCTGCACACATTCATATGTGGTCCTGAGTGTGTATAGTCAGTCATGGATCCAGCCAGCCAGCCTGTTCAGGAACATCTCCTCCGTCAGTGATGGATGGAGGTTATTGTCTCTCACCCCAGCTGCAGCCGGCACACTACTCTGCCCTGTTCTTCTTATTGTCATTTCTAGGGCTTCCAGTGTGTCTTATGTAGGCCAAGATGGAGGGAGAAATGAAGAGGCAGAGAGATGGGGCGTTAAATTTATTCTTTATTCCTCTTCTTTCTTTATTTATTGTCATGAAAACATTCCAAACTCCATATCTTTGAACACATGAATGAAAGAAATATATAAAAAAAAGTGAGACCTACTAGTAGTTATTTGATTTTCAACCCTCAGGCTGAACTTCATCCGTCACCCTGTTTTGTACAATTAGACAGTATTCACACTCTGGATGCAGAGCTGCGTGGGTGCGTTTGTGTGTGCGTCTGTTGGGGCTGCAGCACTCCTAATCTGGATTATCATGCAGCGCGGCTATGCTTTTCATAATCAGTTTGGTGAGCTGTGATTCTCGGCAGCGCATGACACATCTGGATGCAGGCAGTCGGCAAAGGGGAGGTGTGTGTATGACTGTGAGAGAGAGAGAGAGAGAGAGAGAGAGAGAGAGAGAGAGAGAGAGAGAGAGAGAGAGAGAGAGAGAGAGAGACTCCTCACCTCGCGGTCCTTGCGCGCACAAATGGAGAGGAAACCAGCATCGGACAACGCAGACCGGCGGGCATAGTCACATTTCCATGCACAGAATCAATTCTCGGGTAAGTATATCTCCATTGTCTCCATTTATGTTACAATTCTCTGTCTGCAAAGCATCAGCAGCTCTGCAGACAATTGTAGTTTTATCCAAAAGTGAGACGAGGAGTCAAGAACATCACAGGAGCACTGGAGCGCATCAGAGAAATTTTACCTGACGGTGCGCACTGACTGCGTTTTGGGACATGGTTTCATCACTTTAGCTGCTACTTCATGTCTGCATGTCACACTTGTCTCGTGGATGTGAGTGCAGCTCTGACTGGAGATGTCACACTGAATTCTGTGACCTGAATTTTAGCTACTGCACAAGTTTGGGGCCACATGCTTTATTGTGTACATTTATACTTTATATTATGGAAATATTGTTGTCAGACTGGGTCACATACTTTGTTGTGAAAGAATAATGTGTTGTCAGTAGTGTAGCGATCCATCTGTGTGCTTTCCCAATTAGCTGTACCTATGGCTGTATTAATCTGTTGATTATTCTCTCAATTAATCAAATCTATTAAACGTCAGAAAGAGGAGAAAAATGTTTCCAGGTTTCAACTTCTCAGAGTCCAAAGTGACATATTTACAGGTGCATGTTTCATTTGATGAACACTCCAAAACTCACTTGTCATATATGACACAAAAAAAAGGAAAAAAAAGGCAGCAAATCCTCATATTTGCATGTGTTTGCTTGAAAAGTGACTGGTCAGACCTAAATGATCACCAGAACAATTGAATTTTAATTATATTTGATAATTTTTTTGTGATTGACTAATTGGTTAATTGACTAATTGTTTCGGCTTTGTATACCACACAGTGCACATGCAGTTTCTTCATACAGTGTGGCAAGGTCAGCTTTCACATGAAATAATATAAGACACTGAATGTTTTCTTTTTGGGTTTTTTACATTTGTCGGTACGCTTTTTGAAACACTGTAATCCAAGTTTATATGGTATGTATGTTTGTATGTTTTGTGTGTTTTCAGTGTTTGCATGAAACAATGTAATGCTGCTATCTTGGCCGGGGCTCTCTTGAAAAAGAGATCTCAGTGGGACTAAATAAAGGCTTATTTATGGGTAGGCAAGCCTGATTTAGCAGCTAACTGTAGTGTGTGCTTTGCTTTGCATTTAGAGGGGGAGCTAAAATAAATAATGCTATGATCTACGTTTAGAACGATGTAGTACACATTAAATAATTAGAGGCTCCAGACAGGGGACCAACACTATGCCAGAAAAACTTATAGTAAACATATGGCACTTCTTCAACCATACACACTGTGCTTTGTTAATAAGAAATCGAATCTGACTTGACCCAGTACATCTGCTTTAACACTGAGGTGGACACATTTTATTTTCTGTTTAATGGTAAGACTGTATTGGAATAAGTAATGCTACATGTTATAGACCACATAGTACCCAATATTTACTTACTGCTTTATTTTACAGCCCACATACCCAGTAACTATGTTACAATTACTGTGGAAAAGTGTTGCATTTCATTTCAGTTCAAAATTTCCCATAGGTGATCCTAATGGTTGCAATCTGTTTCCAAACTCATCAGACCCCTCAGTGAACCCCTGTGCCCTGGGAAGAAGCATCTGGGGTTTTTTTGCTCATTTATTCAGATTTTTCCTTTAATATTTCAACCACCTGTATATGACTTTTAGCATGACAAGAATGACTACTGATAGTAATGGACTCTGAAGGGTTGTGATGTTACTAATAACAACAATCAACGCGGGGTCACGGAGATGAGCTAGCTTGGAAACACGGCCCACCAAATGTTGGTTTAGCTCATAATCCGGCTGTGTGATTTGTCAGATTTCACAGTAAAACCCTGCATTAATGTTAATCTGAGATTGTTACTGTTCGTGTCTGATCAGAGGGTGGCACACAAACACAAACACACACAAACCCCTGCACACACACACACACACACACACACACACACACACACACACACACACACACACACACACACACACACACACACACACACAGTCACAGACATGAGACATGCTGTTGAGTTTATACTGCCACTGATTGAGAATGTAATGGAGTGATTGAACACATTGCAGTGCACTCAGAGCAGATGTGTTTCGTGCTGCAGTGTCACATGATCACTCTAACCCCTAACCCTAACCCTTAACACTTAACGGCTCTTCTACAGGAGTTTGTCTTTAAGCATCTTGTTAAGGACCTCAAAGTGACCACATCCCGTGGAGTCCTAAAATCAAGCAGACACTGATCTATTAAAAAAACACATACTTGCTTGTGATATTTTAACAGTTTCACCCTCTGCCTTTCTTTCACTGTCCTTGTTTAATCTACAGTTTTATTCAGCTTTCTGTGGCCTCTGGGTCTGTCACATCTGAATACTTCAGTTAAACCAAAACCCAAAGGACAGAGTCAGCAGAGAGATCAGAGATGGGGTAAATATTTAATATTTGACCAGTTTATCACTTTAAAACTTTAGTCAGATCATATACCTTTGCCGGCAGCGTGGCTCAGAGGATAGCAGTGTTGCTCTGTGGATCAATCCAACTTAACTTAAAAGATTTAACTTGCTGATCTGATCCAGTTGCAATGAGGTAGGCCACTTCCAAAAACTGACTTGTATTTGATTTAAGAACATTTGGATTAGTGAAAATCACAGCAGCATCTGGAGTCCACATTCAGCAGCTTCATAACTAGCACGACAATATGGTAACGTTTCGTCTGCCCTGTTATTAGCTTGGACAAAACATTGTTGGCTTAAAAGTAGTTTAGCATGCCTAATGTGCCCGTGTGTGTGCGTGTTTGTTTCCTGGCACCTCGCAGGTTCTGGTCCCTCTCTCAACCTTGTGAAAAGCTATGCTGAAGGTCTAAAGCTTCCTGGTCGCATGTGTGTCTGTCTCCCCACCGTCCATTTTGGGTGAGAGCAGATTAGTCAGAATCCACCAGCTGCTGTGGAATTGGTTGAAATTGTGCCACACAGCTTTGTAATACGGTTACGTAAGTCCGACCAGTCAGAGGTAGGGTTTAACTTGCATAAAGAGCAAGGCACTTGACCCACAGAGGCAGCGAATGAAAGGGTCCCTGCTGGGCCTTTGTACTGTCTCTCAGCTTGTGTCCAGTGATGCAGAACTGCTCTTTTCTCCCACAAAACGACAGCTGATAATTCACATTTCCTCCCTGTTCTGTGGTTGGTATCATTTTGACAAGTCAGTATGTGGTGGCTGTTTAATGTGTTATGTGGAAACATGCAGTGCTACTGACACACAAAAGCCACATGGGGAGAATGACAGAGAGCATCCTTGAACTCCCCCCGCTGTTCGTCTCAGGGCTGCATAAGTAACTCCTTAAACAGCTCGAGGAGACATCAGAGGGAGGGTTGTGACTCTAGGTTTTTACTGATGACAGTTAATTCTTTAGGGCATAAGACTGGAAGACACTGTGCTGTTTCCTTGGGAAGATGACAAGCTGAATATGTGTGGTAATGCTTATTTTGTCATGAAAACATAAAGTATTTGCTCTTTGTTTTTTACTGAAAGGCTTCATCTTTACTCAAATAAATTTTTCATTTCACGTTCATGTGCGCAGAAAGCCCCTGCTCAGAAATTGAATGACTTTTACTGTGTAATCAATCAGCCCCAAAAAACCATTAGATCCAAGCCTGAACTGCCCTAGTTTGTGCAATATTTGGGGAAGACAGACTGTCTATTTTTGCATGCCTCTAAACCTCACTCAGTATGTGGAACGACAGCTTTGGGAGAGGTACTTACTTGGATCTGTTTCAGGCTCTCTCTTCTTCAGAATAATGAAGATTTGCACAACTCCTAAGAGCTAAACTACATGACATTCACACATTAATGCCTAGTTGGCACTGGAAAGCAGTTTTTGTGAAAATGAGGCATGAGTGTAGAAAAGATGCCCTTCCTCCCTCTCTATGGCTCACTCCCTGGCTGCTTTTGTTTGCTCTGCCTCCGAGGCTTAATAATGTAGCTGACCATGTACTTTATTTATTCTCCTTCACTGACTCTTAGGTGCCTTGGCTGTGCAATGTAAAGCCAAGAAATGGCAGAAAGTGAAGCAAATGGGGAAAGAAGAAGCCAGGATGATGGAAGAAGAGGTGGCAGACCTCTACAGGAGCCCCACACCCTCGGTCTTGGCCTCTCGCCAGTCGGTGCCCCCTCTCTTGGGACCAAGAGGCATCTCCCTCGTGGGATTGTGATCCAGCTGACTGGGACAGAGGGGGAATGGGACAGTCTGGATGACAGTGAGCTCATCTTCTCCCTCGACCACGATGATGACTACCCCTCTATCTCTCTCTCCAGAGAGAGGCAGCTTTCTGTTGAGGATGACAGAGAGTTGCAATCCCAAGCTTTCCACGTCCCTCTTTCACCCTCGTCCCCTGGCTCTCTGGGCAACTGCTCCACCATTGGCCCAAGCTTCCTCTCCCCAGGCCCTTCTTCACCCACCCACAGACCCCTTGCAAGCCTGGTCAAGTCTCTCTCCACAGAGCTGGAGCTCAAAGAAGGCTCCACCCTCAGACCTAAGCCCCTTCTCAACCTCGTCAAGTCCATCTCCACGGAGATCTCCCGCTCAGAGCCAGAGGTGTCGCAGTCAAAATCAGACTCCCGCCTCAACCTCCACTTGTGGAAGCAGCTTACCCAATCAAAAACCCGCAGCAATGGGGACTCTCGCACTGCGCCCCCTTCCCCTAGCTCACTCTCCCCAAGTGCAGAGGGTCTGAAAGGGGGCTTCTTCAAAATGGAATTAGAGGACACCAAGAGGAAGCTCTCGGAGGCGGTGCACGAGCCTCTGAGCAGCATGTTCAGCAAGATCATGAGAGAGGAGAGTGTAGGCAGCCCCAAACACCAGGGTAAGACCCCAGCTGCTCATCAGGTCAGCTGCAGAGGTTTGGGCCGTGAAAGTAGCACAGACACGGTTCTCTCTGAGTCTCCTGTGAGGCACAGTAGAAAAGCAGATGCTGATGTTTTGCCTGTGTTTGACTGGCCCTCTGTTCGACATCCTGGGAGAGGCCACCGCAGTCACTGCCCTGTGCATCACAACAGACAACATCACAGGGATGAGGAGCTGGAAATATGTACAGATGATGACATGATGCAAATATTGGCCATTGAAACTCACGGGCAAGTGAGGAGATCACCTGCTGGACCTCAGGTCATTGCACCACCCTTGGTTAGGACTTCTCCCCGTTCTCAACCCCATCATCCTCTGCCACGCATGAGTTTATTCTGCGTGGCAGTGCTGTCCTATGGCTATTTCATACTGCCTCTCAGCCCATACTTCTCGGGTCTGGCTCTGGGATTAGCATTGGGCTTCTTGCTAGGACTGTGGCTCATCAGAATGGGTTCCTCCAGGTCTCGCTGCTCAGATGCTGCATACAGGCCATCACAGACTCTTTTGGGAGAGGGGATTATGACAGGTGCCACTGTCACCACTGAGCCTGATACCCTCAAGGTAAATGAAACAGTCATTAAGGAGGAAAATGGCACATTTTTGTTCTCACCCTATTTTCAGCCACCTCAGTCGCACTCCAATACTGACACATTTCTCATCATGTCTTCCATTAATAACACCTGAGAAAGGACACATGTAGGTGTCATAAAGAAATCATCAGACTTTGAATGTCATTTATTTGTTCTACCCAGCACTAATTTCCAAAAAATTGGCAAAAGGAAATGCAAATTGATGTGTTTCTATCCACTTCTGTAAAGCGAGTTACAAAACTAGAGGACACAGTGCCGAAAACTCTTTATAAACAGTAACTGACAGTTCCTTCATAGTACAACTGTAATGTGTTTATTTTAGTTCTCAGTGAGCATTATTTTGAAACTGTTTCATGTATTCAGGGGTTGCACAAATTGAAAATGCACATAAAAACAGGTGGATGGAGACACACTCATTACTACACAACATTGTTCTATGGGCATTGTAAGAAATGAGAAGTGTGGGATTCTGACCATAGCAACTGAAATATGACTACACTTTAGCAGCCAATTTTTCTCTAATTCAGCGATGCTGCTGAAACTAATAGGTACAAGAGAACTCTTTCAGAAAATACCTCGGAGTGAAAAAAGGCTCAAAACAAACAATCTTTCCGACTTCCAACTGCAGACTATTCATCAGAAAACCTATGTGGTGAAACTGGCTGATTTCAAAGTGAACTTTAAAAAGCATGTTCAAAGGCTACTCTTAATACAGTAACAAGAGTACTCCTAATTGTTTTTCAGCCATACTAATAGAGCAGTTAGGAAAGTGTCAAGTTGGCGAGTCACTGCGACATCTCTGCAGACTGTTTCCTTCAGATTAAAACTTCTGGACGTGGCATACAACTTGGTGCCCAGAATGCAATTAAAGCCTTCAATAATAAAACCTGCCTGAGCTGCAGCGGTAATTACTGCTCTCCTCCTGGCTGAGCTTGACACTGGGCAACTGGAGAGGACAGCTACCACCCAGACACTGTCAGTTCCACAGGCAATTAGTGGGAGATCCAGGCAGCAGGAAGCTGTAATTTGGCAGGGCACGAGGCAGGAGGGTGGTGGTGATGGCGATGGTTTGAAACGGGGGGTTTACTGTCTCAGTGTTGAGATAATTCCCTTGTTTGATCATTAGCAGTTTCAGTCTGAGCGCTGTTACAATGTGAAAGTCGGAGCCGCAAGGTTTGTGAGGTGTTTCAAAGGTTGATGGATAATCAGATGACAGAATGAGATCAGTTATGGGAATTGATTGCTGGATCACATCTGGGCCGAGGGCACAGGCTGACACTGTTGTTGATAAAGTACAAATACATATTCAGAATGTATAATACATAGTTTATTGGTGAATTGGAGCAGTAAGAGGGAGCATCAAGGTCTTAAAAGGGTTCATTTTACACCATTCATCTTACATATAGTTGTTCTAATGAACATTTCAGCACTACACTAATTAGTGGTGGCAGAGAGTCCAAGTGTAAGGCCTTTTGCAGGTTGTTTCATGTATAAGGTGCTCTGTAAGAAAATGACATGAATGGAACATGTCTCTCAGACAGTTCACATTCTGTGTTGACCTTTAATGGCCCGACTACGTCTGCAGCCTCATTAAGCCACATGTTTGCAACTGCCTTTTTTAAGACACATAAAAACTTCAGAATTCAGCAGAGCGGTATTTACTGACATGTTTTATGCCTTTGACTTTGAGAGGAGGGCACCGCAAAGTGGAACAATGCTGACTCATTCCTGTGTTTACGCACTCTTTCCTGCAGTACTCAGGAAAGGTTAGGGTTAAGGTAAGGTTGGGGTTGGGGTTAGGGTTAGTGACAGTGACTTCCTGGATTCTTTTTGATGTTGTGAGATTGTTAAGAACTCTCCAGGAAGTCTCAGTGTGGCAGGCTGTCATTCCTCAGAAATTGTTCTAGCACATAACTTCACACATAACTTTGTCGATTAGCTTAGCCAAGCATATATTCCAACATGGCAAACTGGAATTTCATGGCCATCATATTGACATTGAATGTAAAGTGTATATGAGGGTCAGGAGATGTTTTTCTCTGAGTTCATTTTAATAGGATTGGTTTCCTTTAACCCCAACCCCGAATCTAACCATCTGTAACCTAAAGCCTCTGACTGTGTTAGCTGACAGCAGTAAGAAGCCAGGAACAATGCATTGCCAGAGAAGCAAAATCCAGAGCACAATGTCCCTCCAAACAAAAGGCTATTTTCTGCTATATTCCATGCATCTTCTCTTGAAACATTATTATAATTGGACTTGTCCTCTAAACCCTCAGATCGCAAACTTGCCTTTTGCATGACATTTGTTCTACAATATGTGTTAAAAATTACATTTACTTTTTGCTGTTATCTTCATTTTTAGGCTAATTACAAACATCAGAACGTGACTTCCAGATCAAGTGCTAATTACACAAAATCAAACTGTGGAATTGGAATTAACATTTATTTTCTACCTTTGCAGGGCTGGATGAATGAGATACAGGACTATGACCCTGAAACCTACCATCCAGCTCTGACTCACTCTGTGTTTGCCACCCTGGAGGGCTCCTGTCTCCGTCTGGACTCCCCGCGTATTAACATTAGTCGCAGGGCCATGTACGACGAGAGAGTCCTCGAGGCCACCTTTGTCAAGTCACGCTCCTTTCAGCTTGCAAAGAGCAAAGTATGATGTCTGCCACAGTAACTGCATTAAGGAGAGGCTGTTGTACTTTTTCAAAGTGATATACAAAAGAAAGTGAAGGCCTGATATATTTTCGTATTCTGGTGATGTTCTGATACTGTATGTAGTCACTTTAGAGTTTTTCATTTGACCTCATGATCACTAGATTTCAGACAGACTAGATATTTCATTTTGGACCAAAGTGGTTGACCAACAGATTGCCATCAAGTTGCGTTGCTAGGATGGCTAAAACTGAAATAAATCTTTGGAGGAAAGCATTCAGGACCCAATTAATGGAGGCACAGGATTTGTCATAATTCATGCATGCATGTTGTCATGACATTTTCCATGTACAACGTAAAGTACAACGCCTGAACTTACTAGTAATGTGTGGATGAACATAAAAAAATGTGGAGAAAAGCATAGTTGAAATAAAGGTTAATTGGAAGAAAATGAACCTGTAATACTGGTTAAACTTCTCAGCATTAATTAATAACTCATAAATGGGACATCTGACTGCATTGCCCAATTAACAGTTGCTTTGTGCTTTGACATAGGAAAACTCTGCCACTGTTCCCCAAAGGTATTCCTACTGCCATCTGTGTTGGCTCGAAAGAGGGTGTGGAACCCAAAGTATCCCATCTGCATCCAAGTGGCAGGGGAAGCAAACTCCCAGGGGGGTGATGGAGGAACGTTGGAGGACGGTTTGGGAGAGGAGCCAGGAGCTGAACCGCCAAGTCCACGGCAAATTTCCTCCAAACACACCCACGACCCTCCCACCACTCTTTACCTCTTCGGCCGCACAGGACGAGAGAAAGAAGAGTGGTTTCGTCACTTCCTGTTTGCATCCATGGATACAGAGAAGGAAAAACAGAGGCCTGGCAGATGTGCGTCCAGATCGGGTACGAGAAACGTTAATAATGCATTAGAGAAGAGAAGGCTTCCAGATAAGGCATCTATACAACTGCTATATGTGTGGATTATGGATTACGTGCTCCAATTCTTTGCATTTCCAAGCCAATCCCTTCTGAGGGAACACACAGATCTCACAGTTGACAGGGCAAAGGCATCAGAAAAACATCTATTAGATTCAGCAGTTTTATTTGAAAGAGAATGACTGAGTTGTTGCATGAGCAGACATATTACTCATTTGTTTTTGCTTTTCTTATGCAAATTTGTCATCTGATCTGTCATCTGTCACACTTCCTTTTTCCATCGCTACACTCTGTTTTATGGGCACCATATAAAAACAGTTGCTCTGTTGCACTCCTGGGAATAGCTCATGATTAATACAAGAACAGGATTTGGTTAAGTGATTTTAAAGAATAGTTGGCATCTGGCAAATAAGCTTATTTGCTTTTTGGCATGCAGATGAGAAGACTGATACCACTGTCATGTCTGTCCAGTATGGAGCTGGAGCCAGGAGACGGTTAGTTTAGCTTAGCATAAATATTGAAAATAGGGGGAAACAGCTAGCCTGGCTCTGTCCAAAGCTGTGGACCTTGGACTGCTATGACCTCCAAGGTGTGGGTCACATGACCAATGGGGTTAGCCGACAGTTACCATCAGGTTTCCATCCTTCATAAGTGTAAATATCAAACTAAATTCCGGAAAGTTTGCAAATGCATTTACACTCCCATTTGAGTGGTTTTCTCTTTTCACCCCTTCAGAACAGACCTGCATCAGAGATAATTGGGTGTGTGAATCTCACCTCTGTGAAAAAGGGTGTTTGCATCCTCTCTTGCAAAAATCACACTAGTTACTTCTTGCTAATTCTAACTTAACCAAAAGGCACTCATGTCCAAAGCACTGATAGTAAGACAAAAAAAAAGCTTTTCTGCCATGCTTATCTTCTTCAGCCAAGTAAATGTTTCCTGTATGCTCCCAGGTAACCCAGCGCTGGCACAGAGCGTTAGCGCCTCGGGTAATGTACCGAGCAACAGAGTGGGCAGCAGCGACGATGACGCCCCCTCTACTCCTCCACCCAGCATCTCTGCAGCTCATGTCAGTAAGACCTCCAGTAGCACCAGGGGCTCTGTGTTAGACTACCCACGATACATGGCTCGTCTCCTGTCCGCAGAGGAGTTGACCCCGCTCTCCAGTCCTGGAGCCAGCAGCACAGAGACAAGTCCCACCATCAAAGCAAATGTGAGTCACACTTGTAGATAAAATTAAGCAAAGCAAATTAAGTGAAGCTGTTGGAACATTCAAGAGTTGGACAGTTTATATGGTGCATAGTGTGAACAGACAGTAAAGTTACCGTCTTAAATGAAAGTAAGACGAATGACAGAGTAAACTGGATAAAACATAATGTTGGAAAAGCAAGTAAGGAATTTCTCAGCATTTATGAAGTTATTCCATTCTTTACTCCCTGGTTTTTAGCTCTAAACTGTACTAAAGCTGCACTTTTCTCGTCTTTGCTCAGCTCTTACTCAGGTGTCTTTTTTACAGTGTACCTGTGATCTCGCAGAGCACCCTGGGACTAGCCAGACTGCATGGGCCAACGCTCTAATTGGTCGAATCTTCTGGGACTTCCTGCGAGAGAAGCACTGGGCCGACGTGGTTTCCCACAAGATCCAGAAGAAGCTGAGCAAAATCAGAGTGCGAGGGGTTCAACTCAAGCTCAAAGTTAATTTAAAGTCACAGAAAAGGTTAACTACAAGTGTGAGAGATTTCACATCATTTTAAAACTGTGATATGCTATGTTCCTTACAGCTGCCTTACTTCATGAATGAGCTGACTCTGACTGAGTTGGATATGGGCTGCTCCATGCCCCATATCACCACTACCTCCAGACCAGAGGTCAACCACAGAGGTGAGTGCATACACACACATACACATACACACACACACACATACACACGCACACACAGCGTGACAGCAAGAGATGAGTGAGAAGATGCCCACATGATTACAGCTGAGCACTGCAGAGCATCAGATCAGACGTTGTTATCCTGTTGTAATCTCAGAGAGCAGGAGAGCCATTACTCCATGGCCTTCAACATTCAGAGCATATTGGCTTGCGTGTGCTTGTTTTAAAATCAGGCAATCTGGCAGAGAGCACTCTTAATGACGAGGGGAGTTTAAGTGTGTCAGCGTGTGCCTACGTGTGACCTCGTGATTTTGTCTGTTTCTGTGCCCACTTCACCGTTACACAACCGTCTGTCAGCAAATTATCCTGTTTTCAGCTTCGTACTGTTTTTGCTGCTCAGCCCACGTGTCAGCTTCTAAAGGGGATTTATAATCTGCCGTAATTTATTATAAATTTAATTTCGAGGCTCGATAATCACAGTGAAAGCCATTTAATCTGCCACTAAACGGTGTGTGTCCAGATTAGGTTTTGTCTTAATTTCGCTGGTCTGGTTTTTGACCTCTTTGTGCTGCCCCCTGCAGGCCTGTGGGTGGAGCTGCAGCTGGTCTACACTGGTGCCCTGCAGATGACACTGCAGACCAAGTTCAACTTGTCCAAGCTGGGTAAAGAGGGCGGTCAGGATGCAGACTGTGCAACTGAAGCCAGCAGCCCACGGTCAGCATACACACTACGAACACATGTTCCAGCTGTTTACTTTTATATGCTTCCTGAGTAGCATTTTGTTGCATTTTTCGGCTTAACTCTTAAGAGTGTTTCCCAATCCTATTAAATCTCCTTTTGGGGATAAAATAATGTGAATGTGATATTATTTGTTGAAGTAGCAGCAGTTCCAAAAAGAGACTAACAGGTTTCTGTTTTCTAAAACACAAAGCTGCTTGCTACTACAGCTAAAAATATCATCTAAATGTAGACAAATTCAATATGAAAAACAGTTCGCAGTCCAAAGTATACATTTAATATAACCAAGACACCAAATGCATTGAGTACCTCATTAAACATTTTTTATTACAACACCATATATATATATATTTCTAATGGTGGAAATAAAAGCAGCCCAGGCAATTAATCCTTTCTTTCAGTCCTTAGTCAAGCTTAAAAAGCGCTGGAGCCTACAGTCCCCAAAATGCAACTCAACAGCCTTTTTAATTAGACCATCTGTGCCTGATGGCATCATCAGATCTATGCTCTCAAACATTAAAAGACTGCACACATCGTACAGCTGTTTTCATATGAGTGGACTACCCTGTTTGTGAAATCTGTGGGGTCCATTGAAAAAAGAAATCAATACCTCAGTATTTCTATCATCTTACACTATATTTCATCATATAGCTCAGGTGTAGTAGCAGGAGTGATACCCCAAAACCCTGTATTTCCATCGTCATCATTTCTATTGCACGCACACACAAATACACACCTACTCAACTCTCTATCCCCTGATCCACTCCAGCCTCTGATCCACAGAGCAGAGCTTCACATTACATTGATTAGCGTAGACCTGCCCGTCGTAGGCCCACAGTGGTGGGGATTACAGTCCAGGCAAAGCTTCACATTAGCTGCCTGTGCTGCAACTGAAGCTTTACAGAGAGATAGAAAACTTGGGAGTTGTTAATCTTTTCAAGCAACTTCCACTTTACAGTAATTGCAGGATTTGTTGTCATACATACATCTTTGCACACGTCCAATGAGGGCTTAAATCTGCACTCTTAGCTGTCACTTTTACACCAAAAATGACAAAAGTTCTTCCATCCATAGCTTAATTTTGTCATCCATCTGCCCGTTCCTGCAGCCCCATCTTCAGTGTGTTGGCAGACAGTGATGAGGAGTCCTCCAGTGCTGGTTCGTCTGATGAGGAAGAGCTGCTTCTGTCTGAGCCTCAGGGTCCAGTGGGGGAGAAGGGATCCGCACAAGCTACTGATGGGTAAACGCTGATACAACAAAAGATGTTTCAATGATGATTAAAAGTATTACAAATGAAAATGTAACATCGTCTGCTCCTTTTGTGTGACAGTTAAGTCAAGTTTTATATAAAAAGTCATTTAAAAAGGGGAGAAAGTAACATTTAGCAGGACCACAAAGTGTTACTTTTACCCCTCTGTGTGGTGAATTCTCTTTTTCTAAAGCAGAAAATAAAGTGTCGACATCACACTCCAGATGGCTGTCGCCTTCATTTACATTTCAGACTCACATCTCTCCTCGGCTTTTGACTTTAGCATCTGAATACTAAATCTGCTCTCAAATTCAAAACTCCTCTAATCCTCTCTCACAGGACAGGGGGTGGGAAGACCGGGAGGAAGATTTTGAGATTTGTGGACAAAATCGCTAAATCCAAGTACTTCCAAAAGGCGGCAGAGAATGAGTTCATTAAGAAGAAGTTTGAGGAGATGTCCAACACGCCCCTGCTGCTCACTGTGGAGGTCCAAGAGCTGTCAGGGACTCTGGTGGTCAACATCCCGCCGCCCCCTACAGACAGGATATGGCAAGTGCAGAGGCCTCAGGGCTCAAATCCAGTTTAATGCATGTCCGCTGAAGAAGAGTGCAGCCTTCAGCACTGAGTTTGATTCTAGCTCATGTGTATGCACACAGAAACCATTCAAAAACATGTTGAGCTCACAGAGAAGCAGCCCACTGAGGCAGATCTGATGCTGTTCAGTGATTTAATGATACGAACTGAGGTACATAAGCTTACAGAGCAAGGGAAGCAGGCAAGGGTCAAAATCAGAAGACAACCCAACCAATAAGGAGCAAGCAGGAAGTCCCATAAACAGGCAAAAGGTTAAACTATGTAATGGTGACACTGTAATTAAATATAAACATAGAAATAGATATTTACACATTATTTTGTGTATACAGTTATACAACAAGATATAGATAAAGCAATAACAGCTGATTCCCTGGTCTACTTCTCCTCTGGATGCACAGATTGAGATTACTCTCCTGATTTCAGATTGCATACATATGTTTTAAAAATCAAAGTCACCCTGATGTATTAATGACTGCGTGTCTTAAACGCTTCAGAAGCAATCCTCACTTCACAATGTTCAGCGGCAGCATGTCGTGTTTGTGACTTTCTGTGGTGTGACTCATGTTTCACACTCTATCTCCTGCCAGTAGAGTATTTATTTATTCTACCGATCCACTTTAGTCGAGTCCTAAAACCTGTTTGAGGCCCTGAAGCAGCGCCAGGTTGGCATAGGGCTGAAAACAGCGCTGAGACTATCTGAGATGGGAGAGCTTTGACGATGCGACCGTCTCCTCTGCAGGTACAGCTTCTGCGTGCCCCCGAAGTTAGATCTGCATGTCCGGCCCAAGCTAGGGGAGAGGGAGGTGACTTTCTGCCATGTGACCGAGTGGATTGAGAAGAAACTGCAGGATGAGTTCCAGGTAAAAAAAGTAAAAACAAACACTACTGTGTATAGCCTCTTCTCAGCTTTCTCTCTCATGGTCATGCTTTTTTCTTCTCCAGAAAGTATTTGTGCTGCCCAACATGGATGACATCTACTTACCGCTGATGAACTCTGGGGTGGACAGCCCACAAGCATCACAGCGTCTGTCCTCTCAGTCCCAGCGGTCCCAGAGCTCGTCCACAGAGTCCATAGAGAGGATCCCACCTGAGATCTCTGGGCCAGAGTCTGACTAGTGCCTCGCTGTCCATGATCAAAGGAGAACTGACCCAGCAAAACGGATTCAGCACATCATATATTCACACAGTGAGAGAAGGAGAAGCAGAATGAGAATCACCAAACAGAATATCATTTTGCCTCTAGACTTCAGTAGCTCTTATGTCCAAACCAGGGGTTTCTAAAGGTCTGATGTGTGGCGTGGGTGTGATGTGATGGAGAGTGTGTGGAGTATTGATGTATGATGGGTTGTAGTCAGAGAGGAATGTAAAAGCAAAAAAGCAAAAAAAAAGCAAGCAACAAGTGATACCTTTTGCAAATGTTTACATGTGAATGATCCCTATGAGATTATGTATCTAAATATTTGCTGCTTTGATGTTTACAGCTCAATGTCACTTTGGATTTAAGATGATGGATATTATTAAAGAAAAGCTATGAAAACAGCTGCCAGTTTGATTCAATGCATGACAGTCTCGCTTTCGAAAAGCACACGTCCTCTATAAATCTTACATTTCCAACAATAGCAAAGATGAAATGTTGGTGAATGTGTCAGCACAATCTGCACATACTTGAATTTTTTCATGTGCGACACTTTCACGGACCTCCTGCTCAATTTCAATGTCTCAAAAAAAATATTAAACATAATCCGGTGTATTAAAATATTTAATTAAGACTTTACTGTGATGTAGCTCATGATCCTTTGCTTATGACCTGACATATCTTGCGCTGTCCTCAATACAAACACACTGTTCACTGTTCCAAGGCAAACATCTGTGTGTCATAACCAAAGTTCAGTGACAGCTCTTGCCTTTTTAACATCAGTGCCAGCAGCGTCAACCTCAGTCAAATCACTGTGGAGATGGAGAAAATGTCTGCCCCCTACTGGCTGGGCTGAGCGTGTACGTTACCACAGCAGTACCTGATTGCACAGTAAATTACTCTTCTGGTTTGCTTGAGAGGAACAACATGGATCTGGATCACTTGACCTAAATAATATAAATGTCATTTGCAGCTGTTGTGAACTGAAGTTTGGGGGAGAGAACAAATGACTGTCATCCATCATCTCATATGCAGAGCTCAGTTTAACAGGAGAGGTAAGGCGAATTGTAAGCCAAGGGAAATGTGCTTCTTTGGACTCGAAATTAAAACTCCTTCATGGTCCGATGCTTCAGAAATCATGACTCATTTACCGCAGTATTCATTCAAACGCACATCTCTGAATTTAAGGTGTAAACACGCCAGATACGTTTAGCAGTTGTTTGATGTGGAAACAGAAACACTCATAAAAGAGAGGATTTAAATAGGTTTTCCTGATGAAAACACAGTAATAGAAGATAATGATAACAAATGCTCATTAATTCAAGAAAAAAAACTAATAAATCAGTGACACAGAAGTCAAGATGTGAAGCAAAGATTCCAGTGAACTGTTCGACAACAGAACGTGGTGGAAAAACAGCCTGTATGAAATTCACAACCAGAGAAAAGGTCCTGATGCATGAAATTAAATCACATGGGGAAGAAGTGTGATAATGTGTGGGAGGGCGTGTGTGTGTGTGTGTGTGTGTGTGTGTGCGTGCGCATGTCCCTCTGTGGGATACTGTTACTTATTTGCAGTATGGTTCATTAGACAGACCCCAGGACTGTGTTTGAAACTGTTAGGAGATGCAAATTCATCGCTGCAGTGAATGTAATTATTCCACAGTGGAAATAAGCCGTGTTATGAAGTCATTTATAATAACTGTCGACAGCTTACGAAACCATATTTACAAGTCTCACAACATCTTTCTTTGGGTCTACATGCGATCGGCGGTTGGACATGAAACTGGAGGCAAATCTAGATGGAACACTGATCCTACCGAAGTGTTGAAAATGTGCACTGATCGTGTGCCACGTAGGCTCAACAGGCAAGCAAGAGGGCAGCACTGTTCATCATTTCACTGACAACACCACAGCACTCCATCAACCGGCAAACTGCATGGCTCATTCTTGAAAGATATGTTCATATCTCAGTCCAGAGCTCACATCACTGCTGCAGAGATGTACAGTAAATGCATTATTGGTGGCTGTAAATGTCCCATGTCTTGGGAAACAAGGCTCTCTTCATTTAAAAACATATTCCTCAACGGAGTAACACCTACTTGAGCTGTGAAACTTTGACTACAGAAGTGTGATATTAGCTTTAAAATGCATTTTTCACAAAGACTAGATATTGCCTAATTATTTTAGGTTAATTTCATTTATCTTGAAATGTGAAGCTTTGGTTAAATTGTAAATTTTGCTCAGATTTCATGGTAGAAATAAATGTGAACCTGAGTGTGCATGACAATATTTCCTCAAGACAATGCAAAATAAAATTCTTTTCTCACAAAAGACATTTTGACTTGTTACAGTTGGCTGAATTCCATTTTGCTGCCTCAGTTTCAGGGTCTGGTGTTGAGCATGCTCCTTACTGTCACACTGTTGTTAATAGAAACAACTGTGCTTTTCTTACAATGACCAGTCAGAATATAGTGTGTGGAAAAAGCAGATAAGTTGTACAGTTTAGTAGTATACTTTATATACTACACACACACACACACACACACATACATATATATTTTATTTTATTATTATTATTTTTGGGCTGCACGGTGGCGCAGCAGGTAGTGCGCGTGCCTCACAGCAAGAAGGTTGCCGGTTCGATCCCCGGGTCAGGCGGGGCCTTTCTGTGTGAAGTTTGCATGTTCTTCCTGTGCATGCGTGGGTTCTCTCCGGGTACTCTGGCTTCCTCCCACAGACCAAAAACATGCTCATTAGGTTAATTGATGACTCTAAAAATTGTCCGTAGGTGTGAGTGTGAATGGTTGTTTGTCTCTGTATGTGGCCCTGCAATCGGCTGGCGACCGGCTCAGGGTGTACCCCGCCTCTCGCCCATTGTAGCTAGGATAGGCTCCAGCCCCCCGCAACCCCGAAAGGGACAGGCGGTATAGATAATGGATGGATGGATTATTATTTTTTTCAAACTTGTGCCTTGCCATTAAAATGAAAATACACCAAACTTATAATAGGACCATCTCATCCAAAGTGAGTAACTGTGGGCTCTTAAATAACCATTTAAACCTTTCCTTCTTTAACAGATCCTTAGCGTGAGAATACATTATTTCACACTGAACTGTGAACGAAAGCATTTTAAATCACCTTTTAAGTATCATGAATCATCATAATGATAAGCAAATTCCCAGACTTCAGCCCTGCCTTCATATTGATAATCCACCTACAAACAGGCTCACTATGGTTCGATCCGCTCAAGAGTTTTTTTTTCCTCTTCAAAAATGAATGCAGTTCCTTGAAGGAAGCACGTATCACACTTTCCAAGTAATTAATCTCTTTTTCGGATCATTAGCAAATAAACGGTTGCAGGTTATCAGCTCTTGAATACAGGAAAACAGTTTCCTTTCCAGTACATGTGGACGTCATCTGCTTCTCCTCCCTCACATACTGTTTATTTAAAAAAAGAAATATCTGCTTTGCACCAGCTATAAACAGCTGGGTTAGGGTGTCTCTGTTCAAAGGAATTAGAGATAAAGAGCAGTCTGCAGCGTGGGTAATAAACTGTCTAATGCACTCCTGAATGCCTTCAACAGGATTGACTCATCAAAGCCACGTCTTGTGCCACTTCCTGAAGGTTCCTGATTACTGTAAATACAGTACAGTCACACACACACACACACACACACACACATACACATACACAGAGAGAGAGAGAGAGTCAGAGAGTCATTATATCATAAAATTGGACTGGCAATTTCTGACTAATAATTCTCCTCAAGCTTCCTTGTCTTTGTCTGTAAACACAATAAATCCTTTCTCGACTGTCCCTCCTCAAGTAAACTGAGGAGTTCCCGTGATTGTTGGTCAGAAAAATACAGCAGTTAGTTCCTTTTACTGCTCTGCACATGGATGAGATGGGCACCACGTTTGTTATGGTTAAAGTTTTCTTGACAGATTTTAATAAGCAAAAAGAATAAAATCTTATTATGTCACTGTATATGCTAGTCTAATATATTAAAGTCAAAATGCAAATCAGAAACCTTTTTGATAAGGATTGAAACAATGCTTTGATTTGGAGGCCGGTGTGCTTGATCACTGCTTATCACTGATGAAAGCAGGGAAACCTCAAAACACTGAGTGATACACTGATGTGCTTTATCTTTGTCAAATGTGAACTAATGTCAGTGGCGAAATGCGCTTTTTTACTGACTAATGACCCAGGTTTAAAGGTACACTTGGTAACCAGTTACCATATCGTCATGCACTCACTGTGGCTCAATCTGTCATCACTGTTTGAAGAACCTGAACAGGGTACGAGTAGAGACTTTTTGTTTGACTTCTGTAATCTCAGAAATGCCTCTAACGCCTTTGTGATCCCAGCCAACTGTTTTGTCAATTCTGCCTTTGAGGAACGTCTTTGCAAACCTGCATGAAAGTCCTGAAACACTTTAAGGACACACACAACATTTGATGCTGTTGCACATCCTGATCCCACCTTGGCTGGTAGGAAGACATGCTGATGTTTGGCAGGTGTTTACTGTCTTCTTGTTCTTGTTGATTTGCACTAAACGCAAGCACAAAGGTGGAGGAAATGCTAATAATCTTGCTGGCATTTGGTCATAAAGCAAATCATTGGATTCATTCAAATCTTGACCTGATGACGGCGCTACATGAAAATTTAAGGGATCACGAAATTCCATTCATCCTGTGGGGTATATGAATATATGTACCAAATTTCAGACAATCCATCTGATACAAGTCATCCAGAGACACTGCCTGGGGACCATGAATGTCTGCAAACTTTGTGCCAACCCATCTTGTAAATATCAAGATATTGCACTGGCTGAGTGAAAACTCTGACCTGTTGGTTGCACTGGATGAAAAGCTACCAGACTCTGGGGACCATGAGCGTCTGTAGAAAACAATGCAATGCTGCGGGGATACACTTCCACAACCCTCCCAAATGTTTTGATGGTAATTGTAATGATGCATGAAATACCCCTTTATCGCCCACCAGCACTGATCGGTGTGAATGTAGGGAACACAGAGTGCAAGAGGGGGTTAAAAATTGACTTAATGTGTTCTTTTCCCGATGATTACACTGCGAGTAGAGAATGCAGTGTTCCTTAGGGTTCACTGGGCTTGCGACTTATCCATCATAACCAAGTTTTTCAGGGTAGGAAGAGAGTCAGGAGTGGCAGCAGACTGGTGAAGTGAGCAGGCAGACTGAAGAGGTAGATCAGAGCAGCATCACGTACATGCATGTGAAACGCGAGTCATTTCGATGATGTCAGGCTCATTTTCAACATGCGTATTCTCATTAATATTCTAACAAAAACGGGCTGGCGCCTGTTTTGTACAATAAGGTGACATGCATCATTAGCTTTTCTCTAACTGCTGCAAGACACAGTGCCAGTCCCTGCCAGTAATTAGCACATCTTTCCCTCTCTGCTTCCCTCTATCACTGTTCTCCGTGTAGCTGCATTACATAGCAGCAGATGCTTAATTGCATGATCCATTCATATGCAGCATATTATTTCTGTGTGTGTGAGTGGCATCCAAGTGCAGTATGTGTGTCAAAGTTGAGAACGTTGAGAATCGCTGCTTTATATTTAGGTCCTTTGAGACTCTCGTCTTTTCAAAAATAGGTGCATCAGCCTCCTCTTGGACAGATTTTTGATTGACAGCAGCTCCAACAACAAGCCCATCGTTCTGATAGGCTGACACTGAACCTCAGGTCAGATGCATTATTAGACACAAATGTCAGCAAATAGCATTTCCCACTCAGATTCTGCTGTAAGAGTGCATGTGCAGCTCCTGACAAAGATGTCACAGACACTGTCAGTTTGTTGTCTCTTTATGGAGAAAATGAGCACTGACATATTTATTTGGAGCCGCTGTAGTAAATGTAATTGTATTACTTTGTAACTGTATCTAAAATTGGTTTATGCTGTCACACTATCACATGAAGTCAATTAGACAGTCATATACCAGAGAAAAAAATCCAACACTTCCTTGTAGATGGTAAATGATTCACTAGTTTACCAGAGGCCCTCAGCTCAACTGCCTCCGTGTTTTTTGAATCTCATAAGCTTTCATTTGGCAGTTTTATTAACGTGTTATTCATTTCTTTTATGTTTTCATATGCTGTGATTTTATTGGTGCTTGCGTAATCTGAAGTTGTCCTCTTACAGTAGATACTTGTGGCGCTTGCTTGCTTAACTGTTGCTTTCATTTGTGTGGCACCTTTCAACCTCGTTATGAAATACACCACATAAGCCTTTGAAACTGGTTCACAATGTCTGAAAAACTACGTTGGCATCAGTGATGTGGCTCTGGATCTGTTCTTCTATCTGTCAGACAGGCCCTTCTCTATTTTGTGGAGTCCCCCAGCGCTCTATTCTGGGTCTCCTCTTATTTAAATGCTACCTCTGGGGCAAATGATGCCTAGAAATTTCATCTATACGATTCCTGTAGCACAGATATTTCACTTTTTCATGACACTCACGACTTTCAAATGGAAAATTTGTGTCCATGTGCACGAATTCCACACATTTAATGACTATTCCACAAAATGATTTTTATTAACACTGAAGCAAAATCAGGATCTTAACCAACATTAAACTAAAATGTTTTGTTGCCTAAACTAACCACAGACAGGACAAGCATGAGCCCTGCATTCTGGTGTCACAGTCCTGCAGCTCTGTTAAATCTCTTCTTAACTGATGGTATTTGTTGTAATCATTAAAATGACTTTATCTATATTATATCTTGTCCTTTGGATATTTGGATTTTATTTAGTTTTGTTTTTATTGTAAAGCACTTTGTAACTTTATTCAAAAGCTTTACACATGATGTTAGAATTACTATAGAAATAAAGATTATTATTGGTATTATCTTAATGCTTTTATGTCCGTGAGTACAAAAACAATCATCACCAAAAAGAGAAATGTAAAAAACATCGCCTGTAACTGTGGCGTCAGCATGCTTTAGGGTGCATTTTCCTGTCACCATTAGACTCTCATATGCTCAGAATTGTACATTGAAACTTCAGATATTTGAAGAAACATAAACATGGTGGTGTGACTGCCTCTCTGTGTGGCCCCATGTTTTATGTAGAAATACCTGAGAAGTATTATTAAACACTCATGAATGAGGGACATCTTGTTACTTTGTGCGAGGTTGATTTTATTGACCTGTTGCTGCGAAACAGAGATGAACTCATACATGTGAACTCTTACAGGCTATACTTCAGTGGATACTGCACATAAAGGTACAACATATTCACACACAGTAAGCGGCAACACAGAAACAGAGCGTAATCGTTGAATAAGAACATGCTGTGTGTGGCGGGACGCTGATAAATCCTCCCTCTCTCTCTGCTGACAGCTTGCTTACCACACCCATCAGACCTCAGTGCTCTGATTTAGCTGTCAGTCAAAAGGTCTTAACGCAGGCTCTCAATCTGGACTGCTGTTTGCTGCTGCTTACAACAGGCTGACCTGCTGGAGGCCATACCTTCATTTCTAATAGGAGAAATGACTTAAAGATACAATACATCATAAAATGTTAAAGTACTGCTGGAGATGATCTAGCAAATACACGGTACATAATAATGTAGTCATAAATTCTCCATCTTATTTTACATTATTTTCTGTTTTATCTTCACTGCAAGTCTTTTTTATGTAAAGGCATTTTTTGTATGCTATACAAATAAAGTTTGTTATTATTATTATTATTATTATTGTTAGCTTTTTCATCAGGCATCAAACAGTTCATAACGTGTAACCATACACTGATTTCTATGTGTTCAAAACTGTAATAAAGAGCAAAAAGAGGTAAATAAAATACAGGTCAGTGTAGGTATTTAACCCCTTCAACTCCAATGATCAATTTAAATGTCACCTTAAGTGGCCTCAAAACTAGAAAAAAAACCCATTTTTTTTATTGCTGTATGAAAATGTCACACACATTTTCTTGTGTATAGCGCTTCACTGAAGCTACATTCTTCTTATACTGAGTGAAACATTCAAACCTCAGATGTCGTGCTCCATTTGATGATGACAATTTCTTGACATCATTGTATGGGATTCAGCATACAGTTATCTTGCTATCTCTTCAATTATGAGTATTGCAAGAATTTAAGACAGAGATATGATCAGTGCTGGACAAAACCCATTTGACTGACAGACCTGGAAGGGTCGGTGGAGTTGAACAGATTAAATATTTTCTAAAAAGATTGCAATAAACATGAGGCTGTGTTTAAGGCTATAACTCATAGTGTCACAGTGTAATTCTCTAGCGGCTGTGGATGGACTCTGGCTGAATCTGACGTCGGGTCTTGGTGGCCAGGGCCGCCTTGCGGGTCATGGTGGTGCAGCGGGTCAGGATCTCCTCAGTTTTGGGTCTGGGTGGTACTCTGGGACCATTTGAGGCCGTCTCGCTGCCTTTGGATGAGACAGACCCAGAGCTGGAACTTGCGCTGGAGCCGCGGCGGTGTGAGAGGCTGAGATGGGGGCTGCTCTCACTGACATCAGGCTGCTGCTGCTCCTGCTGCTGCTCTTCCTCTTTTAAACTCGAGGATGATTCACTGCTTGAGGAGAGGCCAGAGAAGCTTGTGTTGCTGCTGCAGCGTGGGCGGCCGTTTGATGTGGAGGCGTCCCTCTCCAGCTGCGTTTGTGACAAGATCTGAGAGAGAGCATCCAGAGATTTGGCCTTGTGGAGATGCCCAGGCGCACCTCTGGACTGACCTGCAGAGTCCAGCTGTGGGCCGTTTTCTTCACTGATGCTGCGTGGGTATGAAGCCTGAGGTTCTCTGCTGGTTGCCAGGTTCTGAGTGGAGCTATGCATCTTTCTCTGCAGGCTGTAAAGGCCTACCCGTGGGTTGTTGTAGGGTTGCAGGTACATGGAGGGGACATAACCTCCCTTGCCATTGAAACTAAGGAGAGGATGGCAAGGAAAAGGGAATTTATTTCATCCTGTAAATCATAAGTCATTATGGTAACACTCTTTCCTATTCTCTATTTTTGCAGTGCAGACAGTAAAGAGCGGGATACCTGATGAGCCACCAGCCGTTGTCAGACTTCCTCAGCACCTCAACCACAGAGCCAATGGGCACAGACACCTCGTCAGCCTTCTTAGCCAAGAAACTCCTCACGGCGCAGTACAGTGCACCTAAAGGTCACAAGAAAACAATTTCAAACACTGAAGCAGACACTACTGCAGGGCTAAAAGCTGCACTGATTAGCTTTACAAAAAAGAGAGAGCAAAGAGCTTTGGTAGAGGACAACAGATACATGTTAACTGGTTCAAGAGTGCTCCCCAGTGTTGATTGTTTGTAATAACTACGCTTCACAGTAATATGTGCATCTGATGTGCGTGTGTTGGGTTATTGAGTCCAAATGAAATCAATGTCAGGCTAACCACTGCAAAATGAGATCTTTCTGTTTCTGTTCTTTCAGTATTGACAATTCAACTGCGACTAACAGTAAATATCACACCTCTTTCCTGGAATCCAGCGTCATCCTCTTCCTCTCCTTCCCATAATTCCAGGAACGGAGCAGGAAACCAAGCCAAACGCTTATCCTCATTCTCCACCAGCCACCAACCTGGAGAGCAAATAAAACTTTAAGTACATCAGAATTGAGTGAAGGGAGCTCAGGGTTCAGAGGAGGTCTGCAAATGCCAAAGCGCTGACCTGCAGGATCTTTAATCAGGACATCCAGCTTCTCATCCACAGCAACCTTGAATGGACGATTCTTGGTATCTTTTGTCTCGTAAGCAGCCACGCAGCGGTAAGTGAGGGTGACAAACGGCTGGGTGATGCTGCTGCCAGGCTGCTGGGTCGCTCTACCCCCTCCAACAGGCAGATCCTCAGACAGCAGGATCATGACACTGCACGACAGAGAAGCTATGTTGAAAACAGAATTCCCACCAAACCTCTCACACAATTCAAACTAGACACCGACATGGCCAAGCCTACCTGTTCTTGCTGAAGTCTGACTGCAGGTCGTGGTCTTTGGGTATGAAGAACTGGATGACCTCTGAGCTTTGAGTCACAGTTTGGTTGCAACTCAACAGTTTGTCGCAGTAGCTCTCCAGGATCTTCATGCGTTGGACAGATCGATTGGATCCTTTCTGCGGGAGGCTGCTCCCCTTGGCTTTTTCTGGACAGAGGAGAGGATTTCAAGATTAATATTAGAGGATGAGCATAAGAAATCTATCTGTAAAGCAATATTTGCTATATGATTTGTAGAGATACAAAACTGTTTTAGTTCATCACTGGCTGCTAGGAGAGCGTTTAAAGAGACTTTGTAATCAATCAGATGGAGCACACAGTTGATCTTACCTTTAAATCTGGGGATCACTCTGTCTTTTCTCCGAAGAGGGTTCATTTGAGGGAACCTCTTTTTCAGCTGCCTCTGTTTGAAAAAAAAAAAAATATTTTTTTTTAATTATTTTTTATGGAAACAGCAGAATTTAAGTAAGTACACAAAGTGCTTTTCTGCACTTACATGAAGTTTCTTGAAATCCTGGAAAGACCTGTAGACAATCACCTCACTCTCATCGGACCACAACACAGATATCATGAACGCCTGTGAAGAGAGAGAGAGAAAAGCATAAAGGATCAGAGAGCAGACACTTTCTCAAACACAGCAAAGTTATCTAACATATCAAATAAAGCATAATTCAGGTATTAACTCACCTTGAGTTTCGGTGCGTCCCTGTGGACGGCGCCGATAATGCGGACGCTGATCACAAAGCGCTGGTCGCCGGCCATCGTGCGCTCCTCTGGTTAGGGCCTCAGCTGCGTGGATGAATGGCTGTTTAATGACCTTCAGTCTCTGCCTGCTCTGCCTCCGCTGCTCTGCCAGCTCCGGCCAGTCGGCTCCAGTAGATATACCTCTCACATCCTGGGAGGGCGGGGACGTGACTGGAAAACATGTGAGTGCTGGAGGAAAGGATGCGCGCATCCAGAGGTGTGGTCAGCAGCAGCAGCAGCAGCAGCAGCGCTCACAGGTGGAGCTGGATCCTCAATGACACGCGACTGACAGCAAGCAGATCTGCAGGAGAATACAGGGAACTGGAAAACGGCATTTCAAGAATATCTAAAGGCATGTGACCCTGAAGAAAGTGTAAAAAAAAAAAAAAAATTTGTCATCGACTTTTCATTGACTAATAACAATTATTAGTGTCAATGATGTAGCTTAGAAATAAGTAAGGTAAGCCTTTAGTTTGTGTTATATTTTTCAATAGTGTTATCTTCCAGTTATTGTGATGTAGCCTAATTATTCTGCTTTTTTAAAACCTGTGGTGTTACATCTGCTGATTAATGTAAACCCATTAGAAGACATAGTATGAGCTAAGTATTAGTGTAAATAAAGAAAAAGTTAGATATGTTGGAATGTAGCATAATTAACCCTTGAGAAGATTGACTGTCATATTTGTACACTATTTTTATTTTTCTTGATTGACTATTTTGTTCGACTTGTTCTGTTCCTCTCCTTTTTATTTTGCTGCTGGAACAATTGAATTTCCCTGGTGTGGGATAAATAAAGCCTTATCTAACTATTAAGCCACCGTGCAGCCAGGAAATTGTTAGCTATAAATACTGGCAATAGGAGGAAACAGTTAGCCTGACTCTCCATTATCACTCAATCTGCTGGTTATTATTATTGGAAGTCACTTCCTGTGGCCATGAAGAAGTCCAGGACAAAAACCTCTTCTGAAACCACAATGAGACATTTTTACACTTCAGTTTAAAAAAAAAAAAAAAACAAGATACAGACTAAGATGTTAAATGGTAAACTTTACAGGTTTGGATGGACAGACCCAGGCTAGCTGTTTCCTCTGTTTCCAGTTTTTATGCTAAGCTAAGCTAATGGTCTACTGGCTGCAGCTGCATATTTAGCAGACACACATGAGAGTGCTATTGATGTTCTCAAATAACTCTCGGCAAGACAGCCAGTAAGTACGCTTCCCAAAATGCTGCAAACCCCTTTAGTATACTATACTAACTTTTCATCATGACACAGCAGCGAAAAACAAAGCTATTTCTTTGAGGCGAGCAAACATACTATTGTCTCCAGACATTATTACAACATTAGCGGCGCCGCTCCTGTCTTCCTCAGTCACTTCCTGCCATCTCCTGCATCCTCAACTCCAATATTTAAAACTTTTTTGCACGTGCCATCACTTGACACTTGTCATCTGACAGCAATATCCCTTATCGGGAACTAGTGTGGAGAGCTGTGTGTGTATGTGTTTGTCTGTTGAGACTGACGACATAGGTAAGGGGTGTGCACGTGTATGTTTTGGGGGAGCAGGTGTTTCTTCAAAGTGAGGATTGCATGAGAGGGCCAGAGTCGGAGGGGGTTATCCCAACCACTCATCACATGCACGTGGGTATGGAGTCCTTGTCTGAAGTGATGCCAGCGCTCTATCACACACACACATGGGCACACACACAGCGCCGTGGTGTAAAAGGTCAGGACTGTCCAGCTTTGTGTACGACCTGAGGAGATGTCAACACCTGACAGTAAAGCCACACGAGGTTTCCCACACTGAGCACAAGGACCGTGACTCTGAATTTTTTCGGGCATCTGTTGATGGCACGAGAAAGAGCAGGGAAAGACTCATAACGTGTGCTGCACGTGGGCACACAGCACAATGAAATGCACACAACACACAGTCATTCGGTCCAAAAACAGTCGTTTACACATAAGGTGAGGCACCAAACTGCAGCCCATTTCTAAAAGTGTATTTTTTAATCTTCTCTCTCTCTCTCTAATCTACTCTGAAACTGCCCACATCTCAAGTTCTTTCTGTTTCAAATAAGAAGAAGAAGAAAAAGAAGAAGAAGAAATGTACTTTATTTATCACACATAGTTGCACACACTACATGCACACGCCATGCTTCCGTGAAATTATTTTTTCCGCATTTGACCCATCCTCGGTCTGTCGATCCTCTGCGGCAGACCAGGAGCGGTGGGCTGCCAGCTGCCCGCGCCTGGGGACCCATCCCTTCTCGTCACCATTGGTCAGGTGGTGATCTTCTTGCATGTTTTTAGTGGGGGTTATTACGGAGGAAACCCCGGGTGAGCACGGGGAGAACATGCAAACTCCACACAGAAAGGCCCCTTTTTCCTCGAGCAGCAGGCACAAATATAATGTACAAATAATACATATTAAAGTATATTAAAGTAGTGTATATGCACATGCAATGTATTAAGAAACTTCATTAGACTGTATAATATTAAGTGATGTGAGAATAGACTGCCAGATATTAAACCAGCATCTAAAGTCTAGTCCTTAGAGATCTGAAAATGTTTGAATTATGAAACATACTTAAGAGTAATAATCTAATATGATCATTATTCTTTATATGTATTATCTTTTTAAAAAGTGCAGGTATAGTTTTTGGAAATATGGAAAAAAAATGTAAGGAATGAGTTTATACCACAAGGTCATAGCAGCAATGCCTCCTCAGAACAATGAACAATGGTTGATTAGTTGATGTTGTAACAGACGGTATTTCCTACATTGAGCAAAAGGAAACAATCCCTCTGTTGCACTTATAACTGTTGCTACATTTGTTGGCCCATTGATTAGACACATCTAATTGATGTTGATTAAGCCCCCTGAAACCATCATATCACTGCAACAAAACTGCCCCAGAACAGCTGTCAAAATTCTGTATACAAACGCAATATTAACACGTCTGCAAAATGCAAGAGATGACGGAATTGGCAGCCTGCTGACTGCTCAGACGTCCTCCGTCTTCTGTCAGGTGTACATGTGCATTCCTCAGGGCAGAACACGGAGTACTCCTTAAGATCATTTGTTGGCTCGTAGATAATGTGATTTCTATGAGTCTTTGTAAACATGAGGTGGCGTTCAGCTATACAGTGGATCTCTGTGTGCTAATAATTTCACGGTGGAATTAATAACTCTCTCTGTCACAAAGGCTTTCCGTCCTGGTTTAAGAAGCAACATATTTTCATCAGGATTTTCCACATAGCGCCACAGAGCATCATTGTGTTTGATTTGGACCGTCTTCACAATCACTTCTTTGTTTGAGTTGCCTCGACACTGACAATGGAAATGTCAGAGAAATTTTGCAGGTGCGTCGCTGATAGCTTTCATTTCCCTCTATCTGTCCTGAACATTTACAGGAATATGAGTGTTACCGCATAGCAAAATTCACTGGCTGGAAATAAAAACTTGCACATGTTAGCCTGGCAGGCTCCTTTGTATCTGCGTGAGTGTGAACAGATCATCCAATCCTTTAGATGAAGTGTCCTGACCTTGTCCATTGTCATTTAAATGTGATTCTAATTACAAAGACAAGAAAGCAAAAATGTCATCCCTGTCACACTTTTATGAAATGAGTATTTTGTGTTGTTTTAGCTACATCTACAAACATGTCTGTGTTTTACTGCACTTGATCAGGAAAAGGCAAAGGGTAAAACCCCAGAAGCAGTGGTGAGGACGTGACAGGAAGCACAGCGCCTGACAAACATTTACAAATAGTGTGTAAATGTTTGTCAGGTGAGATTGTGAGACTGCAAATGGGTCTTCATGTGGTCTGACACATACTGGAGAAGACTTAAAGACTTTAAAAAAAGAAGAAATTCTTGATTTGATATTATATCAGTCAATCTGTGATAAAACAGACATAAATATCTAAATACCAAAGCAGAATCAGTTTGTATTTGAGATTTCTGACACTGTCATTGAGCCATAAACACCAAAGATTTAGGATATCTTCTACAAGGAAGTTGCAGATGTGAACTTGACACCAAACGACATGCTGCTGATATGAAAGCTGTTTATTGATGTTATTTTAGTAAATAAAAATTTCTTCCGAGTTACACTTCCATAGTAGCGTCCTTCTTGACCAGGCCGAAGGTTATCCGCTAGCCAGCGTGGAAGAAGGTGGAGTCAGTAGATAAGTGGCCATCACAAGTAGACGGAAGCTGTGCAGTCATTAACAAACGGTGACTGTATTTCTACAGCCAGTGCCAGTAAATCTTGTGTTTTGTCCAGAGATAATGCCACGCGTGCACAAAAGCAGCCAGGGTGTTTGCTTGCACTGGTTGCACCTGACACACCCTTTGAGTCACCCAAAATATAATAGACAGCTGAAATTTATCATGTGACTAATGGGGTTGTTTTTAATTCTTTGTTTTATTTTTGTCATATTTCTACTCTCTGGTATGAGTCTTGAGAGTCTTAATCAGACATCAGAGGATCTATTCTTCTGCCAAACCATTGTTTTTTTGTGTTGTGCAACCTCTCAGGTGCGTTTTTTTTTTTCTGTGTGTGACACCATGAACCTCTGTAATGACCCTATACTGGGAAAACCAGCTTAGACTAACGAAGCTGGTCAAGTCTGACCTGGCTGGTTAGTTGATTTAGAGGTGTTTTGGACACTTTCATTGGGCAGCTAAGCAGCTGGTGGGATGTGTTTCAGTTCCATCAGAGCTTAAACACAAAGTGGAAAGCATCCATATCACCTAAACTCTGGTTCCTGTGCATGAAGAAGTCCAACATGCTGGATTAACTTCAATACAGTAAATGTCCTTCAAGCGCACTTTGAGCACTGGTGCAGTTGAGGCACGATGATCGAGGCACAGAGGGTAGATCATACTAGCAGCAGGGCCCAGGCAATACACGAGCTGCATTAACTATTTTTTATTACACATACAGATACTACACTCATTAAAAGAACAAGCAAATAAAATGCTAATACAGCTGTGAGCAGTACTATGGTGGCAAAGGTGGGAATAACAGTTATGCTTACAGGGTGTGTTCTGTCATTTATTCATGCAGCACATTTGACACTTTATGACTTAGTTTCTTTGACATTAAATCTGATCTGGACATCTTTGGAAAAGGCTGGAACACCGATCAGAACAGCTAGTCTTTTGTGAGCTGGCTCACCACTGCAATGCAACAAGACCTGTCTACCCTGCTCACATGGAAACTTATTGTATATCTACTGCATACAGTACATATAAGTTACCAACTAAAGCCAACCAGAAGCTCTCACAATGTCCTCTATGGAGGTGTTATGTTGCCTTTATATTTTGTCATTTTCTTCCCCTTTTTAGGCATTTGTAATGCAATTTGTAATGGGTTTTAAAGGGAAAGGGAGCTGATGTTTGTGACCACTGCTTGAAAAAGATGAAACTGTGATGTTTCACCCCTATGAGACGACATGCACGCTTACAGGTTTTCGTACCATGTACAATTGAAGGGTAACGCAGATGCATGATGTCACAAGGAGGGCATTGATGAGTCACTTTATTTGTACAACTAACACACATGCACTTTACAGTCCTTCCTTCCACTTAGCAGGGATTAACCCGCTGTTGTGAAAGTCCAACTCTTTGATTTCATTGATTGATCTGGGTCACAGCTGAGCAGAAACCTGAAATGATGAAACACACACTGCATTCTGAGTTACATGATTGCAATAATGAAATTCTTCTGGGAAAACTTGTGAAGTAAAACCTAACAAGACTTTCCAGCCATGCTAACATGCATGTGAGGTTGCTTAGCTAAACGCTAACGTGACAATGCTAACATGCTGGGTGTTATGGGTGTTATGTTTCTGTGCCTCGACTTCTTTGAGATTTCATTCTTCTTCTTTTTGTGGACATGAAGTTTGCCATCTTCATTTTGCATGCTAGTATGCTAACATTTGCTAATCAACATTACAGACTGCTGAGGCAACAGCCGAGGCTGATGGGAATGTCTTTAGTAACCAAAGTATTGGACAAACTGAAAATCTGACTTAACAATACCAAGAGGGCAAAAGTGAAAGGACTGCAAATTGCAGTCATCCGGAAATCGTGGTTGTAACTGAGAAGTTATGCAAGTTATAACATTTTCCATGACTTGAGGAAGTAAAGGATAATTTGCCATACCACAGCTATAAATAAGCACGGGCACAAAAGCACAGTGTCACTTGTGGTTATGATGAAAGAATGTTGAACTACTATCAGTTGCCAATTTACAGGAACTGGCGTGACGATCCCATATGATTCCCTTTGACTTGTAATTGTGCAAGCTTGGGAAAAGCAACTGCAGTTTCCTTGCATATGCTCTGACCTCTTTAAGCTTTTAGCTTATAGTTATCTTGAATGAGTCACATCTTTTTGTTTTGTGTATTAATACTGGCTGTTGAAACTGATACCAAAAATATTTGTTCTGCATTGTTCGGCTGCTGCCAGGTCAGCTTTAATAGCTTACATCTGCAAACCTGCTGACATTATTACCAGATGCATGTGCTTTTTATCAGTCTGACCAAGCCTTGAAAATCTAAGCCAAGTCAAATAATGTCGGGTTAAACCTGATATGTTAAGCCTGATATGTCCTGGTCACCTTGCAGCACAGAGAATAAACCTACACTAAAATGTAGAGCAAAGATAGTTCCAGTCTGCGTTCCAGCACTCTGAGTGTGAACCGACGAAAAGGAAAAATCTGAGACAGATGAGAGAACGACTTTGTTAGTTCCCTGATTTTTAATCTATTAGGTTGTCACTTATTCTCCTAAATATCTCACAATCTACTGGATTGGCACTTCAGTTATCATTTGGCTTTTCCTGTAGCACCACCATGAGGTAGATGTGTGGATGGATTGTCATGAAAACAGCTCCACACATTTCTATTTATACATTTACTGTGTATTCTTCTCAGGATGAACTGAAATCACAGATGCCCTGACTTTTTATCTGGCATTATTGTCAGGCTCAAGTTTAAATTTTGACAGTAATTTTGGAATTTGGAAACTTTTGGAATTTCTCCTCGTGGGACGAATAAAGGAATATTGAATTAAACTGAGTAATGGTAAATCGACTGTATTTATAAAGTGCTTTTCTAGTCTATCAAACGGCTTTATGGCTCATCACACTCACCTATTCACACACCAACAGCACAGCCATCAGGAGCAATTCAGCATCAGCAGCCAGGGACACTTTGACATGAAGTCTGGAGGAGGCAGGGATCGAACCATGCAACATCAGCATGCTAACATGCTAACATTAGCATTTTGCTCACTGGGTAACTAAATGAAGCCTCACAAGGCTTCAAGCACAGCTGCACACTCTTACTTTTGGTTGTTTTGTCCTCAACGGCTTTGCTCTGTGGGCTTTCAAGGATGATTTGTTCAATGTCCATTTCCTTATTGCTACATCTGCTGTGCTGCTGCCAGTAATGCTTCATGCTTTATTTGCACAACCCTAATTGTTGTAAAAAGACACAAGATTTAATAACGATAAGAATCATAGTTGTACTGTGCTTTTAAGAGGCATTTAAGTGCATGCTTCTTCTGTCTGAAACAGGAGTAATAATCTTATTCTGATAACTCTCTATTATAGAAAAACAAAACGACTGTGTGAAATGTTTTAACACAGCAGAGGGCAGTGCAGGGTAGAGAGTGACTTTTCAAATGTTCAGCCAGGAGCAGCATTAGAACTGTTTCAGCATGGAAATATATGAAGTTTATTATTAATATTTTTATCAGTGTTGACACACCTTGAATTTTGATTTAACTGTGCGCAATTCACAGTTTAAGTCTTGAAAACAAGCATATAACTTGAGTATTCATGATATTCATAGCGCAGTGGTCAAACAGGCAAGACACAGTGAAAGGTGTTTTGTTATGCTTTTTTAAACTCCATAATCCGTTCTTTACAGTCACACCATCAATCAAATCCAGACTTATTCTCAAACAAACACACTTCGGATCTGTTATAATACAACTCTGATAAGCTTTAGAAACATGGCACCATCACGTGGGAAGGGAACATGATTGAGGGAGTATTTTCATAGGCAATTTAACAAAAATATTTCCTTTAGTGAAGATAGATTCTGTTCATTTCATATACTCTAAGGATAGAATAAAATTCTGTCTCTGATAACTGAAGGTTTTAAGTTTGGAGAGTGCTGCGTTGAGAGTGTTGCATAGTCGAGGAGACATACATGTGGGGATGGTGGGGGATCTTAATTTAAAATGATACATGAGGGAATAAAAAGCTCTTTGTTTAATGCAGAGTGCAAGGTAAAAATACTCTCTTTTTGAATACTTGTATGTGATTGTTTTGGCTCTGAACCCCCCCACACAGTCGAAAAGCTTGACGTACCACCTTGATGTGTGTATACTCGGGCATGTGAGTGTAAAATCCTGACGGCAAGCGTTAGTAACATACAGTCCATCTTTGTGCAAATGTAACTCAATAGAACAAGATCCACAGCAATCACATGTGGTAATAATCTCCCAAGCAGCTGCATGAGCACAGGGGAAAAGCTCGTTTTGTGTGTCACTCACATCGCTCTTTAAAAGTGCCACTCTGCGTCCATCGTTTAGGGTAAAATAGCAAAATATCCTCTTGGCGGGCAAACAAAGAACCAGCTTAGCTTTAAAAAAATACTGTCATTCTAGCTTATGGGCTGATTAAAGCTCCAATCAATCCAAACCTCGCTCTTCCTTTCCGCCTGCGCAGACTTCTAGCTCTTCAGAGATTGTGTTTACAAGCGCAGACGCCTCAGAGGAGTCCTTGTCCAACACGCAGTCAAATGTGTTTATGTCGCTCGCGCCGCATCGGCCCGGGTGGAAGCTGGAAACATTTGCAAGACAAGAGGAAGGGGAATTCCCCGCTCGGCTTATAAAGTGTCTCGAGATGCTGCACCAAGCGTTCTCAGAACCAGACGTTAAAACAAATGAAGAACGGGGTACACTATGTGAGCCACACACAGTCTCAGCTGCTGGTTTGAACTTTACAAGCCCCGGGTCTGGGAGCAGAGCTGCACTCTCTGCCTTCCTTTCTTCTCATCTCGTCCGTACATTCATCTGTCCCACATCCCGTCCGCTTATCGGGAGCATGTAAGAGTTTGCACTTGTTCAAAGCCCAAATTCTCACCCCCGGGTCGTTCTCCTTTTCCTCCTCGGTTGCATCCGCAGACCTCTGCTTTGCTTTAAGTCTCTGTCCATCAACAAAAAAAGATCCACGATGCCGGCCGATGTCACCGGAACTCATAGATGGCTGCGCTGTGCTCGGGAACGTGGGTGAGGTTTAGAGACTGGTACCTGCAGAGTCAACCCAGTGCGTGTTAGAGAATGTGTACACTGTGTGTCAGAGGTAGAAAAGATAAGCATGTGCACGGCAACTTTGTCATAAACTGATCACGTGTAATCACAAGCTCCCAGAAAAAGCATGCACAAAATGTAAAGGCCCTGTTCATCGAGGCTGCATGAGGTCACTGTCCTGTGAAAACCACGCATGTCTAAAAACATCAACCTTTAATGGGCTAGAATGACATGTTTTCAGTGGTTTATATGACTTAATTTAATGAAATCAAACCCTTATTTTCAGTCAGTAGTTTTTTCAACAGCCCTTCAATGTGTTTACATTCAGCACCTGCCTCCATATGTATTAGTTTCCATCATTCATGGTGGAGTCCGCCACGCACACACTGGATTCAGACTCCCTTCTCCTGTTCACAGTGTGCATGTAATCAAATGTATTTTCTGCCTCACTGATATGTTTGCTCTCTTTTCAACAAATCGTACTGCAAATGCAAGCAGAACATCCGACTGCCACGGCTTCACATTAAAGCCGCGCAAGTGGCCAAACACGGGAAGGACTTTATTGTGAAGACAGCACAGGAAACATCAGCATTTACTGCTGTGCTGCTATGGGACAAAACTACTTGCACCACCTGCAGCATGAGATCCGATCGCACCCATAGTACGATGGAAAGAGTGCTGACATATTTATTAAAACAATGTGAGCTTGTTTGGCTGCACAGTAAACGGATACACCAGCTGCTCCTCTGTGTTATTTCTGTAGCTGGATAAGTGTTTGCTGTAGCGCACTGTAGTTGCTGCACAGGACTTTAATCTTAAGTATTACAACTGAGAGAAGTTTTTCAAACAATGATGATACTTAAACCATCGCTTTATCTGAAAAGAATCGACATCACAACAAGAGATGGTTTGAACTGAACTGCATGAGGTCCAGTTTGTCAAAAACAACCCCAAATGAAAGGGCTTACAAGAATAAAAAAAGATGGATGTTGACATCTGAAAGCCAATCGTTAATTATAGCAGAGGATGAAATGAGGACAAACCACAGTTTGGACTGATGCTCATATTCAGCTTTTTCTCCATCTGTGATTTTGCACGGTTCACAGCAGAGGTGCTAAAAAGCAGCACAGATCGATCCTATGAACAAACTACTGAGAAGTCCATAACAGCGTTCAGTCTGCAGTGAATTCTCTTCTCTGTCCTCACAATAATGCTTAACACTAATGTTACAGGAGTACTGCAGAGGCGCTGGCTGTTAATCCCCTTTTGAAAAATAGCATAAAGTAGTAGAGATTTTCCGCGATCGGAGAGGAAAACAAAACAGCTTCCAAGTATTCGGTCAAGAGGAGGAGAGAAAAAAACTGAATGGAATGAAATCAGAGGGCGTTTGTAACAATAGCGAAACTATTATGTGCAAAGGGAGTCGAAAGAAATGCCAAAGAATGTCAAATAAAAACGAAAACACTAAAGATAGAGTGCAATCTGGCCTCGGTTTGCTCATAACCAGGCGGTGCGACCGTATAAATCAAATGCAACAAACTGCGGCTGGGACTGTTGTGCTCCATCCGTATAAGGTTACACGCAGCCTGAGCTGGAGCTGTTGGGAAAAGCCACATTCATCTACTAATCATCGTAGCAGCTCCCATGGAGAAATTAAGAATTCAGGGCACCTCGACAGAAGCTGTTAGAAATCTGGAAACTTCTTCAAGCTGGTCTGGGATTCGATCCAGCAGCCGTTCCCTAGTCTGCTGATTCGTAAAAATGACTCAACTCCCCTTCACAATAACTAGCGTTGTGCTGCATTACCATTCAGAGCTCCTGTGGTAGTAGTAGCCCTCGATCGTTGCTGTGGATTTCTGGAAGCAGATGTAGTAGAATCCAGCGAAGGAAGCTCCGCTGATGTCTTTGATTGTGTGGTCAGGGACCAGGAACTGCTCCTGAGGCCGACGGACAGGGTGAGAAACAGCAGAAGCTGCAGTTCAGAGGTGACTCACAACAACATGCGGTCAGGCTCAGTTTAGGCAGCGCCTTACCTTCCACCTCATGAAAATGTAGTCAGAGTTCTTCAGATCCTCGTAGTCAAAATCATCCGAGTTGAACGTCTTTGCGTACTGGTAGAAGGCCTGGAACTTGCCCTTGACACAGAAAATAAAAGCATTAATTCACAGCGAAGCAGCCTGGAGCAGAGCACTCGTGTAGATTTCGAATGAGCGCTCTTACCCAGTGCTTACGGTCCACATCCTCATCTGCATCCCATTTCCGGGTGAGGAACGGCCGCTTCCTGCTGATGATCTCTCCAGCGAAGAACGTGGTCAGCGTTGGGTATTCCTGCGACAGCGAACGCAGCAGGGGCACAGTGATGTTTTGTTTACTGAGGTGCAGCCGACCTGATACAAGCTGCTTTGTCTTTTCTTCTCTTTGTAAGTGAAAGAATGTCGCACCCAATAATAAGTCTGACACTTCAGTGTTTTCATTCCAGAACAAATGACTTCTGACTGATGTTCACGGTTTATCTTCAGTCGCTGAATTCAGACTATATGTATGCAATTGCCAAAAAAAAAAAAAAACTTAAAGCAATCGATTTGTATTAATTTTGCTTGTGTGCTTTGATCACGATCACACCTCTGCTTCAGAAAAGGTTTTCTGTCATGTTCTGTGTGTTTACTGGTTTGTGTGTTAGCTACATGACATCCTCTAGAATGGAAAAGCCAGCAGCTAGACTGCACCAGTCCCTTAAAAAGGATGCAAACATAATGAGCAGTGGCCAGACCAATCTTAAATTATTCACGTTTGTGGTTTAATACAGTGAATCACTCACCTCAGTCAGTCCTTTTATCTTCAGGTAGCCACACAAGTAGGAATCCTCCATGGTGACATGCTTAAAAACAAAACACAAGAAACGCTATTTATCAGTATTACCGATCTTCTTCTGCACTGAAGTGACAAGTGGGGATGATATTATGAATTACTATCTAATATCCCCTACATCGAAATAGCCGTAACCGTGCAGGTTTGAAAGAGTCTTCCTGTGGAAATGAGCTAACCTCTATTAAACTGTATCTTTGATAACAACATTACATAAAATGCTTCTAATTACTTGAGATAGGTTTCAAGTAAGCAGTCGAAGCCACTGCTACATCCACAACTAGCTAGGCGAGTTACTCGGCGACAGGCCGGGGCTCATTGATTTTCCAGCTGTCAATCATCAATCCGCCCGTGTGACAGATCACCAAAAGCCCCTGACAGCTCGCCTAAATAGTGAAATATTGTCCTCACAGTCCCACCTGCAAAACAACCTCAACGTCGTACGAGTTCCCTTTGCTCTTCTGGTGGCCCCTGAACTTGGAGCCGCTGTACAGCAGCGAGGTGACTACGCCGGGCTGCTGGGTGTTTATCGGCGGCGGCGGCATAAGCGAGGCCGAGGATGCGAAGGCCGCGGCAGTGGAGTCGCTGATGTATCCAGCGGGGACAGGCATGGCTCCCGCTTCGCTGGGCAGGCACCGACCGCGGGCAATTGCCGTCTGGGCGATGGACTCTGTCGGCGTCTACAAAGAGGTGGGGGAGGACGAAAGAAGTCCACCAACATTCAATTCCCCCCCGGATTCCTCCACGGTTCCGTTTACCGGGCACCAAGCTGCCACCAAAGTAACTGGACTTCGACGCGGCGCTGTGGGCAGCAGAATCCTTCCTTCTCATTGGCCAACTGAGTTCACTTTTCTAAGACCATCAACGCTCATTGGTTGGACTTGCGGAAGGCTTTATGGGAATATTTGGGTGTAGTTTTTTTCCTGTTGTGTAAGGGCAGGAAGAAGCACTTATAAAACTACATTTCCCAAGTATCAAAAGTATTTGTGACGGTCTCCGCTGTACACAGAAGGTCACACGCGTGCTTTTGAACGCCGGAGCTGCTATGTGACAGCTGACCAAGAAATGTGCGGCAATAACTGGAGATATAACGACTTTCGCCGTTAGCCCGTACAGTATAAACGAGAATTAATGCTATTATGGAAAACAACCACTCGTATAGATATGTTGCATCCAATTAACTAATGAATTGCGGCCATAAATAGATAGCTTAGCCAACACAGGTAGTTAGCTTATCAGCTAGCCTTTCTTCAAAACATTACATCTTCACATAACTGCCGCTATGTTAAGGAGCCTTGTTAGACTTCAGAGTCCGTTTCGAAATATCCTTTCACTCAGTAAAGTGTGCCCAAGAAGTCAAAACTTTGGGTTTGCATCGAAATACTCCACAGCCGCAGCAGGTAAGATACATAATCCATGTGGATAAAAACTCAAATACAAATCATTTGCATAACTTAACCTTGCTGACCGAGTGCTGACTGGTGTAATGTTTTCTGCTGTTTCCAGAAAGAAAAAGGTTTTATCAAGATGTCAGTATATCCCAAGGTGAAGGTAAGTGTCAAATGGCACTAGTGATATAACCCCGACTCCCAAATACTTCTGTGAATGGGGATGCTAACTTAGTTTTGAGATGAAAAGGTGCTCTCTACTATGGAAGATGTCTCTCCTAGCTCTCTCTTCCGGTAATCAGTACACTTTTAATGTTTTTGATCGAGATGTAATGACTTAACCAACTGGTCCTTCTCGATATTTGTGTAACTCTTCTGCTAAATGAATAATGTCACTTTCCATGTAGGTGGTTTATATGAGATAAACCTAGACAGAAGGAAACTGAAAACTCCTGGAGGGAAGCTGTTCACTGTACCAAATGAAGCCCTGGCCATCGCAGTGGCAACTGAGTGGGATGCTCAAAGGGACACACTCAAATTCTACACCATGCACCTGGTATGACCTTTGACCAGGAATTGCAGGGGTTTAAAGCAGAATTTTTGTATCCTTGGGATCAGACCAGATTCAGGGTTGCTTGATATATAGCAGATGAGATTCTGAGTGAATGTTAAAACAGCAATTTTAATGTTTTTAATGTGTGTTTCATTTACTGTACGTACACAATAATGTACATGTGGAACTCCCTGCTGTATGCCACATGGTAGTTTGACAGTTCTTCAGATGGGAAGGTGAGAAAGCTAGCTCGTGGTTTTCAAAATATATGAGAAGCCCCCATTTACTATAAACGTATGAGACAGAAAGAAACATAGATTACAGGATGAGCAGCTGCATCCCAGATCTTTTATTGATGCATTTATTATGATTGATGCATTACAGTGGAGTTTTTGATTTTTCATGCCACTAGTAAAAGATGTTTAACTAAAAATGGAACTGACTGACAGTGTTTGTACGCTCCCCCTGCAGACGACACTGTGCAACACAGCTCTGGACAATCCCACCCAGCGTAACAAGGACCAAATGATCAGTGCTGCCCTGAAGTTCCTGGAGACTGATACTGTCTGGTATAATTCTTAGTTACTTATCGGCCGTAACCTTTTATGGAATGAATCCTTTTAAAAACAGGGCTTTACTATTATGATTTGTTTAGACATCATTGCATTTAATGAAAGCAAAAGAGAGATCAACACAATGACAAAGCGGATATTAAATGTCCATTGTCTCAATGATGGGACGCTCTTTCAATTAAAAACTCTGTTTGTGACAGACATAGAAAATCAACACAGTGACAGCAACAGTAGGATGAATTTAACTAATCATTTTATCCTGAACTTGATTGCTGCAGAGAAAATACTGTCCTGCATTTGGACAAGCTTGTTAAACTTCAGCAGGAGTGGAGAACCTTTTTCCAATCAAGGGCCATTACACTTTTTATAACAGCCCTCAAGGTCCATACTAAATTATTGAATATATCACACTGACCTCTGCGATGGCAGTAACTGCCTCTCCTTGGCGATGCGTCTGATGTCCAATGGTAGAGATGATGATGCTACTTACAGCTGCTTTTCCAGGTCTGGGTCAGTCAGTCTTGAGCAGAACCGAGTCTTTATAAGGGTCAGTTTTGAAAAGATCTGCTTTTAGGTTGTTGCTCTAAAGCTTTGTGTTGTAGGTTGTCAGCTGGTTCCTCACTGAAAGGCATAGCAAATATGTTCAGTTCCTTTTGTTTACTTTTCATGTCCTAAAACTTGCCAAATGCCTGACATCTTTCACACTCAGCAGCATATTCAGATGTCGTAACAGCTTGTTTTTGCAGAGCAGGAATATGCACAGTGTTTCCTCTTTTTGAATGTTCATGGTGTTTACGATTTGTGCAGTTACAGAGTAGATGAACCCTATGGTTTGGTTGAGCTACAGAAGAACGAGTGGGACCCTGTGCTGCAATGGATTGAGAACAGGTAACAGCAGCATTAGCTTTTTTCATAGTCATGGACATTGACTGGAACTAAACACCCCCAAATGGTGATCCAGCCCTTGTAAATTAAGCTACTTTATTAAGCTCTCTCCTAATAGTCTCTATCTCCCACAATTCAATTTCAGATATAATGTCACTATTGGCTCCTCATCCAGCATTTTGGGTCCCGAGATCCCAGAGGCAACCAAGGACACATTCCGGCAACACCTGAATTCTTACAACTTCTGGTCCCTGACAGGTAACACATCTCCAAACCAGTCCAAGATAAGCCTGGTTATGTGGTAACAGCAAGTTGTACACTTTAAAAAATGAGGAAATTGGCAGGTAAATGGTGTAGTGTAATAGTTGGGATATTTAATCCTATTGCTTGGGTAAACATACTGTAAGAAGCTGAAATAGCAGTAGGACAGAGACAGAGAGTAATGTGGTTTTTTCCTGTGCAGGCCTCGAGTATGTGATCACGCAGCTGAAGTCTGTTGTGCTGTCGATGGGGATGATTGACAGACATCTCAGTGTGGAACAGGCTGTGCTGCTGTCCAGACTGGAAGAAGAATACCAGGTACGAGAGTAGCAGTGTGGGTTTTCCATTAGATAGCATTAGCATGTTTGTTTCTCATAATAACCATAAACACAAAACCTTGGTCAAGATGCTTTTGACACTTTTATTGACAGTGCTAGCATTTCCTCTGAGCACACTACCCAGAGATCCTGATACTTCTCTTGTAAAGTGTGTGTGTGTGTGTGTGTGTGTGTGTGTGTGTGTGTGTGTGTGTGTGTGTGTGTGTGTGTGTGTGTGTGTGTGTGTGTGTGTGTGTGTGTGTGTGTGTGTGTGTGTGTGTGTGTGTCACTGTGCCACTCTGCCACTCCATCCTCGAACATTCATCTCCATGTGGGTTTGTTTTATTACCACAAGCTCCAAAAGGTTTGCTTTGTTTACTCTGAAAGAACTGTGCCCTCCTGTTTTCATAATATTTCCCATGAAACCTAACCTGGTAGCACACAATGTACAGTGTAGTGTAGATGCTGACTTTGCTCGTCTGTGTCCTGCTCTTACTTATTTATAGAAATTCTACAAATGACTTTTTGATCTCGTACTACTGCATATAATGCTTTCAGTGGAGAAAGACAAAGTTGATCTGCCACTCTCCCCGCAGACAGTCTTGCTGTTCTCCGTTTAATCCTCTAACATGTTTCTTTTTCCCCTGCACAGATTCAGCGCTGGGGAAATGTGGAGTGGGCCCATGACTACGACATGTATGAGCTGAGGGCACGAACTGCTGCTGGAACTCTTTTTGTCCACCTCTCCTCTGAGAGTTCATCTGTCAAAAGCAAACTCATGCAGGACTGAGAAGGATTAGCTCAAGCATCAAACTCTTAGTGAGCACACAGCTACTCTGACCTCAGACTGAGAGACACCCCGAGCTCCTCTGTTTATCCACGTTTCTACATCCCCGCAGACTAACACAAACGCTTGTAGTAGTTAGCAGTGACAGCTGATGTGTCTGTGATCTGTTATAGAGTCATGTCACCCCAGTAAAACATTGGCTATATTTCTGCAGTGTTTATGTGTGTCAGCTGCCAAGTGTGACGCCCTTCACCAAGTTTCCAGGCAGTTCTCAGTCATCCGTGACATTTTGGACACTGTGCATGGTTTCAACAGAATGGTGACTAATGTTGTTGTCTGTTTGGTGCTGGAATGTTAATTCCACGCCTGCTTTCTCTGTGTGCGATGTTTGAATACTGGAGAAGTGCAAATGCGATCATAACAGCATTTTATTCATACTAACTGTGCTGTGTGTAGTTTTTGCTAATGGCGAGGAGGTGAAACATAGTTCGTTCAAATGTTCTGTGGTAATGAGGTGAAAGATTGAATGCTGCACACAGAAAGCCTCGTCATCAGTGTCATTGCAACTGCTCAATTCTGTTTCCACAAAGATTTTAACAGAAAAGTGGACTGCATTCTCATCCAGTCCCAAAGTTCATGCATAAAGCTGAAGTTTGTTGTTTTTTTCAATTGAGCTTAATCAAAGTTATTAAAAGAACGCCATTCATGTTTGTTGTCTTTCCATCTATTACAAGCAATACATGTTAAAGTTATTTCTGAATTAAAACTCAAACAAGGCAAAAATATTTCTATGTCTGTCATAATTAATCATATGTGCATATTCTGCTCAGATAAATTTAATGTCCGTATAAACTGCGTCAGTCATAAAGTGGCCATTTGAGTGTTATCGATGCAACCTTTGGTGCCTTTTATTTACAATCGTCCAACTCTCCTGACGGAGAATCTAGCTTTCCAATCACGCTAAAGGTCAGGATTTCTTGACCAATTGCGTTGCTCTGTGGGCGGGACTTGGTTCATGTATCATCATCATCCCATGGACTGACTTGTTTGTTGTCGAGCAAGATGGAGTTCCTTTTGGGAAATCCTTACAGTACCCCTGTGGGGCATTGCATTGGTATGTAACCAGATGTTTAGGGAACTACGCCGCGTGAAGATAGACGTATATGTCGTGAAAATGCATTTGTTTTATGTGATAGTCGTTTTGGGGCTTGCTACCGTTAGCATGCTAACGTCCCTGAATGAGTTCTCTACAGCTGGAAAGCCATCGTTAGCCGCCTAGCTAACCAGTAGTAACGGTAACATCTACTGTCACTGTGCGAGCAATATTGTTAACTACAGGTCTGTTCTCTTTCATTGTCAATTCGGCCAGTGCCAAAAACATCAACCAGAACAATTACTTGTATCCTAAATGATGACTAATAGCTAAGTTAGCTAACAGTCAGCTAGCCGTCGGTCATCGTCATACAGTAGGTGTGCTGTGTTTTACTGAGAACACCTCAGGTTATTTTCTCAACTAACTTTCCGTGTCTTTCAGAGAGAGCCACTGATGGCTCTCTGCAAAGTGAGGACTGGACCCTCAACATGGAAATATGTGACATCATCAATGAAACAGAGGATGGGTGAGTACCCAGACTACCAAAGGAAAGTCAATCGATATCTGTACCTGTTGTTGATTAACTCTCTTTCACGCATTCGTTGAATTCTGTCTTCTTTGTTCCTGTGCTGCTTAGATAACGTCAAGACATTGCTGCAGCCAGATATACTATTGTCCTCAGTGTTTTTCCTCATGTCTCTTATCTGTGTCATACTAAGAGAAGAAGCCTTGCTCTGGCTGTGTGAGGTGGATTTGTGCAAGGCCTCATTGCTTATCTCACCCCCCTCCATTAACCTTGTACTGTATATTTAAGCTGGTGTGTGAAGTCCAGGTCTTGTTTGATTAGTCACTTGTAAACTGGCTCAGGTGGGTCTAGCCTAGTGCAGTGCACTCTGGATCAGCAGTCTGTAAAAAGAGGTCTGACTCCACTTTTTTCTTCTCTCTGGGGAATGGGAGACGCGTTATAGGCCCACTGCTCTGAGGCTAATTTGATCTGTTTGCAGCCTTTAAAGACTTAAAAAGTTAATTATTACTACCGTGGAGCCACATTGTCATTGAAGAGATTGTGACAAGTCAAAGAATCATTGACATGTGTCTGCACCTGGTATTCTTCCCAGCTTTTGCACTTGTGTCCATCGTCCTACCAGAGCCATGCAAAATGCCCCCTTAAGCCCTCTGTCATAAAGTTCTTGGTAACTGTGTTAGATCTGCTTTGAATGACTTGCCACTCCATTTAAAAGCGGTGCGCATGGCATGCAATGCTGTCCTTTAATGTGTGCTTTTACCTGTGCGTTTGCATGTGTGCAGGCCAAAGGACGCCATTAGAGCAGTGAAGAAGAGGCTGAATGGCAACAGGAACTATAGGGAAGTGATGCTGGCTTTAACGGTGAGTGGGCAAGAGGAGGGCAGCTGCATTGTATTTATTGTTACAGTACTAAAAAAGGTCCATGTAGACTTGTTCTCCTTTTACCTCTCACATAAGGTAATCTAATTTAGAGCAAATCACCTGTTGGCACTTGATTGTATCACATAATTTGCATGCACAGTCCAACATGTCACACCCACTCTGTGTCTAACTTCAGCGTGCCTTTAAAAGAGTTGGATTCGCAGTTTACCAAATATTAGTTCCTCTCTGCATCTGTCAGGTCCTGGAGACGTGCGTGAAGAACTGTGGACATCGTTTTCACGCTTTGGTCACTAGCAGGGACTTTGTTGATGGCGTGCTCGTTAAAGTCATCTCCCCTAAAAACAACCCGCCTACGATCGTTCAAGATAAAGTGCTTGCCCTGATTCAGGTAAGATAACTTGCACCTTTATTGCCTTTGTGTTGTGTGTCATGTTTAGTCATTGCATGTCATAAACCTTGATAGGTTATTCCCATGAGGGGTACTGCGTCTGGATTTTCTGTTTTAATGCTGTACATCAGGGTGAGGCCTTGCAGCATAGGCGTTTGTTGTAGTGCATGTGGCTGTGCGGCAGTCCAGAAGGTGTCCTGTCCTCTTCAGGCAGAGCATCAGGTAAAGCACAGTGTCTCCAGGGCTTCAGGCAGGAGCAGCTCTAGTTACCTGGCACAGCTCGGGTAACCCTGTAGGGCTCATGTGGGCCACTCTTATTTCCACCAGGGAAACCATGTGACCCCAGCTTTACAGCATGGATCGGGGGGAGGGGGGGGGGGGGGTCCAGTAGCTCTGAGTGAGAAGGGAGAATCTAATTGCTTCTCATTTGTCTAGTCATTAGCCAAGCAAGTTTGTGAGAGGAGGGTGAGCTGGGAAAACTGTGTGGGAAAACGCACTGAGCAGCACTCCCTTTACACAACATCAAGAGCATTGTTGACATGTCTTTGTGTAGCAACAGAGCCACCTGTCTCATGTGTGTACCTTTGTAGCTGATGAAAGTGAGCGTGTGTGTTCAGTTAATAGGCCGTGCAGCATTTGAGCTCAAAGTTATTGTTAGTTAATTAACTCTATTGGTTTTGCATCAGCTTTATGTTGTTTTCGGACGCACTTCAACCAAACCGAGGGAGCCATTTTTGGAAATTTGCATTTTAGATCAAACTGGCGGTGCGGTTTGAAGTGGAGAACGCTTCTGGATCAAAACACTTGTCCACTTATTTTCTAAAAGTGTGGGATGTGTCGGAGCTGTCGTAGTGGCCCAGTTTAGCTGCAGCCTGTCCACGGCGGAGAGAGAGCCGAGCCAAGAGCTTTGTGGTTTGCTGACTGAATGTATTCAAGGCAGACAAAACCAAATGATCTGAGAACAGGCCTCTTTTAGTATTCTGACGTCCCTTGCTTTGTGTGCTGTGTCAGCCTTCCCTTTGCCCATTGTTTTGCTTTCTGTTTTTTGTTTTTTTTAGCCTCTCGCTCTCCTTTCTTTTGACTCCTTCCTCACTCTTCCTGTTCCAGGCATGGGCTGATGCATTCAGGAGCAGTCCAGACCTCACAGGTGTGGTCCAAATCTACGAGGAGCTAAAGAGGAAAGGCATCGAGTTCCCCATGTCCGACCTGGAGACCCTGTCACCTATACACACACCTCAGCGGGTGGGAGGCGTCGTACTAAGCAGCTTAAATGTGTATAGATGTTTGTGTGCGAAGAGCGAGCACAGTGTGACTGTCTTCCCAGATAATCAGCCACATTTTAAGTATTTTATCTCTTTCTCTGTTGCTTCCAGGCAGCATCTGCTCCAGAGGGCGACTCCACCCTACATAAGTACAGCACCACCACCACCACCACCACTCAGCCCACGCCACAGGCTGTCCCACCAGCCTACCCCACCCCTCAGGTCCCCAACATTCATGCCTCTGGATCTATCAATCCTACACCTGAACAGGTATGCTATCACCCTGTGGCAACCTGCTCTTCCTTGACAAGGAGCCAGTGGTTCTCAGTTCCAGCCTTTTTTGTCAGTCCTGTCACGTTCACCAGCAGTCATGTTAAGAATATCTTCAAATGAATTGCTAATAGCAATAAAGTGGATGTGGCTGCAAACTGTCAGAATTAAGGTTGATTTTGTGAAGCTTGGATTTGTTCCATGAACATTTGGAAATGAAGAAACTGTTCTGTTTAAGCAACTATTATTCAGTGCTTTTAGCAAGCAATTTCAAATATTTACTTTTTGGGAACAATTTCAGCTGTTAATAATTTGAAATATATCTGCTTTACTTTAGCTAACGATTTCAGCCTCTGTGAGCAGCTTACATGTCGTAGTCCAGTTTGTATTTTTTAGTGAAGTTGAATTATTAGTCCAGATTTCCTTCACAAAGTACCACCTGTGAGTAGTCCTGGCTGGGAATCACTGTCCTAAAGTAATGCTGTTGGCTGCAAATGACCAGTTTTCCACTGATAAACTAAGCGTGGCTGAATTTAACTCTGCGACACACAGATTTGCCGGCTGCGCAGTGAGTTGGACATTGTTCGTGGAAACACTAAGGTGATGTCAGAGATGTTGACTGAGATGGTCCCGGGACAGGAGGATGCTTCAGACTATGAGTTATTGCAGGCAAGGAACCACCTATGGGTGTGGTTGTGTGTGTGCATTCTTCCTGATGTGTGTGTGTATGTGTGTGTGTGTGTGTGTGTGTGTGTGTGTGTGTGTGTGTGTGTGTGTGTGTGTGTGTGTGTGAATTAATACGTATAAAGGGTTGTATTTTTATCCTTCTAAAGACATAGAGAGCATTAAGCCTGACATCACTATTCATATGTGTATGTGCTGTGTGCACGCGTGTGTTCAGGAGCTAAACAGGACTTGCAGAGCCATGCAGCAGAGGGTAGTGGAGCTCATTTCCTGCGTTTCCAACGAGGCAGTGACTGAGGAGCTGCTGCATGTCAACGATGACCTCAATAACATTTTCCTACGCTACGAAAGGTTAGAACCAAATGTATAAAAAGCAGATGCAAGCTCATCTTTACCTCCATGTCACTGTGTGTTTGCACAGATTTGCTTAGGCACATCAGTGACGAGCTCTTTGTCATTTCTCTCACGCCTTTCTTTCTCCGCCTCAGGTATGAGAGGTTTAGGTCTGGGAGGTCCTCCGCTCAGAGCGTCAACAATGGGGTGAGTCAGCAGTTACTAACTCAGGTGGTGAAACGCCCAGTGTTTGCATCAGCGCTCATGTTTTCTCATCCTCTGATGTTGGCAGTAATGTGGATTGCATGATACATTACCAGTCAGGCTTTGCAGTGTCTTTCAAGTGTTGGTCTGTCAGTGGTTTACCAGATGTACATGCCTAATTGAATGGAAACCCAACAAAGACATATATGTACTTATTTTCATCCTAAAATGCAAATATCATTATTTACAATTTTATTTATTCATTTGGAATATTCTGTTTTCCATTGTCCATCTACAGTACAGTCAGAGCGGGCCTGTTGTGTTCAAGTCCTGTCCAGTAGGGGGAAACACTGACTGGGACAATAACAGTAGTCAATCAAAAGCAAAGTCATTTCATTTTGGGAAGCGCTGGAACTGAGCTGGTTGAATTTAGACATGCACTTGTGTTGTCCTTGATTATTATTGTAAACTTATGCCTTTGGTTTGAGGCTGGCTTTAGGTTGCCACGGTTTGCACGTCCTTTTGGCTAATTCTGCCATATTTCCTGCGATGTTTATTAATGCGCACGGTCCCCGAGGAACAAACTGAATAAATACAAGTAAATGACAGAATGAAACGCAATCAGCAGTCCAGTCACAGCTGTGGAGCGGGCCAAGTGGGGCGCTCAAACAGGCTGTTTTAGGATTCATCAGCCGAAAGACCTGAGAGCATTGTCGAAAGCCTCTTTGCAGCAACATGTGCAAGTCGTTGTTACTTCTGTATGTCTGTTATCTATCATATCGCTGTCTTCCGATTAGCTTCCATTTATCCTGCTGTCATTGATCATTTCCCGCCTCGCAATGTTTTAAATCCAAAAAAAGCAGAGCAGATTTTATCCAGGAACTCATTAACAGGTCCATGTCCTGTGCATCACATGCCTGCAGTAGGGACCTTCATTGCGTCGTGCCTTTTGTCAGTTTCCTGTTGTCTCCACCTCATCACATTTTCTTTATTATACACCAAAATGTAAACTGACCAGAGTCATTGCCAGGAATCTGAAAAAAGGCATGAGGCAAAGATACTCTGCTGGCTCATCCTTACCTCTTCATTGGGTTTCCAGTTTTATTCAGGCATGGTGTAGCTTCCATAGTTATCATGCCTTTGCATTGTGCCCTGCACAGGCATGTTAATGATATTCACTGTCTCTTCCTTTCTGTTCTTTTCTGTTCTTCTGTTTCTGTGGCTAGCTGAGACAGGCAAGTATGAAAATATTGTCAACCTCCGTAAATGACCGGTGTCACCACACAGCAACTGTTGAAACATGGCTAAATGATATGGGCCCTTCCCTCCACCAGTATCTGTCACCCCATATGGCATGTTTTGACTATGCAGCCCCCCGACAGCCAGCGATACGATGAAGCTAGAGGTAGACGGACAATGACACGAGCTTAAGATGGCACTAAAATGAATCGCCGTCATGTTGCGTTTGCATCATCTCAAGCGGTTTGGGATTTGCAAAGCCGCCTTGATACATGAACTCCTTCAGAGCTCAAAGGTTCAGTCTTCCCTTCTCCCTCCTTGTTGTATTTCTACCTTCTTAAGGGGATGGTTTTGTCTTTCTGGATAACCAGCACTCCTATAGTTTATGATAATCAAGAATTGATGGATGAAGTTCATTTCCTCTAGACAAATACTTTCAAAACCTACATATGTAGACCTGATGTAGATTTGCAACCCCTTAAGAAACAGTTTTCCAGAAAGTTGCTTAATTTCCTTCTTTCCTCAGTTACAAACATTTTCATGCTCTCCTGAAGCTAACCAACACGTTTGTGCTCATAATGCGCCATGCCTTCATTTTTTATTTCCACCACAAGTTTTTCTTCTTTTCTTTTCTTCCATATTTTTCACATGCAATCAAGGAACGATATACTGTTATAACCCTGCCTTTCCTTAGCCTCCCACAACCGGATTTATTTTGCTGCTCATGAGCCAGAAACCCTAAATGCTCCTCTCAGCTCCTACGCGCAACAAGAGCTTCATCATGTTTCGTCACGTCTCTCTCGCCAGGTCCTGAGTGAGGCCACGGAGGACAACCTCATAGACCTCGGCCCAGGCTCCCCGGCGGTGGTCAGCAACATGCCGAACGCAGCCCCGACCAGCTTGCCCCCTGTCCTCACAGGCCCTGTGGGAAGGCCCTCCTCCCCGGCCACCTTGGCCTCCCGCCTGGCTGGCCTTGGTATGCACACGCTTCCTCTGACATTAGCCAAGCGTTCACGTTCTTCTTCTCATTTAACATCTTGCAAATGCAATCGCAGCTGTCTAAAATTAGGCTTAAAAGGCTTAACGTATGTCTTACTAATAGTAATAGCTGGATGTGTTTGTGAACATGCGTGGCTGAATCACACCAATTTGAGGGGTTTTTGCTAAACTAGCTCGATGGCTAGCTAGCAACGTATTACTAAGGCCAAAGTGAGTCTACTCATGCTGGAACAGAAGCTCCAGCTAAAGACAAGACAGAATAGAAGCTAGGATTCTGCCACAGGCCTCACCTACATCACTGGATTAAAGGTACAGCTCCATGTGTTCCACTTCCTTGCCAAGAGTTTGATGAGAAGATCGATTACGCTCTCATGCCTGTGTGTTAAATATAGAGCTGGAGTCACTGATAGCCCAGTTTAGCATATAGACTGGTCACAGGGTGAAGGAACTTGCCTGGGTCCAAAGTTCGAGTGTGAGGTTGCTGGGCAACCAGCAATGATTTCAGGAAGCCACTGCACCTGGATGCTGGTCGCCAAGAAATAGTTCCAGAGATAGAACCTAGTCAGGACGAAGCTTTAGAGGCGCTAGGCTAACAGTTTCCCCACACATACAGTCTGTGCTAAGCTAATCCCTACTCAACCCCATAGTTCATGCACAATGTGGTATTGATCTTCTTATCTCTAAAAGTAAAAAACTATTAATTTAGCCCACAGCTATGCTAATGGTTGCTAGAGCATTTTGACATACCTCTTTGCAGTTCATGCAGTTGGATTCTGTTTTATGTTGCAGGGCTACTTGACATTCTGTGTACTTTCTGTCTTCTCTTATCTTATCTCTTTAGACATGGGCGCAGACAGTGTCAGCAGCACCTTGAGCTCCCTGTCTAGCTGTAAGCCCCCTCCCACCCAGGATGACTTTGATGTGTTTGCTCAAACCAGGACCGGAGCTCTGTCTGAACCAGCACGCAAAACGTAAGGATGCCTCGTTGATTCTACCCCACCTTCAGCTTTAGGCATCAGAACTGACAGAAAATGTGTGGCTTTGCAGATCCCGCTGTCGTTTTGAAGATTCATGTCTAGTTGCTCTTGTTTTGTTTCACTGACAGTCCAGAATCCAAAGATTACAATGATAGGAAAGGCAGAAAAGCAACAAATCCTCACACTAATACAGTATAACTGTACAAAGGCTCTTGTCTTCATCTTGTCTCAGCTCTACTGCAGATGACAGCGCCGCCTCTGGCAGCCTCCCTCCCACTCTGGATGTCCTACAGCCAACTGCAGGAGCGGTGAGTCTCGGGCTTTTCCATCCAGTGTGGGCTTTCATTTTCAAACATGTTGGAGTGTGTGTCTGATGCCATGCACTGAGCTGTGCTATGCCAAAGCAGACGTTTTCTCCTGTGCTTTTTAACGCGTGCTGCTGGATGCTACTAACTGCTCAGTTAACACAGAAAAAGCAGGTTTCAGCTTGTCTGGAAGACTTAAACGGCGGCGTCTTAAGTGTGCAGTGCTGCGAAATTACTAACAAGAGTGACGTGTGTTTTGTCTGAGTTGTTGTGTGTGTGTACAGCCTTGTTAGAACCATGTTTTCACTGCTGAACTGTCAAGCAGGAAAGGGAATAAAGGCCAGTCAGATGCCACTAATGGGTTTGTTTTATGTTTGAAGTGATCGCCTCATCCAAAGAGAGTCACACTGAAGCTTCTGCTCTCCCGATACGCCTGGTGTGAATGTGCTCTGTGGGCTGTTGACTGAATGAAATAACTGTGGCTACTGGCAGAAGCGACCTGCTGTGCTGTCAGACACGACGCTGCTCACCGCGCTCACCTTCAGCCGCTTTACTTTCCTCAGCTTGTTGGACGCGTTCAGCTTTCTCCTGCATATTGATGTGACCCCTCGTCGTTCTCACTGGCGCGTGCGTGCGTGCGTGCGTGCGTGCGTGCGTGCGTGCGTGCGTGCGTGCGTGTGTCTCACTGTGCCACTCCATCCTCGAACATTCATCTCTAGTCCCTCATTTTTTTCCTCACAGAATAATTTAATAAGTTGCATTTGAGTTGACCCTGAAGTTCATTTAAGTCATATTTTTGTTGTGTTTGGGCGGGATTTTTTTTTCTGTTGTGGCATTGCTGCCCCCCTCCTCCGGCCACCTGTGGCGGTCTTGATGCTGCCCCGTAGGGTGTCGGAGGCCAGTCCTCTGTCATGGATGACATAGAGGAGTGGCTGTGTACTGATGTGGTGAGCCCATCATGATTTTTATTTCTGCCTGCACTCCTCTCCCTTTCTTTCCTTTTTAGCTCTCTTTTCTCCCTTTCCTCATTTTAAAACTGCTTTTAAAGCCAGAACTTATTTCTCTCACGTTTCCTCACTTTCTGATCACATATTAACAGTTCACTTTAAGTTACTAACAGTGTGCTGTGGAGACAAACTAATTTTGTCATTTTTTTATGACAAAATTCAGTAAAATGGGCATGAGGTTTTGAATGCAGATATGTGTTGCTGCATGCAGTTTGAGGTAAGGCTTTCCCACCAGCCATGGACACACTGTCAGGTGTCCAATCAGGCTGTAGTCTGGAGCTGAAACAGCACAGTGACATTCTGGTTTCTAAGTCTGTCTGTCCTCAGCTCAAACAACCAGGGTTTAAAGTTTCCTCTAGTGTGAGATTTTTAGTTGTAGCTGAACGTTTTTGTGTGACATTTCCTAACTGATCCAGTCGTTTTTGTTGCCTCATCTAAACCAAATCACAACCCAAACCCACAACTTTTTTCTTTCTTTGGCAAAAGGGAAGAAGGGCGCGTGTAATTTTGTGGTAAAGCATTCCAAGAGTCCATGCTCATTTTACAAAAATTGATGAGACTGTGTTGCCTTGGTAACATCCAGCTGTTTTGGTGGGGAAACAGCTGGTGGATTTGTTTTGGTGTTCATATATTTCCTACAACCTTGATTCCAAAAAAGTTGGGGCACTGAGTGAAACATGACTAAAACGAGACGTGATCGTTTGCTAACAGTACAAAGTCAATATATTTAATGTTTGACCTCAGCAGCTTGATTGATTTTTCTAAATATCTGCTTATTGAGTTTGATGTAGCAACACGTTTCAGTAAAGTTGGGACAGGAGCAACTAAAGACTGGGAAAGTCTCATTGTTAACAGGTGATAGAGTCATGATTGGGTATGAAAGGGGCATCCTGGAAAGGCTCAGTCGTTCACAAGCGAGGATGGAGAGAGGTTCAGGAACACTTCAGAAAGCAGTTCATTTGCAAATACGCTTTCATTTAGGTTTTAATCAGCATCTCAACTCTTTTGGAATCAGGGTTGTATATGTGGAAATTCAAGAAATGTAGCATAATATTCCAAATGGGGGTGGGTGGGTGGAGATGAGGGGTAAGTTGGTTGTATAATAAAACCTAAGTGGTGGTGAGTGTGTGAGAGATGTACGCGGTGCTGATGTGGGTTTGCACAGCATCAGGGTTTGCAGTGGATTAAGTTTTGCAGAGTCAAGTCCCAGGTGTGACGTTGTTGTCCTTGTTTTTCAACAGAAAGGAGATGAAGGTGAGGAAGGGGTGACGAGTGAAGGTAGGACCACCTAAATCTCTTTTGCTCTCATTTTCCTGCTACATTTCGACCACAAAACTCTCACATTCACATCCCTCTCCTCTTTCCAACGCTTCCAGAGTTTGACAAGTTCCTGGAGGAGAGAGCCAAAGCAGCAGAGATGGCCCCCAGCCTACCGTCGCCCCCCAGTGGCGAACCGGGCGCAGCGCAGGGAAACCCCAGCCGCAAGAAGCCGGACCGACCGGAGGATGCTTTGCTCGCCATGTAGACCTCCCACCTTCGCCCTTCAGATCCCCGGCCTAAGACCCGACCATCCGAGCAGCATCACCCGAAGACAGACTGACCTGACACTAAAACACATCCACCTCCGCTCTTACTCATCACAACACTACTCACACTACAGAGATTTGTACACGCTCTCCTTGTAAAAAGGGAATTATTCATGTTTTCCATTCGTTTCTCACAAGGAAAGGGAAAACCTAAACACATGGCCCGTCTCGATTCGATGGATGTCACCCACACGATGAGCGGTGTCAGAGACTGTGAGGCAGCCTGCTTTGACCTTCTTCTTTGACGTGTGAAGAGTCTCCCTCCGCCTGTCGTGGACTGCAGAGCTTCGTGTTGCAGCTAATCCTAAAAACAGAGTTTTATAAAAGAGGCGTCCTACTGTTCTTGTCATTTGTAGCAAATCGGTTTCTTACCCAAGCCCTTAAAGCATGCATTAACGCCACCAAACGCGACCATTTCAGTTTCTACAATTAAAGAGCCCCCAGCAGAAAACCTTCCGGGCCGTCGCTGCAGAACCGCGGCGAGCGTACCCGCGAGGACGTCGTTTCGTTTGGGTATTTTGTTCGTGTCCGTTCCTTTGCAAGTTAGTTGTAAATCTGTAAATGAGAAATGTCAAGTTTATCACTCGTGTGTATATTTAAGCTACATATGTATGAAAGAGATGTCGATTTAATGTAGATTTTTTGAAGAGGGGGTTTATCTTTCCAGCTGCTCTGACGACAGGGATGTACCTCACTGGGGGGGGGGGGGGGTTTCATGAGAGAAGGGAACGCTTACGCATCGGATCATTTCCAAAAAGTCCGAAGAAGAAGAAGGGAATTTATTTTTTATGATTGGCATAATTGCGCACCGCACCAACAAATGTGATCCTCCCCTAAGTCACATGCTGTTCATTTCTCTCTGGCAGACTTAGCCGCAGTACTTTGATTATAAGTCGGTCACAAGAGATTATTTTTGCTGGGATTTTATTGGCCTGAGGCTGCTGTCTTGAGTTTTCTGCAGGTAGTTTTAATTCCAATTCGCTCTCGCTTCTGGAGTCTCCTCAAACTGAACAGCAATGAGTTGACATGGGCTGAGTTCACAGGGATGTTATTTTCCAGTAAGGACTGGTCTTACTGGTCGCTGAGGAGACACCGTTTTAACTCCTTCCTTCTGATTCTCGCTCTGAAATCGAGGACCAAACTCTTTCCTCTGCACGTGAAAGATTCTGGATAATTGGGCTTCGCTCGCACATTTTCCGCTCTTCCAAAATCTGCAGCTCCGTCTCCGGAGATGTAACGAGAATCCAGTGTCACACTACAGAAGCCGCTCGCGCGTTATCGCCGTGCGTTTCTCCCTCGCCGACGCCTCAAAAGACTTGACCTTTCAGCGCGGCATTTGTTTTCCGAAATGAGCCGGCTGCAGACGCGGCGCTGCAAACGAGACATTTTAGACGATAGCAAATAGCAACATGTTACACAATCACGACGAGCTTAAAACAAGCGCGCACTTTGCCAGCCGCGTCACCTTTCAACTCGTACTGTAAATCACTTAACACTTAGCCTGATGTAATTAATGAGAGCCGTTCAGAGGATATTTGAGTCTAGAATTAATTTATTCAGCACTGTTTTTGTTTTGTTTTTTTGTTCAGATCAGTATTTTAAATCATTTTTATTGTAAGGGAAAATGGGAAAGGAGCTGAGAAATCCTCACCACGGTGTGTGTTTTAGTGCTTTTTATGGAGTTCAGATTTTCCTTTTTATACATTGCCGCTGGCTAATGTTCTCTTATTTGTCGGGGTTTATTGGTTACATGGATGTTCTTGTTGCTTGAATGTGTCCGTGGCGTAAAAGCATGGACGGAGTTGATAAGGGCAGCCGTAGCTGGAAGAGAATCACACCATTCGTCTCATGAAGGATACATGTTTTAATAGCTTCACTCTTCATTTTCTGGACTGACTAGCACATGACAACAACAGACATTATTAACTTACTTTAGACAAAGCAGCAACATTGCACATTTTGAAAGGGAAACCTCATTCCTCCTCCTGCTTCCTTGTTTTAGTGTTCAGCTTTGTGTGTGTGTGTGTGTGTGTGTGTGTGTGTGTGTGTGTGTCAGCTGTTCTGTAACACAGAAATGTTTGATCTCAGTTGATTGGGAGGAAAAAAAAACGATGCCTCCTAATGTGTGTTCAAAAGAAAAGTTGTGATTCTCCTGTTTCCGAAGCTGGCCCGGATCAGCCCCGGCGCGTCCTCAGCGGAGTTTCACCTGAAGCTCGCCGTCGATCCGTTTCTTTTGTGCGTCTCTGGATGATTTGAGGAGAGATGCTGATGAGGGAGGCTGTGCTGTGTGACTGCCACTTTTCTGAGTTGCCTCATCTCTCATTTCTCTTTGTGTTGTTTGACTTCTGCATGAACTCTAATAAAACATTAGCAGTGTGTCCGCATCTGTCTTTATTTTGTTGTCTAGAGTCATTTCTGTTATTCGCTCCTCTGCAACACACTGCTGCTACTGTAGTCCTCTCCTCGGCGGGCCATCCTCTGCCCGGATCCCTCCTCAGATGGTAAAAGCTGCAGCTGACCTGTAGTAAACTCTTCCCATTTACCTTACCCACCCCCCACCCCCTCCTCACTCCGGAGGCCTGTGGGCCCCACACCAGGGGCTTCCCCATTGGTCGCCAGGAATCGCCTCATCCCGCAACGTGGCCCCTCACGTTGCACCTCGGACGCTGGAGCGTTTTTCCCGGTCAAAAAGAAAGAGGGGTGTGTCTGTGGGACTGGAAGGCACCAGCGCACAGGATCCATGTTTGACTCGACATGTGCCGCTTCTGAATGAGTGACCGCCTCACGGTCTGTGAAGTCACGCAGCACAAAAGAGCTGCTGGATTTCTCTCTCAGAGGTAAATGCTTTTATGTTTTCAAGTTCACAACTGAGGGAAAACTGGATTCAAGTGAAGGTCTTCGCCTTTTAGACGTGTGTGCTATTGTTTTAGGCTGGATTTTAGATCACTGGAGGGAAACGTGTTCAGATATTTGGTCCTAATCCAGGAAGGAAATGTTTTTATCAACATTAGCTGAAGTACCATGTGCTGCTCGTTGGTGTGAGATTGTGCCATGTTACTGTTTGTGTGTCTGCCACAGCTTGTCCTGTAAGGCATTCGTTGATGGTGAGGCAGTGATCTGGACAAAGAGTCAGCGCTGCCCCTTCAAATCAAACTTAGCCACACTGGTCACATTGTGCCCAGCATCACATCACTCGACTGTCATCTGTTGCAGAGGCCAGAGCGTGTGGAGCTGTTGGTTCATGAAGAGCAGAAATCTGGAGGATCCACTCTGGTGTTTGTGATTCCCACCACACATGCACTTACAGTGAGCACACCCTGGTGGCTGGACTACGGAGCCTGACGGCACACGTGTCAGAGGCCAAACTGAGTGGAGAAGGATGAGAAATTCATCATCCAATAATACGAATTTGTGAGAGCCTCCACGGGAACCTCTGGATCGTCCTCCACATGTTCCAAATGAGAGAGGACATGCCGCCCAGAGCTGTGGTGCATTGTAGTTGCATTGCATGTCATGCTAACATAGTGCAATGGATCTGCTTTGCAACACAGAACTTGGTCAAATAACAACTCAGCACTTCAACAAAAGTGTTCTCAGACAGTAACATCAGAACTGTAATACACAGATTTATCCATGTACTGTTACTGCTTTGAGATTATTACCACTGTTTCTTATGTACTGTGTAGAAAGTAGGTATAAAAATGATGTCAATATCTAATTTTATAATTAGATTGGGAATCTTGTCCAACAAAGATCCCCAGCCGCAGCTCTTTTACCATCAAGCCCACCAGACCACCCTCATATTTATTATATTCTGCAGAGATATGGATCATCTGTTTAAATTGCCGCCAGTCTCCCTTTGATTTAAAATTTTCTGACATGTCAGGAGGAGATATGTCACACAATCTGAATATATAATGTTTTTATCAAGTGTAATGTGTGTTTTTTTGTTTTTACCTCTGTATATCTAGTACCAGTGGTTTTAAGTGATGGAACATTAAACTAATGACCACATTAATGCATCAATAACTCTAATCCAGTAATATAATATTCATTATTTTCAAACTGACTATTCTGCATGATGAGTATTTTTGCTTTTGGCATATTTTGATGCAAATACTTTTGTACTTTTGCTTAAGTAAAATTTTGAATCAGAGCTTTGTCAAAGGGTAGTTCAATATGGCAGTGTGTGCATATATACATACATACATACATACATACATACATACATACATACACATATACACACACACACACACACACACACACACACACACACACACACACACACACACACACATATATATATAATATATTATATATTATGACATTATACATATAGCAAAGCCTCACTGTTATTTTTTTTAGTTTACGTCTTCAGAGCTCTTTTTGGTTTTGGCCGCAGTTGCTATCAAGCGGTGGGTCAAAGGGTCAAAGTGGGACCCTCTAGTGTAAGAAACACTTAACATTTCCTGGAGCGTTACCACAGGTGAAGTGTTTATCACACTGACACATTTAAACAGATATCTGGCAGATTTCTCTGTTCTATTTTCATTTGAATGTCAAGCCCTTTCTTTTATTAAATTGCCTGTTTTCCATTTTCTTCCTGGTCACCTCCAGTCAGCCACTTCTGCAGGGACGTCCTTCTAACGGTCAAAGTGTAAACACGTCTCCCAACTGCCATTGATTGACACGCCGTGTTGAGTTTCTCATTACTGACACACACACACACACACACACACACACACACACACACACACACACACACACACTTGAAGCCATTTTAAAAATAAAAGCATATTCCAGCCTTTAAAGCGTGCGTACCTGCAGCGGCTCTGCACGTGCCGTGAAATGGCAAAGGGCAGAGATGTGAGTGTGTGTCAGAGTCCTCAGGCTATTTCGCTGATCTTCATTAGCTGGCAGCTCATACTGACGTCAGTGTCTTTTCGGAGCGGGCTATTCACGCGCCTCCAGCCCCAGCGCGAGGAAACAGTTAAGATCAGAGAAATTATACTCACGCGCTAAAGAGATACGCGCTCAGAGAAGAAAACCATCCACTCGCCGGGATCCACCACAGCCTCAGTGAAATCCAATCGCTAAACAAGCACTCAGGATTAAATGACCTATTTGTGTTTATGATTTACTTTATATTAACGTTGCAGATCAGCGGTTTCCCAATTTCTTCTACCTGCAATCCCGCTGCTTCCTGCCCCTGAGCGGCTCATTTTACCTGGCAGCGCACACACGTAATGAAGTCTCAAACAAATTCACACTCCTAGAAATGAGAAATATCATCGCTGGGATAATTATAAACAACTGGCTCGAGATGTTGGAGGGATTAACCAGGGCTGGAACAAAGTGGATGCATTTAGAGCAGCTGTTTAATAGAGGCCATTCACTGGGACACTGTGCCAGTAGCTACACCTCTATATATTCACTGACAACATAATATGTGCATTGACTTTTCGGGCCTGACTGCTGCTTTCTCTTTAGCTGCCTCGGAAGACCCCCGGAGCCTCGGAGCACTTTATGCTAAGTTAATTTACCCAAATATATCCGCGGCATCATGGCGGCCCCCGCTATTCAACATCAACAACTTTGTTAATGGAAACTTGCTGATCCATAAACGTTTGTGCCGCCGCAGACGTTTGCTGGGGGGCAGTTCGCATATGAATGTTAAAAACCTCACAGATCGATGAGGGGCATTTGCAAAGGAGGCATAAGGTGTGTTTAATTATAATTGCGTCATGGGGGGATGTGCGTGCGTGTGTGTGTGTTGGGGGAGGTGCTGCTGTTAAGGCTCAGGCAGGGGCCTCTGTATTTAAATAGGGTCACATCTCGGCCTCACCTTGCAAGTGTTATGCTATATTAAATGCCACTCATGTTAAGTGTGTTGAAACCCTCCTCTGATGTAGTCAAGACATAATATAAAGGTTAAATTGAAAAATGTCCCTTCAACGGCACAGCAACACGCCATGATTGATCTCCTTTGTACAGGCAAGAAATGTTAGGCAGACCTGTTTCTTAGGCCTCTTTTAAGAGTGTGGGTACAATATGTTACGATACGGAGTGACTGGATTAGGATTTAAGCGTCACTCAATCAGGATTTCAAAAGGTCAATGAAAAATTAGCCAAATGTGGGCAGAAAGTGGGTCTGAAACGACGGCGCTCGGCCAGAAGAGGCCTTTTTTCCACAGCAGGGAAAAGCGCCGCTGTTGCTTCTAATATGTAGTATTATTATATGTGTGGCTCTGTTCTGTGGACGGAGTCTGTTTTCCATACTACACACTGATTCCAAGCAAATATTGGATGTGGTGCGTGCAGTGTGCACAGCCAACGGAGGAGTTAAGAAAAAAAAATAAGATCTTGGAAAACAAAGAATAAAGTATTCAGACAAAAAAGAAAAGAAAAGAAAGAAGTTTGAATCTAAAAATCTGGACGGAAACAGGAAATTATGCAATACTCTCTCTGTGCAAAGGCAGCCAAAGTGTGACTTTCGAAGGGCAGTGTCAATTAAACAGAACTTTTCTGACGTGCTCCTGCAAAAGAATCTCCACCAACAACAATTTCTAACAATTTTTTCACCTGCGAGCAGTTCCTCTATTTCCTTTGCGCATTGCATTGTAGGAGAATTGAGTGCATCAAAGGCAAACTTGTCACTTTTGACTTTTCACTTGCTTAGTATGAATACTGCTCCCTCTGGCCACCTTGATGCAGGTGCTGCCCCCCCTCGTGGGTGTCATATGCATAATATTTTGCATTAGGAATTTTAAATCACTAATGTGTATTTTTCATAGTAGTTAAAGTTAAAGAAAGCGATGAATGTGCCATCAGCCAGCCGCCACTGTAGACCTCAAAATGTTAACTGTGCCAGTCTTAATCTACGCACATCAGACAATTACAAAAACTGCTAAATAAGAGATATCAGTACGCGATTCCTTCACTCTCACTGACATAGTTTTCAACCTTTCTATATACTACAACAGCATGACAGAAGTCCTGAGATGCAGTTCTGACCTTTTCAGTGGAAAATCTGAATATCCCTATGAAAGACTTCTGGAGGCCTGAATCTGATCTGCACCTACTCTCTGTTTTTAATCTAATCTGCAGTGACACGTTGCAAAGTCACATTTTGAGCATCACACTTATTGTTCCATTTCCGTCTACATGGGATGAAAATATATAATTTTTTTAGTATATTAACTGTTCAGACTGTATACCTTGATTGTTAGTATGTACAGCACTGTGTAGGATTTGTACGTTTTATGGGTGTGGGACACATCGAGCGTGAGCCAGCAAGCACAGGACCCTGACACTGAAGCAGCTAAATGGAATTCAGCCATCACTGCCTTTATTTTTTAAACCCGTGCTTTCCTGACTGTGACAGGTCAAAATGTCCTCTGTGAAGCAGCTAAAATGAGAGGAGCAATTAGATTTTTTTTCTGTTGACATTGTTCACTAAAAGTAAAAATGTCAAAGCCTGACTCAGCTCAGAAATGTGTTTCCCTTACTGTTACTTTACTTTGGATGTTTCAGTTAAACCTTTGAAAATAAAATATTTGCATATTCATAAATTCTGAAAAAAAAAATCTGCATTTTTTTAATGAGGGAGAGGAGATAAATCTGATTTTAGAAGTGAGTTTTAACAAGGAAATTGAACTTATTTTTGTGTGGAGGGCAGCCTTAAAAATAAAAAGGTAGCAATCAATATAACCAAATCTGCCATTGATCAGAAACCAATCATAAATCATGTTCAGGGTGAACAGGCTGTATTTTCTGGCTAAATGACAGACAACAAGGGGAAACCATGAGATTCTGAATCAACTCTTCTTTCATGAGGAAAACCATCTGAACTTCTGATCTGATCTGAAAATTCTGGGAAATGCAGTTTGTTTCACCTATCTTGATTTTTCCAAGTGTTCTTGAACACATCATACGTGTGCTCACAGCTCCTGTATATACATATAGAGAGTAGTGTCAACCTAGTCTGTCAGCACTGGACACTGCACATACACTAATGGCAACACGGATGCTTGACTGTGATGTTCTGTATTGTTCACATATGATCTTTTAGATGACCTCTTAGACAGCGTGATGCTTTCTCTAAGTGACTGTAGAATCCATCACATAATACTGTACCTCCTTTCTTTGTTCCTCATTTACATTTTCAAGTCAGTAAAATTCCTCTGGCGGAGTTTCTCTTCTTTCTTTGCATGTCCTCACAGTACTTCCCAGTGTTGGACACAAACATCGATGAAGGGTTAAGTTCAGCCTCTGCTTCGAGCTCCTCTTACAGAGTCCAGAAGTGCAGGTTCAGATGTTGGGGCTCCAGAACGTGTATGGGTGGCCCCGTGGGCCCTATGTGAACGGGGCCGTGGGAGGATCTGAGCCCAGGCAGGGGTGGATCCGGAGTGGATAGGATGTAGTCAATGCTAAACTTGATCTCTGACTCGGGCTTCCCCTGCTGGGTGGTGTTGGGGATGAGGTGGTTCTGCTGGGGGCCTGGCCTCGGCCTCTCGGGGTTCAGGGGGCAGATGGTGGAGTCGGGTTCGGGGCGGCGAGCTGCAGGTACGCGCTGATTGCTGTGGCTCTCCAAAGGATGGAAAGGGATTTCTCCTGAATCACGGAAGCCGATTTTCATGTTCCTCCTGCGCCGGCGACGCCGAAAGTTTCCATTTTCAAACAGGTCGAGCATGGATTCACAGCCGGTGGCAAAAGTCCAGTAGTTTCCCTTTCCCTTCTCATTGCCCTCTGTCCGAGGAACCTGTGGGAAGTACATAAACACTTCAGGATGATTACAAATATTATGCAACTAATAACAATAATAAGAAGAAACACACTTTTGCTACTAACAGTCAGCAGGCCCACATTAACTACGTGGTTAAAGGGGCCTCGTGTTGTTCTGTACCTTGATGAAGCAGCTGTTGAGAGACAGGTTGTGTCTGATGGAGTTCTGCCACGCTCTCTGGTTGGAGCGGTAGTAAGGAAACCTCTTCATGATGAACTCATAGATGCCCGACAGAGTGACCCGCTGCTCGGGGCTCTGCTGGATGGCCATGGCTATCAGAGCTATGTAACTGACACACAGACACACACCTCAGTCAGGTGACACAGTGCTGACAGTACATGATAAAGGCTATTAATCCTTATATATGCTCTTATTTGAGCCACAGACCACACTGCAGAGTGTGTGTAAAAATACTGACAATTCCAATTTTATTTTATTTTCTTCTATTCAAACCTAATATTAAGAAAAGTAATGAAGTGTTAACCCTTTTCTTTACAACACCCTGAACAGTTTGATGAAGGTGATACAATGTAAATGTTAACATAATTCGTGGTTGTTACAGCAAATAATAATACATTTTATCTTCTGTGTTGTATAAGTGATGCTACGCTACGAAGTCCAATAACAGAAATCTGAATGTGGTAAAAAGTCAGATACACAGCGCATGAAAATTCATTGAACTGCAGGTTTTACAGCCGTGATCTCTGAGAGCCTGCAAGGTGAAGCAAGCCGATCATTGACATCAGTTCAACATCATGTTTATGTCAAGCTACTAATCAGGAAACATGATCGAATATGAAGCTGTTAACCATCGTTTTCCATGGAGGAACCGCCTCAGTGAGGAGGGAATAGAAGTTTCTGAATATTATTTTTAATTTCACTTTGAGTCTAAACACATGCAAATCATCTTTCCATTTTATTTTATCTGATAATGTGACAAAAGTCAATGAAATAACATTTTCAAAAACTGAAAAATCAACTGAATCTGAACAGAAAATAAGCACATGATAGATATCAGTGATGCAACTGCTTAAATATGAGTCAACTGCACCAATATCTAACCACAGCTCTGAAAACAAGGTTCATTTTTCATAATGTATTTTAAAAGCTATCACACAGGTAAAACTGAAGCAGGCTGCAGTTATAGAAACATTTTTGTTTTGTTTTGTTCAAGCTGACAAACTTGGTGATGATGAATTAAAAAAAAAAAAAAATCATATTGAAAACAAAGTTAATTTTGTACTTTTTGAAATTAAAAATAAAAATGAGGAATCAATAGACATTAAGGGCCACATTTTAGCTTGTGTGAAATTGAATTCTAATGTCTTTCTATCACATTTGAAAACCTGCAAAGTGTCGCAGGACATGCTGGCAGATGGGGGAAATAGGTCCTACCTGTACGCTGGTCTGCACATTTTCTTCTCCTCGTCAGTGCTGGACGAAGGGTATCCGTCTCCATCGTAGTTGAAACAGTTGAAGGGGTAGTGAGAGTTATCAAACATGTCTGCACCTTGAGGGGTCAGATGTGTGACCCGGAGTGTTCGGCTCCTCTGACTCTCCTGGCCAAAGCCCAGCAGCTACAGCCTGTCCTGCTGCTCCGCTCTGCCACCATGCTCTGCTCAGCCAGCTGACGCCTGCTCGCTCTGAGCTCTGCTGCTGACTGCTGCCTGCAGCCCCCCTCTGCCCCCTCCTCGTCCCAGCCGCTCTCCAGGAACGGCTGCAGGTCTCAAGGCTCGGGACCACCTCTCTGAGGTCTTTGAACTCCTTCTGGTCTCGTGCACAGCACTGCAGACTGTACCTCGTCTTTCAAAATAACCTTTTCTAGAGCAGACAACGCTTTAAACTTGAACTTAGATCAAAAATTTACATAAAAGAAATGCGTAAAATACACAAACATATCTCCATATTGTACATGCTGTGCCTGTGCAGGCTCTGGTTTTTATCTTAATAGTCTGTGTTTTTGCAATTAAAACTTAATTCTTGCAAAAAGTTCCAACATTTCTACAGCTGTTGGGTAAGTTTAGTGGCGTAGACGGATGTTTTCCCTCTCAAGTGTAGAGTAACAAGTCCAGCAAACAGGAAATACTGAAGTGCAGAGCCAGTGGGCTTCGGTTCCCCAACATTGCTTTCGGTTAAGTGCTCTAGCTGTTCGGCTGAGCTGGATTGTTCCCTTTTCTTTTTGTATTTTCAGCAGCATAGAACAACTCTGGGCTGTTGGCCTTTGTTGAGTAATGAATGGAGGCTATCTGGGGTCAGTTTCCAGACCCCAGTCCAGATCAGACTTTATTTTAGCATTACATGATGATCGGTTGGAAAAAAAATGTTAACAATGCAGCAGAACCAGAGACGTCGTGTACTTCATTCCATGCATTCTTCTCCTTTGTACCTACGTTACCCACAATGCAACCCAACCACCCACACTTTGGTGTGAGTTCAGGTGTATCATGCCAGCGGCAGTGAATGTAGCCTCCAGCAGACACGGTGCGGTCTGGTAAGCTCGCTTCTTTCCCCAACTCACACTGACTCAAGTGACATCACTTGAGGCAGACCTCTGGAGCCACAGAAGACTTTATACAACTGTTTCACACATGCAGTAGTTCTCTTTGACACGTCAAATCAGAGGAGTGCCCTTCAACCTGGACTCGACTGGACTTGAAGCAGCCTGGTGGTCTGAACGCAGAGCGAGTGTGCCGGACAAACGGCTCCCCCCCCCGACCTCCAGCAGGATTCTGGGTGGTCCGCAAAGCTTGTAGACCGCCTTCATGTTTTATTTTGCTTCTTTTTATAGACTAATCTCTTTAACTGTACTTAAAACAGCCAGCCCCAAACCAACAAACAAGATCCTTTGCATCTTTGTTTTCTTTTTCTCTCCGTTAACTCTTTGGGGTGTGTGTGTGCGTCCACTCTGGCAGACGTTTAGCCAACAACGGGAAGTTTTGTAGATGCTATCTATAATGCTCCATAATGGCCATAAATTGTTTCCGTGTCTATAAAACAGGGGGATGTGTATTTTGAAGGGCAATTGGAAGTCTCCCGTGAGGCGACAGAGGCCGGGAAAACAGCCCGAGGTCTGCCGGGCCTCTGTGTGTGGCCCCCGCTGCTGCAGCAGAGGCCTGCAGGCGCTACATCGGCCGACCCTGAGACACTGAAGCAATCTTCTCTTTATTCCTGATTGGCTAATGAAGCAGCTAAAAGGTCAATGCTGTACGCAGTTACAGGTGCAGGCCCAGATTTTTTAAGCAGCTTATGAAAAAGCTGCAGCGCATCTTGAAGCATGAGAAGAAATCAGTGGAGTTTTTCTTCTCTGTCACATGAAACGGTGTTTTTGGTGCACAGGTAAAATAAATCCTGTACCACTGAGACACTGAGCTCATGTGCTTTTTTTCTGATTCCAGTTGTTTTTGTATTTTGTCTTCATATAGATTCTCCTGCTTTTAAGCCTTTGAATAAATGTGTGTCTTTCAACACATGTCAACCTTTAATGTTGCAAAATTAACTTTACAGCTGATGTAACTGAACAGTTACAGGGACTTTTCACTGGTTTTGCACATCACATCAATATATGGCAACATCATATGCTTTTCTCTGCGTTCTTTTTTAATTTTAAGCAAGTCTCAATAAAAAGAAGATTTAGAAAAGCAGACTTTAACATGTTTCTAATAAACAGCGTTTTGAGATGAACTTCTGAGTAGAATTTGAAAATGTTTATTTGCAGCATGTGATTGTTGTGTTTTGCTATGTTCTTAGTTTGTCACTGACTTTTATTTCTTTTTTCTTTTTTAATCTTTAAATCTTTAATCACTCTAATCTTTGATTAGATTTTTGCTATCAGCTAAGCTACACCAACATGTCTCAGCATGCAGCAGGCTTTTCATTGAGTTCATTTTTTTACATTACGTGAATCAAAACCCTCATGTTCAAATGATGCTTTGCTAAAAATAATTTAATTTTTGATTTAATGTATCATATTTTTTCCCCTGAGTACTGCCAGGGTGGAATTTTTAAAGTATATTTATTCACTGTACTACTTGAGTATTACTATGTCATAGTGATTCATACTCCTTTGCAATTACTAGAGAAATACAGATGATCAAATTCAGCTATGGACATACTTACAAATTAAGATTTTTCATACAAAAATAAGCTGATCTTTTTAAAAAATTATGGATTTGTTTAGATTAACCTATATATACCTATACAGCAGTTTCATGGTATACTGAGGTATGAAGTATCATATTACATACAGCCCATTTGCTCATTTAAGGTTTTTATTTAAAAACGTATTTCGAGCTTCATGTCTGCCAGGACATAATGTTTTATGAATCATAATAAAGTGTTTGTTCAACCAAAAAACCTCTCTGTTTTCATTTATTTAAGGATCATTATACCTGATGATAATACTCAGAATCTGAACGATAGTAACTGTACACAGTGATATCGTAAAACCGTGGTATTTTCTGGGACTGTTATCGTGAAGATCTCACACAGTTGCAGCTCCTCCACAAAATCAACAGAACCGACTCTATTAAACAAGCAGCTTCCAAAACGAGCTCATTCAGCTGTCAGGAGTCGTCTGGGCCCGTTCGCTCCAGACGACAGAACACATCGTTTCATACAAAGCTGTAAGACCAACAGAGAGAGGCAGCGCAGAGGAGAGGAGGAGGTCACCGTATCAGGTCGGTTTGAACTGAGATCTGATAAGCACCTCACGGTTCACTCCCATGACGAGGCTTCCTCTGGCGTCCTGTCTGCGGCCGGCCGCAGTGATTACAGCCCTTAGTTCTCCTCTGGTCACTCTCTGTCCCTCTGATGGTTGTCTCAGCCTCCGCTTCCTCCATTCATAGCTCTGTCTGCCTGCGTGTGTGTGTGCGTGCGTGTGTGTGTACATGCATTTATGTAAACCAACCAAGTTGCTTTTCCGGGGGCTGTTCTGTGAGGAAAGGTTATGAAAACACAGCAGTGCACTGGGAACTGTAAACATGCTTACGAGCTGGGGCTGAGGGCCATTTTCCTTTGCACTGTACTGTGCAGCCATCCTCACTGTCAAATTACAGCGGCTCACAGGGAGCAGATAAGACCTCCACAACAGGCCTGCGCTCACCTGGGTGCTGCTGCTGCTGTCTGACTCACCGAGTCCACTGTGCTTATCTCGATTGGAGCTCATAGCTGCAGTTGGGCAGAGGAGCTTATTTATTCAAAGTGGGGTCAACATTGCTAAAAAAAAACAAAAAACTTCTAAGGAATCAAAAAGTTGCTCCAGCTTACTAAGATTTCACAAAACAGAGATACACCTTTGGTCCAACTCCAAATTCCTGTCATTGCTGCATGATGTGATCTCAGATTTTCAGGAGCTGCATGTGTGTCAGTTCCAAACTTTGTAAACAGGATACTGATCTGAATTTCACTTTTTTTTCCCCTTTGGCAAGCTCCGACTTACATTTCTGCACTCAAAACAATGGAATTTAACAACCTACTGCGTGACCTCAGATGACTCTTTAAACGCTGGACTCTTGAGGAATAGATCAACAGCTGTAACGTTAAAATGCTGCTTATGTGTTAAAGTGTCGTGATTGATATTCCAATAATATCATGGATATAATGATATACAACAAGAAGTACTTTTACTTTAACACTTCAAGTACATTTTGCTATACTTAGTACGGGGCTGCATGGTGGCGCGTGCCTCACAGCAAGAAGGTCGCCGGTTCGATTCCCAGGTCGGGCCTTTCTGTGTGAAGTTTGCATGTTCTTCCCGTGCATGCGTGGGTTCTCCCCGGGTACTCCGGCTTCCTCCCACACACAAAAAAAACATGCTCATTAGGTTGACTGGTGACTCTAAATTGCCCCTAGGTGTGAGTGTGAGTGTGAATGCTTGTGTGTTTGTGCCCTGCGATCGGCTGGCGACCGGTCCAGGGTGTACCCCGCCTCTCGCCCGTCGACAGCCGAGATAGGCTCCGGCCCCTGCGACCCCGAAAGGGATAAGCGACGTAGAAAATGGATGGATGGATAATTTAGTACTTTAATTGTGACTGTTTGTGATTACTGGAAGCTTGAAATAGCCTTCAGGAGCAGAGGCTGAGCTGCTAAAAGAAGAAGAAGAAGAAGAAGCTGTTTTAATTATTCCTGATCACCAGTTTAGATCGAATAACAGCTTTCTATTCATCTTCCACCATGATTAAATATGAATCATCTCTTCAGTATCATTCCTATTAAACAAAAACACACCGACAAGCTGTCACATCTGAAGAAAGCACAGAATCACTGTATTCTGCTTATTTTGTTTTATTGCACTTTTACCATGATGCAAAGAAATGAAAACAAAACAAAACAAAAAAATCCACAGAAACAATGAGTTGAATAAAAAAAGAAGCATTTTCACTTTAAGAACACACCATCTAAAGGTTCTCCATGGATCCACCCACACGTCCATACACACCGTACTGACCTGACACAGGACTATGGAAACTTAGACTGTGTAATAAAACCCTCATGAATCAGATGAAGTCAGCACACAGACACATGTAGACCTCCGTGTCTTATCTATAGCTCGTACCCGGGAGGAGTTGAAACCTTTCTGCTATGAAACCAGACATTCAAGTATTTCTATCATTGCACAGGCACTAGATTTTCCTACTGTATATATTAACTTTCAGCCAGCGACTGAATCGTTGACACCAACAGTTAAGCTATCAGCTGTTGGTGATGAATGAAATATACATCCTGAAAAATAATCTCTCCACAACAGCAACATCTGGACATCAAATATATTACAAAGAAAACAATAATATAAAACTATTAGTGTCACATTTGGCTTTTGGTACCAGAAATCTAACCTCATATCTGTTTGCACTGAAAGAAATAAAACCAGAAGTTGGATTAAATGATGTAAACACAGGCTTGGTTGAATGTAACCAATACTTGTGGCAGCTGTAAACCAATCGGAAAGCGAGTTGATGCTTGATGGGGTGAAACTTGACTGAGAGGCACCGATGTTTGCACATGCTCAGTTTGCCCTCTTTTGGACAAATGAGGAAGTACACCACTGTGATGTTACTGATTAGTATTCATTTCAAACAATAAATATGAATTTTTAATAAATATTCTCTCAAGTACAAGTAATATTTATGGGCAAAACTAAGGAACAAATCCAGGAGTAAACCTGCACTCCAATCAAATATCTCCATCTTGAATGCCAATGACAGAAGCTGAATCAGCTCAGCAGAAATAAAACGTAACAAAACACACTATGCAATGAAACATGTTCCAGCAAATCAGTAAAACATCATTTTGATAATTAAGACAACAGGAAGTCATCCTCCGCCTCCTCCTCTGCTGTGAACGAAACACTTGCAATACCAACAATACGTAGAAACACATAATTCATCTTGTGAGGAGAGGGAGGGGGGTGGGGGTGGGGGGGTCAGGCGGTTCTTTACAAGCCCCTCAGAATTCACTGAATTCAAAACAGGGTCCCGAACAAGACAGAGAAGGCGTCTCTTGCAAGACTTTCATGGTTTGGTAGTGCTGCGGTGGGCCGGTGGGTGTTGGGTGACACTATCCTACACTAGGGCCAGGGTGGGCTATTTTAAGGAGTCTGGGTGATGTGGGGGTGGTTCAGTTTTGTCTGTGACCCGGCCCCAGATCTGTCCAGAAGTCTTCGACATCACCTGCGTCTCGGGCATCAGCACAGGGTCCAGTCATTGCACTGTTTTTCAAAGTCCAGTCCCATCCAGCAGGCCTCCACCTCCACACAGCTTAAACTGACCTCAGGCAGGTGGGCTTCCCTGTGAGTTCAGCCAAAAAAAAAACAAGCCCTCTGAGGAACTCAGCACAGATGGAGCTCATCTGCGTTACAGGATGCCAGTCCAGTTTTAAGATAGCGACCGGATCTCCGATCTCCAGGGATTCAGTCCCGTCCAGCTGCCAGCGCCCTCAGACAGCTACCTCCGTCGCGGGCCGGTGTGGGCGTAGTCCGTCCCCTGGTGGCCATGGAAGTCGTCCTCTACAACGTAACTGTAGCCCTCCTTTTCAATGCATTCTGACAGCACATTCAGCACCTGGAGACAAAGACATACCACAAGACAAGAAAAAAGGTTGAATTGTTGACGAAGAAAGGCTCAAAGTTTGACCCAGATCGTCATCTAAGTCCTAAAACTACTCATACTAGCGGCGCTGGTGTAGCACTGACCTGGCGTAGTCGTCTGTCCATGGCATTCAGGTGTGGCTGGATGAGGATGGGACTGAGGCGGTCCCTCACCAGGGATTCCGCCATAAGCATGGACAGCTTGTACTCCTCCTTAGCCAGCAGCTGCAGACGCAAGTGGGTCGACTTCCTTACCCTGCAGAAAGAGAGCAGCCGGGGGAGAAGAGTCACGCTCACAGCCACACAGCCATATGCTCAATTACACTGACAGCTATCACATCATCGTATGTTATGAAGCTACACAAAAACACCAGGGACAAGTCTTACCTGCAGCACTGGGTCAGCGGAACCAGGATGGACATCTCGTCGTGGGAGTGCTTTCCAAAGCTAGGGTTAAAGATAAAAGCATGAATGGATGTGAGAGTGATGTATTTTTTCCTATGCTGTTGTGACTTCAACTGCTGTTCTTGTTTTTTTTATTATTTACAGTCAATCCGCATATACATCCATTGAATACTCCATATCTCAGTAATTGTCCAGAACAGGCTTCATTTGAATTTCAAAAAGCTCAGTATTGCACACTGATCAACTGTACGCGAGCTCATTATGATGCCACACAGAGTTTATGAATTATTTACTATAATGCCTTAAAGCCTAATGATGTTTTTAAAGCTCTTAGTCACTCCCTTTGCTTCTGTAACATTCACACATTAAGATTAATGAGTTTTCCTATAAGCCATCCAAAAGTGTGACCGTAAGTCCTTTCAGAAAATGCTTCTTTAGATTTATTACGTCTTAATCACTCATTTTGGGCTTTTTTTAAGGAAATGTTTTATTTTTATGTGGTAAAACCATTTTAGAGATTGTTCCAAATGTATGTCACCCACACATTATGTCCTTGTTTTTGTAATTCTCTCAATTGATTGATTTACAAAAATCAATGTAGCTGATGAGGTAAAACATTAAATATATTGTCTTTGTACTGTTTTCAGATGAGTATATGTCGGAAAGGATCAGCAGGTTCTGTTTTATTTGTGTTTAAAACAGCCTTTTTGGAGTCATGGCAGTATCATGCAGTGACGTACCCTCTGCCATTGTCCAGATGGATGATGAAGGTCTCATTTCCAAACTTTTCAAACGTCTCATAATGGTGTCGATCCATGTTTCCTGTGTTGAAAGTAAAAAGTTCAGCTAAGAGTGAAACAGTGGTAAAATAAAAAAGAGAAAGCAGCTTCTTACATGTCATGGACTGTCACTACGTGTGTGTTTGTATACACAATGTTTTGACCATTCTTGACCTCAGAAACAGTGCTCAGACCACCACGCTTACTCACCCATGAGGAAGTCAAAGATGGTCATGTCCATGATGTCCAGCAGCCGCGTCCCACTGTCATAAGGTGGAGTCTGTTTGACTTCCTCGCAGTAGTCCGGGTCCACCTCCCACCTGAAGAGTTTCAAACATCACACAAAAAACAACTTGTTTACTTTTTTAGCACTTTTACTAGAATTTGCAAAAACATCATGAAATCTAATCCTTTAAGATGTTTGTCGCGCCTTGAGATGATTTTGGGAAACTAAGACATGGATGACGCATGGTTTCCGTGATATCTCACACACCACAGACCTCATGAGTTACTGCTCCTGGTAATTGACAGCGAGTGTAATAAACATCCTCTGGCAGCTGGACCGACGGACTCTACAGTGAACCCCTCAGTGTGTGCTTCATTCAGTGAGTGCACGATCGATCTCTTACTCTGCCTTCTTGCGCTTGTGGTAGGAGCGTCTCCACGGGTTCCTCCAGGTCTTGCGTTTGGCGAGGGCCAGGTCTGGGAGGAAGGCAGCCAGGGATCCTTCTATCTGGTCGGGTTTACCGCACAGAGCGTGCTCGGTGGAGCAGTAGTACGAACACTCTCCGTAGAAACACACGTTGTTGGCTGAGAATTGGAAAAAGAACTCATGTTGTTGTGGCCACTTTGTGAAAACATTGTTTATAACAGCTAAAAAGTGACCGTTTGGTATATTCTAATACAGCCTATTATGTGCACAACTCTTATATTTAAGGAACCATTTCCTCAAGAGAAAAATGACTTGGGGACGTTCAGTGAGTTGTATTAATTGCTGAGACTGTCAGTATTTTTAATCCAGTAAAGATTTTCCATGTGCATAATATGTAAAGTAAAGGTTGCATCATTAATAAACTGTCGCGCTTAGACACAAGCTAAAGTCCCCTGATAACACTAATCCCATGCAAATGAAAATCACAGTAATTCCGGGCACAGAACTAGCTTTGCTCCACATTATGAAGAAGGAAACTCATTTTTGCTTGGCATTCACTTTGGCATGATGAAAAAAACTGCACTGAGATTGCTACAAAAACACGACTGATGGTTGTAAAACAGTGTGTGTCCCACAGTTTTGGGGTACGCATAACAAGAACTAAAGAGAATAGAAAAGAAATTTGTGCATCATTTTTATTACCTCTGTGAATGCGGCAAAATCAATTTCATGGTATCATGGTTAGAATTGGTTCCTTTTAGATGTGTCTGTAAAAACCAATAGCTCTGCCCTTTTTTCGGTGTGTACCTGGTGAAATGAAGAAGGTCCTCCAGAGCTTTTTGTCTCTTGTGACATCTCGGATCTCCTTCGTCATGTTGACAAGCCTGCCGGCCACAGGGGGGACGCGGCGAAAGTCCAGGACCCTACAGGACAGAGACACATACAGAGGGGTTACAGTCTGCCTTCAGAATAAGACAGATGTTTTCAAACTGTGAGATGCGCCTCCTGTGGGGGGTCAGGGAGAATCAAATCGGACTCCTTCTCAGATAAATGTTGATAAATCTGCTGAGAAATCATGTCTTTTTTAGTTTTCTTCAGGATCAAAGCAATCCAGTGACAGCCTGTCCATCAATGTGTACACTGCAAACCTTAACAGTTAATAGTTAATTCGGCATACTTTCATGGTGCCAATTTGCCAAAAATGTGCACAAATATAGGTTAAAAATTGGATCGATATGTATTGATATTACGAAAATGTTGCTTTATTTTCAATAATTTGGAGAATGCTAATCAGCTTTACATTTTCCCCTAATGACCCGTCTATGCACAGCGACGAGCTGTTTGTACAAAGAAAACACTATCCACCCCAGATGGGACTCGAACCCACAATCCCTGGCTTAGGAGGCCAGTGCCTTATCCATTAGGCCACTGGGGCAGCCAGAGAAAGTGGGACACACATGTGATTTAACGTCACTGCCAACAGGGGGCACTGTGGCATAAGTGATGACCTGCCAGTTAGACCACATGGTGGTAAACCTCCCTGTGGTTTTTATGTGGCTATCATTCTACATCAAACACATTTTTAACTTCCACACAGCTGTCTGATGTAATAGATTTGGAGATGCAGGGAACCTATATCTCTATTCCATCTTGTGAGGCCACCGTGATTTTGTGTCTTCGCTTCATTTAACAGGAAACCAGCATTAGTGTCTCTGCATATGTATGTCAGATGGAGAGAGACAGGGTTAATAAAGCTGTCTTTCACTAAGAGATGGCGTGCCTGTCTTCCCGTGTGCGTGCCACATGCCTATTTTATGCATGTGTGGCCCCTGTCGTCAATACCACCCGGGCTACAACATCGGCACGGGCTCTTTAAAAATTGATACTCCTGACAACACCTAATGGCCAAGGCCTGAGGGCAGAGAGCCACGGGAAGAGAGAGAGGAGAGAGGCATGCGAAAACCTGGTGGGGGAAAATTTCAGGAGCTGTTAACTGAGAGCTCGTCGCAGAAATGATGCCATCCCGTATCGTGCCAGTCATGACTCTTCCCCCGGACACAGGATGAGGCACCGGACAGCACCATCTGGCCTGCTGGGCCGCGGCCGGCTGCCATGTTAAAGGAACAGCTAGAGCCGTCTTCGCTTCTGTTCATCACTCGTGCTTTTTTTTTTGTTCCAACCTTGTCCCTTGGATAAACCTTATTCCCATGATAGCCATTTAAAACTTGTGTTGTGTTATATTCGGGGTGGCACTGAGAGGCCAGCTAAGAACTGCGCGCAAACAACAGCTCGGGAATCATCACTTCACATATTCCCAGCTGAAACATGTCGAAGACGCCGCTGGGTGTAATGAATTTAGAGCTGCATGGTTTCATACATTAAGACCACATCGGTCCTTGTATGCCTTTGTGTCTTGCTCACTTTAGCTCCCCGGATGCAGCAATGCTAAGTGCACTTCCCATTGAAATCCAATGACATAATTAATGATGCTTATAGCAGTGTAGCCTATATAAGAAAAGACAAGGGGCTGTGTGTATGCACGCGCCTGTGTGAATGCTGCTTTTAAAAGAGCCTGTGTGTGTCTGCGGGCCCCCTGGGAGGCAGTGTAGCCTCTGTCTCTGCACCAGCAGCAGCGGCAGCAGCAGCTCTGTAGCCAGGCTCTAATTTAGAACAGACAAAATAAGGAAAAAAAATAAAGCGCTGCTTTTGGCAAACCCTGCCTGGCTTATATTTAGAATGGGCACAGGGCCTTTCATGCCTTTGGTTTCCTCCTCTTCCCCTTAACCCACACATATGCCGGGAGTGTGTGAGCATATTTTCGCGTGTGTGTGCGTGTATAAAGGACCAGATGTGTAGCAGACTGGTGAAGAAAGCTGCTGCTAATGCAATTGCTGCTGAACTGTGTCATCGTGCCTCAAGGAAAAGCAGATTCAACATCACTCTCACCCTCCGTGGCCCCTTTGTGTGTATGTGAGTGGACATGTGGGTGCGTGTGTGTGACCTCAGCATCATCTTGTATCACCAGTATTCACACACTACAACATAATCCCTCTGCTCATAATACCATAGTGCCACAGTGACGTCAGCTGGACTTTAATAGCAACGCCACCGCAATGCTCTCTCTGGTCCATCAGAGAGCCTCATGAGGTTTTCTCTTTTCATTAAAGTCTCTCCGGCAGGCCGGCCATAAAGTGTTAACCTTGTAAAGGCAGTGAAGTCAGAGAGCGTGGTGGTTAGCTAAGCAAGGAGGCTGCAGTCATTGTTCAGTCAGATGCTGGCTGCGGGAGGGCGGCATTCATTCTCTATGACTCACGGCCTCTCGGAGATCACAGCCTCTACTGTACGAGAGCGGCTCACACCGCACGCTGTGTTTGAAAAAGACAAAAACCAAAAAGACTAGTTCTGAGGGAAGGAGATGGTGAGAAGGAGAAGCACATGTACAAATAAGAGCAGAGAAGCTGGGTATGCCTGCATACAAATGCACACACAGCTGTATTGCTATACTTGGGGGGACCACACAAGCTAAGACAGTTCTGCCCCTGAAGGTCTGGTGTCATGCGCAATTTTGGTCCCCCTGGTGGTTAATGAGCTGACACGAAGAGAATCAAATTAACCATCAGGGAGGAAGAAAAGCTGCAGGCGGCTGGCCCTGAAGGATGGAAAGAAGTGCTTGGGCTTGAAGGGCTGCACCTGAGGATCACATAAGCTTTGACATGGAGGGAGAATGTGTGGAATAAAACATCTCAGGTCATCTATCGTGATCATTTTTTAAAAAACTGACAGTGTTTTATGAGTGCAATGCAATGCTTTCACCTGCAAAATGCTCCTCAAATAGATGCAAAACAACAGAAGCCAAAGCAGCCTGGATTACATCTCTCCCTGACACTTGATTTATATCGTTAACTAAAGCTGTTTCTGTGTTTTATGGCTCAGTGGTTTCACTTAATCACACCTTTAAAGGCATTATTGGGAGTCTGAGGCTATTTACAAAAACCACCCCTGCAGCTGCATAAGATACCACCTAGCTTACCAAGATGCTGAAATGTCTGTTTTCCAGGAGGAGAAGAGAAGAAGACAAGACAGATGAATGTGACGGGATGTCCCAAAAAACATGCATCACGCACACACAAAGACACACACATAGACAGACAGACGCACACCCCTGAGACCGGCTAATGGGGACTGACCTGTCCAGATGAAAGGCAGCGATCTCAGCATTGTGTCTCTCAAAGTCAGAGAAATAGAAGAAGTCCGGTGGGGTCTCCTGCTCCCGGGTCTGCCTGCGGAGACACAAGGAAAAAGAATTAGAGGTCAGGTACAACTGTCAGGCAGAGCCAAGGTTTCGACAGTCAGCAATATGGAAAAGGCTTAGCGTTAACCGGACAATGCAGCACATTAAAAGTTAGCTGCAACCATTATTTTCTCCATTTAGCGGTTTGGTCTGTAGAATCACACAAGCAAAAAAAGATCCCAGAGGTCCAAAAATGATTTGTTTTGTCTGGTCAACAATCCAAAACACACTCAGTACATTTTACATTATTTAGACGTTTTCATCACAACTTCACCTTTCCACTGATGTCTCACTCCAGAGCGGCCCAGTCAGTGATAAAACACTCCGGCTTCACACCCGTGTACCTAATACCACCAACAGCATTTGTGAGCAGTAACCACGGCACAGTAAACTAGTGTCCTTGCCTCACAAAGAGGCCTTCGCTGCTGTGGGTGTTTTGTGGGGCAACAAGAAGAGGGGACAATTGAAGGTCAGAGACTTCCTCCTGAAGCATCCACTCCTGTTCTCGATCTGTACCTATTTCTGTCCAGCTCTGATCCTTCCCCAAAAAACTGCTTTCCACACACATTCTGCCTTAAAGCTCTTACTGGAGGGGAAAGAGGCTCTTAAAGGCTTAAATCCCAGAGCTGATGGAACACGGGCCAGGATGGGGCAGGACGGGTAGCCAGGGTAAAAAGGCGAAGTCAAAGGAAGTGGAGGTGAAAAGACTCCAGGAGAAGGTGCAGGATATAGAAAATATGTTAATGTCTTTGAAAAGAAAAAAAAAAACAAAAACAAGGAGAGCCGAGCGGTCTGTCGTCAAATTGAACCCTTCTCGCAGAGGAGCTGCATATTTTAGCTCTTTTTCCTTTTATACGCGCAGCCTTCTCAATGCTTTTTTATTGACAACAGTAAATACTTTCCAGGAAGGCAGCTGAGTGTAATGATTTGGACTGCAGCCTCTGCCATTTCTGCTTCAGCTAGCTGAGGGAGGAGGAGAAGAATGGAAACTATCTTGGCAACTTCTCTTTCTCTCCTTCTCTCTCTATTCCCTCCGGATGCCTCTCTGTTTATTTCTCTCAAAATCCTCTATCTCACCTCCTCTGCTTCCCCGCTCTCCCTCACGCAGAACTGTTTTCTCTCGCTTTTTCTCCCTCCACGTCCACAGCTTAATACTTTATATCTGTCTGCCTCTCCCTCTCCCTCTCCTTTCCATCCGTCGCTCCCTCCCTCAGCTGGCTGGCTGATTGTAACTCCACAGCTGCGTGGCTGACATATGCACCAGTCATTAACTAACCCAACATGGAGCCCAGAAACACAATCATCCACTAAAAATTCTCAATTTCCTCCTCTCTGTATCGCTCTTGTTCGGTCTTTCTCTCATCTTTCTCCATCCTGAAGCCCCCTGTAAGCCTTTGACACACAGCCACGTGCAGCTGGGTGGTCGACTTTGACCAAAGTAAACAGAAAATCATAATGTGGTGTGATATTTTTTGTTTTAAATACCCACAGCAGTGTGCTGTGATCAGCATCCACATGGACCATATGCAGTCTATCATGATAACCTCTCCCTCCTTTAATGTCGGCGTCTTCGCTCTCCTCACCTCTCTCCTGCTCATCCCTCACTTCTCTGCCGGTAAAGGCTGAGCGCTGTCTGTTGATTGTATCGCTCTCTTCTTCTGGATAGCCTTGCTTCAGGGACACAGCTCTCGCTCTACATCATCAAAAATGATACTGACTTTGAAAGCAGAGCGCGGTGTCTATTTACACCAGCGCCTGCAACGCGACAATATCATTCAGTCCGGCATACAAGGCGACTACAACTGTTTTATCGATGGGGACAGTTGTGCTACGTCAGGTCTTGGATTTATGTCAGTCTTAAGTGAATACATCAGTGATGTTTTGTGGAGACTATAATAGCTAAAGTTTGGGATAAACTGTTTTGGAAGTGGAGTGAGGTGGAAGGTTTAAAACTGAAGCCCAATGAAATCATTTGGTGGAACTGCATGATGGGATAAAAACGACATGTTTTCCAAAGCCTCCATCTGGGGTGACCCTATAGCTCAGTTGGTAGGGTGTGAGCCCTATGTCTTGAGGCTGTCAGTCCTCTGCAGTGGCCACAGATTTGACTCCCGCCTGCTTCAGCTATCACTATCATAAAGGCTAAAAAAAAAAAAAAAAAGAAGCCTCCATCTGTTCTTTCTTGTCCACTTGAATGGCGGTGAATGGCAATGAAAATGAAGCAAATGTCAGCAGCTGGTTAGCTTAGCTTAGCATAAAGACTCGAAACAGGGGGAAACAGCTAGCATAGCTCTGTCCAGAGGTAAAAAAAATCGCCTACCAACACCTCTAAAGCTCACAATTAACATGTTACGTCTGTTTAAAAATGACAACTTTAAACAGTATATTTATGCCAAAGATCTTCCATTTACTGCAGAAAAACGGCAACACTGACGCAACACTAATGCAACAGTAATTTAGTGAGTCAAACTGGTAACTAAAGCATTAGCTCAACATGCTTTTAGTGAAACCCCTGATTTACTAGATTACCCTAAAAACCATGATGCAGTAACTATATATATTTTTCAGCATCAGCATTTAGCATGACACAATTAATATGTGACATACACAACCAGTGAATTTTGGATTTTGTGACATGCAGACAGAGCCAGGCTAGCCGCGTCCATGTTTCCAAGCTAAGCTAAGCTGCCTGACATATTGTTTTGTAAAATAAAGACACCATCTAGTCACATTCACAGGGACCTTTTTCCATTTAAGTTCCACTGACAAATGAGTTCTAACTTGCCACTAGTTCATGACCACGCTGCCAGGAGTCATGGAGATTTCTTGGAGGATAAGCAAACACTCCAGTGCAATGATTCATGGTCATTCAGCCTTAAAGAAACCCACAGGCATACTTCACATAGTCCCACTACATTGCAGTCTCTATAGGGGAAGATACCACAATAAGCTGCTTTATTCATGCTTCTATTCATGAGCTCCAGTGTGCTCGATGAGGTGCACATGTTTTGTGTCCCTGCTTTTCTGTGAGTAAGTGAATGCTAATATGAGCGAGCGGCATGTGAATACAAGCATGTGTTTGCGTTTCAGACTCGTTTCTCTGCCTGTGGCCCGGCTTGAGATGTGGCCGCAATGATGCTCTCCTCTCACTGAGTGCCAGCCAGGAAGCAGGAAGGCTGGATAATTACTGTGATCCACGTCCAATTCAAATGTCAATAAAGTTATTTAGAGCATGGCATGATGCCCGCCCCCCCTCCACCGTTGACCAGGAGAGAGGACAAGTGAAGACAGAGAAGAAGTGAAGAAAAGAGAAGAGATTACATGTAACTGTGATAAAGGCAGCAGAGTTAAATGGGGAGGATAACCAGGGACAGTGTAGAGGACAAACTACAGAAGATGTCTCTTAGTGTTCTTTGAACTAACAAACATGCAGCTGTTAGGCGTTATGTAACATTGCGTTTGACTCCTCTAACAGCAGCACCTGTGTTCAGGCAAATCTGAGCGTGTTCTGATCAAGCAACCCATTAGGGGCGTGTTGTCTCAAGGAAGCTGTGCCGTCAACGCAAAGCAGAGGGAACATACATAAATGCATGACCACGTAATAAAGTCTATAAATGTTTGAGCACACACTACGCGCAGAGCTCCGAGAAAACAGAGAGGAGGGCAGAGACGTTGCTCAAGAGCCGCTCGTCCCTTTCACTCTGGACTGCCTGGTTGAGCTTAACCTTTAAAACATTTACAAATCCACAGCAGATTAATCCTGAATGATAAGAAGATATCCTGCAGCAAGCTGACAGAAGAAGCAAATATTTCTTTTCCTCTTCAGCAAGGTATAGCAGAGCTGCCAAACGCTGCTCTGTAAGGGCAGCAGAAACGGTAGATTTTTTATGTAGGCTTTGGTGGCGCCACTATAACCGCCTGTCTACACCGACATCAGATCTTTGATCATCAGCAGCAGGTGATACGTACTGAGCTGAGCACGCCCAGTGTGACCCTGGCCTTGCTGTAAACACATAGTTTACACTTGGCGGCCAGACAGTTTCTTGGCACCGCTCCCCACTCAGGAAGGGCCCCGGCAGCCAGAGGGTCGGCGGAGGTCTAGCAGCAAACACACAGCCGTGTGAAAATATAAAGGTGAATGGGAGCGCTGCATCTGGAAAATCTACCTGTGCACACAGGACGCAGCTGACCTGTGCAACACCAGCAGGAGACACAGAGGCAGGAGGGGAACGAGGGAGGAGGCATTTCCTTTTGCCCTGTTATTGACATCAAGTTGGAAAAAGGTATTCTTGCCTCGAGCTGCAAATAAAAATACACTCTTCAGATTCACTCTCTCCAAATAAGATTCTTGTGTTGGTCCCTTTCCTGCCTTCGGCGATCAGTTGAAAGGGAGCCGGTAGACGTGTAGCATGAGGCTGCTGTGTGCAGCTGGCTGATGCACCGTTGCAGGCTATCAAAGTTCAGCCACTTGAGCGATTTAGTATTCCTTTTCCACAAAGTTGAGGAGCTTTGGAGACAGACTTAAAAAAAAGGAATGGGCAAAATTGGAGCAGTCGAGGAAGAGCTATTCTGACTTTTAGTGCCTTGTTTAGGGCTCCAAAAAAAGCTTGCATTTCCATGTGGCATTACAGTAACAAAATTATAAATATGTACAAAATGTTCCTTTAGTAGAACAGTCACAACAATCTCAAATCCATGTTTCCATTTTGAAGACATCAGTGTTGCATCCCAGTGGCTACAAGTTATTCATAATGAAGAATCCAAAAGATGTGACAGCTCAGCATTATGCATGAGGCCTTTCACTGTGAACTCCTTCCACACAACTGAATGCACAGTGGACTTTATTTTCTTTCTCTTTCCAAGCTTTTCATGGTCCAACTTGCTCACTTGTGTGCACTCCTTGTTTGTATGCATTTCATTTCAAAACAGAGCTGAGTTATGGAAACAAAATATGATCAAAGCGTTCTTTCTTTTGACATTACAATAAGCGTGAATATCTTTTCCAAGGTAATGTATAATACCCAGAGTATCACCGTGTTTCTGTGCATTTAGGCGTAGCCAGGAGAGGATGTTTTATGTAGTTTCAAAGTCAAACTGCCAATCGATCACCATAAGCTAAAAGCCACGGTTGTAGACCACAGCGTAGAGGGGAAGCAGAGCAGAGGAGTAAAAAGATATGCTGTAAAATAGAAAAGGACAAGGGCATCTTCCAGCCCCAGCGGGTTCCCACCAAAGGGCTGACTCCACACACTTGTCACACATCATCCGTCAAACCCACGGGCATGGTGAAGCGAGCGCACACGCACAAAATCTACGCCCATCCATGTACCCATACACAAAAATAGGACCATGCTGCACACGCGCACACGGATACAGACGAAGAGGTTTTTCAAACCTCAAGAGGGGGGCGTTGAGCTGCAAGGAGGCAGGTAAGCTTTAAATGCATGAGAGGGTAAGACAGCGAATCCCATCTAAGGGTCACAAAAATCCCCACCATCACCACCACAGGGAGACTGGTGACGAGCGGAGGCGGTACATTGTTTTATCTCAAGCATAACGCATGTGAAGGCTGACCTTTTGAGCAACGACATTTGATAAATTGAGAATAAATCCTTTCGCCAGCAAATAAGACAAGGGTACCTGCATGTTTGCATGGACGATATGCATTACTGTTTACTGGTGTCGCTGCTACAACCCTTGACTGTAATCTTGTGTAAGGATGTGGGGCACAAATGGGAAGCTGTGACAGGTTATTTTGTATGAGTGAGTGCTCTGGAGGTGGTACACACCGAGATGACATTTTGTGTTTGACAGGGAGAAGACATCCACAGAGAGAAGGAAAGAAGGAGAGACAGAAAGGAGACAGAGGGAAGGAGGGACAGAGGTAAAAACATATGAATGGAAGGAAGGAAAGACCAAAGCAAGAAAGAAGAAAATAAAGATGTAGAAAAGAAGCAGAAAGAAAGAAGGACAGAAAAAACAAGGGAAGGAACAAGAAATAAGGGAGGAAAGAATGAAATAAAGAAATAAGTGAGGAAGGAGAAGAGGGATGAAGGAAAGAAGCAAAACAGAAGGGGAGAATCAAGGATGGAAAGAAAGAAAGAGAAGAAGATGGGCAGAAAGCAGGAAGAAAACAAGGATGAAAGCGGGAAAGAAAAGAGAAGACAGATGACAGAAGAAGAATGGAAGGAAAGAATAAAACAAAGAATGAAAAGAGAAGGGAAGGAACAAGGAATAAAAGAAGTAAACAGGGAAGGAGTTATGTTACCTGCTGTCATATGATTGAATTGTTTTTATTTACTCATTTAACTTGGTCAGTACAAAGTCATCTTTCAATCCTCCACTGAACACAACACAGCTGAATGTTGTTTCAAAGCGTCTTTTCCTCACTGACACAACATTTGAAAGAAAAACCCTGAACGCTGGAAATGAAAACACCCGAATGTAACAACACTTGCTGTATCCCGGTCTTAAAATACCAGCATCGGCCTTCAAAAGCCCACAAAGTCAAACCGTGGTGTGTACAGACATAATGAGCCGGCCAGTAAAAATTTCACTCAAGGATTTTTTACTAGCGCTCCACAAACACCCAAGGGCTCCCCAAACAACCTTCACACCAGGTCCAGGTGAGTGTGTGTGTCATGTCTTTGTGTGTGGCTAGGGTGTGTTGCGGTTTTATTAGTGCGATGGCTGTCATAGCTCCTCAGGCACTGCAGTGCTCTTCATCTTCCTCTTCCCTCCTCCTCCTCTTCCTCCTTTACTCCCTTACCCCTTCAGATCCCAGGCCTGACATACAGACAGACAGCTGTTTCCTTCCAGCAAAGCTCTCTCTCTCTCTCCCTCCCTCTCTCGCTCTCTCTCTGACACATTGACACACACGCACACACACGTGCACATAGGTAGGTGCGTGCACACACACATTTGGGAGAGACAGATTAGGAGAAGGAGCAGGAGAGAGCCACAAATAGGCATATATAGGCTACACAGAAAGAAGACACACATACACACTCACATACTGGCAAGTGATGAAAGTATAGGAAGCTAGCATACTGACAACTAGGATAACACACACACACACACACACACACACACACACACACACACACACATACAAACACACCCCGCTACAGCCTGCCTCCTATCTAGAAATTACTTATTCTCCATGGAAAAACAGTTATGTATTCATGTTAAACGCATCCTCCTTCTGAGACCAATTCATAGACATAACCATGATTCACACACATCACAATGCATATGAATAAAGATAATGTCAATTTAATGAATTATGCAACAGAGATGATTTAAAAAAAAACAAACTACATCCTGTTTCAAGTTCAGCCTCTGAGTCCTCGGGGGCCAGCACCATGTAAATGATGCCATCCTGAATAAATAGCCAACTCCTTCACAACACAACAGATTGGGTTTTTTCAATCTGGAGAGACTTCAAAGAGGCCTGTGCTTGAGCAAAGAATAGTCCTAAATGAAAATCACTGAGCAAAACACAGCTATTAGAGGTTTAACGTGTGGCAAGGCACCATGAAGAGTGTTAGCTGCGAGAGGAAGGAGGAGGAGGAGAAGGAGGAGGGAGACGCTGGAAGACGGATGTTCAGCTTGATTGTTATTGAGAGGCTTTTTAGATGACGGCAAGAGACAAGGGACAGAAAGGTGAAATGCGTGTGCCATTAGTTTAAATCTGCAAGGATGTGCATTATCTTTGCATTAATCCTTCATGGAGAGGCACACATGCAAGCATCTGAACACACACAGTAATACCCCAGGAGCAACAATGCTCCACCCGGCCTCCTCTTCCTCTCATGGATGAATGAGCTGTTGTCACGTCATCCTGTAAATATCCTGAGCAGATAAACAGGCCATAAAGATGCAGCCATCACCTCAACATAATCCATGACAGATATACCGCTGCCTCTGACAGCAGGACGCATCCTCCCGACTGTACACATCCTAATACAGCACCAGCTCTCATCTCTGCACCTCTATCTTCCTTACATGTCTCTGTAAACCTTTATAAGAAAAAAAAACCCCATCAACCCTACTACCTCTGACTGTCAGCTCCTCTCCATCTGGATCCGCCGCTCAGAAAAAATAGACTCATCCCAGACCAGGCTTTTTTTTTTTTTTTACTTTTTCAGGATATGTTTTTCATGGTTTGACGGGGCGAACGTGCACATGGCGGAGCACAGTGGCTCTTCTGCATGAGCGAAGGCAACCAGCGGGACGCTTCCAGGAGTCATCCCTCCACTGCTGGAACATTACAGGAAATATCCAATCACTTTTCATGTCGTTTCAAATGCATCAAAGCCAGCAGGAAATCAGGAAGGGCTCCAAGTTAATTAAATTGCATTGGATTAAAAATTCAGTTTGGGAATGCAAGCGCGGCAAAACGCCTGATGCTATTCCTTCCACGTTGAAAGCTGGAGTGGAAGGGCTGGACAGAGTGAGATGAAGATGGATGGATGGATGGATGGATGGATGGATGGATGGATGGATGGATGGATGGATGGATGGATGGATGCTTCAGAGTTAAATGTGGATGGAGGAAAGATTTAAAATGACAGAAACACAAACAGTGAATACCGTTCATGCTGATAGATAGATAGATAGATAGATAGATAGATAGATAGATAGATAGATAGATAGATAGATAGATAGATAGATAGATAGATAGATAGATAGATAGATAGATAGATGTTAAAGAGACAAGAAAGATTCTCTTAATATTCCTGAGTTTTCCACAAGCAGAAGAAATCCTATTTTCCATGCATCAAACCAGGAAATGAAACATGGAGGGGCGATGAAACGTGTTGAAGATTTAAACTGAATCTCTTAACAGAAATGTAAACATGCATCATTGAATTCTCATATAAGCCATATAAGAGGAAGACTGAACTGTTTTTCTAATCTCCATTTCTAAAGCAGGGGTGGATTACACACGCGTGTGTCTTGGTGAGTGGGAAGGGGAGATGATGAATTTCCCCGTATGGCATAAAAGATGATCTTTAATCTGCACTGTTCATTCAGTTCCAAATGAACAACATCAATGAAACGGTGCCACCGTCAGTCGGTTTGCACGGAGCCGCTCAGGAGTACAGCACAAGGGGGCTGCATATTTACCAAATAATCACATTATACTTCACAATTGTACTGTGAACGTATAGCGAGTTGAATTGTGCCTTAGAAATATATATTGTGAAACATGGGTACAACTTAAATTGTGTTTAGAGGAAAAAATAAGAGATTACAGTCTTTATGGTATGCAAATTAGAGATTTTTACTGTGATTTGACTAAAGGGTTCTACAGTGCAGGTGAACCACCAATTAAGCTTTTTATTTTAAAGAAACAGTACTACTCTACCAAAATGCATTTTCAGTATTCTGAATGATTGAGATAAGGTGTTATTAGTAGATTTAAACAAGATAGTACAGCCATGTTAGCATATCTGCGAGGCTGTACTGCATTGTTCTGGGGTAAATGCTAACAGCTCCATGCTAACATGTTCAGAATGATACTGCTAACATCTTTATATTAAGGAAAATTTGTTAAATATGTTACCCCCAACTCCTTTTAAAGAAACAGCTACCACTATACATCTTTTGAAAAAGCTTTATGATGAAAATATGGTGTTGTTATCCCAAGCATCTCTCTTTAGCGGACAATGCTAAGACTGTAAAACCATGCTCGCAGCTCTTTTAAGACTACGCCGCTTTGCTTTGAGATAAATGCTTAGATCAGCATGCTAATATGGTAGAATAATCATGTTAACATGCCGACGTTAAGGATGTTTAAGGTTTAATATGTTAACTGTCTTACTTTAGTGTGTTAGCATGCTAACATTTTTGCTAATTTGCAATATTGGCCAACAGACAGACCTTTATTGCTATTCCAGCTGTTAGCATGGCTACAATCCTGTAATTGAACTGAAATGAAACAGTTAACTTCATGTGATTCTTTGCTTTTTTCCTGCAGTTTGTAACAGTAACCACCACCACCCAAAATTTCCTAAAATTTCCAAAATGAAAATATAGTACAGTTACAACTACAATAATAACAATTACAGATGACAGATTTTTATTGCAGTAGAAAGGGAAGTACAGTAAGTAAGACCTTTCTATAATGCAGATTGGTTAAACAAGCTTTTATGTGAGGCAGGAACAATTTCATCGGCTGAGTTTAACCTCAATGGTAGAGAGAAAGCAGCTACAGTATTATTATGAATCCCCGCTCTTTTGATGGATGCTAGCCATTTTTGATCAGGGTTATTTATTTGCCATTCAAGCTTGCCAGCGAGCAATCTGTGGTTTTGGCTCTGCCCATTTAGGTTGAACTCAAGCACAGCGATTATATCTGCTGCCTTCTGCCTCTGAGTATTAACGTCACGTCTGTCCTGCTGCTGTAACATTCAAACTTGTACTCCTTTTTAGCGGTGACACTAAGACTATCAAACAGCAGCAATACGCAATAAACAACCCTGATTTAAGATGGACAGTGAATGCGTCATCACAGTCAATTATCCATATCTGTAATTGCTGCATATTTGACTTCATTGGAAGTGCTTCAAGTGCCAGTTTGTAAAAATAGCCTCCATTCAGAATGAGAATCTCCACGGGATGATTAGGGGACAGGCTTGGCTAAGACTGATTGCTGTGGCCTTTCCAGAGCTATTCTGGCTCTGCTGAGTGTGTGCCTTCCACTCAACATTGATCTATCGACCCACAGTCCAGTAAAACCTCGCTCAGACCAAAAGGTGAATCTCATTTCTAAACACACACACACACACACACACACACACACACAGCCAAGCCCATGCATACACACACAAACACACAGACACAGACTAACAAGCATGTTGATTTTTGATGACAAGATTGATGTAGCCTCTCTGAATTCTCCTTGCGTCAACAATAGCCACTCTTGCTCTCCAGTGTGTGTGTGTGTGTGTGTGTGTGTGTGTGTGTGTGTGTGTGTGTGTGTGGTCGTGCGCCATTGAACAGCCTTTGCAGGCTTTGTGACAGTGTTGCAATCACCGCAGTGTAATTGGGATTGAACAGCTCTCCCATGTAACTGTAGGTAGGGTCAGGATAACCGTTGCTATTGTCTGCAGTAATGAGATGCAGGTAGATGGCTCGGGGTTAAAGGTTAGTTGTAGAAGACATCACCAAAAATCATTGCAAGCCATTGCAGGGATGGATGGAACATTTTCTGTCTACATATATTTCAAGTAAAAATGCAATTCCCAACAAGGTACTTGTGTTATCTGATGCTTGATATATCAAAATGTAGTTCTACATAATTCCTTTTTAAATACATGTTTTATGACATTTTGAGATGAATAATTGAAGACTGATTCTCATTATTAAGGGTAATCATAAAAAGAGAGTTTCAAGTCTCACTGAAAGCTCTCCATACCTCCATCATCTCTGAGCTCACTCAGCTACTCTGAGTTTTTCTCTCCAGTGTGCAACAACAAAAGCTTCTAGCCGCTATGCAACTACATACAGGGCTGCTCCTTTACAGCTCTGTCATGGCCGTTCTTTCTCTTTTATTTTATGTCTGCATTTCAGCCTCTCTGTTTCTGTCTGTCTCTCACTCTCTTCTCCTACAGGGCAGTCAACTGTGCAGAAGGGAAGCATGCTTTTACAGCTCTGTATTTACACACCGCACAAGTTGGTCATTGTACACGTTGTCGGTCAGGTCATAACATTTCGTCACACGACAAAGACGTTATTCTTTCGGTCAGATGAGTGCTGTGCATTTTCCAAGGCTGCGTTGGTTATGTTTATCTAACCTGCCATGAAATGCAAATGAATATTCAAATCCTGACATGATCATAATCCTTAGTTTGCTGGTTGTTGTGCAAAATTGTCAAAGTTCATTGCAGGCAGTTTGGCTGTCAGGTTGCATTTTGCACAACAGATAAACTAGCTGCCTCCAATTCTCCGTAAAATGTAATATTATTTAATAGAATTTTAGAGCGAGACAAAGTGAAGACTTTCAGGTTGTGTGTTAACTGTTCATTCGTCTTTTGCTGTGTGCAGAAGATATATAGCATCTCATTTCTTCATCCTCTGGCAATCACATTAAAACAAATCTGACTGTTAGCTCGTGGGTCTTAGCAGCTAGCAGAGCAACATGATGGCAGGATGAGTGCTTTATATGACCAAAGAGTGCGGCTGAGGTCGACTTTTTTCTATCTCCTTCATCCTCATCCTGATGTAATAACACAAATGAGGAAGGTGTGGGTGTGTCTCACTATGGCTCCGCATAGCTCTAAGTCACGTCCCCTTTGTGAGCAATCAAATCACGTCCTCAGAGATCAAGGATTTAAATGAGTAGATTTTAGAGGTCGTTTTTCTCAAGCTGACTGCCACAGCATGTATGACATTTTCCTGAAAATTGGAGAGGTAGCACACCTGTAACATTTTCACATCTTTCATGCCCGATCGACCGCTCATACAGCTCTATCCACTGTACCCGAGGGGCTACTTAGATTTGCATATTACAAATGAAAGGCTATATGACTAAAATGATTAGTTTCATATAATTAGATGAGTCGCTTTCCAGCAAAAATGCCAAACATTTGATGGTTCCAGCTCGTTAAATGTGAGCGTTTGATTATCTTAAATTATTTATAGTTAAGTGAATATCTTTTTTTTTTTTGGCAAAACAAGACATTCGATGACTTGTAAGGCACATTTTTAACTACTTTTTTATGTTTAATATTTGTAATTCAAAATCATTTGATTAGTTGAGAAAATAAATGAGCAGATCAAGAGATAATGAAAATTGTTGCAGTCGCAATAATATTTTCACTGAGACTTTCTGTACGGCCGTGGGATTAGGCAACATGTAATAAAGTATCGTTTCAAACAAACACAGCAGAGAACAGGAGAAACTCTCCGACACAAACTGAGAAGCGCCTGAGATGAAACCCAAACCAATTGCCTTTTTTTCCCCCTCCCTGAACAACATTTACTGCTAATTATCAGCTGCTCAGCCTTCCTCAGCTTCTGCTGTTAGCACGCGGAGCACGTAGCACACATCCATCCGCTCACTTCTCAGGCCATTCTTCTCCAGTCCTATCTCCCTCTCCCTCTGCACACGCAGCCTTCATCTGCCTGTAACCAAAACAGCACAGGAGGATGCCGGGGTGTCACTGGGCCTGATGGGACAGCGTGAGTTCTGGCGCTTTTCATTATTCATGCTCGCCCCCCCTCCTCGCCGCACTTTCTCCTCTCCTTTCCCTCAATCCCCTCATCCGCCCTTTTGCTCTCGCAGCGTGCAATGGATTTATTAGAAGGTATTACCAAGAAGGCCCAGTGTTACCGTGCTTACATCCTGACGGACACGGTGCAGGAGGTGAGGAGGGGGAAGTCTGGAGAGGACGGGGATCAGACATGAGGGGGAGACGCATAAGAGGTAACACAACAGCAACATTCATGAGAGGAGAGAGGGAAGAAGAGGGCGTTCTTTAAAATACATTTTTTATCATCTGTGCCTGCAACCAGACACAAGTCTGTGTTAATGATGCTGTGTGGCTTCACTGAGTTTGTATTAACATGAGTACTGGCCTCCTCTTTTCATCAAGCCAGTTGCATCCTATCTTACCTTTTCCATTTTACACTCAATTCAACCTCCATCAAACCTTAAATGTATGTGTCTCATCATGGGAGTAGAGGGTGAAGCCCCTGACTGTACACACACACACACACACATACACACACACACACACACACATACACATACATCATTCATGATGCATATGTTGCTGACAGAGCTGACTTTTCTACATCTAACCAGAACATTAAGGATGACCCAGTCGGAGTATCTCCATGCCAGAGACTGTTCAATCCAGATTATGGCTCTCTGTTTGACACAGCTTAATGGCACAAACACCACACTGCAGACAGGCACCGGCAATATTAATCTTCCTTTGAGAGAGTGGCCAAGTCACACACACACACACACACACACACACACACACACACACACACACACACACACACACACACACACACACACACACACACACACACACACACACACACACACATTCCCTGAGGCAGCAGAAACACGGATGTGCTATTTCATTTGCATATGTCTCTAGGTTTGCTCATTTATGTGTATGCAAGTGCATATTAGTGGCACACACACTCACACACTTAAGATGCTATGTCGTGCCATTTGTGGCATCAGAAACAGAGCATGAAAGCCGCGGCAAAGACACGGGCCTTTCCTAAGCTCATCAAGCGCCTCTCAGAGCTGATAGACTGCAGCTTACTGTACCAGCAGCACTAGCTGCTACACTGCTGAGCACAAAGCCACGGCACTCTGAAACATCACACAGGCCAGCGCCATCCAAACCCCAGAAGAACCTCTCCATCGCGCCGCTCATTGTGTCTCGGACTTATCAGGCCATTCCTGAATAGGAAGCGCTAATAGAATTATGAGGAGGGAGTGAAAGGAGAAGAGAATGGCAGCGATGTTTCTGCTGAGAGCGGATTCGTTTCCAGAGGAGGCGAGATGGTCTTGTGGACATGTGTTGTAGCCATTGTGTAGACTCCAGTCAATAAGGCTGGGGCTGACACTAAATGAACTCCCAGGCACAGAGTAAGAGCACCCGGGGGGAGTCCACCATCCACATCTGTGATTGGAAAGCAGGCAAGAGAAAAAGAGAGAAACAGAAGCAGAGAAGCCGGCAATGCTATTTCCAGTGAGGGTTTGATGCTGAGCGAGCAGGTGGAAAAGTAGAATTTCAAATCGTACACAGACACACACACACTGGCTACCAGCTGTCTTTGACACACACACACACACACACACACACACACACACACACACACACACACACACACACACACATATCTTTGTACAGTAATGCTTGTGAAGAGTGCGCGTTTCCCCAGGAGAGAGGCTGAAGCCAGAGTAGTCTGATTATCTGGAAACAGCTGGACATGGCCGATGAACGCTGGTACACACAGCACAGGACCTCAAACCGGGGTCAATCAGCTCAGCAGCGTGACACAATGTGCTTTAATAGTTTATAATGCTCCAGGGTCCTGTCTCACATTATTAACTTAGTCATAAAGTGCTTAAGGTCATTTAAAAAACATTTACAACGCACATATGGCTTCAAAATGCCTGTTTCTTAAATGGGTTTTGATTCAAAACATTGGCAATCCCATCATAACAAAACTCAAATTAAGAAAATCTTAAGGTGCGAAAAATCACTTACGTGTTATAATCACCCGAGATTCGGTACAAAATGAGAATTTCCAAATGCCGCTCATCACAGAATGAGTGCTGGCATGAAAATTAGACTCAAGCTCAAAGGGAAAAAATTCTCTTCACAGCAGGTTTGGACATCTTTGCTGAGTCCAGCGTCCCCTGTGTGAAGTGCTCGCTCGCTGCTTTTTAGAAGACAGCTTTGTGTTTTGCTCTCGCTTCTCCGTGCTCGGGACCCAGCATCTATTCATTGAGCAAATAAGACAAATTACAGCATTTCAATTAGAGGGGGACAGTGTGCTCTTCTCCATCGCAGACATCATTTGTGACTGACAAAATGGGAATATGTTCACATGCAAATCAAGTTCAAAATGCACTATTACATATATATATAGATTTTAAATGGATTGAGTGAAACTATTTGAATTCAAATGTAGTCATTTCCTTTTAAATGAACCCTTTAAAACTTCAGTCTTTCTGTGGTAAAATACCACCTTGGTAGAGTATGTATGGCTCTATGTGTGCATGTACAGACAGGCACTGTACAGGCCGCCGTTATATAGCTCAGGTTGACACACAGACGGCTCCACTGTGCACAGACTCCCATTGTGAACTGGATGGATCACGACACGTCTGCACTCTGAGCACATGATCAGGTTTTATATGACACGCAGATGCCCTCGGGGACATGCACATGGCAAATTGGAAATTTTGTTATCCAAACATTTTAAGGAGCCAGAGCGTCTCTGGAGGCAGAGCGAACCTCACTGGCGGAGACGAACCTCAGTGGGCAGAGCCAAAGTACCACAGTTGATAAATGACAGCAAAGAAACAAAGAAAAAAGTGTAATGGAAAACAGAAACATGTTAGTGCTAATGGCTTTTTTCTTTTCATTTATTCATGATACGGTGTTTACGTAGGGCTGTAACTAATGATTATTTTCTTTTATTTTGGTCTATAAAACATCACAGTAACGTAGAGCAAAGGTGATGTCATTAAATGCTCTGCTTACAATAAAACAAAGAAAAACCATAAAATGTCACATTTGAGAACCTGGAATCATCAAATGTTCGGCTTTTTTGAAACTGACTTGAGTGACTAATTATTGACATAGTAATAACACTGGCTGGTATTACAGGATATAAACTAGAGCCACATATTCTATTTCCACATGCCAATACGGTCTCCACTTCCTTTACCATGTGTCTTGTCTTGTCTTGTTTACAAAAGTGATATGAACACAGGTGCACTCAGTGGAAACTCTTTCAGAAGCGAGCACATGTACTCACAAAATCAAACGTGCCCAGACTCTTAACACAATGCACATAACATTCTGCTCCAGCTTTGTAATGTTACACCACGTCTTACAGCAGGTTGTGAGAGGCTGCCACACCCAATGTGACTGCAGCTTCACGCCGTGCATCTCTGCTGCTGAAGCATCAATGGCCGACAACACTGTAGCAAACAGCAGCACAGCGACCCTCCCGGCTTCAGAGGGCAGATGAAGGACAGAGATGAGAGCTAAGAGCCTGTAATCTCCCTGGTAACTAATCATCCAGATATACAGATGAGAGGTGTGCGCTCGGAGGGATGTGGTGATCGAACAACGTCTGCGTGCCCCCCCAAGAGCCTATCTGTGTGCTCCCAATGGCCTGGCTGCATGTAGATGCCATCAGATTGCCTCTGATTGAGGCTGAAGTCATCGCTCTCCTCTTCTTGTCTTTCATGTTGGCTACATTAGTGACAGGAGAGTAATCAAAGCTGCCATTAATGCCTGGCCATTTCCTCTGCCCTTGCCATACAGGCCCACGGGGCAGGAGTGCGATTCCACTGGACTGATGTACAGTGTGTGTGTGTGTGTGTGTGTGTGTGTGTGTGTGTGTGTGTGTGTGTGTGTGTGTGTGTGTGTGTGTGAGTGTATGGGGGGGTAATGGATTTTCCTCATTTCCTGTAGCTTCGGACTTGAAAGAAAGCAAAAAAATCACAAAGATGCTATTGATGGGAAGAGTAGGGATTTGTTAACAGTGCTAATTTAGAGACTAAAAGGCCCATCTTTTCATCACCATAAACTTCAGAAATGTTTAATACAGCAGCCCATCTTAGACCATGGCTGACTGTACCAATGCGTGAATCATTAATGGATGATAAACACAAGGCAACGCAGGTAAAAACTTTACTTTACTGGAACATACATTGTTGTTTTCTGTTCTTGAGCATGAAGAAAAACAGAACTTTAATGGATATTGTCTTCTTGCCAAGGGTTAGATGAGGATATTTATGCCACTGTTGTGCCTTTGAGCTAACTATGAAGCTACAGCCAGGAGATGGCTAGCTTAGCTTCGCACAAAAAATGGATACAAGGAAACAGGTAGCCTGGCTATGTCCAAAGGTGAAAAAGTCACCTTTCATGATCACTAATTATAAATCATTATATTTTGGTTTGTTTTTTTTCCCTTCATGCAGAGCCATGCTAGCTGTTTCCAGTCTTTAAAGCTAAGCTAATAGCCTCTTTGCTCTTGGATCATATTCAGACAGGACTGTCAATATTCTCCACTGAGTCTGAGCAAGAAAGCAAATAACACAGGTTGCATAATCATGGACATCCCTGATATACGTAATACTCTTTCATTGTGCAATATATTTACTATTGTGGAAAAAAAACATCCATAAAGTTTTCCAGAATTAAATTTGAGCATTTTTTTAATAAAAAAAAAATCCCTAATCTGATTATGGGAAGTATAATATGTCAGGCACGTGACCGCTTTTAACCATTTCTGAAAGTCATTAGGATGGGATGAAAGGACTCTTCTCCTGTATTTGCATGTAGTGCTTCGCCTCATTCAGAGGGGCTGACAATGAGGACAAAGTGGAGCTGAATTAGACACGAGAAGATAAACCATTCATACATCTGTTCGCAACGTCCCATTAAATCCAGCCCAAGTGTCCTTTTCTGCCAGGCAGCACTACATCCTGTCTGCCTCCCATGTTGTCTCTATCCCTCATAGACCACACTCCAGACTAACAAGACCCCCTTTTCATTCTTAATCTCGCTGCTGCTGTGCACATTTTCATTTAACTGTGCCTCAACTTGTGAGATTTACTTTAATAAACCCTGTCTTAAAATTACCCACCATCGACCGCTGCCAGTCTCTGGCACCAAAACCTGTGTCTCATCTCTGAACATGGGCCGCAAACTATGTGAGTAATTAGCAATGTAAACCCCCGAATTCTTTCATGTCTGGATTGAAATTTATTGCTGAGACAATTAGTCTAATTATACTGTTTGCCGGCTGGTTGAGAAGGCGGTGGCATGCCTCTGTAACAGGATCTGACTTGTGTGCTTCTGTGTGTCTCCACTTTTGTCTCGCATGTTATTGCAAAAGCACAAACACAAACACAGAGATTGTGTAAAAATGTGCTCTGATGTGATCTGGCAGCACGCTCTGATAGGCGACTAGCGTGTCTGATTTATGACACACAAATCTCTGCAGATCGCAGTTCGCGCCTCATAGCTAAAGTCATACACACATGACGAGGACAGAGGAGGGGTGCGTTTAAGCTGCTGCTGTTTTGTTTTGCAGCGAGACACTCAGACCTACAGATGTTTTGAAGAGAGAGCTGACTGATGAGAGAGAAACCCCAAAAAGTGGGTTAGCGGAGAGAGGCCGTAAAAGAAAGGAATAATAAAAGCTGGGTGGTGAAAGAAAAAAAAAATGAATCAGCAGGACACAAATCAAGGGATTTGGGAAGACTTTAGTAAAAGCAGCGAATGAGAGAGGGGGAGGACAGGCATCAAGGTCTGCTGAGCTATGAGTGACTGCAGCCAGGGCCTGTGGTGTCCTGAAATCCCAGGGCTGTGTCGGGTAAATTGGTGGGTGGGGTACACGGTGGCTGTTGATAAGCAGATAGAAAGCAGGGCTCAGCGCCTATAAATACACTATAAATACACATAGGGAAACCCTGGAGCCATGGGACTAGCATGGCAAGGGCGCAGAGGGAAGGAGGGGAGGCTCCAAGCTGGAGCTGCAGAGCGCTGCTGCAAAAATATTGCGGGGAAAACAACAGAGAGACGGAGGTGGAAGATGGATGGTGGGAGGTAGACATAAACTATTAGAGGGAGGAGGAGTGGAAAAAGAAAAACACAAAGCACAAATCAGATGGAATGAGGAAGGTATCCAGGAGATTTAACTACAAAACATACAAGCAATAAACTTGATCAGATCTCACTAACGCCGTGAGTCAGTTCTTCTGTTATGTAAGAGCTGTAAACGAAGGGAAAAGTGAACATCTCACTGCTCCAACCTCAAGAGGAGCGACCTCTTTTTTATTTCACCCCCATTATAACCCCACAAATACAAGAGGAAGCCGAATGGCTGCTGGAAAGTACAATCCAAAACTGACCTTGTTAAGCATTTATAAGGACCGTCTGGGAGGCTTTATGAGCAGGGAAAAACAAGTTTGAGGAGCAATAAACGGCAGATTCAGATTTTCCAGGGATGCGGGGGTTGCGAGAGCGAGTAGAAGAAACTCGCAAGAGAGGACAGAGAGGGACAACGCCAAGTGAGCCTGTTTCTCCCAGCTGAATCACTCATATCATATCAGGAGGAAATGAAGGTGCTGCTACGGGGAGGGAAAGCGGCACTCTCCTCTCGCTTTCTACTCTCCCAAGAGCAGAGATTGAGAGGTGTGGCCGGAGGAGAAAGCAGTGATGGTGAAAAGGAGTGACGGGGAGAGAAGAGGGGACAGAGGAAAACAGGAAATGGGGGTTTCAAAAAAAGCAGGGAGGTGAATGAGGCAAGAGTGAGAAAAGGATGGTGTTGATGAAATGGCCGTATGAGAAGATAAAAGACAATCCTGACGGCTCTACCAAAGATATTAAAGGATGCTTCACACCTTCTCTTCAAAGTCTATCATATAAGAAGCCCCACATGCTCATATGAACAGCTTTGAGGAAATCCACGAGTGTACAGGAAGTTCAGTGAAGCAGCTCAGTGACAGTGCAGTGTCGTGCATCTCCTACATTAGGGAAGAAACTGCGCGAGTAAAGAGGAAAGAAAAGGCAGCAGCCAACTGGCCATCGTGACTCAAACTGCCGCTTAGTTCCTTGTGTGCTGTCACGCTTTTTCCAACAAGAGAACCGAGCAGTAAATCCTCGTGTAACATGCCAGTTTCTCTTCTGCCTTGAGAAAAGCTGGGCTGAAACGCAGCTAGCAACAGTTGCTAATGACGTACACACCATGACAGATGCATGCACGTTTCATTTGGGAAATTAGAAACGGTTGAAAAAGATGTATTTAATATAGCCCTTTCTCAAGTCTGTCGCACTTAACTGCAGCTCCTCCATTACTGCACTGCAGAATAATGGCTGCATATTGGCTGAGAGCTCAAACAAACTGCTTTTAATGTTTCCTTACGCGCCATGACAGATGTGAAAGCCCCTCTTCGGGCTGACTAATAAATTATGAGTTGTACTCTTATATTTAGGAGAGGGAGTGTTTTGGATAGTGCACGCTGCAGGTTTAAGTGGTCTGCCTGCTTGAGTTGTTCATGAGCAGTGAATTGGGGGAGGACATGTGGAAGGGAAGGTGGAAGCCCCCGCCCTGCTCCAGATACCGGGCTTTTGATTTTGCCGGATCATTACTTTGAATGACGAGACGGCCACGCCCCCTCCGAAGTTAGATCGTGCTTGGACATGAACGGAGACTCCAAAGCTCATATTTGAATAAGCGCTGGACAAACATCATAATACCCCACCCCCCCAACCCACCCCCACCCCAACGCTGCACTGAGTTAAATGAACACACAGCACAGCATCACAGTTGGTAGGAAAGCATTCCCTTTCGCAGCACGCTAATCTGTGCCATTTTGCCAAGCTGCTTTCTCCTCGCTGGGCCTAACAATGCTGAAGTCACTTCTCCTCCCTCTCTGTCTTTTTTCGCGAACAACAACAAATCATAATCCTGTGGTGAGCCCGACCATATGGTCTTTTCTTTATCCTTTCTTTATCCACACCCCACTGACATTAATAATCTGTAGGACTGGGGAGATGGTGTAGGGCCAGAAACACTCCCCACAAATAATCCTACTGTCCGTTTTATACTTCTTTCAGCAGAAACTGACATTCTCATTGAAGTGGCTTGTTTTAAAGATCACTGATATGCCAATATTTTAGTGTAAATGATGAGGAAACTATCAAGGATTCTACAGTTAACGGAGCAACATTCAAATATTTAAAGTCAGGTTTTTTTTTGTAAAAACAATGGTTTAAATGACCTTACACATGACTCCAAATGGATGTCTATATCTGCTGGATTTCTAAATCGACAAATTTTTGCTAACACATTCACTATATCAACTTAAAAGGCGATAATATGATTTGTGTTCACAGATTGTTTATGCTGCCCCCAAGTGGACAAAAAAAACATTGTTGCAGGTTTGAGGTTGTTTCCAGGTTGTTTTTTATTGTAAATTTCGAAGTGATATGCGCTTAAATTTGTTGCGTGGCTGGAAAAAACCCCCGAAATGAATGCTAACGTTGCTGGATGATTAAATAAGCTATTGTTAGCTAACAAGTTAGCTCTGTCTGCAGTATAAGATGATAATAGTTCAATGCTGTGTTTACAGTTGCCCCCCAGTGCCCAAAAGAATCAATTAAAACTGCCATAATAACAGTCTGGACACATTTCTTTGAACCTGACGAGGTTTTCATTGGAAAAATTAGGAATATTTTTACATTCTTCAGTGGTTAATATATTTTTTTAATTGATGTGAGGAAGATGCCATATGCATTTGTCACTTCTGTCACGTTACATAATGGCTGCCATTCTTTGCAATAACATTCCGTGCAAATAAAACACCAATAAACTGTAATGACACTGAATTGTTACACACAGTTAAAATTAAAGTGAGCCAATAAAAACCAGGCGACTCAGTCTGAGTATATCATTGTGCCACTTAAGCAGCATATCCCAAGTGAAACAAATTATATGCTGTCATCACTTTTAAATTATGCTCATTTCCAAGACAAGCAGAGCAGTTTGAGTTTTAGAGAGGCTGACTGATACGGTACAGTACATGAAACCTTTTCCACCCTGTTTCATGTGAGGCAGCCATTCATGTTGGAACTTGGATGCTGCGGATGGCTTTTTAATCTTCCCATCTGAGATTGGTTGCATCACTTGTTTTGTCTATCCAGCCTCCTTCTTTTCCTCTGAAGAGGACGTCAGCGATGGTGCTTGGGGGGGGATATGCAGATATTGAATTGTAAGGGCAGACTACTTTAATCAAGCTCATACAGTATGCAGCAGTGCGAAACAGATGTTGTTTAAGCCGCACCTATACCGCTGCCAGAGCACTGACAGCTGCGGCTCACACAACCTCTTTCCCACCGTAACCTTAGTCGCCGCTCTGCTGTTTGCTAATTACGTATCACAACATGCCCTCGTAATGCCACGTCCCTGCACGTCTTCCTCAGAGGGCCACTCTTCATGGGGAAGAGAAAGCCTAATTAGACCAAGAGTCCATCTGCTGAAAGCGTGAGGTGGAGGATGAGCTGAAGAAATGAGATAAATGCAGTAAAAAAAAAAAGGGGACGCCCAAAAGACCTTGCAGGGCTATAATTAAACCTGACAATCAGGAATGTTAGAGAGACGGGTGAACATGGCATTTTACCTCCTGCCTCATTACAGTGTAATGATCCCCCTAAGGTGTTTTCCCTGACACTAACTACAGCTTATAAAAAGGATCAGTTTCTGCTGCCAGGATGGTGTGAAGACACGGGAAGCTTTAATGGCAAGTGAAGGTGGGGACAGAAAGCAAGGAGGGAGATCACAGGAGAAACCTTGAGCTCCGCACACCAGATATGAAGCTCCACTACACTATAAAACGCTGGATACTTCTGTAAAACTAGAGCTGTCTCGCCCCGTGGCAGCAGAACAGATACTGTGTGTTTTATAGGAACCACAGAGCACGGATGTTTCTTCAGGCCATCACAGCTCTCAGATCAAAAAAAAAAAAAAAAGTTAAAGCATGGAGCTTTCTGTTCGCTTCTTTTGTAGGTATGTTGGCCCCATTCAGAAAACCTCTCTTCATCTAAATCAAAGCACATTCTCCCTCTATAATTAATGAGACTAATGACGCTTTCACCCAAAACGCATTTGGAGCAGTTTCATCAACTTCTGGGAGCATTTACAAGTTAAGTTGGCCAGTACATTCAAGCAACTGACCCAAGACAGGTGGAAATGCTTCTTCCAAGAGAAATGTGGTTCCGTCTCTTAGAAGTATATCTGGGCCAACTGCAGGAAACATCCAAAAATGCAAGGCTGACATTTGATAGCTGCCGGCCCGAGCAAAACAAGCTGCAGTGAGGAGTGATGCTCAGGCTCACTTATTTCTTCACATGCTCCTCAGCGGTATAAGCAGCACAGAAACTAAATGACTCCCTGACTCTGGGCTTAAGTTAAAGGGACTCATGTTAGATTGATTCAGATTCACCCTGCTGCCAAAAATCTCTAACCTTCTAAGCTGCTGGTTTTCCTAAAGTCCGCTCAGTCAACCAGTTTGTTGTGAGTCAGACTGACTTTTGTTTATAAGAGCTGGTTCTCTTGTAATCACGCAGGCTGAGACTAAATAACCCTGGATTGGCTTATGATGTGATCACACCATTGAAAGTGTGAGTTACTATCTAAGCTTCATATATTTTCTTTAACGAAGTTCGTTTTCAGCCAAATGAATATTCAGTTTTTTTAATCTGAGCAATTAAAAACGCTGTTTCCACTTAGCTCTCACGGACACATGACGTCGTCCTTCTCCCTTTGCTCACTGATTCACGGAAAGACATAAAAGACTCATTTCCAGTCATGAAACAGCCTCTGTGCCTCTGCTTTCAGCACCTGGTCCACAATAAGAGCGGCAGCGGCGAGGGCCGGGCCCAGGCCAGATGAATCAATGTCTGCTGCGATTGTCACATCAGCTGTTGAGGTGTACTGTGTCCAGACAGAGAGTAAAGCCTGCCTTTGAGTGACAGCTCCTTCAAAGCAAGGAGACAAGATGACAGATGGTATCAAAGCCTGCATTCCCACAGACACACAGAGCTGGATCGGGTTTTCTCAAATGTTTATGGGCAAGTGATTAAGCTTCTCTTCATCATTTCTTAGAAACAATGAGTGAGTTTATCAGGGATGAACTGCGATTGTGGCAGACCAGGAACAACTTGCCTCTGAGACTGCAGAGGAATGGCAGCACAGCATTGAAAACGCAGGCGTGTGTGCGCCTGTGTGTGTGTGTGTGTGTCTGCAGCTCTGGCACACACACACACATGCAAACGTGCGCATACACACAGATGGCAGAGGAATTTAGCCGAGGCTTTGATATGCAGATTGGATGCTGGCTTGTCATTTCTGCTGGCTGTAACACTGTGTTATCGTTCCTTCAGCACAACATTAGAGCTGATAACATTTACCTGAAGGGGGCAGTTGACTGATAATATCGTCAAGACATTTCTGCTCCTGGAAGGCCCGAGCCAGGGCTGCGTGGAATTTGCCACAACAGTATCACTGCAGAGTGGCGCTCCTATACACCGACACAAGGGCGTAAGCAAACACGCACACACGTACACACAGATCAGCACACGAAGACAACGAAATGTGACCACTTTCTGTCTCCTAAGCAAAAACAGTATGAATCCTGTGACAGTTTGGTACGCTGTAGGTCCAAAGTGGTCAGATGTGGCAGTAAAACAGTGACACACACACACACACACTGAGATCTCACTTGTAGCGACAGCGGCGCAGAGTGACGAGGCCGAGAGAAGACTGGATGCTGATGTTGAGGTTTTAGAAAGTGCAGAAAAAAAAAGATGTACAAGAGAGGGAAGGGAGTGGATTAGCATCTAAGAGACGTGTCAAAGTTAACGATTATGCTAATCAGCTACAGTGATTAAAACTGGCACAGTGTGTTAGAATACATTACCGGGGAAAACATCACTGGTTTAATAATATCTACATTCTACATAAATCATGATGGCTGATTACTGCTGATGGCAGAATGCCAACAGTACATTAACAGATTACTACAGCGGGTACTTGCTCATGTGCAGCTTTTTCCCACCCCCTCCAGACCACAGATTAGTTGCATAAGCTTCTGTTATTGAGTCCTCATAGCATGTTCTTCTATAGTATGGTGGACCATCGGTCTGCACTATTTATTGTCCATTACCATGGCATCCTAAGCCTCATATAAAGAAGTTATGATCTGAGTTTACTGTTTATTTTTAATTACAGGGTATTTTCACAGCGGCACCTGCTTTACATCAGAATATAAAATTCACTTAACACAGCTAGCAAGAGTGAGTTATTTTTGTCCTATAGTGTGAAAATTCTGTATGATCGTGCTGTGCAGGAAAAGTGGTTCATTTTGTAGGAGTCAGAGTCAGTGATGAGGGCTAAAAAGCATTTCCATGTAGGCTAGTCTTTGACCATTGTGTACTGGAACACATACAATCTGTCCATGACTTCTCTGTGTTTCTATAGAAAGCATGCACCACCCTGGTTTGGGCCTTGATCATCTGTGTGAATAAAAAAAGCAATGATTTACTGAAACCAGACAACTGAGTAACACAGTTTGCATCAATGCCCTACGGCGCTGCCTTGTCCAGCATTGATCATTTCTGTTGTGCTACTTTCTATCAAAACTGAAGAGAATAAAAACGAGCAGGTTCATTTTCCAGCAAAGGTTGAGCCATGTGAATCTGACACAGCTTCATCTAACTCTGCGAATCACATCAGCATGTTTTTATGGACTCAACCTGCTCTAGCAAGGATGCTCCGCTAATGCGCTCATTCTGTTCTTTTCAGCAGCTCATCAGGGATGAATACAGGTGTAATGGCCAGCCAGGGTCAGCAAAACTAATTAGCATTATATTTCTGAGGACACGTAGCATGAGGGTGGATTTTGCCATCTTTGTTTCATCAGTTTTCCTCCATCTTGTATGCGAAGAACAGACACATAGGGGGGAAACACAGTGTGGCTGCGCTCGACATGATCCTGGTGAACCAGTGTCCTGCAGCGTGTCACAGTGTCTGCTGGGATAAAGGGGTCAGATTACTAAGCCTGAGGGCTCCATTTGATCATATGTACCACTCCGCTGCACTCTGAAAAATATGCTCTGCTACTGTTAATTTCATCTACAGTACATGTGATGACTGGTGTGTGTGTGTGTACTGTACTTATTTCTTTTAAACTGAGCACTTTACTTGTTCCTCCAAAAAAAATTTTTTGCCATAATAAACACTTTAATTTCGACTTCAGCACAAACTGCATGGCGCACAATAATACCCTGGTGAAACAATTATAACATAGGGGGAACAGTCAAAACATTAAGCAGGGAGCAGTGCAGAGCCTTAAGTGCTGCTAAATCACACATCTCACAGTGGCTGTAATTTTAGATTAATTATTCAACTGTTTTCTCGAGCACTAGAACTAGTGCTACAGCAGAAATGAACAGTACGGAGATATTTCCTGAGGTCAGCCGGTGCGTTTACAAGCGATTACAATATTCCACTATTATTCATGATCCCCGAGTGTTCGGTTTAAGATGTGTAGCACACGTTCCACATCTTAAACCGAACGCCCTATTGCATTTACAGTCCAGGTAGACTCATATTCTGATTATGAGAAACTTGAATATGATGGCTGGGAGATCCAAAGATATGCACGTGCAGTTCATTCTTTTTCATTATATTCTGAATATGATGTTTATTTGTGCACACAGAGATAACTGCAACGTCATGCAAATATATTTACAGTGGATTTCATTGATGTGCTGCTCATTGCATGCCACAAGCTTGTACAGTATTAATTACAATATGTACTCCAACTCCTCTTGTGAAAATGTTTAAATGCTTTATGTCATGGTTGAAGTGTGTCTTGCATCATTTCCAAACATGTGGGCCAGCAGTCTGAGGGTTAACATGATACTTTCTAACCCTCAGCTTAAATGTTGCCACTGTGCTGCAGTGAATTTCCTCCATTCCCAAACAGAGCTGTGCTCATCATCTGTGTTCTGAATGACTTGTCCTGAGGCGCTTCATCCCTTTATTTCCTGACTCAAAGTCAGAGCACAGGCACAGAAGACCTTGTGAATATAATATCACACAGTAAATAGGCGCACACGCATGCCGACAAACAAACAACCAAACCGACAAAATATACAGAAAAAATGAGGGGCAAAAACTGAGGTCGGTCCACAGAGGAGTCGGTCTGTTTGACGTGCTTTTGTGTGGCGACATACGGCAACAATCGCACAACTGTCCTGCCTTTTTCCAGCGTCTGTATTCAGTCGCTGCCTTGTTCGAGGACAAATCTGGGCAGCTTTAAGCAAGGATAATAAGGGTTTGTGTTGAGACATGCCCGCCCCATCCTCAGACAAAGCTCCCTCAATCTTATTCTTTCACCTCCCACGACTGATGCAGCTTGATGATACAACATCAACTCTTATATGCAGCCAATTTCCTACTAATATTTCACATTTAACACAGACATTTCCTCCAGGCTGTTATTTCTGCTGCTGTCAATATGTTATTGACACAAACGAGGTGACATTAGGCGGCTCCCGTCTCTTGTCTCCCCGACGTGTCAATCAAAAATTACTCATGGAGCCGACTCGGCACAGATATAGATCGCTCAGTGGGGAGGAGCAGCGGAAAAGTGTAGATATCTCTTCTATGAATACTCGAATTGATTTGTGTGTGGCTAAGCCAACAGTCGCCTGATTGACAAGCAATACAATTAAGTGGAAGCGAGAAGATACGGAAGACCGTCATTATATCAATCATCAGTCCTTCCTCCACCTCCCTTCGTCAGTCATCTGCGCTCTTAATCTAATGAGCTTTGTGTGCTCTTGGACAAATTTCACTGTAAATATAACAATCATGTCTTCCTGTTTCATGCTGGCACAAAGTCATAATGACAGAAAGACAAAAATAAAGAGGAAAAGACAAAGGAAATCAAAATTCTCTACCTGGGCCCAAGGTTCAAAGTACTGCAGAATACAACACCACAGCTGGGACTCAAACATGCAGTACAGCACAGGTCTATTTTAGGTATTTTAGGTGCAGAGGTACTCGTTACAAAGGTCCCTGGTGGTCCTTAAGGTACTACAGTACATGCATGCCTTTTTATTGTACTAAAAGGTGCATGGACATTCCTGACAGCAGAAGGCATATTATATGTATTAGTATTATCTGAACTTGAAGGTAAGCTTTTGAAGGTACAATACAAAATGTTTTGTTGTTGGAGCAGAACCCCCAAAGGGACTGTACCTTTTCAAAGAGAGAAAAAGGTAACTTTTTATTCCACAGCAGTACAGAGTGCAGCCATGAGCTCCCAGCCCAGTTTCTAGCTGTAGCTTTCTCATAGCTGCTGGTCAAAATGGTCATAATTGGTGGCATTAGCGTAGCATTAAGTTGGCTAATGTGAGTCATGTTTAAACAGTATGAATGAAACAGCTACGAGAAGGGTTATCATTATTCACTCACAGCAATATTCAGCCACATGAGCAGCAGGAATATTTATTGTGCAGTTTCACATGTAAGATAACACTGGAGCTGTTGTGATTTCTGGAGGTTGCTGGAAGCATTTACAGCCTGCAGGGTAAGGCAGGAACCCCACTCAGCACACGAGAATTAAAGACATTGTACGAGAATTAAAGAAAAACATCATTTTCTGATTGCTCTATTGGTGTCCCTCAAGGCTCTTGTTTAGGTCCCCTTTTCATTTAGCATTTCTATAAATGATTAGCCCTCTATTAGGGCAACATTTCTATTCGATTTGTTAGACCTGTGTCAGCATAAAGATCAGTTTCATTATACTGTCATTATACTTTTAATGCTATTTTTGTTTAAAGATCCCCAGACTTTACTGTGTTGGCACCAACATGCACATGTATTTACCAAGGTTTTTGCATATGTTTTGATATTGTTTTCTATTGTCAAAGTCATGGAACTATCACTTTTTGGAGAAAGCACATTCTCTGTCCATATGACTGTACAGGGCTCGGTAACGAAACCAAAAAATTTTTTTGAAGCAAGTGTTTGTCTCAGCCAACCACTTGACTTACAGTATTACAGCCTACAAGCTACAGCACAGCCGCACCATAAGACTAAACTATTGGGACAACTGGGACTATTTTGTTTTTGGTCTGCCAAAGCATCAGTGTGCATTTTTTCTAATTAAGGTAGAAATTTCATGTTAAGTTCCTGAACAATGTCCTCTAAAGGCCTATATGCTGTATATTTTGAGGGCCATGTGAAAAAATCTACATGTTTTTTCATTTTACCCACATATGTTAGGTAGACACTCCCTGCTTGACAACATATTCTGTTTGTTTGTGGGAACAAAAGCAGAAATTATGGAAATGCAGCAATTCAGGGTTATTTCAGTCCTGGCCACAGGCATGACAGGATGCAGGGGATGACGAAGATGATAATTGAGCTTAGTCATCAGACTCAGCTTTATTCAGGTTACAATGCAGTTGTGACAGAGAGCACAACCATGATGTTTTCATCCGTCTACTTGAGCAACACAGGGCTGGGCATCATCAGCTGGGATTTTTAGCACCATCCCTTGAAGCCTCTCTGATCTCACAAAACCTGTAGTCTTCACAAATATTGCAAAACAAGCCTTGAGTTAGATTAGGCTAGTTAAGAGTTGGTTTATTCCACGTCTGGAAAACGGGACCGCAGACAGCAGACTTGTGGGCTGAGTCATCTATCTTACATCATAGTGGACAGGTATTGCAGGACATTTTGTGGTGTCTCAAGCTCATTAAAATCTTTGGGATGTAAACAGTGAAATCATGCAAAGGTGTGTTTAACTTGACCGACACATAAAGAGGAGCCCTGCCACCACAAAGCAGAGGCACTGACCAACGTATCTGACCATTCTCTCTCTCTCTCTCTCTCTCTCTCTCTCTCTCTCTCTTTGAGGAAAAAAGAAAAGGCGAATACCTAAAGGATCAATACGGCAAGCCTGTTAATGGATTTCTTCATCTGTGCCGTTCATTAAAGAACGTGCAAGAGAGAAAAACAAACAGCACACAGAGCTGTAGAGACGGGGAAAGAATGATGGAGAATACTGAGAATGAGAAAGACACATAAACAGAGAGGCGAGTAGCGAGAGTGCAGGTTTCCACAGATATGGATGGTTGGAGGGTCGATCGTTACCCAGACACCGCATGCATGCCTGCCCGCCTGCCTTCGCTGCCTGATTGCCTGGCACACATTTGCATTAGAGTTGAGAGGAGCCGAGCAGAGGAGCACAGCCGGAGAAGTCTTTGATCTCTCATCCTCTGTCTCTTTGATGCACCATGTGGAAACACACCAGCAGATTTGGGAACTAGGAGATGATGTTGGGTGTTAAGTGGATGTGTGTGTGTGTGGATGTTGGCACGTGTGCAAGTGTGATCTCTGCGAGGGAAATGATGTACATCGCGGGAATGACTGTGCAAATCTGTCAAGACCTTGACTGCAGTCCAAATGAGCACATGCACACACATGCCAGCATGTGTTGCCCTATTTTGTCAAAGTCAAGTGCATTCAAGCAGGAGGGGATCAAAAAGCCCCCCTTCACTCCTCAGGATTATCAAACATCACGGCGGCTCTGACAACCACAACTGTCAAGCAACAGATTTCTATCCAACCCCATCACCCCATGCTTTTCTTGGAAAATGTCATTTCACATTCCCGTCTGGGTTAAAATTTGAGGCGGCGCATCAAGATAATCTGTGGATTTTGACTCTGTGCGTATATTGACAACACTGTCTGCCCACCTCTCCTTGTCCGCCTCTCTTCCTCACCCCCTCGTCTCCTCTACTCTTTGCGCCCTCGCCTCTCCTCCTTCCTCTCTTGCACTTCACACCTCTCATCTCCCATCTCCCATCTCTTCTCTCCTCTCACCTCATACTCATCTCTCCTCTTCCCAGCCTGTCAGGATGATTTCAGGCTTGTTGCGTCTGGCCTGACTTAGTGTGGTACGATTGAAGCAGTAATTACAACAGTCTCTGAATAGCTTTTCCTCCCACGGAAAAACCTTGCTACCTATCATCCACAGGCTTAACCCTGCTCTCCATGCTGACATGTAGGGGCCAGACAACGGTTTTGTGTGTAGAAAACCATTAACCCACAATTAAATTACAATTACCATAACAAAGGACGGGTGACATTTAAATCCACCAATCGTGGGGGGGATTAGGAGCAAAGAGCACTTCTCTTGGGATGCGTTATCTTCTAAATATGACAGTGTGGATAAAGGAAATGTGAATTAATCAAATATTACACCGGATCTACCAGTGGTGCAGTTTGGGTAGACTTATCTTCTCTAGGAGTTAAGCTAAAGTGTGTTACAAGGTGTGCCGAAGTAAGCTCAGGTTCAAGAGGACATGAAAGTGTTGCTTTCACTTGTCTTCACCACTTTATATGAGAAGTTAATGATATTCTGTAGTTCAGTGGTTGGACATTCTCATATCACAGCTGGAATAGGATTCAGAAGGAGATGAGGCGAAGAACAGGGGCTTAGTGGTTGGATGACAAAGCTCCCAGCAATTATGTCTGGCACTATTATAGAGAACCAGCTCAGTAAAATAATGACAAAATATGTCGCGTCTGGGTTAGCAAAAGTGATACCTGAGTGGCTGCTGCGTTTAGCCACAAGTGGGCACCAAACCAGAAATAGTCACCTTAAGGTGCCAAATTAAATGTCACAATGGACTGCATGATAACACAAACACGAGCTGGCGGTCATGCTAGCGACTCTGTGAGGTTGTTCTTAAGCTTGGGGCAAAACACTACTGTCACCATGCTAACACACTGCCCCTGACAATGCTAACACGCTGATCTTTAGCAGTTACATTTATCACGTTGTTTGGTAATTAAACAAAAAAAAGCTGAGAAATTTAACACAAAGCCGCAAATGTAAACCTCATGGTGGCGCTATCTGAGAAGACAGGGAAACACCGAAGTCATTAGAATACATCCTCTAGGCTCCATAGGCTATCGAATTTCCCGCCAATCAACTTAAATAGTGGAGGAGATTTTTCGGTCTGGACCAAAGTGGTGGATGGAGCCACACATCTGACACAGCCAGTGTTTCCTAAAGCCTGAGGACCTCCAACATGGCCACTAAAGGATAGTGCTGTGTCACCTGACAGCCCTGTGAGGTGAAACGCTTCCTCGACATTTGGCTCTGACACAGCAGAATGATGTCGGCCTTCAATCGAATATCAAGGTTGTGCTGAAATGAAAGCAATTTGATATAGCCAGAGAGGAGAAAGAGGAAATGAGATTGATGTTGTGAGGAGAATGAGTAGGTGGTCGGATGCGAAGAGGAAGTCAGTCGAGGCAGAAAAGCTGCATACTTGGTGTTTTATGCTGAAATGGCACTCAAGCTTTAACACGATATGAAAGAGATTGCTTTTTCTTAAAGAGAGTGGACCCGTCACTGAACAGTAGAGGAGGAGGGATGAGAGGGCAGTTTAGCCGAAGGGATTACAGGGCTACCAAGAACACATACAACACGTAAAATGTATTTGAACTAAAAAGCAGAATAACTCACTTCATGGGTTTAAAGAGAGCCTGGCCGTAGTTCTGGAAGGTCATGATGAGCTTCAGCTGGGTGCCTCCAGACTTCATTGCTGTTGACGTAAAACAGACAACCCTGCTATTAACAACACATTAACTTAAAGCAAATATAAAGGTTACACCAAAGAAATGGGCTCGAGTCATGGTCTCACAGTCTTTTGGGCTTTGACACAAATTGACCCACTAGAGTTTGGTTTTAGCTAGGCTACATTAAAGATTAGCTAACGTCACAGGCTCGGTATTAGCTAATGGTGTTAGCTAGTTAGCTTCAAAATTCAAACAAGCAAAACTATTGTTCTTAGGTAAGATGATTAAGTCGCTGCTGACTATTTTAGATCATGTTGACTACAGAATAAAATGACTCATTGCCTCAAAGTTGCTGTTTTTACCAGTTTTGGCCTTCTGCTAACAAGTTTGCAAACAATCTGAAAAACTCAAGGCTGCAACAAATCAGCAAGATGAAACAGACATCAGGCAGCAACTAATGGTCTAATGATGAAATCAGAAAACAACAAATTCCTCCAAACCCAGTGTGATGTTTTTTAAATTGTCTGTTTTGTCCAACCAGAAGTCCAAAACCTAAAAATGCTGAATGTGCAATTATATAAAACTGCAACAGCCAGCCAATCCTCACATTTGACAACCTGAAACAAGTGAATGTATGACAATCCTGCTTCATAAGTGACTTAAATTATGATTAATTATTTATCCTTCATTAAACCCTTCATTAAAGTGTTTTCTGAAAACCTTTGCCCCTTAAAAATACGAGTGAAAAACACACTAAGCATGTGAAGCATGATCAGAAACTGGCATGCTCACCAAGCTCCATGGCATAATCTGGAAAATTATCAAACAAGCACGGACATATCCAGCATATTAACCAAGCAGAAATGAGGGCTGAGTAGGTTCTCATTGGCCATAATAATCAAACTGTTGTTTCCTTTTCTGTTTTCTGTTGATCAGTTCATTAAGAGACTAATCGTTTCACTCACATAAACACATCTGATATCGATCGGTCAGTGTCATATGAGGAGCGGAGAGTGCCTAAAGCTCAGAGATAAGACACTGAGTCAGATACACGTGACACAACAGGACAATATTCTGTTTATATGATCTCAGACGTAACGCTGACTGACACTGATTTTACAGACATGCCACTGCACACCTGAAGCCTGAACCATCTATTTCCTCTGCCATGTTGGTGAGGTGCTGTGCTGTGTGTGCAAGCTTGCACATGTGCGTAGATGTGTGTTTGTGAGCCTGTGCGTGTGTGTGTGCTTGTGCTTTGAGTGCTGATGTCACAGTGTTTGTTTGATGGGAAGGGAGAGTGAGGGGGGTGAAGGACAGCCAGCGCTCGCCCGACGCTCTCTGTTCCTCTGCTGTTTACTCTCTCTGTGTATTCTCTGGAGGGTCCATCTCTCTCTCCCTCTCTGTCTCTTTGTGTTTCTATTCATCCTCCGATCCTTCATGTTTCCTCCCTTTTGTACATGATAATGCAGTCTAAAGGCACTCATGGGACTGGGCTCAGTGCTGGTGCGAGGACTATACGGGGCTAAAATACAACGAAATTCACATAACAAAGAGCCGAGCGGCCTCTGTGCCTGTTCTTTTTCATTTTTTTTTTCAACTGATCGATTGAAAGCAGTGTTTTGGTGGCCTTTAGCCAAAGAACAACCTGCTCAATCAATGCTCTCATTTATTTTTACATACAGGGATCGTGGGGACAAGCAAGCATTTCCAAAGAAAAGAATTACAAGTGAAAAGACCAGCGTCTGCCCGACCTCACCTGCTGCTGCGTGAGGCTGGAGACATTTTAAATAAGGGTAAATTTAACTGTAATTACTAGGATCTCATGCATTCAGAGTAACTGTATACAGGGACCATGAATATAACGTTTCACTTCGCTCCACTCACGGTAAGCAAGGCGCATTTGTCCAGACTTCAAGTAGAGAAAGTGTTTACCCCGTCTCTTATGGAGCTGTGCGCTGCAGCCACCAAAATTACAGACTTTCACTGTAATCTGTAACAACATTGATCATATCTGCTGTTTTTGCACGCTATGTCTTCATTGATGAACGCTGATCAAAAGAGGTTACAGAGTATAATGCATCCAAGCGCTCCTATCCTTAAGTTTAGATAATAAGCGACTGCTATTGCCTTCTATTGGTATTCTGCTCCAGGCCTGTGTTAAGGCTCTGTAATTACTGAGCCACCATGTATTTAGCTGGCTAGAGACGCTGAGAACTGCTTCCTCTATCCACCCAGCCTGAGAGACAGAAAGCAAGAAAGGAGAGAAAGCAAGAGGGAGAAAATTAGAGAACATCTGGAGTAGAAAGAGAGAAAAGAAAGACCAAAATTCTTCCTTCAGAGTCTGGGCAGAGATGCTAGTTTTATAAACAGCTAATCCGACTCCCAGATAAGCACTTAATCGTCGCTATAGGCCAGTTACAGTTTTGTCATTGGCAGGCGAACCTGAAATCTGCAATCACTTTGTACAGCGAGCGCAAGATGGGCGACCTTGAGTCGACAAGCACTCTTGGAATGTGGGAGCGGGACAGAGCCAAAAAGAAAGACAATACACCCAAAAAGGGGGAAAAAAAGCAGAAATAGACTCTACATAATGGGCCCAGCATGGATTATCACCTCTGTCAGGTATCTACTTGCAGCAAAGGCTTTGCAGCTTTGTGCAGAAAGCTCGATTTAGTGCGCGCTTGTCAATCAAATAAAAAAGAGCCGCAGCGTTTGATACGGATCAAACCGCGGTGTGTGGCTGCGTCGACATCAGGTGACGCCTCGGCCTTGATGTATTCTGCTGTGACGCTTTGTAGGGACACACGAGAGAAGATTGAGCTGTTTCATTATTCCCTCTACTTTGTAAGGCAGGAGTGTGCAGGCTGATCATATTCAGCGCTGGCGTGCGAGAGCCTGCAGCTGACTTCCATCTCCGGTCATACTTGTGTGTGTGTGTGTGTGTGTGTGTGTGTGTGTGTGTATTCACATTGACAGTGCCTGGAGCAGCAAGGAGCACAATTGTCCATCACTTAGGACTCTTAACAGGTAGATCCAGTTAGATTAGAGCCACACGTTCCTCTTTGGTGCACCGTTAGACACTCTGTGTTGCCAGACTGGGATGTTTCCACCCAATCAGGCTTCTTCTTATTTGACTGGACGGCTTAAATTTGCTTTGGTGGCTTGTGATAATTTGTGCTACTTTGTACCATTTGGATGGTTTCTCCAACAAAAAACCTTTAGACTAACAAACTTATGACTAACAAAAACAAATGTCATTTCAGTTTCACTTTTCCTTTTACTGTAATCTACAACCATTACTGCAACCGTTGTTTTGAGTACATCTATTTAAACTAATAAAGGTATTTGTCTGACAAAACTTATTAAGTTTATTAAGATCGAATGTGTACTGTTGTCTAGATGCAGGTATTTGGGACAAATGTCTGTATCTGTGTGTCATCTTCTGAACTACAGAAATATTATGGCGACTTTTTAAACTTTGACCTCAGTGCGGCACACAGACACCCAGCCAATAACGGCACAGGTTTAATCTACAAATACAACCAATATGTGTCTCCATCAGTAGACAAGCAGCCTGTCCAAGTGACCTTTATGAAGATCCCTACTAGCTTGTTTATAATAGGTCTTGAAAGGTGGGCAAACTATTCAACCTCCAGCTAATGTGCTACAGCAGCACGACCACAGCATGATCATCGTAAACCTCAACAGTCCAACCAAAGCATGAACAGTTTTCTGCTGTTTCAGTTTGGTATCTTCAGAGTTAAGTGTATTTCTAACCCTCCACCTCTGCACTGAAGCCCTCCTGCTGGCTGCTGCATCCCTCTGCCTCCTCATGACTCACCGACGCTGGTGATCCTCTGGGTGACCAGGTCCTTCAGGAGAGCGTCGATGACCGGGTTGTGTCTAGAGTACAGCTCATATCGATTAATCCCAATGTGGAAGCGGAGCCAGTTGGGGTAGGAATCGGCCGTCAACTCCCCCGTTGGGCTGAACTCATCCATGTTGCCTTCAGTATTCCTGGGTGAGGGGAGGAAGGGGGTGGGGGAGGGGGGGAGAAAGAGGATTGTCAGGTTTTCATGTAAAGAGTGGCAGGTGTTGTGCAACAGCCCATGGGCACAGATGCAGAGTCACAATAATGTGATTGCACAGAACCAAACTATAAGCCCTTTAATGTGATCTTTAGTAGTATTAATAAAATGTTTATTTATCAACACTTTACCATGCCTGATCCTCTGCTGCTTTGGGGTCAAATCTGATGTCCGTGTTGACGTTGAACAGCGTGTCCTCGTCTGTGAGCGGTAGCACGGATCTTTTATATAAGGGATGGTCATAGAGAGCCGACAACCTTGAACCCTTAACCGGCATGTTCTTGGTCACCGTGGCGTCCTGGATGAACTGCCTCTTCCTGTCACCACGCTGGCCGTGATGCTCCAGCCTCCTGGACGTCTGCGTTTTGTCGCCTGCAACCGGGATCCTTTCCAGGGAGTGGGAGGAAACGTTGGAGCTGGGCTCGTTGCTGAAGTCCTGGAGGATCCGCAGGGTGTGCTTGTTAGGCCAGCCCTGCTTCCCCCAGCTCTGAGGCTCCTCGCTCGGCGTGTGCGAGCAGGAGCAGCCGCTGTTGCTGTGCCTCTCCAGCTTGGGTAGCAAGTCTATCATTATGTGCATCGAGCATGCAATGAGGAACACCATGAGGATCAAAAACCGGAATTTGCGCAGGAGGATCATCTTCATGGTCTCCCTTTTGAGCAGATGTGAGTATTTACTGCAAATGATCAGCACGCAGATGAACAGGCTGACTACATCGCTGATGATGTTTATTAGACTGGACGCCAATCTAATGAAATATACATTAAACACGTAGGACCCATCTTCACTTGCCGTCTTGAGTAAAGGATTCAGTGTTCAGCCTTTTGTATTCTCAACATCAGAGTCCTGTTTTACTCGCGCGGGTGTCCTGGCGACGTTTCAGAGGCGCAAAATCATCCGCAAGCGTCCAGGTAAAGCAGGTCGGGTCGGCTCAGACCAGCGGTCGATTTGCGCAAGCCACATCCTCTTCACGCTGCCGCTCTCCCCTCTCCTGCCGACCACCAAATGTTTGAGACGGAAGGCAGAGCAGTAGACGAGTAAGATCCAACAGCAGCGGTGACACGCGGGGGGAACGATCCGTTAAACGTGCGTGTCCAAGAGGTTCGAGGGCGCGCATCGGTCTCACCATCCAGCCTCGATCCTATGCGGGGAGGAGCAGATCAGACAGGCTGGGACTTCAGCACGGGGGAAAAGTGTACGGGAAGTGCAGCTCTTCACATTTAAATGTTTTTTTTGTTTGGTTTTTTTATTTCAGGGAAAGTCCCCGAAAAGTAGTGCTCTCATCCACCTCAGTGATCCAGAGTGCGTAATTCTGTCACGTCGAGTCCCGAGTAATCACCCGAGGCGAGCCAGCGGAATAAATCGCACAGGTAACTGGAGACAGGAATCCTCCCGCAGGGCCAGGCAACCTCGAGCAGTACGGCGGGATAAGAGAATTCACCTCTTGTAGCATGTGTGAATCTGGGTGGGTGTGTTAAATATGATGATGAAGCCAAGACTAGATCCTGCCTTTGCGCAGCGTCACTGTGCGCAGATTGGCTGAGGAGAGAGAGAGAGAGAGAGAGAGAGAGAGAGAGAGAGAGAGAGAGAGAGAGAGAGAGAGAGAGAGAGAGAGAGACCACTTGGAATAAATCCTCCCTGCACATCCCGGCTGCGCAAGAAGAGGGCGCCTTTCCACAGGCCTGTATTCAGCCGAGGCTCACACGCAGCAGCAAAGAGGACTTTTTTTCCTCTTCTGAAATTCATCTGCTGGAATTCCTCAGAAATGTCTCCTCCGAGACGGCAGTCAATCCATCGATGATACATTAGACAGGCCTATTAGACCGCTCATCAGTCTGAGGATCCACTTCCATCCTGCACTGCTGCCACTCAGCTGCAATCACATCTTCAATAATGTTGAAAGGCTGCATGAAATGAAAACCTCTGAGCCCTGTGCCTTTTAAGAGAAACAAAAAAAAGGACTCATACAGTGGAGAAATAAACTGGCTGCACACTTTTCTGCTGCTCCAACCTCTAACCTACATACACCACACGGAGCACACACACCAAATTTCCAATATCCAGTCAGTGCACTAATGTGTCTTTTTTTTACAGCTAATTAGCACAGCATTATGGCTGCATCCTTGCATCCTAGTGGCTATAAACAGGCAGGAGAGACAAGGTAATAAACTGCTTGCATTTCATAGCATGGCATATATGAGTAACTGATCACGCTGTCTGTGATTACCTCTCTAGATTAGTTTATAATTAAAAAGAGCCCAGAGAGGGAGGGAGGGAGGGAGGGAGGGAGGGAGGGAGGGAGATGGCGCTTGCACCAGCACAGAATAGATTCACATGAGAAGAGTGGAGACAGCTTAAGATAGGCTCTATGGGGGGATTTACCCAGTGGAACAAAACATTAGTTGTGAATCTTAATGAAGTTGATATACAGGCGAAATTAAAACAGCAGCAGAGAGATCCTTGCTAATCTGAAACTCACAACTAAATTGTCTGTGTGTGTGTGGATGTGTATTACTCACATTGTGGAGACATAAAATCCTTATAGGGACAAAACGCAAGTCCCCATCATGTAAATTAGGGCTGCGACTAACTGGCGATTAATCTGTCAATTGTTTTCTCGTTTAATTGTTTGGTCTATAAAATGTCAGGAAACGGTGAACAATATCGATCAGTGTTTCCCAAAGCCCAAAATGACGTCTTCAAGTGTCTGATTTTGTCCACAACCCAAAGATATTCAGATTACTGTCATCAAGGAGCAAAGAAACTAGAAAATATTCATATTTAAGAAGCTGGAATCAGATCATTTTAAGGGTTTTTTTTTCCTTAAAAATGACTCAAACTGATTAATAAATTAGCAAAATAGTTGGTTTTAATTTAATAGTTGACAACTAATTGATGAATCATTGCAGCTCAAATGTAATTCATTAAAGTTTAGGGTGAAGGCTTGGATTAAGGTTAAGGTTCGCTTTAGGGAAGTTGTCAGGGTAAGTCCAGAGAGGAGCATCAGGTGTCGTTCAGGAAACCACACATTGTCCATTGTGTTAGACATAGAGAGAAGGTTGTTGTGTTGTCACACTGGAAGAATCCGCCTGTTTCTCCAAATGACTGTGTAATGGAGGGTTTACATGCATAAGATACACTGACCGCTGACATTTTGGGGCCCTTTGACAGTGACTAATTCCCAACAAAGCAAAAAGGTCCATCAGATGGCCTCCTCTGGTGTTTGATGTCAGTGATAGTGCGAGTGCGGAAGACAAAGTGATGCTTGTTGCCCGTCCAAATCTCACACCAGCCACTGTAGCCTGTGGTCCACTAGCCCGAGGTGAAACAAGCACAGATGAATGTGTATTGATGTCAGTCAGACATGGATCACAGCAGTCGATGGGTCAATGGTTCCTCACAAGGCCTGTCTTGTGCAATCGTAGCTGAGCTTTTTCATGAGGGATCAACAGACGGACTGCGCGATTCTCCCGCTCTGTGGCTGTCAACACATTTTTTTTTTTACTCTCATTTTACGTGCTGTCAAATGACATTAGCGCCTCAGATCTGGTAATAGAAGTGGACTGTTGTGAGATGACAATTTGCAACTCCAAATTAATAATCTCACTCTATTACTGAGCAGAAAAGCAAGCTGTCATGACAGTGCATGAAAACAACAAATCCGCAGACAAAAGGATCCAACTCGGGGATTTCAAGTGTCGAATTTCTCCCTTTTGTCTACAGCGGTCATATTTTCTGCGACCAGGCCTTTTCGACGGAGATCGTCCTGATCACAATCTGTCAGACAACAGGCTGATTGAGAAACACCATCCTTCGATAGCCCATGTGACAACAGTATTAAAAGCACCCAGACCTTGCACAGACAAGATCGGGAGGAGGAGGAGGAGGAGGAGGGCAGGGCATCCTAACAGATAGCTGACTACAGCACAGGTCGTAAATACACAAGATTTATGTCCCCTACACCTCACAGTGTCTCTGAGCGAGATAGCACAGGGGATAGCAAGATAGCACTATCCGTGTTCCTATCTGCACTAGTGAAGGGTGAGGTCTGCCACTGTGCAAAGTCTAGAAAATAGATTCAGGCAGGCGGTGATTCAAGTCAATATGAAAAGTGACATGTTCATATTGTTAGCAGATATCTCATATCATAACACACCTCTATTTATTGTAAAAAGTGAACGACAGCGTTGTCCCTTCATCGTTCTATGTCAAAATATCTTCTTTTTGCAGCTTTTTCCCTGGATTGTTTTCATCCTTAACAGCGATTTCAAAGCCTGCTAGATTACATTACTAATGTTTGGTTGCATCCCAGTTTATTAATTTCGAAGAATCAGGAAGTTGTGACACCCCAGTGCATTTTTTTTACTCTTAAAAACTTATGTCTCATTTTAACGTCCTGTCTCAAGCTGGAGTGCATCATAAGTCACGTGGACGTTTTTTTCATAATGCAGAAGTATTATAACAACATGCAGCTGTCTGGTGGGTTCAGTTGTTAATACATGGTTAGAGTTATTGTACGATTTTTGTTGTAACAACGGGGCAAATTGTAAACGGCTTGCGAAATGCACATTGAGTTAAAATGAAATGGGAAAGTCACCCTGAAGCTGCGTGGAAATAAAATGCTGACTGTTGTTTATTATGGGAGGAAAAGAAAGTGAGGGCAGGTGGGATGGTGTACCGAGGCGGGACCTCTCTGCCTCACATCCCTCCACTGTTTCTGCCATTCATGCATCGCTCTGTATCACCAGCGTTCCATATGTATTGTCTGAGTAAATTCATTTGTCTGTATTTGCCCTTGGCGTGACCAGGGCTTAGTGGGGAACAAGACTAATTTCCATCCCTGAGCAGCGCCGCACTCACTGCATCTGATACGGCACATTTGAATGGATATTACAGATAACAATGCCCTCTGTTGGCCCCAATAAGCCTCACGCCGCTCTCGCTGCTCCTCCGTCTCCTCGACCCTCCTCCTCCTCCTCCTCCTCCTCCTCCTCTGCTTCTTTCAGCCCCTCCTAAACTCCATTTACAGTTGCTCAGTTCAGAAGCCAGATGTGTAAATACAGACACATTTAAACTGTCATGATAATCACTGCTGTAAAAACAATCACAATCACAGGAGACCTGGTGACATTTTGAAATCACAGACTTGCTTCCGAATCGCTGTCACCCAAAGCGGCGCTTCTTTTAATTTCACTGCGTGGCTCCTCTTGATACTGTTTGTATTCTTTCGTTACCCCTTTTCAACTATTTACTGATCATGTTTGAATGAAGGATGCGCTTTTGTTTACGCAATTATCACTTGTGGGTGTCAGCACAAAGCAAGGTTGACATTCTGCTTGATTGCATATTAGGGATGTGCGGGAGAGATGTGTGTTCTCTTTGTCATCATTACTTTGTTCTTACTTGCAGAAGGATGGAAGTTGGTGATAAAAATAATTGGCATCTCATTTAGAAGAAATGTAATATTCATAGAGAATTCACTCTTCCTCAAGATGATGCCTGGGGCCTTAAAAAAAGACATCTTGGCAGCTCTTTACAGATCAGTAGCTTTACACCAGTATTAGTGTATCTATAAAATATACTACGTACTCCTTCATGAATAATCATGGGTAAATTAAAGTGGGCTGTTTTGCTTTCATTAGTATAATCACAATCAGTGAGCTGACAACTAAAGCTACCTGTAGCCCATATATTATGGCAGTGCAATATAAATGGTGGACAGTTTCCAAAAAAAGTACTGTAAATAAAATGTAAAAGTGAAACTCAAATAAGCAGGTTTTCCTCTGAGGTGTAAAAACACCTGTGAGCTATCACGAAACCCACAATTAACATGACTAAAAGCCTGCAGTACAGCTATGCTAGCAGCTTGATGAGGCTGTATTTAGCGCTGCTTTGAGCAGGGCAACAATGACAATGTCAACATGCTGATGATAAGCGTGTTCATCATGTTCACCATATGAGGTTAATATGTTAGCATGCTAACACTTGCAAATTAGCACAGAGGCTGATGGGAATGTTATTAGCTGAGCAGTTATTTGGTCATAAAGCAAACTGTTATTACAATTCATCCATAGACGGTTATGAATATACTAAATGTAATTGAAATCGATCCAATTGTTGTTCAGACTCCCATCCACATGCCATCCTCATGGTGCCATGATTCAGATTTATTCTGTGGGGATCATGGATATCTGTACCAAACTTAACGGAAATCCATTAGTCCATCCAATAGTCACTACTACTCCCCAAAGTAGTAGGATTCATTATCTGGAAACCACAAATCTCTACACAATTTTTGTGCCAATCGATCAATAGATGTTGAGATATTTCACAGGAGAAGTGAAAATTCTGTCCCGCTGGCGGCACCAGGATCATTCTCTGGAGACCATGAACATTACCATTCCCAGAGCCATGCTGCTAGCGTGGCTTAAAACCGAGGCTGATTAAAACTGAGGTGACATTTCCTAAAGGTTTGACTTCCAGCTGTACAGCATTCCAAACCTGGCCATAAGACAGCTGCAATAACTTCCTTATTCCTGTCATATCAGCATCCAGGAAAGTGATTTACAACATCTAAACATTTAAAACAGAAGGTGGTCCTGTGCACTAAAGCTGCCCAAAATATACTGAATATCCAGAAGGAAGGAAAGGAGGGAAAGGATGCCTGTTCCCCCTCGAATCAGGACTCTTAAGTGGTGATACAGGCTCCCCAGGGTCATCTCTTAAAACATCTTAAAAGCCCAGACTGTCTGTGGCTATAATAAGATGTTATTGAGAAGAATCTCCTGACCCTGTCTGCCTCCCTCTGCTATCAGACTGTGGCTCTGACTCTCCTTGCTGCTCCACCTTGGGGTTATTTTTAAGTCTGTTTGGGAGGCACACGGTCAGCACTATACTTACCCAGGTATATGTCATGTTTGGCTCGTGTGTGTTAATTCAAACTCTGAGGTGTGTACAGCCTCCTGTGGAGAGGGAGAGAAAGACGAGCACTGTGTAAATGAGTGTTTGGGGTTTGTGCGGGAGTGTGTGTGTGTGTGTGTGTGTGTGTGTGTGTGTGTGTGTGTGTGTGTGTGTGTGTGTGTGTGTGTGTGTGTGTGTGTGTGTGTGCCTGTGGGTGGATACCTGGGTCACTAGGTGCAGTGATCAGGGTGTTTTGGGGCAGCAGCATCCAACCAGAGGCCCTTGCTGTGTTTGCCCTGCTGGCTGCCCTGTAATCCTATAATTAGAGGTTGGGCGGACCACTTTAATGATGGCTGGCTTGGATGGATGAGTGTTCCTGTTTGGATCATTTCGGAGCGTGTGTTTATTTTAGAGTGTGGCACCGCTGACCGCCAGGCCTCCTCAGCATGGCGCTCGCTGCTCAGGTCCAGATATAGCAGCGACCCTCAGCACCCTCCCCGACCCTCCACAAATAACAGTCATCTGTGCTAAATTTGTGAACTTTCACTCTGATTGCCTGTGATGCTCCCTGACCTGGAGGCCAATCTTTGACAATATGCTGTGTCCTGAAGAGACTGGAGCATTTTAAAGGAGTAATTCAACATGCTGGGAAAAGCACATGTTTGCTGTTTGCTGTATGAGATGATTGATACCACTCTCATGCTTAAGTTAATAAGACGCTACCAGTCTTTATGCTATTTAAAGCATAAAGACTCAAAAGCTCTTGTTTGTTTAATCCTGACAAACTGTGGTTTAGCTGAGGTGATGTGCTTCCTGAAGTAAAAAAGACTCCAGACTTGTACGGATTAAATAAACAATGTAGAGCTGTAGAGGTGCTAGTAGACAGTTATTTTATTCACTTTCAGATTATTGTTTTTGTTTGGGTGCCTCTATTGAGAATTGCCTCAAATTCTATTATTACAAGTGTAATATCTTCAGACTTGTTTGGACAAAAAAGCAGTCTGAAGATGTCAGCTTGGGTTTGGCGACATGTGATGGACAATTTTCACTTTAAAATCTTCCTTTATACATGCAGATTTATCTGTACTGAAAATAGTGAATTCTACTCTAATTTGAAACATGAGTCAAAGTGTCAGCAGTGCTACATTTCATTTTTAGGTGCTTCCTCCCATCCCTGCTAAACTGCTTCACTCTCATCTTTTTCTCTCAGAACATTATTTTTCCATGTGCCCGCATATTCAGTTTCAAGCAAATGTTTGAATTAATCACCGTAACCATCATTTGAGTCAGAAACATTCTTATCTTGTGACATGCTTCTTTTGCTAAACAAATGTCTGCTCTCTCTCTGCTTTTATATGGCCCCTTTTACAGATGCAATCTCACAAAAACATTTATATTAGAACATTTTATGGGTTTAGTGCAGACTGCCTTCACAAGTGGAGCCTGTGCTGCAAGGTCCTGTTGGGACCTGAAAAGGATATTAACATCTTGATGGCTTGAAAACACTGAAATCTCACTATTAATCCAGCTGTCTGCTCAGCAGAGACATGTTTGGGTTACTAAATGCAGTGGGAGTGGAGGAATCGCTCTGCAGTAAATCTCAACAGTTATGACAGCCGAGCTAAAATAGAGCTAAATGGAGACAGATCCTGAAGTCGTTAAGTAATAATGAGAGAGAAAAAGAGATATCTCAAAGATTTGACTCAGGGCCAACACCATTAGGAGAATGATATATGAACCTATTCCATTCGGGATCTTTACACATGGTGGACAATGCACACACACATGCATGCACACACTAACTTGCCCGTACCAGCGGTTCTCTGTAGACGCCTCAAGCTCCCACACAAATGCACCTGTCTCCTGCCTGCTGACTTTGCAACTCTTGCCTCCCTCTTCTTAGTTTGTCTCCGCCTCATCTCTTTCTTCTCCTCTTTTCAAAACACTCCCAGCTGTACACCTGCCACGGGGCTCCTCTCCTCTCATTATGTTCTTAACTCTCCTTTCGCTCATATCATCTCATCCCTGCTCGTCTCTTCCTTTCGCTCGTCTCCTCACTGTTGCTGTCAAGAAAGTCCCATCACTATAAGCCAAAAACACAAAATGTCTACATAAACGCGAGCTTTGTAAGAGGCAGTGGGCTCTACTTTGCAACGCTGCCCCGGCTTCTCAGTGTGTTGCTCATGTGGGTGTGTGCTCTCGCATGCATATGGCTGTGTGGGAGGGTGACCAGTCACAGTGACACAGTGAAAGAGGCACTTGTCTTTGTTTTTCTGCTGGAGGTACAAGTCTGGCTTTAGACTCACACACAGTGTGGAGCCACAAAGCTTCCACAAAGCCACAAAACTGCAGTTAGGGAGATTTCGGTGTGTAAAGTGTATTTTGAGGATATTGTTCCAGCAAGTTATTGTGCTTCTGGGTCATAAAATCTATACAAAAACACTTAACAATTTTTTTATATTGTAGCCTCGTTTATGATCCATTTTATCGGTCTGTCCAACCAAACAGCCACTCGGTGATGAATTGATCAACAATGCACCATTCATTCAAAGGTCTGTGTCACTGCCAACATTTTTATCTGAGTAGGCTGGCTTGCTGTTGCATCAAGATAAACTTGTGTTACAGCGTCTTGTTGTAGGAAACTCCAGTTTGTGAGAAGAAAGAGACTTGTGTTCTTTGTTACAGTAACTCACAAGGTCACTAGACCAGTTTTGTGTACAGTAAGTAAGGAGTGACTTGGCAACAAATCTGACAGCAGTCCAGCGATCAGGAGTGAAGCTGCCTGTAAACTCCATGCTGCTTGTCGGATGGTCGAACAGCTTCGGAAAACATCCGCCCCCCGACATGTTTCCGATGTTATAGTAGAAGTGTGTGCTCGACCATTTCTGTACTTCACACAGTGATTGGCCAGAGGTGAGAAAATAAGCTGGAGTTTGAAGTTGTCTCATTTGCTCTCTTTTTTCATTACTTTTATATGAACAAACAAGCGCGACACTATGAATGTCTTCCAGGAGACACCGCAAATGTGTCCTCTTCCCCACATTTAAACTTTATTCACTCACCTTCAAGTGTGGCCCATTTGGAGCAGGCATAATTAACACTTCATTTCTGACTCGATAGGAAAACATATCATAAAAAACTGCTTCTTCCCTAAGGCTCTGCATTTGCAGGTCTTATAGTGTGAATAATTGTAATGTCTGACTGTGTGAATAATTCAGTTTTGCGTTTCCTTCCACAGTCTTTGTTGGTAATGTCTCTTCAGTATCACAGTAAATAGGTTACGATTTTACCTGCTGGTTAAGCCTGTCTGTCAGCTAAGGCTGAGTCTACAGCCATGCTGGCAGCTTTGTGAGGCTGTACTTAGGCGCAGTGCTACTTTGAGCTAAATGCTAACATGCTCAAAATGACAACGCTAACAAGCTGATGTTTGGCAAGGGATAGCAGGGCTATTATTCACTTTGAGAACCATCTTAGTTCAATGTGTTAGCTGCAATGTAACATTTGCAAATTAGCAGTAAACACAAAATAAAGTTAAATAAATTTGACCTGATAATGGCAGTGGAGGAAAAGTCAAAAGAAGTTATTATTGCTCATCCATTGGGGAACATGAATGTCTTTACAAATGTAATTCCAGTCCATCCAATAGTTGTTGAGAAATATTCAGTTTGGACCAAAGTGGTGGACCAAGCAGCCAGCACTGGCAACACCACTGTCATCCCCTGAGTCATGCTGCAAGCACAGCCAAAAACAACTGGTGATGGTTTACACAATTTGAATCATGAAGACGTGACACCAATGCCATTCAAGTTTTGATTTTAAAGCCTTAAAAGGCAAAGTAATCCATTCAATGTATGACTGAAATGACAGGAATGTGGAGAAGCATCAGCCTTGGCGGATGTTTGCTCCCTAGTTTCAGTTAAAATTCTTCGGTGTTGCTGTTTCTCCTTTTGCTTTGTCAGGCATTTGGCAATCTCATTTTTGAAAGCTGTTGTATAAGTAAAAATATGAAATATGAAATGTTAGAATTGAGTGTGTTAAAGAGACACACAGAGCAGTGACAGAGTGAAAGGGCAACGTAAATGTGAAAGACACAGGTTGCATTTCTGACATCAACAGAGTGTTAGATGCCCATCTATATTCACGAAAATCAAAAGGTCAGAGTGTTGTTCTGACATTCTCTACACCTCTGGAGCTCATATCCCCCCAGCCGGGTCATGGAAATGTTATTGTAACAGAGATGATAGCTGGACGGAGCCCAGTATGGCGCGGGAAGTGTGTATCCTGAATGGAGTTTCCATGAGATTCGGAGAGGCTTGACCTTTCAGTGATAGCCTCAATGTGAGGTACTTTCCCTCAGGGTAAAAAGAAAAGACGCGTCTGCTGTTTTCCTCCCCTCAATGGGTGCTTTATTGAACGGGGGAGCGAGAGAAAGAAGGGCATCTGTTTCTCCTCAACTTTCCTTATCGAATGCCAGGCGATAAAGTCTGACCCTCATCAATTCCTCAAACCTTGGCCAGCGGACAGATTGTTCTTCCTTTTATAGAAATAGTCTCACCATGCAAATGCATTCGGAACGGCAAGTGTATTAAAAATTTACACCATTCAGGGTATGGGACATGTTCCAATGTACTCCCTAATGCTGGGTGATATGAGCCATGAAACATGCATGCCTTTATAGCTGAGCTTTGTGCATCCATAATTGTATTTTTTTTAGGATTTTACAGCATTTTGCTTTATGACTTCTGCTGCAGTATAGACAGAGGAGGATACGACCAGTTAGACAAACCCTGAAGTATTATTGCCTCATAAAACAAACCACCCAACTCTTTTCCTGCTAACACGATCAAATGTACAGTGCATGCCAGACCTGTGTTGCCATTCAAAGGACATATTGATTTAGCTTTACACAAAACCACTCCTGTCTTATTTCCCTCAAGACTGGAGTGACTAAAGCTGCCGCTGCTCATGTTGTAGATATTGAGCTGTTACTCTTAATGGATCAACACACTCAGGAGCACACCTTTGGCTTCATCCTGTTAACCCGCAGCACATGTCACCTGTGAAAAATGCTAATTTCTCACAGTGATAACAGCTATTTTCTCTTTGAAACGGTTTCTGGTGCTGGAGGTGCTGAATGAAGAACCATGTAATCCTTCAATTGAATTCAAGACACAAGAAAGGTTTTCACATGACAGCAGCAAAATGTAAAGGAGCTTTGAAATGAAACTCTGGTGAATTAGTTGTGCTCATAATGTTTTACTTAATCCCATTCAGTTCAACACAAAGGCCGCACAAACTGGCACTGGAGTCAGTTTCTGTCTCTCTGCCTTCCCTCTCGTCTCTTCTTCCCTCCACTTTTTCTTCCCGGTCCCTCTAAAAACAGAGGCTCAGTGTCTTTGTGCGTAAAGACAAAAGCTCTGTTGTAATAGGTGGTGGTTTGCGGCGGCCAGGGCAGGTGGCCGGCCTTGATTGCATTAGACTGATGACGAACTTGAAACGCAAACAGGAGAAGAAAATGGCAGAGGGTTTGCTTCCTGCCACCTGCCAGCAGTTTCCCAGAAAAAAAAAAAAACCTCTGTAATATGTGAGGACGGTATGAGGGAGGGGATAGAGGTGGGATTAAAGGTGCAGAGGGAGAATCGAGTCAGATGAAGCTGTGAGATAGACATGATGGTGGTAATATCAGAGCTCGAGAGAACATGAAGGGAAAAAAGATGAATTCAGTATCAGCATCTCAAAATCCTTTATTCTGACATCAAATGGTAACACATCCCGACGCTAATTTCCCTCTGAACACAAAACAAGCATTAAAGCCTCAGTTCTCTGTTTCCCCCAGATTACAGTGCCTCGGTGTATCTCAATGATTTCTCTCTATCTGATTCCCTGTTGTCTGAGCTCCCACCTGCCTGCCTGGGCTTTTTTGCTGGAGCTTCGTTGAGCCCTCAGAGCAGCTTAATACCTGTGGCTGATCTTAAACCGGTAAAAGCTTTCTTTCAGGCCTCCCGCCGCATCTCATTTCCTTCCACTGACGGTTTGTCACTGGCAAGATGCAAGCGGAACACTACAATGCAGAGGATGAAGCGAGGGTGGTTCAGATGGGTTACTGTGAGCCACCAAGGTCTTGGACTCTGTGTAGTACAAGGACAGACAGATTCAAGCTCTTCTTTTGAATCCCAAGTGATCCCAAAGAGCAGCAGCTGAGACCAAGGTCGCTCTGACTGTTTGGATGATTGTGCGGACATCTATATATCAACGGTAGCACGTAACAATGGCGGCAGAACTCTTTGTACTCCGTCGGCCCAGATACGGACGACTCTCGCAATCACCGAAAAAATAGGGATGAGGTTGAAATGGTTCTCGACAGGGCTCATGTTTGCTGCTTGTTTGTTGAACAGAATAGATTCAGAGCCCTGTTGTGTTCTATGCTGCAGAATTTCAAAGAGGCTTGAACTCAAAGGAAGTGCCTACAGCGCCCAGCGTGTCTCAGAGCCAGGGTAAATACGAAGGAAAGCCAGCTGATTTGTAACAGCACTCACCTAAATGGATACCACTAGCTACCACTGAAAAGCAGAGTCTGGGTGCAATGATAAATTCAAACCAAGCGTAGATGTACTCTGTGGCCAGTGATCACAATCAAGCCCAAAGACACTAATACCCCCTGTCTCTATCTGTATTTCAGTCCATTTTAGATTAAGGTAAGCAAAGGAAAACAATTCAGGGCCTCTGAATAGTCGCGGTCAAATGGGGCTAAAAAAGTAAATTGGATTAGTAGTCTTCAATCATTCAATCCCACTATTGATCCCCAGCCAGAGGAAATATCTGGAGGGCTGCTGCAGTATCCAAAGTGGGATTGATTGGGAAAATGGGACGGACAGGAGCTGATTTAGTTGATGCATCCAATCACTTTTAAGCTCCACAAACACACTGTAGCCTCTGAGCTCTGTTCAATCCTGAAACACACACAGGCTCCAAAATACATTTAAAGCAAGATTAGGTAACTTTTGAAATTCATTCATTCTCTCAAAAATGAGAAGATGATCGTGTAACCTTGGTCAATTCATTATCCTCATGAGTTTTGTCCCCACAGCCTTACTTTGACCGGTAGCTTATGATGACTAATGTTAGCTAATGTTGAAAAACACATTTATGAGGGAGATGGCTACAGAAGAAATGCCACCCCCAGGAACTCCAGAGTCTTAATTACATGTTGCGTGTCCTCCACTGGCTTGCTAACCGTCGCCACTGTTAAGCCTACATTCAAGACTCAGATGGGTTTAGTTCAGGAGGGTGTGCGAAGGGAGAGATTTGACTGTGAGGCAGAGATTTGCAGGGTATCCTGTGCAGTCTGTTGATGGTCAGTAAATACCTCTGAACTGTAGGCTGTCTGCTTGTTAAACCACATGTCTCATTTTCTATTTGTGCACCTAAACACAGACTATGTTCAAAGGTACTTTTAGTAATGAAATGAGCAACACAGCTCTAAGTTTTGCTGTGAAGTAATTAGTATTTCTGTTGTTCCTAATGCTGATAATTCAGCAGACACTCATAATTCGCCCCCACCAACACCACCACATCTGCTGAGACTAATATATCACCACTCAGCCGTGTGGTTTACAGTGCTGCCTTTAGCATGAAATGCAGCACCGCCGGGATCAATAAAACTCTCACATGCTGAAATATATGTCGATTTCTCAGCACCTCCCAGAATCTGTCTCCCAAATATAGCAGAGTGATATGCAAGTTTAGGAAAAGAGAGAGCAGGTTACGTGTGCGTGTGAGCGTGAACCCCCACCCACGTAGGTACACACTTGAAAATTACTTATACGGAATGAATCTGATGGTGAAGACTTCACAGTACCACAGCAGCTCCTATAATTAAAATGAGAAAAAGCCACTCAATGCATGCTTTCCTGCTTAACCGCTGCACACTGGCCTGATTGGACTGATTTCAGTGATTGTGCGGTGACGGGGGGCAATCAAGACCAATTCCAGGTTTGATGTGTTTACGGGAGTTTGGTTAAAGCAAGATTTTGAAAAATTCAATAACTTAAAATGTACCCAATCCAAACCAAACCAATTAAATTGTCTTCATCAGACATCTTTGATCATATGCTGTGTGCGCAGCCATAACTACAGGGGGGTGAGCATTTCTTCCAGCTGACTGTTGAGAACAACACTGTCTAAACATGAAATACACACAATATCCAGAATGTAAAAACAAAGCTGCAATAACTTTTACTCAACTTTTACCTTCAATTTTGGTGAGATAATCATAGCAGGCAGCTTCAACAGATGGTATTTTTGTCTGTCACCAAAACTGTCAACAGGACGTTAAAATTAAAGGATTTACAGTTAAATGGAGGAGCGATCCAAAATCCTTTCAGTGGGATGACTGCGGAATTCATGCCAAAACTGGACTAGAGGCTCATAATGGTGCGGCATCCCATTACGATCCATTAATCTTGTCACCAGCGGGAATTCTGACATAATTGACAGAAGCTGCGTAGAAGATGGGAAAAAAGATTAGCAGAGGCAGAATTCAACAGATGTGTTAGATATTGCCATGCACAACATCATCATCATGATAATGCTGCTCTGCTTTGCTTCTTGTGCTCGTGAAAAAGGCTTTTTAGCCTTTGTGGTTGAGCAATCATTGAGTCACCGGTATTGATCAACAGCCCTTATCGACCCCCATCAGGTCATTGTATTCTATGGGGCAGTAAAAGTCTAACTTGTTGGTCCTTTTTACGTAGCGCTAAATGATGTCAGGAAAACATCCCGCACCATAACAGATCTGCCAGACACCATTATGTTTTGCTTATTTCCTCAAGTGTTTCCTGGCAAGGTGACACTGAATCACCTTCCCGGACAGCTCGACTGGTCCGACCAGTTGAGCTGCGATCAATTCCCCCGTGCATCACGCGGCCCTCCTCAGCCTGCCCTTCCTGTGTTAAGTGAGACTTGTTCGTCTTAGCTGAACGGCAGCCAGCCAGCACAAGTCGAACATGTGCCCACAGACGCAGGCACTGAGACGTTCTTTGGTCAGGTTTTTCTTCGTTTTTCCTCTCCCTGCCTTTCTTTTTTTTATTTTTTTCCCTCATTGTCTCTCCCTCTCCCCTCCGTCTCCTCTCCTCCACATCCTGCCCTCGCTCTCCTTCTGTCTCTCACCATTTATGACATGCCTCCTCTCCATCTTCACAATCACGAGGGCGTGATCTGGTGTTGAAAGGGTAAGAGACTCAATAACTCATTTGATCTGACTGTCAACAGCTGCAGGAGGGATGCTGCACATGGCATGCCTCTAAATTCAATAAACGGTCACGGGGATGGAACAGAAGTAACGTCTTGTTGAGATGACCACGTATGACATTTACAGTACCGCCTTAACACACTAATCTGACAACGCATTCAGTGATTCCTCTGAGACTCTGAATGAAACAGAACTTTATGGCCTTGTTTTTCTCCTGACCTTGTCAAGTGGAGATATTTCTGCAAAAAAAAAAAAAAAAAATTCAAAAAGCTATAACTCTGCAAAAATTCATTTGGTGGTTTGAGTCTCAGGATGTGGATTATTGATCCTCAGATGGAAAGAAGTCCAGAGGGCTGATGTACATTCATGATTTATATTTTCTCAAATCCACAGCCTGTGAAACCCTGGCTCATGTTTGCATGTCCACCTTCACTTCAAAGCCCTGATTGCTCAGTTTATCCTCTGAATTTGCTCAAAAGTCCGCTCGCAAATCACAAGCCTTCGCAGGTAACCGATGTTTTCATTAAAATGGAAGGTGGAGACATTCAGCCTGGTGCGCCTGCTATGTGAAAGATAGACGCATGGAGATCGAGATAACATACATGAAATATCACCGTCATTATTAGCCACCAAGCACGTTTGACAGACGGCGCCCATCTCAAAATGGCCGTCGTTGTCTTATCTGGGCAGTGGCAGATTGAAATGTTAATGAGGCCTTTTGATCAACAGCAGCCCTGTCTGTCACGCTAGCCTTTAAACTGATCGGTTTGTTTGTCCAGAGGATGAAAAATCAAGCCTTCAGTCCGCTGACCTCTCCGTTGAATTAAGAGATACAAATAGTTTCGTCTGTTGCTGCCTCACATCCTGCTGCTTCCAGGTATTGATTTGGGCTTGAGAAGACAAGAAGAAGAAGAAGAAGAAGAAGGTCTTTGATGGAAAGGACGGATTTGTCCGAGAATTCCCAAACGGCGATGAGTTTTCAGAGAAACATCAGCGAACCGAGAGCGACAGCGAAGAGAATTACGACTGAAAGAGATGCAGAACAGAGAGGAAGTGCCAAGAGAGAAAAGGAGCAGATTGAGAAGGAAGGAAGCAATTTATTCATCTACAGTTGGGGTGGAACAAAGAGCAGATCTTTGATGTTTCTCAATGTCCACAGTTACAATAGAGAGTATAACTTGATTATGACTGACAATAGAGACATGGATGAATGGCTCTAGCATGTCTCATCATCTGGCTATCACCGTCACTGAAACCATCATTGAAGAGCATCCTCTGCGCTGTGTTAATATGGGTGCTGATTGCAAATTGGTCCCCAGAGAGTAGTTTGCCACACAGTTTCCCTCATATCCACAAATCCATTTAAAGCATTTCTATACCTCTTTCCGTTTGCATACATATAAGTACATACACTGAGACGTCAATCCCGATACCTCAGTGGCATTTCCTCATTTCATTTGCAGTTAGCGTTGCATACTCTGAACGTCCTGCCACCTGCGCTAAACAGATCACACATCTGCCCCCTTTAGAAGACGATTTATTCTCTTAGCATTGGTAACATTGTGCTGTATGAGGTAGCGTGGCAGACACTGTTTATACTATCTGTACTGTGATTAGGAGGAAAAAATGAACAGAAAGGTGACGGCAGAGAATAAATGTTTCCTGAAACTGAAATACATTTTTGGTAAGAAATTGCTCTTTTTTTGGTGTTTGTTTTGACTTAGACTTACTTTGACTTACTTACCTACTAGAATTTCATTACTTGTAGAATGAAACTGACTATATAGCGCGACGCAGGCTATTTATGTGCCCCTACTGCATCTGGAGAATGGGCATGGGATTAAAGAGGTGGACATGTCGTGAGGCTATCAAACTGGCACCGTGTGTCATTGAATTAAACCACCAACAGCTCCCGAGGGCTCACTTGTGCATTCTACCAGCCCAGAGCCGCCTCTGTCCCTGCTTATTAGACCTGTACTTGTCTACTCCACTACACTGCGCCTATACATAGTCGACCACGTGCCCACGCGCTGAGCATCATGATCACCTTGTCACCGAAAGCCCATTCATTTGCTGTAGAGCCCCACTACATCCAGAAAACCCTCAAAAGGTCGCCCATTCATTAACGTCAGCGCCGACAATCCAATAATATACTGTCCTCGTATGAATGCGACTCACCATCATAATGACATATCATCCTCTCCACTGTCACATTGTTGCTACTAGGGGAAAACCTCCAGTGCGCTGTACAGCCACGTTTCATGTGAAGGATCAAACGCTGCTTTAAGATCTCAGAAATCTTGACTTTTAGTAAACTCAGAATGTCCTATATTCAGCCGTCTGAAGAGGAACATTTTAGAGCTTTTCTTCGCACCTGACAGTGACATTATCTTATCGTTAATTTCATATATACATGTATATTTCTCTGGATATACCTAAACGATGGTTGCCACAGTGAAAAAGAAGGAGAACAGTACAAATCACTGTAGCCTCTGAGCCGTCTCAAGGACAAAGATCTAATCAGAGCCCAACAAAAAAGAAATAATAACCATAATCACTGCCATTCAGAAACACTTTTTAAGCAATACCGCTTCAAAGCTTTTAGGACAAGGGTCATGAGGAACATAACAGCCCCAAGTGTCCCTCGACCGCACGTCTAGTGTCACTCAATCATTGTTCTAACATGAGATATACAATGTCTCATTTATCTCACTGTCCTCTCCTCGTTAAACATGCGAGACTCTGAGATGGTGTCTGGAGGCCTAATAGCTGCAATTAGCAAAAGAGCTGCTCTGAGTATCATGGCACACATGACACCCAGACCCCCCACACACACGCACACACACACAAGCGCACACACTCATACACACATGCTGTGGCTGGAAACCTGTCAGAGGGAATTGCTGCCCTGGTGTGTTGAGTGAGAGTAAGATGGAGGGAGAGACAGACCCAGCAGGCAAAGGCAGAGTTTCTTGTGCATTTGCTAATAATGTTGGGCTGTGGGTGCCAGGCTTGATTTCATTGGCTGTCACGATGAGGACCACTGGGCCTGGATTAGCACTGGGGGTGGAGGAAGGAAAAAAAAACTCACTATGAATTAAAGCGTGTTTTAAAAAGAGCTGTTTTTAATTTCACTAACCTCAATTAGCTGTATTTAAACCACTTCATCCGTTTAAATGTAATCTCAGCCCTGGTGGATAAACAATTGACTTTGTGAAGGCCTCTGGCGCAGATTTTCCATAATTTTGATTTCATTAGTTAATCCTCATTTCACTAAGTGTTTCTAATATACAGTAAGGGAAATTGACAGGTCTGAGTGGAATGAAGGATGTTGTGTAATCCGATTATCCGTGGCCCATGCTTTTGAGTGATCAGCACTGCTCATTCCACTTTTTGGATGATTGGTTTGTTGATCCATTGTGTCATTGATTAACATGTCCTGAGTTTTCTTTTGTTGACTCATTTCTGTATTTTGGCCCAAATGTGCCCTCTTAACTGTAACACTGCACAGAATAGAAGCAAAAAGATAAATTTAAAAGTCTTCAAGATGAACTGAGGTTCCGCTTGGGTGTCAAATTGTGTCTGATTTTTGTTATAGTGAATGCTGACAGTATGTCACATATCAATATTCATCTCATGTCTGAGCAATAACTGTGGAGCTGAAGGCAGGAGTCATTGAAGTCAGCAAAATGCAGGGGAATTGTCTCCAGTGTCTCTAAAGCTCATTATTTAACACTTGTTTGTACAAACCTGTGTACAGACTCAAAGGTTTTATGAGGCGTTCTGTAGTTCTAAATCTGGGTGGAGCGACTTCCTGGATTTGGCTGCTGGTCACCAAAACATAGTCCCAAAATGTATTGCAACTCCTCATTAAACCACAATTTATTAATTTACCTTTGGATTTTGTATAGATTAAACCATACTGTAAGACAACAACATGGCATATTTTGAGCTTTGGACAGAGGCAGGCTAGTTTTCCCCGCACTTTTAGTCTTTATGCTAAGCTAAGCTAATTAACTCCGACCTCCAGCTGCACAGTTAATGCACAGACGTGAGAGTGGTATCAATCTTCTCATAAAACTTTTGACATAAAAGCAAAGAATGGCATTTCCCAATATGAAATAATAATAATAAGAAGACATTTAACCCATAAAATAAGAATTGTTGTGATTTCATTACCTCAGAATAATGAGTCCTTTCTATCTACAGAGGCAGTGGGTCCCCTCCACAGGGTCCACCATGTTGCTCTGCTGTATTTCTACAACAGCCCAGAATGGACAAATGGCAGACTTGTCAAACAGCTAGCTATTTACACACAGGGCCACCAAATGAATATAAGGCTAATATTCACTCTCCTTTTAAGCTGTTTTTGTTCTCTACCAATTCCTGAGGGAAATATCTGGCTCTTTAACTGCTAAATGCTCCACCGCTGTATGTCCACCATCTAGTTGTTAACTTTGTCTGTCTGCCATCTGGTGCTGGGCAGGTCAAGAACACTTTGTTTTTAGAGCCTTTTGCTAAAAACAGCCTCACAACAATAAAGCTCTGCAGAGCTGACAGAGACTGCAGAGGCAGGTGAAAACTGAACATGTGGGTTTCTCACCATGAGTGGCCTCTTGCACATGAAAATGAGTCACCTGATCCGTAGAATGTAATTCCTGATGTGCTATTTTTCTACTATTACTTGTAAGTGAGGTAGGCTATTCTTACTGAATCCTGCAAAACAGACAAAGAAGCAGCACATCAACACAAGAGCTACAAATTACACTCAAATAGAGTCATCATTCGTCAGGTCTCCTGCGCAGTAAGTAAATGTATCATGGAACTGGACAGAATCTGTATTTGTCTCACTCGGAGCTGCAGCTTTCTCTATGAGGACAGCCGTCAAGGTTTTAGATAAAGGTGAAGGATTGGGTGATGGGGGAGAGAGGAAAGGATGACAGGAAGGGATGAAGAGAAGGACGAGGATGAGTGGCTCATGTCTCTCTTCCTGAAACTTTCACCAACCTGTACCCAGCACATGAAAAATGGAGGTAGGAGGATGAGATGAGGAGAAAGATGGTGAGTGAGCCAAAGGAAAAATAAAAATAAAGAAGGTGACAGGCGCTGTGACAGAGAGGGAGCCGGTTTAATTGCTTTGACAACCTTACCAGCACCTGAGAGGCTGATGGGGACAGAACAAGGCCTGGTAATATTCCACAGGAGCTGCTATTATCTGCCATGCTGTCTCCGAGCTGAGAGCCCGATCCCTGGGGTATGCCTCTCTTCAGACACACACACACATGCACACAGGTAAAATCACACAACTACACACACAGACAGACAGACAATCTGACAAGCAGAGACGCACATGCAACCATGCAGACAGACAGGTAGACACGCAGACAGTCAGTTGGAGGTGGGCAGGCAGACAGACAGGAGGGAAGGCCGTCTATGCTCAGGCACCCAATGTCCCCAAGCAGCTAGAGATATTACTGCTCCACTGAACAGCATAATGACAGTCTCTTCTACTTCACATGGGCTGGCCAATGTGAAAATCTACCCATAGTCGTTCTTTGCTTCAATTTCATCAGGAGAATACACTGGTGGCGCCCTAAAAGAGAGAGAGTAAGTGACTGCCGGGCTCAAGGAGGGGGATTTTTTTTATGGCTAAGTAAACTGAATCGAGGGCAGGTTGCTTTGGTTTGCACCTACATGAGGCTAAAAACAGAATTTTTCAGTTCCTCTGTTTGAGCAGCAGCGCTGGCTGCAGTGGAGGTAAAGTGCGTGCGAGGGTGTGTACAGTGCAGATTTAGCTTCAGATGAGCTCAAAGTCCACGCTACCGACCGCAGAGAGCCTAGAAAAGGCGAGAGGGGTCTTCCGGTGAGGTCCCAGCACACACGCAGAAAACACAACCTGTCCGTGATTAAGACAGATGAGCGCTCCTTGCTAGCCGTTGCTATGGCTACTTTGTCAAACTCAGAGCTTTGAATTATAGCTCTGGATTCCCGCTGCAGTCCATCTTCCACATGCACAACCGCACACACACTCGCATTTAGTCCCCTGCTCAGTCAGTCACCCTGCGTTCACTATCCAGATGATTCACGAGGAAATTATATCATCTGGCGCAATGATGCAGACTCCGGAGTGTGATAGCGTGTTTTATTTGGTCTGATAGGATGGCAATTAGCCACGTAATGGATGGGCAGCCCATCATACAAGGCTAATTAAACAAGCATTCACACTACAGTAATTGGGTTTTTAGCTCGGAAGGCCATCCAACCACGTTACATCCATGGTTCAAGGTGCAGTGCACGAAGCCGCATCACCTCTGTTCACAATATTCGGATTTCTTTATCATGTTTTTCCTTATTTTAGCTGGATCCCCACTGCAGCCCTGCGTGGTTTGAATTATTTTCCCAGGCCTCGCCTCCATATGGTAATCTCTGTGTTTACCTGAAGGTATTTTTTCTTATATGCTGTGTTTCACTGAAGGAAAGTGTGTACTTGTGAAATAACCTAAGAACTGTGAAATGAATCAATTAGGCTGTAACCACAGATAGGTGAATGTTACTTTTTCTCGGCTTTGTTTGAATAAAAAGAATTTCTGTTCACAATGCCTGAAGGCCTTTATTTTTCATTTTCAAGATTGCATAGTGGCTATTGTGGTTTTTAAATTACAGTAGTTGCAGGATAGTGTGTGTGTGTGTGTGTGTGTGTGTGTGTGTGTGTGTGTGTGTGTGTGTGTGTGTGTTTTTTCCATGCAGCACAGGCTCAAACTTTTAATGCACTATTCATTAATGTGCTTCTTCAGCAGATAGTGCAGTGAAGATAACCTCAGTCACTCACAGCTATGCCTCCTCCTTTTGGGAGGGAACCGAAAAAGACAAGAAACCAATTATATCTCTACCACCACACTCATTTTCAGGTACTCTCTCTCTCTCTCTCTCTCTCTCTCTCTCTCTCTCTCTCTCTCTCTCTCTCTCTCTCTCTCTGTTCTTCCAGGCTGATGACAAATGGAGGAAGAGGAGCAGAGCTGCAGGTGCTGATGGTGTGATGGTGGTGTTGCATGGGGGGGGGGGAGGGAGATCATGCTTCATTTCAGCTCATGTTACGGTGGGGGAGCAGCACTGACCACAGGCACCAGCAGTTTGTAGGGCTATAGCTGCCACTCTTCACTTCTCAAATCACAGTTAATGGCTACATTTCAGAGTGAGGAGGCGACTGATTCCTCAGAGCTCTTTCTCTGCTTGAGCTGTGCCCCTTTACAAGCCTGCGACTGACCCTGTCATTGTCTTTGTCCCCGCAAATAGACCAGTTAAAGGGTCTGTCCACCCAAAACATGAAAGAACATATTGTCTCACTTATTTTAGTGCTTTCTAGCACTATTTGGGATAAATTTGACATCCAGAGTATAAATCTCTGTATAATGTTTGGATTTGGTCAAAACTGCAATTCCCAAAAATGTATTTTTCTGCAGTAACAGCGCCTCCACATGGTGTTCTCCATGGGGCATTAGCAGTTACTGATGACTTCTGTATGGGTATTTTGATTGGTGCAATATCTGTGGCACTAAAAATAGTTTGTTTGATCTGTTCAACAGTCACACAGAAAGTTAAGCAACTGGAGGTGCCAACGCTGTTCACCATTGTTAGCACTTCCTGCGTTATTCTGTGACTTCATATGTTAGGGCCTCTGAGCTTTGACAGTCTTCTTATTTGTCATCACCACATTTGAAGTCAGGAAGAGACTGCTCATTATAAAAGGCCTTTCGGGCTAGCAGGCCAACACCGTGTGGGCTTGTTGGGAAATGAGAACATTCATAGTGATACAATGTGATGTTTACAGAACGTCTCCTATCGACAGAAGCTATCAGATATCAGTCAACTATTTCCAGCAACCCAGTATCAATATTTTTTATGTTTTCCTTACGTAAAACATAAGACTTCAATTCAAACCCAGTTTTGCATGAAACTGTATAAGAACTCATGAACATCAATGTACTCTCTGTGTGAAAGTGAGGTTATGGCTTGTCATTATGTCTCCATGGCAGCTCACTCTCTACTTCAAGTAAGGATGTGTTGTTATTGACTGAACGTTCCCCTCAGACAGAGGCGGGATATGACCATCACACTGCTGATCCTGCCAACACATTCGCAACCTTGAGAGAGCGTGACAGACATCGAAAGTGAAGGTGTGGCAGCACAGAAGGCCACAGCCAGTCCTCAAGAATAGCATAAAGCAGGACTGTCAATTAAATGCAGAAAAGTTCACACCTGTCTCTCTGTCTGCCTTCATCCTCCTCCACGCATGCATGATGATATGTAGACGGACTGATGTAAAAATCCCGAACTGCAGGAAATAGTGTCTAATTTGATGACGACATATGCATATGTTAAAAGATTTTGGATATCTGATTTCGCTTTTTTTCAAAGCAGTCCAAAATCCAATTATCCAAAATGCCTCCTGAAAGCACCACAGTGCCTGTGAGTGTAATGATTAGGAGCAATTGTAATGCCTGACCTCATAAAGCTCTGAGTGCCTTACAGATGTTTTAAGACACAATAGAGCTGGTTGTTTGCAGCACCTCTCGCAGGTTGTCTCACTGCTTCTTCAGGTTTGTTGACACAAAATGTTTTTCCGAGTCTGAATGGTGTGGTTGAAATGATTTGCGGTGAGGAAATCTGAAAGCTAATGCGCTGACACTTGACAGGACGGCTGGAATGATGCCAGTTTCCAGTTCACAACAGAATTTTTCTCTTCCTTGTTCCCCTACTAACGTGATTTACCTGCAAAGGTGGATTCACCACTTTCTGTCTTTAAAGGACAGGCAAACCTGTAAGAATGACAACCCTCGCTGAACCCCAAAGTAATGCGTTCTTTGCTTTGTGTCAAACTTCTTAACTGAATCCATTTACACATAACTGAAGAACAACACATTTGGCACAAGATCTCTCACATCCCAAAATATGAAAATGCATTCAGTCTGACACTGGGTGCGTCAGAATTTGGCCACACTTGAAAGCCAAAAGTGGATGGATAACATTGTTTGCCTGCCAGAGTATGGCAGCACCTCACTATATCGAACAATGCAACACCAAGAGCACATTCAAATCTCAAACAACTGCCACAACTGTTGCTTATTCTCATGTTTTCCTATGTCTTTTTTTCCATGAAAGCATTGTCTGTGAAGGCATTTGTGTTGGGTTTTTTCTTGTTGCTCTGCATCAAAGCATAGTGTCATATGTATGTGTGTATATAAATAAAATTGACTTTGACAGGTGCTAATTGGTGCATAAAATAATAATAAAAAAAGAGACGAACATTATGTATTTTGGTTTTTAAAATAAACAGCTTAAAAGATGACTTGTGTTTAAGATCTAAACACAACAAAAGCATTTTTTAGACTCCCTTCCCACTCCTTCAAAATGAGCCGAAAACGCCTGTCCAAGGCATAGCCAAAGTCATTTAAAAGCTGTTCTTGAACCATTTGGAGTACGTGCATGATTCTGGTCTCTTTTGAAATGTAACACTCTGAAGTTTCACCCCCGCACTCAGAATCACTGTGCTGCTGGCATTGAGTAATAGAAGTTTGAGCACACTCAAGTAGATGGTTTTTATTTCTGCCTAGATGCCTGCAGATGACTATATCTGGGCCTTATTAGCCGGAAAACATGATGGGACCACAGCATGAAGCCTTCAATACGCTCCTCTAATGGTATGTCTTTCTTCTATAGAAGAAAGACCACTTATTATATTGATCTACATTATTATAGTATTTATATTCAGGCAATTTGAGTATCTATCCTCATATTTCTGCCATACAGTATCTTTATATGGAAGCCATTAGTATGTTTATGCTTATCCCCCTTTGCTCTGAATTTCTTGTTTTGACTGCAAAGATTCCCACTGAAGCAGCATATCCTCATTCTCAGACTTTCATCGGCTATACAAGCACCAGTCATCTGCATAATTGGTTGCAACTGGCCTGATCTTTACACAAGAAAAAGAGAGAAAGGCCCTTCCATTCATCGTTACCTCTTGTTGGCTGTTGTCGGCTGTACGGATTAAATGGAAGATCCTAACTGGTCGATTGAAAGGTCAGAGTGCAGCAGAGCATACACTGGAGTTAAAAACATGGAAGATTTGCAGTTAATGCCAGATAATGTCAAACGATAAAACAGGTTTCTGTGCATTATTGTAGTGTTCTGAACTAAATATTTTACCGGTTTGGATCATCTGGACCTTTGCCTCTGTAACTGGACTGTTATAGATTGCTGGATTACAATGTGAATTCATTGGTGGGTTGCTTCATTTTTATAATCTGCTGTTTGTTTGTTGTTGTTGATTGTATCTTGAAACAGTTGTACAGCATGAGAATAAACTTAACCGCAGCAGTTGTGTACAAAGACCGGCAGATTATTTATAACTGTGTTAATATAGGGTTTGTATTCATTCTACACACAGAAGTGTTAAAAATTTGATTGCTAAGACTCTAACTCTAACTTAAGCCGCAAACATAAAGAGTGCAAATACAACAAACTCAAAACATAAACAATGCTGAAATATTAACAAGGTTAACTGTAAGGATCAGGAGTTGCTCATATCTCAAGCTGCTTCTTAGTGAGCTGTATACAGATGTGTATGAGAAGTGGCATTTAGATGTATGTACAACATCAAATCTGAAGGGGAGGTAAGAGTATCCTTAATTCAAAATGTACACTGATATTGCACATTCTGCCCCATAAGTCATACTGTTGTTGAAATCCATGATGCACTTAAAAGCCACACTTATTCCAGTCCTTAATTGACTGTTCGCTGATCCCCAGCCCCAAACAGCAATTATCCAATCATAGGTTAGCACCTGAAACACAGCACAGCAGGTATCAAGTGTTGCATTTCTCCAGGTGCTGAAGCAAAGTGCATGCCACTCTGCTCAGAGCAATAATCTGTATTTCAAGAGTTTGGAGGGTGGCGTCTTTTTTAGTTACAGCTGTTTGAATGTGCTCGTGACAGCCGTCATTTCAGCCAATGGTTGTTGGCTAGAAAAGAGAAGCCGCAGAGTGAGTGAGTTTCTTACCATCGCACTGTGGACTTACTGTACTTGCATTATTCTTACTGAGTCCAGTAGATGTACAAATACAGACTGGGACATTCATCCACCTCAGTTCAGAAGCTCAATCAGAGTCAGAAATGTGACTGTCTGTGAATAATGTTAGGAAGCTTGTTGAGCTGCTTTTGGTCCCAGTGCCAAACGATACTGTACACCAATACAGAGCACTTTTCCGACAGCAGGCTTGCGCTATTAGCATAAAGAAGATACAAGATATGATACACTTGTACATGAAACGGGAGTCAAATCTGTTGTGACGGTGTTCTTGTGATATTCTGCTGCTCTTCGCTCAGAGAGAGGCCGCCTTTATTCTTGAAAGGATTTAGGAAAGCTGGAACAATGACTAAATTAAAGCGATACCCTCTCTTTGTCCTCCCTCCCTGGCTCGTCCACTCACTCCTCCTTTCTCATCTCTGTCTTTCCCTCTATCATCTTTCAATCTCTGTCTCTCTGTTTTTCTGATTGATACACCCATTTCACGAAGATTTCACGCTTGAGAAATCCCAAATGGGTCTCCTCTCATGACAAACAGATCAATTTTTATAGACTTGAAAGTTGCTGGTCTTGAAAATTGTTTGACTATCTTCAAGACACCGCAGAGTTTTGTGGAAGCGCCCCCCCTCCCTCTCTCTCTCTCCCTCTCTCTCTCTGAGTCATGAGCTTCATATACTGTTGTTGTGTCAGTGTCATAAACCATTTACGAAATTGCTAATATCCATCACCGCCCAGATATATTTTGCACAACCTTTCACACTCAAATGGATTTGCAAAGGTGAACTACAAAATATGTCAAAGAGGCCAAAATGCTGCATTTTGAGGAGTCTGAAACATTGTTAAATATGCTGACACAAAGACCTGCATGATATGCTTTATGGTCTGCAGGCTTGTAATGTAAACAGCAGGTGGCTGAGCCTCTGAGCACTGTGGCTGCTGCTACTGCAAAAAAAAAAAAAAAAAAAGATGCTTCTAAGTGATCCACCTGCCTCTTTGTGATACCATTGGTAGCCTGGAGTCACGCTAACATATGCACATAAACACACACTGCCGGAATCAAAGCCACACGTACTTCACGGAAACACACAAAGCAAACGCTGGAGCGCAAACCCGCAAAAAAACACGTGCACGGACACATTCGTAATTGACACAAACAATGTCATTAAATACCCGTGTCTCCACCTGCAGCGACATTCTCCCGAGCAGATTTTCACAGTGAGCAGAGCCGTCGCGTCTCCAAAAAGTGCTTTGATCACAGCGGGATCCTGAGGTAGCAAGGTGAGCAGCACATTTACATCTCATTCACAGAGTACACAGCAAGGTGAGCCCGCTTGCCTGATTGCTCCCGTTTCTGTGTGCCCGTGAGTGTGTGCGCGCTCGATCGTGCTTGCTTTTCATTCTCTATAATATGTGTCCTGTCTTCTGTATGTATGCAGCAGCACTTAAGCTAACAGGTTTTTAGAGGCCATCTTTTACAATAGGATTGAACCCTTGTACACTCGGGCAGCATATGAGTTGTTCTCCCAGCAGGCCTCGTAGAGTAGGATGGTGTTGTTTTTCCGCTCCGAGCTTTATAACCATATTGGTTGGTTATTTTTGCTGGCCAAGTGGTTTGTGTGGAGTTGGCACTTTCTTCTGCTGCAGTGGTGCCAACATTTCCCTACCACTTCAGACTGCACACTCAGTTTTTTCTGATCAAAAATGGACTCTCCCTGCAGAGGAAGAGGAAGCCCTGGATGAATTACCTGTGGATATTAACATTTTAATGAATAAAACATGAACAAGGTGTAATGGAAAAGAGCTCATTTCTTTAACTGAGAAGAATGGAAGGAAGGTATTCCTGTGGCCTTACAATTTCTAATCTTGTGTGGGACTCCAAAAACATCTTCATCTGAATCGGCGTGCGCTGAGCCGAAGTGTGTTTTCATGTGAGCGACTGTTTGCAGAATGAAGGCAAACCGCAGTTTTCAGGGTTGTAATTCTCCATCTGTCTGACTAACAGGACTTTTCAACATGAGAAATGACAGAGGCCTTGAGCGTGTATGTGTGTGTACTATGGATGACATCATGTACAACTCTACTAAATCCTGAGCAGGCAGCCACATAAGCAGCCAGAATGGTGGATTGTGCTCCAGAGAGCAATGACTCGTAACACTGATGGGGGGGGGGACAGTAGGTGGAAGGACAAATTGAGTTTGATTTACTTCTCAGCCAACAGTGGAGCTGAGTGCTGAGATGTTAGCAGTTTTCAATTCATGCCTTGGCTTGTTTGCATCCAAACATTCATTATTTTGCATTCATCTCAGGAAAATGGGGCGAAATTAAAAGTTTTAAAGAAGGAAGAAGGGAGGACTGTGGGCAAAGCAATCAGCTAACTAGCTAAATGAAGGAACAGCAGGAAGTTATGATGCTGTTTCGCCCAGCAGAAGAAGCAGGTGCAGAGCCCCGTGGTGGCCGTCAGCAGCCGTCCAGGTCTAATCAGACCAGGTAATGATGCACTGCTCAGTTTGTCCAGTCCCAGACGAGGCCAAAAACAGGTGAGTCTCATTAATCAGGAAGCAGCTACACAGCTCTGGTAAACACCAAGCAGATACGATTCATACATCACTGCATGATTGTTCTCAGCTGGACAGGATGGAGCTTATTCACCCTCAATCATTCCTGAAATATGGCTCTGTTAGCATGCGAAGATGAAAATCTCTTTTCAGGGTTCTGCGGTTGTGGAGGGTGATTGTTGCATTGTGCTTGAAGTGCTGCTTTTAAAGCGTAACCCTCGCCATTTTGGAACATTTCAGTTAATATTTCCCGATCGTGCAAGTTGATTCCGACAAAAAAAATCTCATCGACTGCTTCACAAGCCACTGACAACCAATACCGTCCTTCAAGGCCAATGGCCCTAAAAAAGTCACACAAATCTTATCTTTTCAGCACACTTCCTCTAATATTGTAATCAAGCTGAGGGTATATGTCATGTCGGCTGTCGTCTCCAAGGATGGCAGCCTACATGACAGCGTTTCATTTGAAAATGCCAGTGGCCAATGGTCGAAGGCGTATCTCGTTACATAGCTAACATCAATATGCTTTGACTTTGTGTATACTGAGTAATTTTTATTAATTTTTTTCTCCTGATTTTTTTTATTTATTTATTTATTTTCATTATCATTATCATTATCATTATCATTATCATTATTTATTTATTTATTTATTTATTTATTTATTTATTTATTTATTTATTTATTTATTTCCTCCTCTTGTTTGGGGTATTGTGTACTGCTATGAGTGTATAAGGTGAGAAATCAATAAAACTATTTGAATAATAATAACATCAATATGTTTTTGAGCTTTCTGGACTAATGACACATGCCAACAATGAAACACACTGCAAAAAGTGAGTGCCTCCAAAAATGTCTTGTTTTTTTAATCAGATGCACTTCATCACAGAAGGATTAGATAAAGATATTTATACTGTCTTGGAATGACATTTTGGCACATATTGCCTCCTTTACAGACCCCCATGGACAAATGAGGCTCATGTTGTTTTCTTAAAAAAAGGATACTGAAGGTTGTGACACAGTTAATGTGAAGATTATGAATTGTGCTGTTTGGGAATTTCTTTTTGTTTTGTTCTGCAATCGCAGGTTTTTAACAAAAGAAAAAGAAACTATTTTCATTGGATGCATCCCTGTATCTACAGTAGAATTAGGGTTTCTATATTACAGTATATCATAGACGACAGTATGTAGATGACTGTGTGAGCCCTGAGAAAATGTTCTGCAAAGCACAGGCTTAAGATGGAAATGGAACGCTGACATCAAGCCAAGCTTAAAACTGCACCCTAACAGGCCACAAAAGCAAAATGAAGTCAAAAACATGCAAAAGTAGGATTTCAGCATCAATGAACATTTTTGATGCACATGCTGAAAAATCTGCTCTATAATCTCACACCGGGCCCCCGCATTGTTCGTACATGGATATTATCATTGTGCAGATATGACTGCTCTCCATTTCCCAATGATTTTCTGTCCAAGTTGGTGCATAACACGCCTTCCATTATCTCCTGAAACTCAAGAGCTCAACCATAAAACGACAATTTCACCAATCAATACAGTAATTTCATCCAGGAATATACAAGGAGTTACAAATGGGGTTACAGAGGGGGTGCGTGGGGAGATGTGTCACATTTTATCCCCAAGATGCTGGCCATGAAAGCAGACATCAGTGGATCTGTCTGGCGGCATCGAGTATCAATAGGAAAATGGACAACTGGTCACTTTTATCTGCTGGCTTTGATGTTGGTGCGGAGGCGATGATGGAGGTACAAGGACGACTGCAATGCCAAGGGAAGGACTGAGGAGGGGTGGGGCGGGCGGGGCTGATGTGCAGAGGGGAAACAGTGAAAATACGCATGTATGCAAGAGATAAAAGAGAAACATTACGAGGAGAGCGTGAAAGGAAAAGACAGGTGCCTCAGCAGTGACTGGTCTTTAAACATTTACCTGTGCCTGCCTGTGCTGAGGGGAGAAATGGCTGTTTGATTCCATTACACTTCTATTACAGCTGCAGTTAATGGCTGTGTCACAGTCTATTAACTGCATTCATCTTTGCCTCTGATATATAACAGGACATCAGTGTTGAACAAAGACAGATGACTGTGGCTCCCTGCTTCGCCTTTACAACTCATACCTTCTTTCCATGTGTGAGACGAGGCAGGGGACGCACAAACACACACACACACACACACACACACACACACACACACACACACACACACACACACACACACACACACACACACACACATACACACACACACAGGACATTCACCACAAACGCATGGAAAACAAACAGCCTACACTGATAAACTGTTACTGTAGCAAAGAAAACACAGTAACACAGACATTCATCTTTGCGTCCTCTCCTCACTGACACAGCAGTGACAGCCTGCAGTCGAGTGTGATGAAGGGAAGCACAGAGAGGCGGTTTTAATCTAAATACGTCAGCATCCGTTGGATCACAACACACAACTGCGAGGATATATTCATTTTGACAGACGAGATAAACAGCAGGAAAGATATACAGCAGTGCGCATGACTGATTGTGTGTTAGCATATACGTACTGTGTGTAGCTGCGGCTTCATTCACAGCTCAACTCCAGACTGCAGCTTATATCTGACAGTTCTCGGTGACTGCGCTGCCCTATTCAACAATGTAACCTACTTTATATGATGTTGAAAAGAGGTGCGCAGTAGATTTACAGGCTTTTACTTAAATCAAGCACTTCTTTGTATTGTCATGTGCTGACACTGGTACAGGCGAATGCCATAACAGCACACTGTCACTGTCTCTGGTGAATAGAATTAAATAACAAAGAAATGCAGCGCTTGTTAAAATATATCATTTGGCTGTCGGTGCTCCGCAGTCGTTTTTAGGAAGATGTGGAAGAATTGTGCTTGAACAAAACTTGTGAGGTGTACGAGCCAAAAACCTCTATCATGAAACAGAGAAACCTTTTTTTATGATGATAGATGAAGATAATGTTCTCAAAGCTGTTGCCGTAATAGCATAACTACTAATTTGATGCCAAACGTTTGAGCTCAGTTACAAATCCTGCTTGTATTTCTCTTGGAATGAGGCTCCAGCACGGTGCTTTATCAGATAACGTCTCCTCTGATAGTAAGTTTCAAAAACAGTTAAGATGAACTTAGCAGAAGACAGATGGAGAAAGAGCAAATCCTGCCAGCAATACCCAAAATATTTGAGGCTTTAAAAATCGCAATCTGCAACTAAAACACACGTGTATTTGCTTGTTGCTATGGTAGCACTCAGATGTCAGTTTGAGCTAAACGCTGTACTATGCAGCACACTATATTACACTTGCATTTTGGGAAAAGAAAACAAAAAACGTAGTACATACAGTATTTTCTGCAAGGAATAGACAAGTAATGATGCAAAATTACAGCCGCCCATAAAGGTCCAAAATCTCAATTTAATGTAGAGCAAAGTACCGAGTGTCTTTTAAATAGGAAACAGTGAACAAGAGAGTGATTTAGGACACAGCCTAAGGGCTGGGCTAAATGTGTCAATGTGTTGGGATCCTACATTCATTAGCTCTAACGTGGAACTCCTTCCACACTGACGATGAATCGTCCCATCTGCAGCGAATCTGAGGCTGTGCATCTCAGCAGACTTTCCGCAGCAGTGTGCACATAACACATATCTGTGTTTGTATGAGACAAAGGCAGACATGGATAAAGAGCTCCTTGCACGTTGAGTTAATTTCATAAGGGGATTATACATGGTCTCAGCAGCGCCTTCAAATGAGCCGCTCGGAGATGAGCTGCTGCTCTACTCCCTGCTGGCTCTCGCTGGCCAGCATTAACCTATTTAGGGCAGCTTTTAGGCCTCTCCATCGCCCATATACTCTTTCACAATTTATGAGGCCTAATCAATACGGAGTGGAGCACCTACATGAAGAATGGTTCAAGGGGAAACCGCAGTGGAGAGCACATCAAAGAAAGCCCCCCCCCCCCCCCCCATCCCTGCAAGAGATACCACTCAAATTAATATAACCTAATACACAACGTGAAGAGCCCAGACCCTCCAGAGTATAATACCCTGTTAGAGAAGTTTTATTTTACCCTTCCTCTTCCCCGCCTTCGTCTACACCCCCTCATAAAGCTTTATCAAAAGCTAATTATGCTCAAAAACAATGAAATAACTCATAGGACGGCAACCTGTACAGAGCTTATTGTATGAGCCTCTTGGCAAGAGTACCCTACAAAAATTATATTGTCACTTACCTATTAATGAAGACAAGTTTGCGGGCACTCTTTGGTCCATTTTAATTTATATTAATTCTCTGTCAGCCCTCGTTATAGGCATTATTAAACTGTATCCGGAAGCAAAACAAGGCTTTTGACCTAAGCAGCAGTTGGAATGAATCTCTCTCTATCATTTAGTGGCTGTGAGCGGGCAAAATACCTTAACAAACAACCTGGCAGAGGGACGAATGTGAGGAGAATTCAAAGGCGCTAACTATGCAGATTCAGAGCGCAGGTCCAGGCTCCAAAGAATAGAATACAGCACAATATGCAAGACAGCTTGTGTTGCATATTTAAGTATTATAATGTATTATAATAAGCCCATAGACCTTTTCACAGGAGAAATGTTGACATGTCACAGTGGCAAAAACAGGTGTAAATAATCAAATGAATTATGGCTGAATTCTGTTTTGTCACACAGTCATGACTTACTGGGACACTTGGGACATTTACATTATATCTAGGAGACGTTATGAATGGCTGGTGCAACCGGCTTCAGGCTTCTTTGGTGTTCATGTGTTTCTGTGCATGTTTCCGCTATCGAATGTCAAGTCGGGTTTCGATGTCAGTCCCTCTCAATCGAATCCAGATACAAATCCATCGCAGAGGAGGCAGAGATATCTCTCTCTCCAGCCTCAGTCAACGTCAATGCAGTGCAACCACGGGTCTTTTTAATCAACAATTTGAGTAGCACAAGCTGCTGTTATCCTCTTAAACTGTCACATTTCCCTTGTATGCCCACAGCAAAGGTGACCTATTATAAGACGGTCTGATGACTAGTGTTGAAGAGAAGGTGGTGGATAAGGTCCACACCGGAAGCTCTGCATTACAACACTGACTCTGATAGAATTAATGGGCTGGGATTGGCTAATGAGGCTGAAACGGCACCATTCCAGTCAATTTAACCAAAGAGTCGGTCCTCAGCTTGCATTGCGATCACATGAGGTATAAAACACACATCGCAGCAGCTCTTCGTGGCCTTTCTCCAAAGCTCACTGTGAAGTTTACCGGACGCCAGCTGCAGTTTCATCAAGAGATCCTGTGTCAACCAAAACAAGCCCCACCATGCTCAATCCTCCAATGCTCACCGTTGTCCTTCTGGCAGCCATATTGGTTGTTTTGGACCAACCCCCTCGCCCCCACCCCGCCCTCCACCCATTCCAGGAAGAGGGAGCTATTGTTAAATGATCCATTCATTCTCTGTGGCTCCGCTGGCTCATCCAGAGCCTCTGGTCAGTGGAGAGTGGCTAATCTGCCATGCTGTCTGTGTTTGTAGGACTGTAGTGGCGGTGACTGAATGTTATTTGTATTCCCGACACGGCAGCCTACCTAGCGGTCTAACTGCTCGTCTGTCTGACAGGCAGAAATATCTGCACTGTCTGTCTGACTGACTGACCACCTGTCTGAACACCTGATTGGGTCTAACTGCCTGTCTGACCGCATTAATGTTGAATTCCCAGAATGTCTGCCTTTGTGTCTGATAACCTGACCATTTGAATTCCTGCCTGAGGGCTGAACTGCGTGACTACCTGTCTGCCTGACAGCTTGTCTGCTTGACTCCCCACATGCCTGAATGTTTGACTCCTTGACTGTGCACACATGTCTCTCTTCCCGCCTCCTTGTGTCAATAGCTGTCTGCCTGTGTGATCCAGCGAGCGAATCACACACAATCAACTGACAGGAAAGTGGAGATGAGAGGAACATCTATTATTGACAGCGGTTTTATTTAAATTAGCGTCTGACTGAGCGTCTCTCCGAAAACATCGCGTGATTCACTGCAAACGATTTCTTTCAAACTTTTTGTCCTTCAGACCAAAGTCATTAACGGCTTGAGGTTTACTGCAGACATGGCTGGACGTTCAAGGTGAAAAGCTCAGCGCCACTGTGATAATCAGAGCAAGGGAGACTGGCCAGAGCCCGAGCCGAAATGGATCTCTCGCCGGGGAAAAAATTGCATGCGGTGCATTATTATTATTTTTTTATTAGGTCAGAAATGCTTTGTAAAGCATTTATTGCAGCAAGAGGGAATAGCAGATGAATTTCTCACTGGGATAATGTGCAGCAGAGCTTCTTCCTCTGCATGTTGTCTCTATAAATATTTAGAGCCACAGTCCAGGGGTCATGTTGGGCGAAGGGAAAGCAGTGCTTATTCAAACAGTGTTGTGCTGGTGTGCTGCAAAGGGTTTATATAGGTCATGTTGACTGAGTGACCCTATAGCCTGCCTCATTTCTTCTGTACATAATGTTTAAAAGTGTCCTCTGTATTACTGTTGCTCTCTCCCTCCACGTATTCTCATCTTGTCAGCTACCTCTCTCAACTTTAACTTTCTCGTCATTGCACCTTTCTACCTGCATCTGTCCTCCCTCTCTGTCATCTTCCCTTACCGCCATCTATTCCTCTCTCTGACTCATCCTCAGTCTCCTCTTCTGTATCTCCTTCCTTCTACCTCTTCATCACGGGAAAGAATACTCACAAAAAACCAGAGCCATGATTTCAGCGTATACAGCCTCTGCAAAGTGTCATTGGTGAACTCTTTTTTTTTTTTTTTTTTTTTTAAGAAATCCTGTAATTACTCCTGAGCTTTAGAGGTGCTGATTTTGTTACCTTTAGACAGAGCCAGGCTGACAGAGCCAGGCAAGCCTTTCCCCAGTCTTTATGCAAAGCTAAACAGCTGCTGGCATTATTATAAGTGTATTTCCCAAAATGTTGATAAGATTATTGTAATTTATTTGATCTTATTTTAGAAAATTTGGGCCATGATTTCTGTTTGATATGACAACATTGTACTCATCAAAGCAGTAGCTGAAATCTGGGACATGAAATGTGGGATTATTAAGCAGACAAGAAAGTTCACACAAGCCAACAATTTAGCCCGATTATCTATCCATAAAGGTCCTGAAATAAATGCTGGTAATAATCCCTCATTGCACAGTAAAACTATGTCCTTACACAACAAACCTACTGATAACTTTGCAAGCCTCTTTTTGAAATAAGTTCAGCTGGAACAGCAACAGACATTTTGGAAGATACATTCCAAATCATATTGTCTGATATTATGTTTAACATGTTGTTATACTTCAAGAGGTTTGGAAAAACTAGTTCACTGATAGAAAAGGGCGTTTAAGTCATAGATTCACAACGTGATGCACATGGCAGCTTTGGGCAGTAACTGATGTCTCAGCCTTCAGTCTGGTGCCATATTTATAGTTTCTCAGAATCTGCCGCTGACCTCGTATGCCTCCTTTCAATCCTCCCTCCATCCATCCTTTGTCCCTGCCTCGCTCAGCTTTTCTCATCTCCTGTATCTCCCTCCTGAAAGCCCCGGCCCGTTCAATTAGCCATCTGCTAGCCTGGCCAGCGGTGTGACCAGCCCGTTTGATGGTGCGACCCCGGGGATCGGGACAGGTGAGTGGGCTGCAATCAGCCACTTAGATGACTCCCTTAACCACTGGAAAGCAACCAATTTACCACAGGGTTACCACTGAACCTATTAACCTGTTAGCCCGCACAGCCACTGCAAGGAAATTGGATGCTGGAGGAAGGATGTAATGTGGTGTTTTCTAATGGAAATCACGTAATGTGTGCCCTTCAGGTGGAGCAAAATAAGACTGAGGAGTGGTGTGTGTGTGTGTGCATAGGACTCCAGGATCCATGGCTGCCTGTGTTACCCTCATCAAACTTGTAATCAGGAACATAATCCATGAGATTACTGTGGACCACTACAGTCTCCGTCTCTCTCAGGTCCACATATTTAATTTTCTGTCCAGAGGCTTGGCCTTAACTGATGCTGTTGTATTTTTGCTCTCCAGACTCATTAGAGCACCGTCCCCCTTTCACCACAACGTACCAGAAAACACATTAAATCACGTGAAAATATGTCCAGCATGCCTCAGTGTATGGCCCAAGAGTTTACCTCCGTGTGTGTGAGTGTGTGTGTGATAAGCAGGCAAGGTCAGTAAGAACAGGCAGCAATTAGAGCTGCTGGTCAGCTCCACTGATTATGCCCTTAATTGTTTTTCCTCTGGTCTGGATTCTTTCCCTCTACGTGTTTTTTCACCATTTCCAGGATTATTTGAATGTCCTCAGCTAATTATAACATTAAAGATAAGACCAACATCCCCTAATGGCTTTCCAATGATAATGTAGTTATTCTAACTGTCATGCACTGAATGGAGTCATGTTATCTTACAGGACAGAAGGCTAGAACTTACATGGGTATAAGGTGAAACGTTAAACACCAACCGTATGGAAAATATTCCTCAAGGAGTCAGAAAGAGCTCACGTCAGGGAGTCCAACCTACTCTAATTAAAATGGCCGCAATGATTCAAAAAGAAAAAAAGAAAAAGACTTTCAATGCCATTTTCCTGCTATAATACTGCAAATTGTGGTGCTACTGTGAATAATTTCAGCTCTGCTGTACACTTGGAGTCAATTACGCTACGCTACACTCAAATGGGATAATTGAGCCCACAGAAAGGATGAAAGAAGGGATGGATCCGATGGTTGTAGCAACAACTTCCTCAGATCAGTGCAGCGTGAGGTTTCACTGAAAAACAACACCCTGCTGCTTCACTGTCCTAACAAGGTGCTGGATTGATGCGGGAAACATGGCTGCTTGAGGAGTTTCACATCTTGTGGTTGACGTGAAGGCTTCAAAGCAGCGAAAGTGGTTTGTTCGGGGTAATTAGAGGAAGAATTGAAAAGTCTACATGAGCAGCGATATCCAGCATGACTGAAAAGACAAAGAAAACAGCACAACCGTCAGACAGATGTAAGCTCAGTGCCAGCAGCTCCATCTTGGCAGCGCCTCATTTCACCAAACTCCCGGCTAATCCAAAGATGGGCAAACAGCTGGAGCATGGGTGGAGCTTAGGCAGCCTGAATAAAGCCTTGTTCTTTGACATGACAGCCTCTTCAATGTCTTCATGTGTCAATGTCTTCATGTAGTTCTTGACAACAAACCGAATAAGTGTATTTCCCACACACCCTCTGGAAGTGCACTACTTAATAAATGGAGGGCCTCTTTAAGATCTGCATGACAAGTAGAAAAATAACCTTGAGGTGAACTTCAACACAACTTGAGCATCCTGATTATAACTCTGTATCTCTAACCTCTAACCTTCCACACATACAGCACAGAAATAGATCAAGCTCGATCATTCTTCTTCCTCTCCATACGCTCATGCATATGCTATCGGGGCAAGCCTGGCTTATTAACTCAGAGCGTCCTGGTTTATGTATTGGTATATAATCCGGAGCGACTCTATCCACTGTATGCATGTCATGAATCCGTAAGTGTCTCTAATTTGGGCCGGAGGAAGGAGAGCCGGAGCAAGGTGACCCCGGCTGTGTTCTTAATCATCAGCTGGTCTGGATGAGGTTAAGAATGGAAATTGCTTTGGCTCTGTAGTGAATCTATTATCATATCTCCTCAACCCTCTGCCCCTCCTTCTTTGTTTCTCATCTCTGTTAGACACCATTTTACATCTCGCTCGCTCTCCTCGTCTATCCGTCTCCTCTTTGTCATTCACTCTTTCTCCTCACTCGCTCATTTTTTATGCTCTTTTTCTCTGTGATGTAAAAACCGCCTCAGCATATTGATAATAGGATTTATTTAAATAGCCCTCCTTAAAGCGAAGGACATTCTCTATGACATCTGCAGTTATTATATTGAATCACGTAGATGTCTGCATTATTCCTCTTCTCCCGCTGGTCTGTATAATCCTACAGACACCTGCTGACCAAGAATCACATGTAGTCTTATCAGCAGCCATTGATGATCATCAATCAGCTTTATCAACATACTGCAAGCGAGGAAAAAAGAAATCCGCTCGTGGATTTCCTCCGCTCACGTGACTGAGAGGCAGTTCACACACAGTATGAGGTTTCCTTTCACGGCAAACACTTGTTGGTTCATTAGGAGCCTGTCGGTGTGACTGACTGACTGTGCCTTGTTAGGCTGATTAAACCATCGCGTCTAATTAGGGGCTGTATCACGGCTCAGTTCACAGCTGCCGTGGCATCAGAAAGATAGAGGACAGCATTAAAATTCCTGCAACCTGCCTGCCACCTGATACGGAGCCTGGTAGTAGCCATAACTAAGAAAGTAAGAGCAAATCCAGTGCAACAAAACCTCATCCCTCATGTACAGTTGTCCCTGATAATCAGCAGTAATCCCCCCAGTATTTGTATTGATGATAGATTAGGGTTCAACTCATCCCCTGAGTTTATCATACTTATCAATTCATTCCATTTTATATATTTAGTAAACACTAAACCAAGAAAAAAGTCAATAAACCAATGCAATAAAGCAGATGCAACTAATTATAGCATGTGAGGGAAATCAGAAACATGCTGCGGGAGCTAAATAAAACGCATTGATTTAAGAGACATGCACAACCCATGGGTGTACGTTCATTTGTTCACACTGATTATGAGTCTGTGCGCACAAAACAACAAAAGAATGAGGGCAAGAATTAACAAAACAAAGAGTGGCATCAATCAAATTCAGCACTCTCCACCCCAGATCATATTTTAACTTGTGGTTTGCACTTTATCATGCTGACAAGAAGGAAAGGAGATGACATAGGCCTGCAACTAATGAGTATTTCCATTTTATTTTTTATTCATCTGGCATCTTTAAATGTCTTGTTTTGTTGAAACAAGTCCAAAACCAATATTCATTTTGCAGTGAATTATGACAAGCCAAAAGCAGCAAACTCCCCTCATCCGAGAAGCCGAAATCAGAGAATATTTGGCTTTTTTTCTTTCTTTTTCCTCAGTTTTTTGCGAGAAGAATGACTGAAATGATCAATGAATCGACTTGGCTCTGGATAGGTCTTAGTCCATGTTCTTGGACTGTGACCTATCCAGTAGTGTGGGCTGTTGGATTCAATATACACCAGCCCACACACACACACACAGCCAACAATAGCAGAAATACAGAGGACAAAGATCCTGCATGTTTGTTTTGGCTAATGCTGCACATGACGTCTGAGGAATGGAAAACCTTGACACTCGTCACATCCAAACAGCACTGAAGTGTTTGTGCCGAGTCAGGTGCGTCTGCATGGGAAAAGAACAGCTCTGTCCAAACTAATGCCGTCACATTAAAACACACGTCTGAGACAACAAAGATACTCTCCGTCCTCGCTTTCGTGAGAAGTTCTGTTGTCCCCACAGCATCAGAGAGCCGTTCTCTGCAAGGACCTATTTATCGACTTCGCACTCTTGGATGTGATATTCACCTGAGAGGACATTTTGAGAGGGATGTTAGAGTCTATATCTATCCTGCATCAGCAGTGGTTTGCAAACAGTATGGCGGCGGAGGGAGAGGACGGAGTGCAGAGAGATGTTGTGGTGTCAAGCAGAGGCCAGAGACAACATTAACCTTCCATCGCCTCAGGAAAGTTGTGCAAGGTGAAAGAGGTTACATTACAAATTGCAATCTAAATGCAGTTGGCACCTACAGTCAAAACTGTAGCTGTTGTTTCACCTGGTTAAACTAATCATGCTTTGCTTTATTTTTGTTTAATTTGGGGTCTTCAGGGCTTGTTCGTTTTACATCTCGTCTATGAATGAACCTGCTTAAATTGCTCATACATACAGTACATTTATTAATCATCCAAAACTGCACAAATATTTTGCTGTTTGTTGCTTGTGAATACTGTCTATATATTTAGCTATATTGTATTTTTTATTATATTATTATAGTATTATATAATATGTGTTATCCGTTAGAATACATATTATTATTATTATTATTATTATTATTATTATTATTATTATTATTATTATTATTATTATTATTATTATATATTACTTAATTATATTTTCATTTTTATTCCTGGTTACATTTTTTGTCAATTGTTACTTGTTACTTTTTTCTAAATAATTGTGAATACATTCTATGTTTGCCTGTATGTTAATGCTACTGCAACAAAATAATTTCCCAAATTGAGATCAATAAAGAAGCAGTCTAAGTCTAAGTCTCATATTTCTGGCTGTTTATTCAACACAACTGCGAGGAACGTTTGCTTTTCCAATCACAGCTCTTTACCAGGCTGCAGCTGTGTGATAGGCAGCTAATCAATTACATGAGCGGATGTTAATTGTTACATTAAAGCCATTGATTTGATGGAGGGAGATTTCAACGGAGCCCCTCAACCTCACCCAGCAACTGATTCTTGTAAAGAGTTGACCCCAAAGTAACACAAGGAGCAGAACGGACACACATGGCCTGAACAGCAAGAGATATGGTACACACAGTGGATGAGTTGTATTAATTATAATTGCATGGAAAATAACATTTTGTATTCTGTCCAATATGCCTGTCAGTTAATGCATCACTGTGATATCTGTGTAATAATAAAACGAACGCAGAAAGAACAGGCGAAACGCAGTGACCTTTGCGAATCCGATTATGTTGAGGCAACATGTTTCTCTCAGTTGTCTAAGATGTTACCATATGTTCCCACTGTGAGCAACGTGATCAGCAAGTCACTGGAGGTCCATTCATTTCCTACAGAGCGCAGTGAGGAGGGAAACTCAGCCAGCATGATGACAGGGAACAGACTTGTTGGCCAAAAATAGTTGGCCACAATGAGGGGAGCAACACAATAAAATGAGATGATAAAAACAGATGGATGAAAGTGTGACTGAAGTGTTTGCTCTTCAAGTTGAAATTGTTTTGATAAAAGACACGAGTGGTTGATTAAAAGACGTGTGATTTGGAAAAGGCAGACACAGTAATGGATAAAAACAGGCTTCATTTGAAAGCCATCTTTAACTGACTGTATATCGTAGCTCTGTTCATGATCTCTAGGTGTTGCACTGGTCTGAATGTTACTATTTACTGGCAAATACATTTTTGGTGTCAACACTGTGGATACAAATAATAAAGCATGATGTAGTAAGTGAATGAGTGAATAAGTGTATTTGATGACAGATAAATATGTTTAAAGCTGCCCACTGAATATTTTTACTTCAACATCGGGTCAAATGACTATGAATGACATGCAAGATGTCGCTCATAGTGATAAACTGAGGGAAAATTAGTAGCCAACTTTGCACTGCAGCTTTGTGTTTTAGCTTCTTTTGGCTTATTGTTCTGGTTTTACAACTGATGCAGTCTCACCCCTCTTATCTGCGTCATTTTCAGCTGCAGTAAGCTCAGATAAACCCACTGTACAAAGCCTGCTCAACACCAAACAGCAAAGTTAGCAATTAGCAGTGAGCAGGCCATTAGCCTTACATTCATCAGATGCATTTCTACCTGGACAGCCTGCAAAATGGACCAGGGGTCGATTACAGCCATCTAAAACCTTCCACAGTATGAGACAATATCTAAACAGTAGTGTTAAAATGTTAACTGGGGACTTGACTTTGATGTCAAAATGCTGAAAAACAGTGAATGAAAGAAAATACAAAAGCAGCAGGAAAGACAAGATGTGTTTAACCACATGCAGTCACAGCCTCTCACACCTCCATTAGCATGCAGCATAGCAACACATTACAGAAGACGTGTGAACATACACTTGGAAATTATCTTAATTAACCCATTCATGTCAAAACAGCATTATAAGAGCCTCATTATCAAAACCGCTTGATGCAAAGTGTTTTACTTGCCTTTGAGAGGATAATTGTGCTATCTCACTAGCATCATGGCTAACATGCCCCGCCAGAATAGCCAGAAAAAAAAGTGTGAAAACATTTGGTCGGATAATGCAAACAGATGCTGCCAGAAAGGCATCACATCCTAAACATCGGTTAAACACAATTTACTTGATTTCTTTCTCCTTCTGCAAGTGACTGAGCTTGCGAGTGAGTCAGTGAGAGGATATCAATAGCAGGAAATAACATGATTCACTGCACTGTAATTAGAGATTCAGTGAGATGAAAAGAGAAGATTTGCTCTTTGACACAGGTCACCCACAGAGAAACACAAATACTATCTAAATGTCATCAGGCACACTGTAGCTACAGAGGCTTGTGTGTGAGAATGTGCACAGTGAATTCATTATTTTCATCCATTTTTATCTCAGCGCCATTATAACTCTGTCAAAGGAATGTGAGTCACAGAAGGAGAGAAATTGGAAAGGAAAAGTTAAAAAGTCACAGCCAAAGAAATGCTCTCCGGAACAAACAGAGTCCAATATTAATTTGTTTGGGCAGATGATCAAATTGAACAATCTCTTTATTATATACGATGAACTGGCAGATTGAAAACTATCTGCTGTTTTATCTCTCCTCCTTGGACTTGGCTGGTGATGCTATCGGAGCGCAGATCAGTAATTACTGCAGGTTGTCAACAATTTATCACAGAGGTCCCGTGGGCTCCTGCACAGAGGCCGGACATGATTGGACGCTCACGCGCACACTAAAGCACGGACGCAAACGTACACAAACATGCACACACAGTCCCACACATGCATGGAGCCTCAAAGACACAGGTGTCAGCGTGACAGTACATTACCTCTCTGTCCTCCGTGATAACCCTGAGTGCCTTCAGGAAACCTTTACATGGCATTGTTGAGATTTCCACACATGCACACACTCATTTGGTGAATTGTTTGTGGAGTGGCCTATAAAAACCATGTTTTTTTATTCTATTAGTTTTCATTTTGCAGGTAAACAACCCTCTCACTTCTTGCCGCTACGCAACATTAGCATAAAAGCCAATTAAACCAATCATGTTTTGGACACTGATTAGTTTTTACAGACACACACTGAGTGAGTGTAACATCAAGTTGAGTCTTTTTTCACACTCAGTGGAAGAAACCGGTTGTTCAGCTGTCAGCTGCTCATCAAAATAATGCTGTTACAGATGATAAACACCACGGCAATCCATCATCAAATGGCTAAGGTCACGCTGGAAGTCATATTCCGTGCGGTTTATACCTCCCAGCGCACGCACGCACGCACAAACATGAAATTGCACACCGGCACAAAGTGTGGACACAAATCCTCCGTCACCACACTGTTAAATTTGATTCATGGAAAGTGACAAGAGCATCAGTGTTTTTAATTATTAATAGGGAGGAGTCCATGGGAGTCATCTCTCAATCCTCCCACAAAGGTAATGGGGTTATTTGTTGTGGCGGAGGCCCTTAAACTTTGATTCATTCGACAAACGTCCCTTGTGTCAAGTGCGACAGCGGCGGCGGGTAGATAAGAAGGCTATTCCCAGTGATCCGGTGACATTGACCTGCCTTACAGGAAGGTACGTGCACTCGCACACACGCACGCTCATTCACAAACACACACATTTAAACCCATTTAATCTTCCAGCCAGTGTCCTCTTATTGAGATACTGACACTATTACAGGGAGTTGAAGGTCGAGGGGTGACCCCTTTAACTGCACTTCAGCTGGACTGAATCAAAAAACAGATTAAGAGGTCAAATGTAAAGGTTAAGTGACACACACTGTAATATCCTTCCATAAAACTGAATGTCAACATATTTCATGTTTATTCAGATTTTACAATGTAACTGTAAATTCAGGCTCGCGTGTTCGCACACTGTGTTTATCATTCAAGGCATCTGTCATGCCGCACAGGGGTAGGTAGGGCACAGCGCTTCAATCTGTGCTAATTACAACCCTACTGTGAAGGTACACTGTACTCCAAAACCTTTTCGCTGCTCCTCTTGCAGGACTGCAGGAGCCCAGAGCAAATTAGTGTAATAGCTGGAAAGTGCCTTCTAAGCAGTGGCAGAGGTCAACTGGCTGGAAACGCGCTCAGGTACGCTGGACAAGGACAAAGCAGAATATGGCTGATGGGACTGACTCTGGGTTTGGCTGAAAGGTGTTTCTGAACAGTGGACCGGTGAAGAATCAGAGGCTGATCAGCATTATCAAAGTGACATCAAGTCCGCTGCACAGATTTCATGCTGCAGTTAAAATGAACAGAGGAAACACTGACCTGACTTTGTTCGACCTTAGTCACGCCTGTCAAGATTAGCATTCACGCATAGCCCATGCAGTTTTAAAATCATAACGTTGGCAGATTTACAGTAGCGTGTTTGAAACAATGGGTCCCCAAGTTCAGACATAAGACAGACGGACAGACAGAAGGTAGACAAAGCCTCGTTTCTATTTCGCCACTGTGCATTCTGTCGGCTGAAATGGCCGCTGTCACGAGCAGATTTCGCCAGCGAACATTAATTCTAGCAAGCTGATTAAGCTCATGTTTGCTGCATGAGTTGGCTGAAAACTCCATCTGTGGCTGACTTTCTTTGTTTCCAGCTGCTTTAAAACGAGAAAAAGGTGTTAAATATGCACCTGATGGCTACATTGTGCTAAAAGACTGAAGCTAAAGCTGCATGTTGCAGACAAAACAAAAATCATCACCCTCACCAGCTGATGATGCATAAAAGACATAAAGACAAGGTGATAAAGACATTTATCACCAGTGCTCAGCGACTGGACAATCGCTGTTTGCAGGACACGTTTAGCTAATGAACACCTGAACCTACAGAGCTGTAACTAACTACAATGTATGAATATTCCCTTCACATTAGCTTTCTTCACCCATCTTGATACTGCGCAGTATATGCCAGTATTTGAATGTCATTTCAGCTTAAAAATCTCATTACCAGTGTGTTACTAGATGCTACACAAACAAAGTCAACCGTGAAAAAGTAACCAGGAAATCCATCTCTGTCTGTCTAAGATCACGGCGCTATCTATTTGTTTATCCCTCAGAATGCATCAGCAAACCAAATTAAAACTCATATCTTTGTGCTCCAGGCTTCCCAATATTATTTCCAATCAGGAAGAGAATTATTCAGCACTGTGTGACTAGCAATCTGTTATATTTGTAAACGGTGAGGCTGCATTACCAGCATGGGAGGGTACAGTAAGGACAAGATTAAATATTAATTGTGTAGTTATTTATACTGCATATTCATATTTATCTCACCTGCTGAAATGAGTGCAAGCTGTGCTGGCAAGTGCCCTTATTTCTGTATTTCTGCAAATATCAAGCTTAAAAAAATAAATAAAAGCACTAGAAAATACATTTCAGTCAGAACGGATATTCATTTTAAACTTTATTTATTTAAATTTCACGCTTTCTTGTAACTGAACTTTTCTAAGCGAGGCTGTGTGATCCGCTGCTGCTGCTTCTGGTGTTATCATTCATGAAAGGAGCAGCTCCCTGTTGCACCTGCTGGATGTGCATGTGCGAAAGATGAGGGTCAAATCTTGTATGTTTGACATTAAGTGCATCTTTATTTTATCTGCACAGGGGAGCTTTGTATTTGGTCCATCAGGTCAGTAGTCTAATTTCACGTTGCTCATGTATATGTTAGTGTATTCCTCCACTGAGGCCTCCAGAAATGTTTCATTTGTCAGGTGACCTTTTAGAATTTGCTCATACAGGTGCACAGAAAAGAAACTACTGAGGATACAAAGCTCATGTCTTATTGCAGTTATTAGCAGAGTTATTGTTTTACACCATGAAATTATCTTCTGATATTTTTTTTAGACTAAATATCTTCAAATGTGACCCTAACCCTAACTGCCTTTATATTTCTAAAATTCTGGTTTCGGCCCTGGATTCACTTGGTGCTCAGCATTAGATTAATCTGTAATCTCATATTTATGGAACGATACCTGATACAGATCTGCAACTGAGATGTAACTTTAGTTGCATTAGCAGCGTTAGCTTTCATTTTGGGTTGTGTTTCTGACCACCTGATAAATGTATGTTCAATGTGCACTCACCTTTAGCTCTGTTTTGGTCTCCACCAGCTCCTGACGGAAATATCTGGCTCTAACTGCTCCACAATGTTCGCCAGCTATTCGCTGATTGTGTCTGGCTGCTGTTTGTTGAGCAGGTAGGAAACAGATGCCTGCTGCAGATAAAACTGATGCAGCTTCGAGGGTAGAGAGGGAACCAGTAAAGGTGCAGGTTGTAAAACCAAAACGAGTTGAAAGATGCTAAAACACTCCATAGAGCTGCAACAGTCTGGTGATAATTTTCTGTCAGTCTGCACCACAGGCAGCACTTCTCACATTACACAGTCAGTTCATGAATTATTAGCTTGAAAACAATTATTACAGCAGCTTTAAGACAGTTTGTGCAGACAGCGTGCAGGAGTGCATCACCTTTTCAATTAAGGCTTATTGAATTACTGTATGAAATTCTGCCTCTGAAGTAAGTTATTTAGGAAGAACTGATAGGTAATCACTCCATCAAGGGGCTTCTTTTCTTTTACCTAAATTTGTTTCCAGTGGCCAGGGCACCCATTAACACCACGAAAACACTAAAACCACCCATCATCCTCTGTTGGTTATACATGAGCTCTTCTTTATTCAAATAAAAAAAAATAATAAAAAGTCTCTCCTGATATGGTTCAATAGTAAAAGAGACTCTTTTTAACAAGGAGCTTCAGTTACCTCCTGGCCTCATGGTTTCAGTTCTTGCTATCAATAATTGTGTCAATGTCCCCGGCGATGTTTCCTGCAGGTCCATTAATTCTGGCACTTTCTTATTATTTCACCTTTTTCTTCCCACGCTCATCTTTCAGTGCCGTTGAAACCGCAAGGTTTCTTTTCATTTGCAAATGCCAAATTTGTGAAGCGCATTGTCACCAGCTGTTCCTCCTCGCCGCGCTTCTCCCCATCACATCTCTTCCTCTGGCTCTCGACAGGCTGCCGAGCTGGAATTATACACCGGGTCAGGACTAATGAGTGGGTTTGCAACAGTTTCTCATATTTATCAGGATGAACCTGCTGATCCCCTGCCTCTCCAACCTCCTCTCGTATTCAGTTTGTTGTCTCAAGTTTGAGGAGGATTCGTGGCTACGCTCGCTCTCAGACTCAACTGACACTGAGCCTTCACATTTTACTTTTAATATCGCAGGAAATGGAAGGTTACATGTAGAAATAATGGGCATCCTCGAGGCTCAGTTGACCTAAGACACCTGCTAAATCCTAGCTCTGAACAAAGCCTGGGACCCTTTTTGGCATTTCTTTGTGTGTTTTCTGCTACGATCAAGTGAAACTTTCCAAAGAAATGCTGTGGAGTCATAAATAATAAATAGAAAATTCAAGCTTCTCAGGCTGCTGTAGGCCAGTTTACTGTTACTACATGTCTCCACTTGGTAAAGACCTAGAAACCCCCCTTTCCCCCTCAAATGAATCAAGTCTTTTACCAGCAGTCTTGTGTTCATTGACTTTTTGTGACTAACTATGGGATATAAGTGGCCTGACATGGAAATCTTGTCAACTTTTCACTGAGGGCAGCAGAATGAGATTTACGCTAAAAGTGAACACGCTTTCTTGCAATTGTAAGGTAATGGAGGATATATCTTTCCACTTCTCAGGCAGACAAAGGGATTTGCTTTCACTAGAAATCTTTCCGACCTTGTTCCAAACCCATTTGGAGGTGTAAATTCGCCACGCTTCACTCACAGAAGTCAAATTTACCCCAACTTGCTTGATAATTTCTTCCGATGCATTATCCGGCGTGCTGATGTGTGGTACTGTTTGGAGCCGCCGCGCAGCTGCGTTCTGCTGCAAAACATACAATCAACCAGAGGCAGCCCTAACACACACACACAGAAGAATTTATTTGGTAAACAGGGTTTTATTTGATTTCCTGTTGTGCTGCGGCGGTACAGTCGTGGGAAACGATATTGCGTTCATTAGTTTATGTGCATTAGCAAAGAAATCTAATGGTTTATGCATACGAGGCCAACAGCGGAGGGCCTGGATGATTTAGGATGATGCTCATTTTATGTAAATCAAAGCAAGAAATAAGAATAGTTCTTGTAATGCACAGGCGCTCCCCCTCCTCCTGGTTTTCTGTCCTGCAATTGTCTGTCAAGGCAATTCTGCGCCTTTCCACTCCTCATCCTCTCCCTCCCTCACCCTCTTTCTCCTTCGATCTTTCTCTTTCACCGACCCTCCGTCCCCTTCTCTTGTTGCTGTCAGAACACATTAGGACGTTGCTAACGAGTGACTTAAATTAGGATCCCCCACAGTCCTATCCAGGTGTGGGTAATGAGGTGGGAAGACAGGAGATTGGGGCTCCTCCCCCATTCTTTCACTCACTAAACAAAAGAGGAAGATCTCTCAGTCAGTCTCAGTCGAGCAACGCATCAAAAGAGTCCCCCATGCACCTCAAGGCGTAACGAGGTTATGTGCTGCTACGTGGACAAAATGAGCTTAAATGAAACACACATTTCTGCACACAGACCGACAAACAGCATGAGACTGACACTGCTGGACTCATGACAACTGTTATTTGTCATGCACCGGCGTGGATTTATGAAAACTAGCACGGAAATGCACAGACAAGCTTAATGATATGGAAATTGAAGTCGTAAGTTCGTGAAATGCAATCGTGAGCTCTCCTCTCAAGGCCATCAGTTAGATCTGAGCTCCGGCTGCTGATGGGCTGTGATCTGTTATCGTCCCTGTGGCCTGGCCTCTCACAGACAGGCTAAATAGGTGGTCTCCCTCCACTGGAGGTGGAAATGAATCTGGCCTCAGATCCCTGCTCCTTTCTGCTCCCTCCAACACCCTGCTTGTCTCCCCGTCTACCTATCTAGGCCATCTCACTTTGTTTGACGGGTGCGCAAGACAGACATGTCTGTGTGTGTGTGTGTGTGTGTGTGTATGTGTGTGTGTGCATCTGTGAGCCAAAGCCTCAACTTTCTAAAACTACAGAATGATCAATTGCAGCGCGATTTTATTGAAACCAATTACCTTCAATTCTTTCCCTGGCTGATTTGATGCTCTGAAGCAGCAGAGTCAGCTAAACGCTCAGGGACTCGCATTCTTCCTCCTCTTCATCAATGTCCGTCAAGCCGCCACGACTTATCAGGATCAACAGAGGCCTTGACAGAGTGACGTAGTCACAAATGATGGCCGTCTGCCTTGCATGAGAGTTTGGAGAAAAACTAACCTGATTAGCATCGCTCCTGGCTGCCTCAGCATGTTTCTGTTCCAGGAGCTTTTACTGTTCCTGCTACAGTGGACAAGCAGAGACAGGCCTGGACTGTCCATGTATACATGTAGAGGTTCACTGGATGTCTTGTCTGTTAGAAACATACTGTACATGGCTTCTCCTCCAAGCCTCGGCACTCTTTTTATTAAACCTCTTTCAGCAGGATTGCAGTGTGAGGGTAATACTGTTAAGTCAACTCGGTGGGTATTGCTCACAATCATGCAGGTGTGCGGCTGCAGCGAACAAATCCCAGATCAGAGGCAACATGTTGAAAAAAAGACACTGCCATTCAAAGACCAAAACAAACAGAACGTGAATGAATTATTAAGTGAACAGTGAAGAGCGGGCTTTTCTCTCCACTTTCGCCCCAGACTGCTTCATTCATTTTTTCTTTTGGCGACTTTCAATAGGTCCCACAATCAGTCACCCATCAGCCAAATGTGAATTCACATAAAGCCAGACCTGCATGATTACTGTTAGTCTGGTTCTCCCCAGCTCTCATCCTGACAGACTGATAAGTTAGAAATAGGTGTAAGAGGTCTCGGTATATGATTCCCCTTCGCATAAATCCAGCAGCACTTTCCACCAAGCATGACTCAACAACAATGCATCTGTGACACACCTTTGATCTGTCTTCCACACAGCTTCACATCCCACTGCGAGTGTTTCAACAGCGGTGCGTTTGGCCTGTCCTATTTTGTTGACTTGCTCAAAATGTTTTGATTCTGTCATTTTTCCTTCATGTTTGTGCTTCTGGATAAGCAGGCTACGTAGTTACATGCTTTCTTTTTTTTTGGTCTGCTTTTCTGATCAGGAGTATGCACAGATGCGTTATTGTGAAAATCGACTGGATTCTCTCCGTTCCTTTGTCTGACTTCCTGCCCGGCTGATTGGCTCCTTGCAGCTCGGCACGGCCTCCATCAAAAACAGACGAGGTGTGTATTTTAAGCAGAGCGGAGCGGAGAGCCACTGGGGGAGTTTTTTTTTAGCTCAGCACTCCACAAAAATGTAACAAACACACATCAATAAGTTTTCTGTGTGAACGTGCTCGTGTTTTGATGTATAAAATGCTACTGAGAAGTGTAACAAGTTGATGTAATGCACTTTACTGAGACAAATTACTGCAGCTTTCACTGTCACAAAGAAAGCAGAACTTTAAAAAACGACTATCTTTTATCGTATGCTGCATCTAAAGCAGTGGCAAACAGATGTATGACTGACCTGCATATAGACAATAAATAGCGGCACAGATGTAAATGCAAGCCTCCAGTCCATCATTCCTCCACACAACACAACACAATGACAACACAATGCAGAGCCAACAGGTTGCAATGTTGAATTTTACTACAATTTCTTTTATTTTAAGATATTAAAAAGAAATTTATCTCACAACGTTAATGCCTCATGATTCAGATCCGCTCCAAAACTGAATGGGTTGGTCCTTGGTCCTGTGCTCCATGAAAATCATTCAGTTTTTAAACAGGCAAACAAACCAACAAACCGGACAGAAAACACAATCTCCTTGGCGGGGATAAGAAATGGCAATGTGGATTTTGGGAGGATCTGTAAAATAAGCGCTCATGTCTGTGATCTCTCCAGTCAAACACAAGAGTTTGAAGATCTGAGTTGACATAAGAAGTGTGTCAAATCTCAACGAGATCCATCACACACTACAGGATGAGCTGTCATGCCAGAGTCTCCGTGGAAGCTTATTGGACAGATTGGACAGGTTCCAGCATGCTGTTGTGGAGCAGATTGGTCCCCAGTAGCACCTGGTGCTTTGTCTCCACTTTAAACAGCTTCCGTCTTCATAGCTGGCTCCCTTCCTGACACAAAACTCCCGTGTGGAAAAGAGAGAAGTGAATTGGTGTCTGCCTTCCTCTCAGGTACATCCTTCATCCCCCCACCTTCTCCTCTCCCTCCTCCTCCTTCACTCTCCTCTGCAATCCGCTGCCCACTCAAGCAGCTGTCAAGGTGAGGCGGTTTTACATGGTGAGGCTCCAATGCCCTTGTCCAATTTCACTTTGGAGTGAAGCTGGGCTGAACATGCCAATCCTGATATTACCAAACAAATTAAATCACGCGGTTGGGCGCAGAGGAGAGGGAGAGTGCTGAGGATGCTGGGATGGACAGGCGGAGGGCGCGGAGGGAGGAGGGGGAACAGTTGTCAACCCGGCTGAGCAACTCTCTGCCTGGTCTGATCAGGACATCCTAGGAGGAGAATCATTAATTGGCTCTGGATGGAGAGGAGCACTGGTGGGAGACGGCTTTGTTACTGCTGGTCATGTCCACAAAAAAGCCATGATGGAGTGCAATTAAAGGCCTTATTAGAGATGAAGCGGCCACAGGAGCTACAGGCGGATGACGAAACCCCACCAGTCAGGCCAGAAGGAGAACAGCTAACTGATTCAGGTGATGTAACTCAGCATTTCTGGCCTTGTTTTGTTGTTTGGATGCCTAATCTTCCTATTCTCCTGGATCAGGCTAAACAGGTGAAGTGACATGCTTAATAATAGGTGCTCTAACATGCTCATGCTTGGCATTCGCTAACTAGCACTAAACACAAAGTACAGCTGAGGTTTTACTCTTATTTGGTCATAAACCAAACTGGACAACCGGAGGTTTTGAGTGGCGATGGCACCAGATGAGACATGACAAAAATCAGCAAGTTACCTCAAGTTCATCCTCTGTGGGACCTGAATGCGTGCACTTGATTTCATGGAAGTTCATTCCATAGTTGTTCATTCAATGTTACTTCAGCCAAAAATGTCAGCCTCTGTGGCACTGGGTGAAGAGTCTGGGGATCAACAGCGTCATGAGGGTTCATCCTCTGGGGAGTCCATCCAACAGCAGATGAGATATTTCTCTACTAGCTGCTAGTGTGGCTAAACCTGAGTGATTATATTAGATGTATCAGTAGTACAAGGCAACTTTTAGCAGCCTCACAATCATCTAACGTCGTTATCTTCTTGCCAACAATCATACAGGAAGAATTCCATTACCCAAGAAACAGAGCTGCCAATTTCCCCACCAACAGCGTTCTCAATCGACCGGAGCACAACTTCCTGACTCCAGGCCTGCTGCTTTTCATTTGACGCGTCTAATAAGGACTGATTTAGACCAGGGGCACCAGGTGAATGCAGAACACTAGAATGCAGTATTAACCAAAGTGAGGCTGAATATTGAATTAGCGCAATTTACTTTTTCTTCAAAAAAGATGCCCTCTGTTCTGACCTCTATCGCCATCACTGCTGCTTTTGCAATGCAACAAGTTCAGGTACGGCAGGATTGCTGAATCTTTGACTTCAGAAGAAGCAGATAAGGCAGGCTGGGCAAAAGTCAGTGCACCAAATGTATATTACAGCTTTTCATCACAAAATAACCCCTGGAATGGATTGATCGTAACAGTAAGAGCATCAGCGGGTAGAAGGTTTTGCTGACTTATTCCTGCTGACATTCATGATAAATTCTCTGTATTACATTTTCACTAGACTCAAAAAGCTATGAAATTTATCTCATCAATTGGGAAAGATACCTCAGTATTTTTTTTAAAGCTACTGCTAGAGAATCTGTGTGGAAGGTACCCACTGAGTGAAGTTAAAATTTTATTACAACGCTGCTCGTTGCTATAAAAGCTAATGGGAAAACTATACTGTGAACGTGGTCACAGGTCGGATGTGAGCTTGTATCCAGACATGTCTCTGGATTTTCACCTTATAAATTAATTCTTGAATGGAAGTAAAACTATAAATCAATGAATGCAGTGTTGTTGTTTATTGTATTTACTAAAGAGAGTGAAAATAACTGGCAGCTCAAGAAATAATAAGCTGGCCTTGGACTTACTTACTTACTTACATGCATAACGTACTCAAAGGAATTCAAGGCATAATGCTGCTGTATTTACTTGTTTCTATTATTCGGAAGCATCACGTTTACTCGAACTGATGTATTGCCGTGTTGACGAAATGGCTGTACGTATGGTAATGTCCATGTAGTATACAGCTTACAACTATCAGATCAGATCGCCATGAAATTTGGTGACAACATTCATGATTAACAATATATCTGATAGATATTGACAGGTTAGCAGTAGCACTGTGACCACGTTAGCATGCTAATGTTAGTATCTAGCCGTTCTGTGTCTCTGTACAGCCTCACAGCCGCTAGCATGGCTGTTAGCTCTTAATTTTGTTTCTGCATAACCAAATGAATATGCTATTGGTCTTAACATGGTCTTTGCACTAATTTATTTGTAACTAGGCCTTTTCTGGTCACTAGCGCTGCTTCTGAGATAAAGTTGCAACAGTTCAGAAAGCAAAAATGTTGAAAATGCTGCAATGAGAAGTCATCTTTAATGTGTTTATGGAAGCCAAAGACCTGTGATTGTGTGTATTTTGAAGCCCCACCACCTCATGCTGATCCCAGGAGTCAGCATGACTCACATGGACACAATTGGATACCCCTCTGACAGACCTCCTTTGTTCAGTCCAAAATGCATCACTGGAAACTGACGTGCAGGTTGAACAGTCTCCTTGTCCTCTTCATGCAGTAACAGGGGCAGCCAGCACATTTCCAGATACGTAGCACTGAATCAATGCATCCAGCAAGAGCAGAAAGGTTGACGCCAAGCCACACAGGAATTGATTTCTGAGGAAGTGTGATGTGCTAAATAGTATTCGACATCAGGAATCATGTGAACACCCCTCCACCAGTCACTCGTGTGATGAGAACAGCATTTAATTTAAGCAGTAAATGGGCTTAGACCCTCGTTAAGAGAGACTGAAGAATGCAAATGAACCTGTGGAGGGTGTTACATCAAGCACATTCAAAGGAACAGCTGCAAAGCTGAGCAATACTCATTTTTAGTAGTTACAAGTCAGAGGGAACAGAATGCAGGTCATTTATATTTAATGTGCTTATATCTGTCGTATTGTCAGCATTCTTTGCTCCCTTTGATGCTGTTTTGTTCCAAAGCTTCAGATACAGATCACAGCATCAGCCTGATCGCTACCTCACCAGTTATTGTGCTGTTATTGGCTGGAGGCCACGCATGAGTCTGTGTGTTGCCTTTAGGGAAACCCCGCGTGCTATATCTATACATTTAGGCTTGTACAATAAGCTTGGCTACAAAACTATGTACTTGCACACGGTATGTGTCCCATGCCAGCGTGAAATACCCATAACCAACACTTCACGCACACTTAACACTAATACCACTTCAGCATGGTATTCCATGCCAAGAGTACTCCATAATTAATTACGCTCCGCTGCTCCACACTCAAGTACTGCTGACGTTGCCAACTGGTGGTAAACAATAGTGAAGAAGAATGATGCTGTTGTCAATTCCTGCTCAGCTCAGTTCAACCATGTGATGGCATCATCAACTCAGGGTGTCCCAGTGGCGCTTTAAGTTTGAACAGTGTTTTCAATGTTAACATGTTAGTGTTACATGGAGTCTGATGATGTAACACTAATACTGGTTTATGGTCAAAACTATTTCATTTATGTTTCTTTGTTTATTTTAATTCTGGCAGATGGATAAGAAGATCGATATCACTCATCTGTCTATTAAATGTGAGGCTACAGCGAGCAGTAGGTTAGCTGTTAGCTTAGCTTAGCATAAAGACTGGAAGAACCTAGTTTCACTCACCTCTAAAGCTCATGGATTAACATAATATAGCTCATTTGTGTAAACTCAAAGTTTGATAGTGAGAGGTGGAAATAGGCAGCTAAGCTAACCAGCTGCTGGCTGTAGCCTTATATTTACAGACATCAGAGTGGGGTTGATCAGCATTTGAACCCAGGATGTCACATTTGGGCGGGATTAGGACTCAATACCAGACACACAGACGGGGAGTAAGGGTAAAATAGCAATTTTTTGAATGAGCAGTGAGTGGAGACTAAGCAGGAAACTCGTAGCTGGGAAGTCCTGAGAACAGCAGGTGAGGCACGGTGGTGTGAGTATTAGCATTGAGGGCACGTGGTGGTGAAGACACAAGATGAAACAAGGTGGTGATTGAGGGCTTGGGACTCAAGGCAGGTAGAGGCAAGAGGCTGGACCAAGAGAACTCAAGCAAAAGGGAAATAGGCAATCAGGTACTGGTGATTGATGCAAGAGAAACAAAATTAAAAATGCACTTAAACCCACAGGTAGCACTAGAAAACAGCCAACTCCACCGCTAAGCAGCAGAAACAAACTGGCCTGGAGTTGTCTGCAGTCCACAGTCTTTATGCTGTGCTTGATTGTGATGAGTCCCAGCTGTGTTGGAGCCAGCTCCTAAGACACCTGGAGGACCACGCCGAGCCTCTGCCAAGAAAGAACACACAGGAACCAAAGCCCCACACCTCTACACAGCACACAAGAAAAGTTTTCCAAACCACCACACAGGAAGTGGCATCTCACTCATGGCATGACGCTTGATTGATAGTTCACAAAATACACTACAATACATGATATGTAATCACAAGCGGTGTTATTGTATACTTTAAATCAGGTTAGTTTTCCAGAAAGTTTTGCTCAGTGAAAAAAAAGAAAGGGCTCTGTTGTGATTGGACTGAATACAAACTCATTTAAAGTTTTGAAAGAGACTCTTTTCACTCCAAAGCCCTGCGCTGTCCTTCCATACAAAGTGTATGTGTGCGCATTTGAAATCAGCATGTGAGTTGCTGATGTGCCGCTGCATCACTTTCGCCAAGAAGGGAAAAAAAAAAAAAAAAAAAGTGACTTTGATTGCTTCCCATACTGCTGTGTACAGCTTGGGCAATTAAAATCATAATGGCAGATTTTAGACACCAAACTAATGAGCTCAACTCCTCTGAGTGGAAATGCCATTAGAAGTCCTAATGGAGCTCCTTCACCGAGCAACAAAACAAATCCTCAGCTGCTAGATATGAGATCCGCTGCTTCCCAGACGTGAGATCAACACACAATCGTTATTTGATTAATACTGTTTGTTTACATGAAAACACAAAGAAGCGTCTCCCCCTACTGCGCGACCACGCCTGATACAATGTGATATATAATTGGATGCCGGCTGTGAGAACAGAGACAGAGTTGGTGGCATCCTGGTCTTGAATGATGAATTGTGGAGAGAGGAAAGAAGTGGATTAGGGTGCTGGTAAAGCACTCTTCACCTCTGTTCTTGCATGTCTACTGTAAGCTCTTATTACACTCTATCCAAATGCGTCTCTGGAGAAATACAGTATGACGGCTTAGTTGCCACATAAAGCAAACAGACAGCTTCTGAAAAAGTCTCCCTCCTTCACTCCTCCCTTAAGCCCTTCCTGTTCCTCCTCCTCCTCCTTCCCCCTCAGCCATCCTCTGCAGGGATGAGGATCATTGGAGGGGGAAGATTTCATCATGTGGCCCTGCCAGGATCTATTCCGGCTTTGGTGTGTCCTCTGAGATCTCTGCTCTGTACCAGGGCTGATGATGATCCAGGCTCTACACCTCCACTCCCACTGGAGCACATCAATCACCTCCACTCCTTTCCTCTCACACCACCGGAGAGGGAGAGAGGTGTGGGGGTGGCGAAGCCTTCGTCTCCACTTCACTCATATCAGGCAGAGAGAAAGGGAAAGAAAGGGAGGAGACGGAGGTGGGGCCGCTGCAGCTGACACCTCTGCTCCTGTGATATCTGTCTGCAGTCACAGGTTGCCAAGAAAAGACCCCAGAAGGCAAGCTATGACACATCATTGTGTGTGTGTGTGTGTGTGTGTGTGTGTGTGTGTGTGTGTGTGTGTGTGTGTGTGTGTGTGTGTGTGTGTGTTCTGCTGTTGTGGATTTCATATTTCACCTAATCTCTCTCCCATCGGAACAGGCACCTGGGGCGTGAAATGGATGTCTGTCCCAACAGAGGGCACCCAGAACTTCAAACACAATCATCCACAAGGAATCTGAACAAAACACACTGGATGTGTGTGTGTGTGTGTGTGTGTGTGTGTGTGTGTGTGTGTGTGTGTGTGTGTGTGTGTGTGTCTGAGAAACTAAATCCCTCCACCATGCTTTGGCCCTAGACTTAACATGACTGTCATTCATCGTGTCTGGAGAGGCATCAGTTCCAGGTCACGGGGTCAGCCTGGTTTCTGACTCTGCAGTGGAAGTGACTCATCCAGGGACAAGCCGGTCGGCCGAGTCGGTAGAACTATAATTAACTTTGATGTCCAGCGTCTTCCTTATGCAGGGAGGCATCGGAAATGAGTAGTTATTCAGCCAAAAGGTCACAAAGTTCTTCGCATGTCCATTTTACTGAAGGCTGCAGTTAAAAGAAGGCATGGTTCACAGGTGCAGAAGGGGAATCGTACACTATGTTTAGAGCAGGATTACAGGTTCAGTGAGGGGAAAAATATAAGCATGCTGGATTACAGCTCCACAGCAGAGCTAACATTTGACCCCACAATTTAGAACCCCAGTAGATTCCAGATGACCCCTCTATAGATGGTACCGTGGCTCTGTCAGTCTATTAGTCCAGCACTTTGGTCCAGAATGAAATGTCTTGACAACTGCTGGACAAAAGCCTGAATCTTTTAAGGTTTTTAAAACTACTTAAACTTTGTGTTATTTCTGTATTTAGTCCAAAACACAATAATAATTAAGTCTCAGGAGTTTTAATCCAGTGTGTGGTTACTCTCCTTTTCAGGAAACATGAATCTTAAATCAATCAATGTTGCAACATTGACAGTTTCAGGAAACCAGACAACTTCTCTAAACTTTCCCAATCTGAGTGAAGAGAAATGTGAGGTGGAAAAAAAAAAAAAAAATCTGTCAAGTATTTGTACAAACTATGGTTCATTTCCCAGACATGCACAGTAAAGCACCTAATAAAAACACTGCAGCCTCTTGAAAACACTCGCAAATGCAGGCGTTTACCAAGACGGCAAATATGAAAAAAAAAGAAGCAGCAGAAAACTGATGAAACGAGGAGGTGAATGTGGGAAACTAGCGGCTGCTGAGACCTTCTTTGTGTGGATCAGAGCGGAAGAGAGATGTTTGAGACAGTGTGTAAACATGTTGAGAGGCAGAGGATGTGTATGTGGCTTGTATAGGGGCGAACAGAGATATAACCTTTGTTTATGAGTGCAGGCAGGCTGGCTGACAGTGTGTGTAAGTCAAGCGAGGCCAGCCCACTCGGAGATCTACTGGCACGCATTAATCAAACACCGGGGGAGGAGAGAAACGCCTCGACACACCTCTGCAGGACTTTCTCACCACAGGGAGGGAATGACCACAAGGTTATCGTACCTCCACGAGACAGAGCAGCACTTTGATTCAACACTGCTGCGCTGAAACGCCTCTCCATAAATGTCTACTAACTGTGGACCGCAAGGATGATGGCAATAGACTTTTTAACGTCAGAGAATGGTTCGTCTGGAGTCGTTTCACAGCATGAGTTATTACCGCAATAATATCCAAGAGTGCGTCCTTCAGGGTGATTATGGCTGTGACAGTGATGCAGTAGATGTGAGGCGCAGATGGGGATTACTGGTTATTATTGCTGTTTTACAACTGGTATAAAAAACAACTCGGGAGGAAAACGAATGCGAGTTTTGCTTTATGGTAATTGCGAGCAGAGCCGAAACTCATTTCTGAGATTAACTGGTTGAAATTGTCCTAATATACAGTTTAAACAAAGACTCAGCGGGAGGTTAGAGTAAAAGTGAACGCACTTTCTGTATTACAAAAGAGCATTTTATTAAAACAAAATGCTTATTTACAAAACAGGAGCTAATACTTCTGTCGGAAAAGGCGTTTTGCCTTTACAAAAAAGGGGAGGAATATGCATACACAGCCAGCTCGGGAATGACACATCTATCTGCATTACAGCTTATTACACCGTCACTTCGCCCTGTAGTTTTACTGTTATTACAACACGACTGATGGAAAGGCATAACAAGTGTAAAGTACAAGGGCTTCTGGAATAGTCACACATGTTAATACAGTTCAGACAGTGTGTAAAAAAAAAAAAGAAAGACAATCATCTGTTGTTCACAGGACCATGACATTCCTCATTCAGCAGGGATACAAAAGAAGCTCCACAAATGGTTATTTTTGAGGGGAAAAAATAAAAGTGGAAAAACTGTGAGCTCTTGATGCAGGTGAAACAAAACAAAGACACAGCTAAAGCAAACAACAGAAGATTTACTCTTTAAATAACAAAAAAAAAGAAACTCCCACAAGCCTGAGTGTGTGGCTCATAATGATGCCTGCACAAATATTTGTCGTCTCCCTGTCGTACTGAAGACAGCGTCCCTGTCATTTAGTTATAAAAATAAATATGAGATGAAGGAGAAATTGTGTTTTCATAAAAAAGATTCTATCAGTCCAGATAGGTAACTTAAAAATACCGACAAGCCCTGTTCCAGCTAGCAATGTGACGGCCAACTGTTTCAGCGCACTTTGATCGAGACCCAAACAGTCCCTCAGGCTTCGGTACAGTGAAGAGCATCATCCATTTAACAACCCTCGCCGTGTTTGTCAGATACATAATAAAAGTAATCAAAAGCATCTTTTCTTCATCTTTCCCTCTCATTCTCCTCCTCTGCGTCACATCATCTTTCCCTCTCTGGTCTCTCAGAGCCAGGGGTGCCAGGCGGGGTCCATGCGGCACAGATTGTCCAGGCTGTTTGCTGCAGCCACCAGGGTGTTGACCTTACTCTCTCCTCCCTCGAACTGAGCCAGGTTATGGAGGCGGGTCATGATGGCCGTGACAGCCTTCTGGACCAATGACACTAGCTGCTGGGAGTCCATGTTCTCCGGTTGGCCGGCTGGGGACAGAGGCATGGACGTGTCCTCTTGAGTCTTCTTGTGCCAGGCAATGATCTCATCTCGAAGGACTGCCTTCAGGATGCCATCGACCTATCAGAGACAGAGGAAATGAAGATGGTGGATTTAACACAATAAAACAATAACATGTTGTAGTTAGATCCTTGGGCAACTTTGGTTTTCTTGTTTCGTGCAGCTGTGATTGTTTTCTTTTCCTCCTGTAATAAAATACAAGTCTGGAAAAAATGCACTTATTTAACTTTCATTTGCTTTATTTACTTAATTTAACTCGCAATCAGTTCTGACAACAAGAAACTGACGACGATCAAAAGATTTGGTTGAATGTGCCAGAAAAGCACGTAAGTGCGACTTTATTACTTCGTATTTGTTTAAAAACAATTAAAATGTGGCGGTGGCAGATAAACATTTTCATGGCACTGCGGTATATCAGACTATGAGATGTGGTAGCGTTCGTGTTACAGTTGTTCATGAGATTCCTCGCTAATTCGAAAACCACTGCGTCGATCTGAAATTCAAATTATGTGTCCAAGGAACGCTGTTTATACATAGAGAATATGAATCTTTCTGTGTTGAAAGTGTCCGTCACGGGAATGACAGCAGTGAAACTTGATCGAGCCTCAGTTTGTATGATCTCAACATCTACACATAAAACAAAGCTGTTAAACCCAATTAAGGGTCCGCCAATCATCCTCAGGGAAATCTCTGTGTTGTTAGGGGCCCATTATGGTGACACAGAACTGAAATACATAACCAATGAAACCATGATGGGGCCACAACACTAGCAATCATCACCTAACTGGGTACACACTGTTCCCTACCCTTACCTAAAGTGTTTATGTGGTTTCAGGCTTCAATATATTTGAGTGGATGATTGTTAGGTGTTTGTTGTGTTTCCCTGCTTGCCCTGGAAACGTCCATTTCCTCTGACCACAAGAAGCGCTGGCCCCTGGCTTTAACTAGTTCACATAGTGGAGTGTTTTGTTTATTTGCATCTGAAGCGCTCCTGCTCCCTCCACATCAGTCAGACTTAAAGTACGAGGCAGACCTATACATAGACACCACACGCCTGTCATTACCGGCCTGCTGCAGATACTTAAACAACCCTCTGACTGCTCCTGCTTTCATTGTATTGTTTTTGTTTGGCTGCGCCTTGGTGAACTTCCTCCCTGGGTGAGTTTCAGCGCTCAACAATATCTGAAAGAATTCAGCAAGAGCTTAAATTTGACAACAAACCACTACGTCCTCACGACAGACTGAAATATATCCTCACTGACGCTGCCAGCTGACTTCAACTTCACATATTAAATACATTTTTCCTAAAACCCTTCCAAGACTCAGACCATTTTGGTCAAGTTGAGCAAATGTCATATTTCAAGTGTACTTATTTTAACATTTAAATTGAATATATATTATGCAATATATCATCAGTGTGTGCTCCTTAAACCTGCATTGACTAATTATTCATTCCCTAAATATTGTGTAGCAGTATATTCACCTGTGTAATAGAATGAGTTACCTTAAAGTTTGGCTGTGCGAAGCATCGCGCCACGGCAATCATGGAGGCAGTCAGTGGGCCGGAGACACCGATGGTGGTCAGGAACTCGGAGATGTTTGGCGTCAGGCGGAACGGAACGGGGCGGTTAGCGTCCAGGTCGCCTGTGGCGTCATTGATGTCGAAGCGGAAATAGGAGACGTTCAGCTTTCCTGTGTCCTAAAAACAGACAACAGAGTATAAGGGTAAAGATTAAGCACGTCACAAGCAAGTCATACAACTGAGTGAGTATAAACACAGCCTGTAAGTATGAGGTAGGCTTTATGTTTGAGTGTAACAGGGACGACACTTCAAAGAAAGCATTGTTCAGAAGTACCTGCTCATAACCAGAAGCAAATAAAGAAAAATCATTTAGGAATATTCCTTTCTGCAGTGCTCTCCTCAGTCCTTAGAGCACATAAACCCTGCAAGAAAATAACTCTTCTTCAGAAAGGCTAGGGGAGTAACAAAACAAGCTCACACCAACGAAATGGCTGCAGTTATTGATCTGCGCACCCCAGACACCGTAACACGTCAAACTATCAGCAGTAGAACATCTATAATCCTCAATTCACTCCCACTCCCCTCTCCCCCGCCGCTCCCCACTGACTTAAATATATACAGCCAAGTTTTCATCCTTAAGCCTGCATTTATGTGCGAGTGGACCGCTGCACGAGCAGCCATTCCGGAGAAGATAAGCTCCCTTATATGAAAAGGTGAGTGGCTCTGACAGCTTTATAGCAGAGCATTTCATTCCAGCTCGTGCTCCCTCTCCTCCTCTGTCTCGCCTCTTTCCCTCCCTCACTCCCTCCTTCTCCTTAATTCCCTCCCCTCCCGTCTCTCTCTCTCTCCTACTGTCATTTGCTCCTCCAGGCCCCAGCAGAGGGCCTCAAGGCAGTGGGCTGAGACACCAGCAACCCCCAGGGGGCTCAGATAAGCCTGCAGACAGTTGGCTGTGGAGGCAGCGCTTAGAATGCTAAATCACCACTCCAGCGGCCGACGATTTAGCTTCATTCTGGGGCTGGTGTGCATGGGATGACGCAACATTACTGTGTCACATGTGGTGACTTGCAGCTGTGATCTTGACTGCGGCTGATTTTTAGAACAAATGTCAACGAATTCAAAGGAGATCTTTCCAAAAGGAAAACGCTCTCGAGAGACGATGTGATGCCTTATGAAGACAGGTGTTGAAAGAATTAAGTGTGAATTAATGCCACAAAGCATCGCCTTTGTTTGCTGACACCTCGAAGCATCACTGAGCTCTATAAGCTCCAAGTTGAAGGAACTTAAGGTCTCTATTTAGGCAGGGCGGGGCGCAATGCTTTGGCTGTGATGTCCTGTCCTTGCACTCTCTCCCTCTCCCTCTCTCTCTCTGTGTTTGTGTGTGTGTGTGTACACTCTCCGTACCGTAATCCTCCTGTGTCTAATGGGATCTGCGGAGTGGAACAGGCAGAGAGGGGGCTTAATACCAGTGCTTAGCTGCCCGGAGGAACGCCTGTCAGCAAAGGCCGATTAGGATCAGAGGGGAGGGGTGGCCGACTGACACAATCATCTTTAATAATGACTTTGAGAAAGCTGTCTGCGGACCCCGAGCACCAGACGGATGTGTGTACGGACTGAGAGGCAGCGCACGCACACAGACACAGCCTCTTCAAATTGAAACGTCTTTGATAGCTGTAGAGCAGAGGGACTGAATATAACGTTCTGTCAAAACATCCTTCGCATTGACAGCAGAAGGCTGACTGATAGGCCTAGCGTGAATGTCATGGGGGAGAGTGGTAATTCATACAGCCAGATATGGAGGGGGGTGATGGTGATCTCTTAATGCATCTATGAGAGTGTATATCTATTGAATTAGCCCCCGTCACATGGATCACCACTTGCCCTTGACGGAGTCAAACATGTTTGGACCTCGTGTATCTTTGCACATGTCTCCTACCTGTGCTATCTGCAGCATCTCGGGGTTGAGCCTGTTGAGGTGGAGCATGAACTCGGCGAGGCCTATGAGGGCCAGCTGGATGGTGAACATCTTCCGGAAGGTCCAGTAATCTGTGGCGTTGGGGAAGGTGTGGAGAGCCCACTCCTTCAGCATGCTGCGAGGAACCATGTTTCCTTGCACCTCCTTCAGGATGTCCCGCAGGACCTGGTAACAAACAAGAGGAGGGAGTAGAGGTTAAACAGGCGGACATGGACACACTAACATCAGGCCTCGCACTCATGTTCTTCTTAATGGTCCGCCAAGTTGTGAACACATCTGCCAATACCAATTATGCCCACAGGTGTTGGTGGATTGTCTTGTTCCTCCCAAAAGTAGACAACCTAAGAACAGATAATGTTGCAACTATCTAAAAGATCAACAACAAATATTTCAGGAGTGTAAAGGCTCGATGTCAATAAACTGGACATCCATCAAAGATGAGGCAGAGATATCCAAAAACAGACTTCATGGAGCAAAATGCAAAGCAGCCAGTAAAATAATTCAATTTTACAGTTTGTCATCTTGAAGCAAAACCGAACGACAACACAGCTAGTGGTGAATTTAGTCAATCAGGTTCAGGGAGGATTCATGTTGGTGCATATTAATGAAGAATATATCTATTATGTGTTGGCTGGTTGATACAGTAGCTTGCAAATTAAGTTTGACTGACCACCACAGACACAGCCCCTAATGAGAGCAAATCGTCCCTGTCCAGTGAAAACCATGAATCTCCCACTTTGGAAATTTTAATATTTCTAATTAACTTAAGAATTAAGTGTTCCTTTACAGGCTGAGGAGACTCTCCTGTATCTTATGCTAAATAGAGCATATAAGAAAAAAGAAATTGGATTACCTGAAAAGTCACAAAGCTGAGAGTGAGATTATTTTTCTCTGGGAGATACAGGGTTTACTCAGGGCAGCCACTAAACGCTCAAATGCCTCCTTGGTGACCATGACATGGCTGCATGAAGTTGCTGTTAAATTACAATCCACTCACCCAGGATGCGTATCAATGCAGGGCATTAATGGAGGACACAGTTGTATTGTGTGCAGATCTGTTCGCATGATTGTCTCCATACCTGGTGGCTGGCCTGTGTGCCTCTGGCCTGCACAGTGGCCAGACGATCGTAATATCTGGAAATGGGGTTGTCATGTTCGATGCCCTTCTTGGCGCAGCGTTGTTTGTAGATTTCCACCAGTGACAGAGATGAAGGGTTGTCCTCTACGAGCCGCATCTGAGGCGACACTGCCACCACTCGGGGCACTGGAGGGAGGAATGGAGGGAGAGGAAGAGCATTCAGGTGGGAAAAAGATGTGGAGGGGAGAGCAGAGGGAAGAAATAAGACGGAGAGAAGAAAAAAGAAGAAATCGGTAGTAGGGAAGAGGGTAAGGAGAGGGGAAAACAACCGCGTCAGTGACATACAAACTGTAAATATTTGGCTGCACTCGCTAGTAAACAATCCCTGTTGTACCACAGTGTAAACCACAGATATAAACCTACAACTAAAATACTCTGCATTTGGGAAACAGCTGCACTGAAGGCGTGCGATCTCTCAACACCAAGCAGGGTCAGAGAAGGTAAAAGACTGCGCATGGGTTGCACAGTGAAAGCAGTCTAAACATTTACGTACACTGGCACCCCAAATCAAATCAATACCAGCCATTCCAGTTGGAAGGAAATGGGTTGGGAGGGACTGTTGAATTCCCCGTCCATATTTCTGCTTTAAACAAACCAATCAAGTGCATAAATGGAGAGCAAGCAAACATCTGGGTGGAGGCAAACCACAAGGGGGTGACAGGAAATAGCGCTTGAAAGCAAATATAAATTGCGTGTGTGGTGAGCGGGTGAGTGAGACAGAAAGAGAAGACAAATGAAAGGAGAGGTGACAAACAAACAGATTTTCCTATCCAAGGTTGCAGAGTGTAACATATATGTTGCCTGTCCTACGAAAACACTGGTATGAGATGAATGAAATGACCACAGCAGCACCTGAAGAAATAAATGACAACACTATTGTTTCTAGTGAAATTTATAGTGAAATATTCACATTTCTTGTTCTGTTGCTGGTGCAGGGAGGCTCCAGGAAAGATTTGAGGGGATGTCCCTTCAATACGAGTTTTTTTATTTAGCGTTGTTGAAGTTTCATCCCTACTCCCTGTATGTTTTTGACCCACCCAGACACCCATCTCTCTTATCTCTGGCCCTCACCAGTGAAGAAGAGGTGTCTCTTGGTGGTCTCCTTTCTCTTCTCCAGACAGGGGTTGAGGAGGCGGAGGAGCTGCAGGACCCTCTCCTCTCGACGTGACTCGGTCAGGCAAGCGTCGTTCATCACAAGGTAAGGGTAGATCTTGCCATTGTGGCCGCGGATATACAGGCGACGCGCCGCTGTATTGTGTTTCTGAACAATTTCCACTCTGGGCATGAACCTGGACAGAGGAGCAGAGAGACAGAACTGAAGCTACAAATGATGTGAGAGGAATGATGTGTGGGTGCGTTATCCATAGGCAGCAGAAGCCTCTTACATTCACCGCCCGTTTTAAGTATTTACACTGTGTTGTGTTCCAAATTATTATGCAAGTGACAGTTCACTGATGAACACCATGCTGAACTGGATGGTCCAGATGGATGGAGTTCTGGATGGTTAGAGAATGGCCACCCTCTTCCAACAAGACTGCAACACCAGCAGGGAGGTGACTGAGTGATGTTTCAGGCTGAAACATTGGGAAGTGCGATTGTACACCCCCCTTTAGGGTCACTGAGTGTGTGAAAATGACGTCTGCAGCATATGTGGAGTTGTTAAAGTTCAGAGATATATCTGTAAGTGTGTTGATTCAATTTTGAACAATACCTTTTGAGTTTTTTTTTCCAAAATATGAAAAAAAGCTGTAGTAATCCCCAGTAGTTTGGCTTGTAATAACATCCATATTATAATAAAATTGTCGAGGATGAAAACATCTTAATCGTATTGACTGTTCAGCGAAAACAGCATGTGCATAATGACTCGGAACACAGTGTAGTTTAGAAAAAGACCTCTAAAATTGGAATGTGTGAAAGTGGTGGGCTGAGCAGAGCTGGAATAGAGTCAACGTTTCCCAGCATTTGGCTCGTGACTGGCGTTTGATAACATCCTGTTTACTAGGCTGAGGCGTCCCTGTATAGAAGAATCCCTTACCTTGCGATCTTGATGTAATAGTGTGTTGGTTTGGGCATGAGGAACTCCCCGGGGATCTCCACCTCTGCCGTCTGCGCAGAGAAGTTGCTGAGGAAGCGACATTTCTCCTCGATGAGGAAGAACTTGGGCAGCTGCTTGGTTTTGGCCTCCAGGATCTTGATCCACTTCTTCAGCTTGGAGATCAGATTGTGAAGCTTCATGGAGCCTGGCACACTGAAGTCAAAGTCTGGTGGGGGGAGAGGAGAGGAGTTACTGGTACAGGAAGAATCTCTTGATAGCGCTGGCCTTTTCATCTGCTTCCTCCATGTGTCTCCATCCTTCCTGTCAAACGGTTTTTAAATAACAGTGGCCTGGTGGACTTAATGATTCAGTGTCTGCGACTGAAAGCAGAATGTGAAATAAAATTTGAAAAGAAGAATAAACAAAATAAAGAAATAAATCAGATCCAGGCTGCCAGATGAAATCCTCAGGCTGGCTGAGAAAGTCTGAAAGTGGAGTCGATGTATTACACTTTCCCCTCAGTAATTAACTATGCTGAAAATGGCCTTTGGCAAGACACTAACCCCTCAACTGTCCCAGTGGAGCTGCTCTCATTGCAACAGCACAAGACTATAACACAGTGGGCAGCTCCCGAGTGTGTTTGTGTGTGTACGCGACTTTTAACCTCTGCTGCAGCTACATGCTCGCACACCTTTGCTATAAATACAAGTACGTTTCTAAGACACCTTGCCAAATCAAGTACAATAAGGGGTTAAAACACATGCAAGCAACACACACACAAAGGGCTCAAAGTCAAATACGACTAAGGAAAAGAAATAAACGGGGGGGGAAAAAAAAAATCTAATCAAAGAGAATAACGTTTGAAATCTTATTGGCCAGATGACATTTGGGTGCAAACCTTGCAGGGCCTCTGGAACTGCAAACAGTTAAGATTAATTAGAGTGAGATCTGGGTATTTACTTTACTGTTATTTACCCAGTAACACGAACTAAAAACACCTTGTTATTCACAGTGATGGCTTAGGGGAGGGCAGTGGTTACACAAACTTACATCTGGGAAATGTCCATTCTAAATATTGTGTTGCACTGTTGACCAATCCACTCCAGCAGTGTGCTGCTGTGCTTGAGGACACTTTGTGGATAAGTTATTCATGGCCGGCTGGCAGCACATGGAGAACTGTTTGCTCTATCAACTTAAAACTCCCCGATGGAGGCTGGGAGCTGATTAAATTAGAGCTATAAAAATGAGAGTCTTAAAGTATTAAATTCCTGTTTCAAGTCACAACTCATATTGCACAGAACATATTGTGATGAGCCGCAGCAATAACAACGGAAGGAGGGGAAGTGAGCCAGGCAGGTTTTCCATTTTAGAGTAAAGCCCCCAGGACATCTCTGTAACATGAATGCACACACACACACACATGCACATGCACGCCCATGCACACACATCTACACGCACACACCTCTCCTATTTCAGTACACCCTGTTGTGCCGCCTGTTATAATGAATCCATGAAACTGCAAGGCCTTGCCATTTCAAACCCGTTCAATCTCTCCCAGAGTGAGACCTCCTAATACTTTAAATAAGCCCTTTAAAACAGCCAATGTTCTTTTCGGAGTGGCCCTATTTCGCTATCCGTCTGCCTGCAATTCACCTGCCTCGATAGTGGAGGTAAAATTGAAACAGTCCTGAGGAATTGCAACCCGACAACAATTCAGCACCATAAAAGTGTATAATGCTTACAAATAGAAAGAGAGTGAGACATGCTCCGCTCCTTTGAAGCCATGAAACCATAGTCATATAATTCCGTCTTTATTGGATATAAAGCATTTTATCTGTATGATTTTGGAAGTTGCTGCACATTAGACACAGGCATTATGTTGTTGCAACTTGTATTTGAAGCAGTTAAAACTAATCATGTTGTCAAACGTGAGCAACAAAAACCATTTCTGAAACATTTAGCAACCAATATTTCACCTAATTGTAGTTGGAACTTTGGACATTTACACGTTTGAATGCTTCAGTGGTGGGCTGCAACACATCCACACCTTTTATTAAGGTCAATCTGTGGTGTATTGTCAATGACACATTAGGGTGTGAACGAATGATGTAGCATCCGCCCACCCTCAGGCCAGCCAGTGAAAAACACTCCAGATATTGCACATGGCAGAATTTCACTATATTGGCAAGATTTCCAATTTATCTATTGGCCTTGGCACATCTAATATATATGCAAACATTGTCAAAAGGTGTTCTGATATTAACAGTTAATTAATTAGCATGAATACAAACAATGGAACTATCACGTCATAACTGGACTAGTAAGCCAGAGCACATTCATTTCGTTTGAACCTTAAACGTGTGACAATATTAAACCTGCAGCCAGTTTCTGAGAGAAACAACAGAGCTGTTCTGTTCAGAGTGCAATACAGCCAGTGAGACCAGAAGAGGGTTATTTTCAGTCCCCCTGAACTCATCTTTGACCCCTGCTCAGTCAGTGAGCTGGGGGAATAGGATGCAGAGAGAAGAGTGCGGCGTAGAAAGTATCCAGGCTGCTCTCTGACCTGTGTGTAGAATCCAGGGCTGGTATTCTGCCCTACCTGACAGACCACAGCGGAGGATCTGCACTGCTGCACCAAATTATGGATCCAGACTCAGGAGGTGGGCCACCTCTGTATATAGAACCATTATTCCCCCATGAGTGTGGGGTTGTATGGTTGTAGGTTGAATGTGTGTGGTGGGATGCAGTCAGCTCAGCTTTAGCTGAAGTTTTGAGTATTTCAGAAGTCACTGCAGCGGCGTGTGTGGGGGGTGAGGGGGTATCTGGCAATGAAAGTTCACATTTAAAGTTTATGACAACTAAGTGAAGGAACATAGGCGCTGAGCCAAAGTGCTATAAAGAATTCTATTGAGATACATTTATCTATGCTAAATAGCATGACAAATAACTTTTCAATAGGCACAGAATTAAAAAGCCAAGAAACTTGTGTTTTGTTTTTTTTTTGTTTTTTTTTCAGAAAAGGCTCTTCTGACAAAAGTCTCTGGAACAGATCCACTGCTAAAACAGTAACTCATGCAAATAGCATTCGCCGTAATTGGATTTGAATGCCTCCCTGCTGCCAAATGTTATATGTGCACACATAAACCCATATTTTCCGGCCCACAAACCCTGTGAAAGCGAGTGAGCCACTAACGTGGTGCGGGGGAATGGGAGCTTGGCTGCTCAGCAGCTCTGTAAACCCTGTTTGTTCCGCTCTGGAAGGCTTGTGTGGTTTCAGTCTCTGTCGGCCCCGCTCCCACGTCGTCGTGGGGACAGCTGGGTAGCGATGGTCGGCAGGCACCCTACGAGGCAGAAGCTCTGGTGATGCCTGGCTGCGTGAGCACAGCTGGCACTGCAACATCTGGTAAGATTCATCAGCACGCCGCTCACTCTGAGCCTCGCTCTCTCTTGTTTGTGTTGTTCATTCAGTCAGTCCGTGTGCGGTTCCTGGGCTTTTGCTCGCTAATGGCATCACACCTGTATTCATGATTCCTCTCAAGCTCTCATGTCTGTTGCTTTCTCTTCTCTAAACTCCTCTCTTCCACCTTGTATGCTCCTTTCTGTAATTTTCTATGCTCGTCAGCACTGGCATGCCCGTATTACAGCTTTTTTCCCTCTCAGTCAGGTGATCATTTTTCCCAAGCTGCTTTTCATTCACTCGCCGTCCTTGTCCTCCTCTATCTCAGGGCCAAACACATTAGCTCTATTGGCCACTCTCAGGACCAGTGGAGGGGAAAAGCACAGGAGAGACTGAAGAGCAGCGAGGGGGAGGAAGAAGGAGAGGGAGGCGTTACTGTGTGGAAATGCAATAAAAAGGAGTAACCGGGCAGTTCACTGTGAGTGTAAGTCAGTGAACATGTATATGTACTCAGTCCACAGCAGTGAGAGGAGTCGGCAAAGAGGTTGATTTAAACGCTTAAAGCTGGGAGGGGGCTGCAGACAGTCCTTGTTCTTGCCGGGTCCAGTGAACTGTGGCTAAACTCCCTTATGCAATGTAGAAAAACAGACACGTGGCTTCCAAAAACAGGCGATTGATTGTTTTGAGAAAAATGTCTCAGAGGGGGCCTTGGCTAAACTAGAACTGCACCTGTCCTGTTGGATTCCACAGCTTGCATAAGAATCTGAACGTGCAAGCCAAAATGGCTGGAGGTCTCATCATTGTGTAACCCCAGTTACACACGAATATCACAGAATTTTTGCTTTGAAATGTGTTAATCCAAAAACTGGGGACGGATCAGAAAACTGTCTCTCACTGCAGAGTGCCTTCCAACTCTTAATCTTTGATGTCACATCAGTGTACAACTCCGAGACTAGATTGGTAGAAAATGTGCAATTAGATATTTTCTGAGGTTTCACGATTAAAAAGGTGGTCAATTTGAAGAAAGAAGCTACATACCATTGATAATTCACACTGTTAATGGATCATCTCAATGGAGGTACGATGTCTGACATTAGAGTGCAATTCTAGCCTCAGTCTGGAGCACAAACTGTCTGACATTAAAAACCTCCAATTGAGAAATTCAGTTGACTTTCAACAAAACAGCTTCCCTGCTATTGTTTTGAACCAATATATAACAGAAAAGGGGAATAAGTGTATCATCTTTGTACCATGGTAGTTTCTGTAGGAGTATACTTTCAAAATATTTGGTTATCTGGCAAAGAGGATAACACTGTAGGCACATATTCCAGCTCCAACCACAATAAAACAGCACTTGATTGGTGGCCGGTGGTACTCAGCCTAACTGGGGTTGCATTACATTTGATTTCAATATGAAATGGCCAAAGTTGTCCAGTGCCAATATGGTAGAAATTATTTTTCTCAGCCTCTGGTGGGCTACAAGTCTATAAAATCTGCACGGTGAATCAATTTCACTCTGAAATAAAAAATAATTTCATTACAGTTACAGTTTCAGCAGAGAGATCTAGTGTAACAAATCATGTTTTACAGACTTTTAAACATGACTAAGACTGAATGCTGAACTTTTACAGAGTTCAGTTTCATAGCTTCAGCTGAGGCAGGAGCACTCAAGTGTCTTCTGCTGTATTTTATCAAACCCTGACAAGTTTTGTGCTTGTTCAGATCTCCATCGCAGTGCTGCACAAGCTTAGATTAGAAATGCAGCTGCCTTGTGTATAAACAAAACCGCTGTGGACGTGAGCAGACACACACAGTGTAATAGAGACAGAAACACACACCTATTTCTGAACAGTCACCAAAAACAACCCTGGCCATGAAATCATATCATTCTGTTGGAAACCCTAATTACACTGCAGAACACCAATGCTCCAGCTGCTCCAAGAGACAGTGCAGTCTGTCCTGACAGTGCTGATATGAGCAGAACAAGTATCCGCGTGGACAGAACATCATTTAAACTAGTGCAGACATACAGTCACACGAGTGCTACACTTGTTTGCTGAGAGGTGGCTTTAGCGTGAACATCCAAGAGGTGTTGTTGGTTGTGCTACCAGGCAAAGTACTGCGTATTGCTCCGCTCTTTAAAATTCACAGTTATGATGACGCTGCGAAGGGGTAATGCTAAAGGTTAGCGCGGCTGACAGCCATGAAACTAAAGTTCAAGTTCAAAAAGTAAACACAGGAACAACCTCAAAATTAGAGCTCCTCAACGCTTGTTTTTCTTTCTGTCTGTTCTGTATGGTTCTCAGTAAATAACATCGTGAGTAGATTTGAAACCAACCTGTTGTGAACTGTCCCTTCATCTTCTGGAAAACAGGGTCCTGGGCTGTGGCCTGGGCCCGACGGGCTAGTGACTCAGAGGCAGCGCTGGAGAACATGGTAGAAACATTGGAGACGTTCTCCAAGCCGACACCAAAGGTGCTAACCAGCTTCTTGACAAAGTTCAGTGTGTGCGGTGTGATCTTGGCGTCAGACACTGCACCGCTCTTCTCAAAGGCCACTGAATAGCATTTAGCCAGGCCTTGCTGGAGCTGCCTCAAGACCTGCAGAGAGAGAATGAGCATAGATTAATAGTGAGAAAATGTTACAGTAACATTAGAGATGTCTCAGCATCACCTGAACCATTTTATTTTTAAGCATCCCTTGAGTCTGGTGTCTGATAAATGGACACACAAGTAAGGAACAGAGACACGTGCATGTTTCTTAAGGAACAACGGTGCAGCGATGTGATGTCATACAGTAAACAAAGCAAGAAAGACAGGGAGGGCGATGATGGCATAGCATGCCTCTGCCCCTGCTTGCCCCGTGGAACGAAGCATGGAGTCAGCAGCTGCTGCTGAGTGCCCCAAACCATCACAGATAATCACACAGAAGCACACACACAGACACACCAACAAACTTCCAGCCCCAAGTCCCTTGCCCCATCCTACACACTCACTGCACCCATCCATCACCTGTCTCCGTCTTCTAGCCTCCTGCTGCCTCTTCCTCCCAGTCTTCCCCTCCACCCACAGACAAGCTACCTTGTGTGGATGTTGCCCAGCATGGCTAAAACAATTTGCGGCAGCACCAAGTCGAAGTCAGGCCTACCTCCTTCACTGACATCCACGCAATTACTGCAGCTAGGGCAAAACGGGTGATTTAAGCTGACATGTGCTTCAACAAAAAAGTATCTCCCATCAAAAGGTTTATCGCTACAAGCTAATTTCAGTCAGAGAACAAGAGAGTGACGATGATGTTCACACACAAGTCAGGATAACACCTTAGACTAAACAGATGTGTTGGCCCACCAGAGAGACAGGATCTGCCAAACCGCGGTCATCTGGATGACCAGGTGGCGTGACACACACATACACAAGATGTCCACTCCAACTTGCTTTCACACGTGTGCAGAGATGCATGAAAAATCTCGCAACCAGCTGCATTATTTTCTCACCATCTAATCCACTGAAAACACACACATAGCAACAAAGTCAGACACGCACAAGACCAGCACCTTTGTTCTTCTCACCTCTTCATGCCAGTTCTCCCTGAACCACACCATCTGGTCCACGATGCCCTCCAGGGAGGAGAGCAGGGTGGGGTGCAGCTCCCGCTGCATGTGCATGATCCGGCTGCAGCGCCACATTGGAGCAGTGGCCCGGATAGGTCCCGGGTCAGAGGCCCCCGAGTGAGGCTGGGCCCCCACTGAACTGGGCTGCTGTTGTCCAGATGCATCTGGGGAAGAAGAGGGAGGAAGAGGGTAAAAAGTAAGGTAAGAGGGAGACAGGATGAGTGGTGGAGAGGGGGGGTGGGACAGAAGGAAGAGAGGAAAGAAAAGAAAGGAGGATAATCAGGATTAGGACAACTTTGTGTTTAACAGTCTGAGAAAGACATAGAAAAAAAAGCAGAAGCACATCCTAAAGTTTGTTGAAGAACAAAACTGTTATGCAGAACAGATAAACATGAGTAACAGAGCAATACTGAGGGAAGTTATGTGCCACAGAGTATATTCCATATGCTAGAAACAAATTTTCTCCACCAGTACTTACCTTACCCAGCACGGTAGAAGAGCTTTTAATGTTTAGAACGTGGTCATGAGGCAACACACAACGGGCAGCCATGTTTACGTACCACTTTTGTAGCGCTCCCTCTGCTCGATCTTGAGTGTCAGGTAAAGGGTGCGGATAGGGAAGTAGACAGCCTGGGGGTACACTCGTCCCACCTAACAGATAAAAGAGGGTCACAGATTACATTTCAAAGAGTCTCCCTCAGGACCACAAAAGAGAGCGAGAAAGAGAGCGAGAGAGGTAGAGGTAAAGGTAGAGGGGGAAGAGATGGAGAGAGAGAGAGAGAGAGAGAGAGAGAGAGAGAGAGAGAGAGAGAGATCAAACTGATACAGCCAGAGACCTCTGCTGTAACAGAGGGAATGTTTGAAGCTTTGAGTCAGGGGAGTTAGGGAAGTTAAAAACACGTCATGGCTGAATTACAAAACTGAATGTGACTGATGATGAAATTGCCCTCAAGACTTTCAAGAAAAGTCACTGACAACATTGGAAGGCTTAATGGTTGAAGTCAAGTTTCAAGTTTTTAAACACATCGCAAATTCACCTCAAACTTGGCTGAGCAGGATCCCTTTGATAAGTAATGCAGCAGGTGAATTCACTGTCTACCTTTGGTGTATAATTTATTATCTGTCAGGGTCACAGTTCATTCAGAAGGTTCAGTGGATACACAGCCTGTACTGTAGTTCTGCATCCAAGCTAGATCATTTCCCTGAAATCAAGATCGTATATTCGCTGAAAACGTCTGCTACTAAACCAAGAAATGAAGTGAAAATCGATGTTTTAAAAAGTAAGGAAGCTACCTGACCGGCACAGTTGGTGAGATATTTTTCTGAAAATTCACCTGCTGGAGGTTTCCGTCATTAATCATTCATTCATGTTGTCATGCACCTTATATAAAGTCTTGAACATGCAGCAAAAGCCGTGAACAAATGAAATTTTTTTCCTTTATATGGCAAAAATAACAATTCCGCACTCGTCACTAAATGTCATTCTAATACATAAGAGGGCGACCACAGTGTCACAGCTTGGCCAGCACTGGCTGTACAAAGCGAGTGCCTAAAGGTAGAACACGAGCGGTGACAAAGCTCGCTCGAATCCTACAGAGGCGAGAACAGGGCTCTGCCACTTTCTATAATTATAAGCTGAAGTAAAACAAGCTCTGTTCACTGTGTTTTCTTTTTTGAACACTTCCAATAGTGATAGGCGAGAAAACAAAACAAATTTTTGCTTGAATTTCTTGGTGGGAGAGAGTATAAACCTGGCTTTAGCCCCACTGGATGCTGGTAGAAGACCAAACCACAAGGTTCTCTCAGGTCTCAGAGCACAATTTCTTAGGCTGCAATACACAGCTACTTGATCCCTTCTAGACCCTCTATATGTCTGCAGGGCAGAAAGGGATACCTCCACATCTCAACAACAAACTGAGCTCAATACCAGTAAAAGTGGGTTGAGGATGGATGGTGGTGCTGGTGGAGGGGGATACAGAGGAGGACTAGAGGAAGAAAGAGAAGATGCTTTTCTCTCTGATTCAGCCTCAGGCTAAATGGATTTTGGACCCTTTCAGCTTTCACTGACTCCATCCACATTCCTCTGACATCTAGGCCAGGTCTTCAGGGGGATTCTCAAACTGTACAAATCAAGATTACACAAAAACCAGCTCCAGTGTAAAGCTGCCGGTGAGAATGGGTTGGCCCATGGCTGACTAGAACATACTGGAGTTCTGCTTAGACTGGACTACTGGAAGAGCTCTTCCAGATCCCGGTGGGTCTCAGTTTGTTCAGGAGACTCAGCTCCCTCAATCCACGTAACTCTACATGGTCGGTGAGTCAGCGGCAGTGTGCTGTAAAGGCTGCACCAAGGCAGGGGAGATAGATAGGATTAACTAACGGGTGAAAGTGGCTGCTGCTGTTGTAGTTCTAAAGCCTGGACAGCCTGGAGACGATACAAAAGGGAAAAATGAAAACTATTATTACATTGAACTACATCTCGGAAAACACTTTTCACTTCCTCAGTGGTGAGGTAACTTAGCTATGGAGCACCTTCGGCCACCACTAAAAGCCTTAAACGCTCTTTTGTGGCTAAAGTACAGCTGTCTGTACAATGCTTCCAGTACAAAAAGCCACAGCCTCAGTCATGAAAATGACAAGTTATTCCTCCCTCCCCCTCCTCCTCCTCCTCCTGCAAATCTGTACAAATGTGCTCTATTTACTACCTGTAACTGTGAAGTCAACTCAATATGTATTTGGAAGATTTATTAAGTTCAATGTGGGCATAGTTAAACACCATATACATATACAGTGTTCTGCAAATATTTACACAGTGCCCTCTCTTAATCTCTGACATTTCCCAGCTTTATATATTGTATATAATATATATATGTACATATATAATATAGTAAATGTGTAAATTTCACAATCCTCTTTTACACAAAAAGAAAAATCAGGGGTAACAGGAAGAGGGAGTTCTAAGTGGCAGCTAACAGCAGCATTAAAGATGAAAGAGGACGGAAAGAAGAGAGGAAGGGGAGGAACCAGAGATCAGCCCACTAATGGGAAGATAAGAAATGTAATATTTTGGCAAAGCTTTGGTGGGCCAAGGGGAAGAGGGCGAATGGCAGACAAGGAGGAGGCAGCGAGGGATGGCGGGAGAGCACGTGTGGGGAGAGGTGTTGAGATTCTCTGTTAACTTCTGATTCATCTTCCCGCCTGCCCCCAGGCGCTCTTCTCCTCACCTTCATCAATATTTCAACATACGTTTTTTAAACATCCCGCCGCCGCAGAGAAACTCTAAATAATTCAGGCAGGCGGCAGAGACAAAGCCTGCTATGCATTAAAATGTGGTTTTCTCTTTACATAAAAAAGGGGATGAAGAAAAAGGGCGTTGACCTTTTACCCTTCAGGGTGACGATGCAGCAAAGGGAGGACTGGATCTCCGGAGATGGAAAATCTCTATAGTGACATCCATTCATATACATGCAAAAGGCAGGTGCTGATTTAAGTGACTGAGCCAAGAGATCACAACTTTAAACCTTGTAACAAGCACGTGTCCTGTTCAAGGTCCTCCAGACAGACAAAACACCCTAAAAGATTAACAGGTTATATCAAAATGCATGATAATGCATGAATGCAAATGATTCAGTACGATTCTGCTGCTGTGTTCCTTTATTTAACAGCTAACTCGCATTAAGCCAGCTTGTTAATGAGCTTAACAACAAACCATCAGTGGGATTTTTTCCTCTTTATCTGCACACTTAATAGCAGAAAGGATTCCAGAAGTCATCACTTCATCACACGCGTTGTCCGTCTTTCCATCATACTACATCCATCTCCTATACTATCCACTTGTACTTCAAAAGCCTGACTCTTCTCCTCCACTTTCTCTCGTACCCTCTATACAATGTTCCTGCTCTGCAGAGAGGATGGCTGTTTGTTATAGCAGACTACTCTTTGAAGATCACCCTCTTCAAATTGTGCGGAAATAATACTCCATTAAGCAAAGCAAATTAGTCCTCGCTTTAATTACTAGCTCTGTTCCTGCAGTGCGGATGCGTACGATATTAACTTTATAATCATTTCTTGAACAAATAATTTAAAAACCAATTCACCAGGGACCAGTGAAAGCCAGTAAATTGCTGGAAAAGGGACAGTGAAAGAATCTGAATGCTTAATTTGGTAAATAGAAAGCAGGAGAGAGGCCACTTTGGCGTGAATGCAGTTAATTTATCTTGATTAGACAGACGTGCATGAGCACTAATGCTAACACATCAGCCAGATGTGCTGCCCCAAATGGATGAATTAAGCCAAGAGGAAAAAAAAATGTGAATGATTGATGGGTGGAGTAAAGATCCAGGCATGAAACTGGAGAGAAAACAAGAAAGGAACGAGGGGAGGGAAGAGATGATTTTAAAGCTCAAATAGAATCGTAAAATTAGCTGATGTCACCCTTAAACAGATGCTGTCATTGATAAAAAGTTGATGAGAGAAATAAAGTGGATTTTGGCTTAAGTTCTGTGGGGATCTGGATCTGGGATGGGGAGCTTTGAAAAGGCCTCACCTGGCTGATTAGGTTGAGCAGAGGTTTGCCTTCTGAACCAACCAGGCAGGTCAGGAGCTGCGGTATCCATGCCAACCACTGGATGGGAGGGACTCCAATGCAGTACTTGTCCACAGCATCTGCCAGGGTGTTCTTGTCATCAAAGCTGAGTAGCCACAAAACCTATACACAGAAAAAAAAACTTAAATGCAACAGTATGGTTATTCTGCCCAGGCAGTCCCATTAAAACATCCCATTCACAATAAAGGAGCTACTGTTAGACACTGAGGAGCAAGAGCTGAGGTCTCCATCATTAACTGGACCATTGCTGCTTCCCTGGCTCTGTTCACAGCAGGAGCAAAGAACAAGTACATCCTGCCAATCCTTAATATGATCAAAGCTGAGCCAAGGCGGAGGTGATCTCTCCTCCCCTGATGTGCTTGTGTGTGCATCTACATTATGATGAAGATATTAACCCCCCGGCTCTCTTCAGTGAGCCTACCCCAGTACACATATTGTGTATAATTACTGATAATGACTGGTCATCTCACTTCACCCATCAGGACTAGGCACTGCCAACCAAGCTTGGCAGCACAATACCAGGGGGGTCACCAGAAAAGCATCTAATTGGAATGAGAAGCCACTAGCAGCCATTATTAGAACAAATAACTATAGCAATGCTTAATGCTAACACTGGATGTGGCAAGACAATATTCATTATTTATCAAACCTGACACTGAGGATGAATCTCTCTAATCTAATCTCCTGTGGCTCCTTGAAAGCAGAGACCCAGCGGGCAGTTTAGTTAAGTTTTCACAGTCTCAACCCCCTCTGGTTCATTAATAAAATATAGAAAAAAAGAGACCCAGTTTGTGTTTTTAATGAGGCAAAAACTTACCAAGAATTTACCTAAATCTGTCATAATTATCTTGCATTTTGTGCTGTCATCTTCTGATTTGACGTTGCTGCTTTTTCTGCTATAGAGAACCATCTGACCTGAGAACAGTATGGCAGCACACAGCAGGCCTTTGCCCATTATGAGAGCATATAGAGGTCTTTCTGTGCTAACCTCTGGAGGGACTGGAGGGTACTGAATGAGCGTGTGTGTCTGTGTAAGAGGGTGGGATGCTTGTTAGCAAGGAGTTCATCTCTTTACCTCACACACAGGGCTTACTCAACTGCAATGAGCATGGCAGCATTGGTTTGACTGTTCGAGAAAGGTCGGTCCATATAGAGGGTCATGAGATTGGAGTGTCAGGGGAGGCCATTAGTTTGTTAACCCCCTGTGCCAGAAGATGGCCTTCACTCCCCCATCGATCTACTGTGGGAACCCATTCACACTGTCTTGCACTGGGCTATAATCGATCAAATTACTACTCTCTGGTTGAGACCGTGGCAGAGTCTGAGAGGGGGAAAAAAGAATGCCTTTCTTCTCATCAGCACCTTTAATATATGGGCAGGATGGGGTCAGGAAGCTGAGGACTGAGAAGCGGCCCCATCGGAAAAAAGGCCTGATTGAGGCTGCTGGTTTTACAGAGACAGGTGCAAGAGTGTTTGCCAGCAAACAACTGAGCGCAAGAGATTAGCTAACAACAGTGATTATGTTGCTGATATTAGCATTTCACCAGATGTCTTCACATTTCTGCTACCCCACTTGAACATGGATAATCACACAAAAAGCCGCCGCCCCACTTCACTCATCACCTTTGCTAGGTATTTGCGGGACTTGCTCTCGTTTTGGTGGCGGCAGGCATGGAGGTAGCACGTAATGGCGGACACTCCCAAGTGGAGCTGGCGGTCCTTGACGAAGATGTTCTCCAGGTAGTCGCCCCACATGGCCCAGGCCTTCACCAGGACATCGTGCATCTGTACCGCTGCCGAAAAAGCCTTATTGGCCTCCTCTGACCTGGCACAAGAAGGGAGGGAAGGCGAAGAGCGTTAGAGAGGGAGGGACGGACTGGGGGTAGCACAGAGCTGTCAAGTGCAAGTGAGCAGAGGGAGGTAAGCTGGAGGGGAAGGAGAGGAAGTGGGAGTGAGTGAAAGGGGAGCTAGAAGGAAAAAAAAAGATATGAAACAGGGAGGGACATGGGGGGGGTTGAAGGAGATGGATGCAATACTTGTGGGGAGAGCGAGGGGGGTTGAAGTGTGAAACAGATTATGATGATCATACTCTGAATTATGTACTACACATGAATAAGCACCATATTTCATTTGTTGTAATCTTCAAGGCCTTTCCCTTTGGCATTCCAGAGTAAGCATTTAACCCAGCATGAATTAGTGTCACCAAGGGTTCAGGCTTTTTTTCTGTATTGTAATATAAGTTGAACCCAACCCTATCATACCGTGTGGATCAATCCCTTTAATACTGGATAACATATGAGCTTAACATCTTTCTATTTTATCAGGAGTGACAGAGCAGCAGCAAGGTAAAAACCTCAATGTAATGACTATATTTATCTGTATATAAATACATTGACCGTGAAGAGCAGTGCTACAGCTTGGAGAAATCTGCAGGCTGATAAACTTGAGAATCCTTGGGATTTTTTTATCCTGCTACTGCAATCTAGCAGTCACACTTTGAGCATTCGATTTAGAGACTGTTAAACAGCAGGCAAGGAAATAGACAGGTGAAATCTGGCAGGGCCCCACATTTTGACTGCACCATTTATGCTGACAGGGAAATATATTCTGAATCATCAGCTGTTTTCACCGCGCCAAGCGGCTTCTAACCGCTCGCTGGCACGTAGTCTGAATAATTTTCACACACCTTTCAGCCTTTGATTAATAAATAAGATGCAAGAGGCACCCGAGACGCGCCACCCTGCAGTCAAAACAACGAGACAGGCCTGTCAATGAAAAAGCCTTACTGAGCTACAGTTGGTAAATGGACCTCCATTTTAGTAGTGCTTCCAAAACTACTCTCCCACTTACTTACAGCGAAATGCCTCCCAAGCCAATCAATTAAAATGTGTTATTATAAAAGGCATTTTGGCATGTGATTAAGAAATGGGATCTTGATTGCTATGGGAGTCAGAGCCGAAGACCCTCCAGTAATACTTAATGGGGTTGCCTCAGTCACTTTGCCAGTGTTAAAGTACATTAACAGTTTCTCCTACCCGGCTCAACAGGAGCACAGGCACCCAGCAGACTGTCAAATCTCTGACACCCGTTTAATTGAATGATCCCAAAATCCTTAGCACATGTGGCTGCACATGCACGCACGCACACACCCACACACACCAAGACTCTCTCAACCCCTAACCCCCACTCTGCTGTTAATTCTCCCCCGGTGTAGGGGAAACTTAATGATTGCAATAAACCCTGCTGAGGTGCAGGCAAGTTCTGCTGATCCCAGAGATTCCTGCAAATTGCCTCGAGTTAATTATTGAGCTGCATATACATTTAATAAGCCTTCCTCAATTTGTCTTTCACCCCTCAGGACGCCATGTCACGTCAAAGATGACGGTTGAAATGGGGGCGCTGAAGGGGTGTTAAAGAGTTTGGCTCTGGGTACCCAGCAAAGCATGGAGAGAGCAGTTGCATGCTCCGAAGGCAATCCCTGCAGCTAAAAACACATTACTGACACAGCCACAAACTGATGACACAGATGTACATTAATATCTAAGCCATGTCACAGGGGTAACATAGTAACATAATCTCAGAGGTGCGTCAGCTTTTGAGGCGAGAAGTGGCGATTAAATATGACTGCCATGCCCTGATGGGATAAAACACCCACGCAGAGTTAAGGGACCACTTAAGCAGTTTGGGGAAAATGTGATAATGAACAATTGGAAGACAGTGACAGACAGAAGGACGGATTCAGACTGTCAAAAACAACAAGGAAAAAGCGGCAAACTCCAGACAGCTGGAGCCTTGAAAGACATACTTGTTGATTTGAGCCAGGAACATGCCCTTTAGAGCATAGAACTCAGCTGTCATCTCCTTGGTGAAGTACTTCAGGTTGGTCGACTCTATCACCTCCAAGCCCTGTGAGATGGGGAAGAGAGCAGCACAGGTTTAACTTCAAACCAAAGTGCAGTAAAGAAACTTTCATGGACGCTAGCGAGAGGAGTCGAACAAAGATACTACGCCATTCTGTTTTAGACAGGGCCATAATCACAGGTGAAAAACAAACAAACTGCTTGGTGTTCATTAAGAAGTAAGAAAAGAGGTGTTAAGGGAGCTAAACTTCCATTATGGTGAGCCTCTGATTAGGTGTCCCCTATGTACTGCTGTGACAAACGATGTGTAGCGGGAGAGAGAGACGGGGAGAACCAGAAGAGATGAGATAGAAGAGAGAAAGAAAGAGAGAGAAGAGTGTCTACTGGCACTTTTAATGACTTGTGGTGTGCTGAACTGCTTCTATTAATCAGAGTACTCCATGGGCTTAAGAGCAAGCTCCTGAGTTACACTCTCTTATAAGTCTCACCGCTATAACTTGTCACCTCGAGCCACCGCAAACACTTCTTGCTCTTACTACTTTTCCCATTCTTTCCCTGCTAACTGCGCCTCCAGCTACCACTAAGAAATATCAACCCAAGTGTCTAAATCACACTAAATGCATCAGATGTGTTGTTCTTCGGTAGAGGCTGGTTTATTCCAAACTGGAGGATGCATTACCACGGTCCAAATCTCGTGCAGCTGTGCCGCATTAAGGTGCAGGTGTCACACGGTACGATACATCTATCATGTTTTGATGACACATAATTAGATTGTACAAACTAAATGAGTTTTGCTTTTTCTAGACAGCGGTTTTGCCAATAAAATATTTCACAAGTTACTTACACGCTCACATAAAAATGTACGTGTTTGCTCATAAAACCGTGAGTGAGTTTGAACATGACAAACACACTCGTTAACACACTTACATAACATATTATTCATTATGGGCAGAGACACACAACAATCCTGAGGCTCCAGTGTACTGAGATTATACCATTAAGTGTGACTATTGGTGAAACTTTAAAGTAATAGCACACTTGCTTTCAAGTTTTCATTTTCTGAATAAATAACAAAAACATCAAAGAAATGGGGGTACAAGAAGAGACAGGTGCGTTAATGCTTACATATGGAACAATATTTTGTGCATGCATCAAATAAATAAATCAGTCTTAGTTACTCTCCTATTTGAAATATAGTAAAGGAGGGTGGCGCGTGGTACAGACTTGTAATTTATGATATCAGCCAATATAAAGAAAATAAAGAGAGGTCACGTTCCAGCTTACCTGCATGCACTCATTCTTGCCCATGACACCAGCCAACTGCAAATAACATTTGACCTGCTGTCTGATCTTCTGGAAGCAGTCAACGATGGGCACTGTGGGGATGGTGTGAATACGACTCAGGATGTCCAGAGCCACATTCACCAAACCCTAGAGACACAATGGCACGATGGGGTTTGACAAACACAATTAAAAAGGAAAAAATCTGGGAAAAACACCAACAATAAGTTGAACTTATTGTCATTTGTTGATTCACACTTATTTGGAATTTGAAAAGGACTTATACGAATAAACAAGTACCTGTTTGCGTCCTATCTTGCCATACTGAATGATAGCAGAGGCCGAGGCATGAACTCCCAGCATGGCATTGTTGTTGTTTGGATCATGCTGTGTGTTTGTCTCATACGCCGTCACTATGGCTGCGGACAGAGACGAAACAGTAACGGACATGGCTTTTCTCTTTAGAAAAGTGTCATATTTGAAGAAGTAAGCAAAAAAGAGGATGGCTTAGAGTAGTGTGAACATTGGGGATCTTCCAGCACTCTGAAAGCTCTGCTGTCATAAAGCAGAGGAGGGCACTGGGGACACTAAACGTATTGAACAGTAAATGGGCCATGCTGATGAATTTCATCAAGAAAATTCCATTTCACTTCAACATAAGTTTGAAGGCTGTCACACAGAAATGAAGTGGATTTTATTGGCATAGTGCAGCAGAACCAGAGCTATCATTATTTCAGTGCCTCACAGTGCGAGTTGGAGCTCAAGTTGCTTGAGACATCACATTTTGCAGTGGCTGCTTCTCCGAATGGTTTCAAAGTCACCGCAGGAGAGAACTGAGCACAGAGCAAGGTAAATATGTGTGTGTGTGTGTGTGTGTGTGTGTGTGTGTGTCTGTGTGTTGTGTCCTGGAGTGAGAGAGAGAGAGTCCTCTAGCGAGGTGACATTTGGAAATGTACAGACACCCTAAGGGGGTTCTGCACATCGTGGCCTTTAAAAGAAGACCCCTTCCTGGAACTAGCTGAGACCTAAGAGGCAATCTGAGAGTGTGTCTGCATGAGAGTTGCACCCTGCAATACTCATCCAATGTGTAAAAAGTCCTGCACGTAAACATAAAAATATGTTTCAACATCACTGGTGTCAAACTTGACAGGCAGCGCTGCGTCTGTGGGAGCGCGTGTCCTACCTTGGTAGTGGTGCTGGCGCCACATGAAGATGCTGCTCCAGTGGGACAGGTCATCAGAAACTATGGGCAGTCGGTTCCTCCAGGTTTTCACTACAGTCTTCATGTCGTGGAGGCTGGTGTTGCGGCCCAGGTTAGCTGGCTGAAGCCCTGCATTAATTTGGGCCGCTTCTTGCAGCTCAATGATCTGCTGTGCCGCCTGGGGGAGAAATTCAAAGTAAAGAAATCTGCTCTCGACCTTTTTTCTGTATCTTCCACACAGTATCACAAGTTTCTCACTTTACTCTGGCTCTTCAAACTTTTATGGTGGCGGAGCTGAAGCAGCAGCCAAATGGCAAAGGATTCTCACGCCTGCGAACGTCGAACATTTTTTGTTTAAAGTTGACATTTTTTTGTTCCCAGGCCTGCTCTACAGCCTGCTTCAAAGATTTGGTCCAGACAGCACACCAGATGCACTTAATCTTGTTAATATTCTGTCTACACAACTCAACAAATGTATGCTACGAGCCAAAATTCCCATTTAGTTTGCAGTGTATTACCCACACGGTGCCCATCTGCCGTCAATCAACGACTCACTTTTTAAAGTTTAAGAAATCTCATGTAAATTGTTTAATTTCTTTCCGTGCTCTGTTGATTCTCCAGAACCAAACACACGTTTAAGCTTTTCTTGCTGTAGGGTGTTTTAACATGCATAATAAGTATTTTAGTGCACTGAGCCATCCAAAATGTCTTGTGCATTTCTGCCTCATCTCTCTCCCATTATTTCTTGTTGCCTTCAGTGTGTGATGTACTGCACAAGGTCAATGAAGAGGAAAATCCCCAAAATATCAAAATAATTTCAATGAAAAGAAAGTTAAAACAGTAAGAGGATAGGGTGATAACATGGTTAGAAAGTGGATACTGAGTGTTCGGAGACAAGGTTTTAGTTAAGAGGAGGAAAGAGAACAAGGATCAGGGGATAGATGGAAGGACCAGATGTAAGGTGATGGAAAGAAAAACAGAGGGTGAGGAAGCATTAAAAGAGGGCTATTGACAGATATGATGACAAAAGACAATGCTGGGGCCGCTCTCATCTAGGTCAGTGGCTTCCTCAACAATCCCAGGGCCTGAAAGCCTCCACAGAGGAGATGGATCAAAGGGGCGGAACACATTTACCTCTACAGACAGCCAGAGCTGACTATCTCTAACTCAGGTCTGACGAAACGCAACGCCTTCTCAGAGCCTCTTGTAGTAAAATATTAACAGACATTACTGCTGACGTTTGACTCAGTTTGAGTTGTATTTCCATTTCTTGGGCCAATGTGATAAAAGTAAAAACTTGGGATTCTGCATTGGATGAAAATGCCACAGGAACAAACACACACACAATATTTGCATTAGAAATGGAGTTTGGCAATATTTTTTTTATGCCAGCATAATAATTTTATGGGGAAAATCATTATGTCTTCTAACATCACTTCGATAGCTAATCTGCTCTGATGTGGCACAGAAAAAAAGGACGGGGAGATGGGAAAATGTGAAAATGATGAGCGAGAGCTTCTATCTCATTCCGTGAAAACGGAAAAAAAAAAAAGAGCCTCATTGATTGGCCCAAAGCTGCTTTGCGAACATATAATCAATCATTCCATTATAACTACTCATCAATCAATATTAATGTCAGCCCTCATAATCGATAGCGTGGGTGATAATCCATTGATCGTCGGTCACTGCTAAGAGCTGGGATTTGATGATAACTTGATTCAAATGGTATTTGAGCCCTACTGTATTTGCAGAGTCTGGGCTTCTCATTCTCCAAGGCTCATGGAGTCGTGAATATGAGATATAGAGTTTGGAATGGAGATTTACAACAGGCCGCTTGGCTGGGCAGAGGAATAAATAGCTTGTTTTCCCTCGGCTAGGGTAAATAATTGGACTGCACATATGCGAGCACACGCACGCCACAAAATGCACGTACACACGCGCAATAACAAAGAACATAGTCACCCAATTCAAATACCCATTTTGAAAAGATAAATGTAGTGAATCAGAGCCGTGCTGAAGACTTAACCCCCCCACTCCGAAAATCAAATCTCCCAAAACAAAATAAATTAGGCAATACAATATTTTTCACAATTATCTGTTAATATCAGCTGATGGCCCATTTCTAACCTTCATTCAGAGGGTCCCATTCATCATGTAAATGTAATTCTGCTGCAGGTATTTAATCAAATGGTATCTGATGGCAGCGAAGTAATTACAGCCATTCTAAACTAACTCTCTTCCCTCCTCTCTTTCTTCTCTCTCTTTCTCCCCGTGTTCGCTCTATTCTGTTCACTCTCTACCTTTTTTCAATTTCCTCTGCCTTAGTCTCTCCTCTTTTCTCCATTTTCATCTTTGGCCGTCTATTGTAATCTCTGGTGGTGGAATCAAAGAGGCTTAAAGGTTTTTTTGACTTTTTTTTTAATCATCTATCTCAATTTTACAAAATGGAGTGAGAGAGGGAGATAGAGGCCATTATCAGCAGTTACTCAACAACACGACGTCTCTGGGCTACTGATGATCTCTTGACACGCATCTCTTCAAGTGCTTATCACAATAAACTGACTTCCCCTCAACACTCTTCCTGGCTTCCTGACTGCCATGTCAGTCTAATGCAGCCTTTCAGCAGAAGAAGAAAAAAAAAACCTTGTCATGCATTTCACTGACCTGCAGCAGCGGAGTGTGCACGTGGGAAACGATGTGCGGCAGCCTCCTCCACTCGCGGATGGCCAGGCTGGAAGCCATCTCCACCAGCCGCTCTATGAAGTTGAGCTGCTGCTCCTCTGGGTGGCAGATGGCCAGGTAGCCACGATGCATGTTCACCTTCCATGCCATCTCCTTAGGACAGCTCAGCTCCACCTGGAAATTCACACAATTTCCATGTGTCAGCACTAATTTATAGTAGCAAGAGGCTGTAGGCAAAAAAAATTAGCTATTATTGATTAAAAAAAGGCTTAAAGGACTCAATATACTACTGTCAAATGAAGTGGTGTACCTTGGTATTACTACAATACAAATATGACATCATGACAGCAGTGGTTTTAATATCTGCATTCCAAGTTTTGCTAGTTTCCCTGAAGAGCATAAATGTGAAGCACTTTGTTTCTTCCATCAGTCTTTTACTTATTCAGCCATTTCACGTCACAGTCGGGCTTTACTTGTGGTTTCCCTGGAAAACAGCTTCATCGTGCTCTTATGTTGTGAAGAAATCCATCTGTTTTCCTGCAAAATCCATACGGCAGCGCACAGAATAAAATGCTGAGGTAAAATATTAAAAAGGTAAAATATTAAGAGGGCTGCCAATCTCCTCAACATATATCTAGTTTAAGGTAATAATACAGAATGCACTGTTTATATTCTCAGTGTGCCTGCAGAGAAAGAAAGATATGTCCACGGTAACACTGACTGATGTTAGAGTTCAACATCTCGATCTTTGCATGCAAAACAATACTTTGCAGTAGTCTTGCATTTTTCTTCTGGGAGCAGCTGATAGACAGCAGCAAGTTGTTGCGGCTGAAATAAATCAAGTTGATAGAATAAATTTGGACTTGGTGATATTCTCTAGAAACGGGTACACAGTTGGTGTATGTGGCATGTTGTTTTTCTGTGTTTGTCCCTGTGATGTTAAACAGGATAGCACACTCTTAAACGAGTCGGGACTTTGGCAGTTTTATTAAATGTAAACATCTGAGGGGAAAGGGCCTATGACACCTTCCTTGTTTAATTTAGTACTTGGACAAATACACAACAATACTGTTTCCAATTCATTCTCCAAACAGTTTCAGTAAGACTTTGGTACTAATGACTAATCAACCTGACGAGTCTGACATGGAAGCGGAGGAGAGGAAAAGGCCCTGCTATTGATTAAAACACTGAGTGCATTAGCACTAAAACAAACAACAGCCCTGGGGAGGCTGCTACATCAAACCCACGGTTTGCTGCTGTGTGTTTATAAGTGAGTGAGAGAAAGACGGAATGAGAGAAGACCAAAAAGGGGGAAATGTGAAAAAGGCATGAGAGTGAGAGAGCCAAGGTGTGTATTTGTGTAAGCTCTTCTGATGTTGGAGAAAATTACAGTGATCGGTCAAAGCGCACTTATCAGGGTGTGACACTTGATGAATATCCTGGAGACAGGGCCGCCCTTATCAAGAGCCAGCTTTAATTGAAAGTGGGGACATTTGGACTTCGCCTGTGAGGTGGTGAGCAGTGGGCAGGCAGGCAGCAGAAAGCCTTGCTTCTCTCCTCCACCATAAAACAAATCACCCTGCAGCAGATGCCGGGGTAATTATTCACACGCATAGCTGTCGTAAATATTAGCCGCTAAAACCAGAGCTGCGGTGCGAGGGATGAAGAGATGGAGGTGGAAGTGGAAGTAAAGAGGGTTAGTAACAACAAAAAGAAAACCAAGTACAGAAGAGAAGTTGGAGAAGTAAGAGACAAAAGAAAGAGAAATGGGCACACAGAGGAGGGAAGGAATGAAACACAGAGGAAGGGATATAGCGGAGTTGGTGCTGCCATCCAGACAATTTAATTAGGTGTCACCTTAGGACAGAGCGGCTCAATGGATTGGTTCCAAGTCTCCTTGAAAGAGCAAAGCAGGAGTATTTGTTATCTGTCAGGTACTATCACGCGCTCGCCACCCGTCTACACTTTGTTTTAGGAAACATGAGGCCAATAAATTAACAGGCCAAACAGCTGAACTTCATTTCCACAGCTTTACGGCCAGCTCTCACCTTCTCCCCGGGGGTGTGGGGTCGTGGAGTGGCTGGACGGTCCCAGTATCAAGTAACTATTCGTCACACTGACACGACGCCTGGGCTACAGCACTGTACCGGAAACCAGGACTATGATGGAAAAAATAGAGCCGCATCTCCGGTTCACCAGGTTCAAGCCAAGAGGCTCCACTGTGTCTGTGACTGCATTAGTGAGAACTTGCGGTTATAGTTTCTATTTTCTGTCAAACTGTTGGGGGTTACTGCAACCTTTAGAAGACAATGAGAGTGCACGTGTGGGTGTGTTTATGTGTCGAAATCCATGGATGAATACATTTTTACATGGTGGCCGCGCACTGCTCACCTGTACCAGAGCCTCCTTCATGGCAGCCCAATTGGAAACCCTCCAAGCACACTCGAGCATGAGATAAGGGTTCGAGTGGCCTTTAGATTGGCCGTACTCCGTCAACGGCTCCCACTGGTTCAATTCCTTAGAGCAGCTGGACATAAAGACAGGGGAGATGAAACACTTAGGCAACTTTAAACAGATTAGTGTTTTAAACGTGCCGCTGCAGTGCAAATTAAGGTTTTAGCCATAAAATTTATCTTTTTTTATTCGTCCAAACCACCGTGCATCATTCAGAGCTGTCACTGTGGGAGGTGTGCCTGGCTAAAAATTCAATGTTTATAATTATAGTTTATAATTATAGCTTAAAATTCACTCTGGGTTTTGAAAATGGACATAGCCACTTGGGGTTTTTTACTCTCTCCCATATTGCTGTGTGTCTCCCTTTGATTTTACGAATGATTTGCATGGTAGAATAAGCCGAATATTTGAGGTAAAATTAAATTACAAAACCTAAATACAACTGGGAGGGTCGTTTGGTCCTGCAGGCAGGCATGCTGGTCATTCTCGACTGCAGCAAGTTGTTATCAAGAAGTCATTTAATTCGGATAGATCACAAATAAAATCGACTTGATGGAAATTTCCCTTCTGGCAGATATATATTTTCCCATTAAAAGCACCTATGCCACATATATGAATGACAATTACACCTAGGCCTGCAAAGAAAAAGGTGACAAATTTATACAGGAAAAAAAATACGTATCATAACATAAATTCAGTTAGCTCATTAAATTCTTCAAGCATTGATAGGGAATGCCCTCCTGTGTGATCTGAGCGATGAATGGAAAAACTGTTATCTGGTTTATACAATCAGTGGAGCACAGTATATATATGACGGCATTAAAGTAAAAATCCACTATGGTTTTGTGCTCTGCTGGCTCTCTTGATGTGTAGGACAGAACGTCTTCTGGGATGACAGCATCCTTTCTATTCCAGAGATCTTACCGTATCCAGTGGTCCTCCCAGAGCTGGTACTCAGGAAAGATGGCTGGGGAGACGTTGCTCCTCTCGTGCTCTTTTCTAGCCTTCTCCATGGCTTTCTCGTAGCTTTCTTGGGCCTGAGCAGACACATGGCATTTTCAGTACAAGCTGTTTGAGGCTAGTGAAATGATAATTAGTGAAACATGTCTGCATCGTTCCAACTTGTAACATTTTGTCTCTCCTCACTGATATACGCAGGATGGACAAAATATTAATAACACTTCTCCGTAAAATGTAATACAATTTACCTGCAGCACAAATTACAGAGTGCAAATGACTGTGACGTTAAATAATCATGGGGGTGGTATACACATGGAATCATGCATACTGAGGTCATACATACATTTGAAAGTGGCCCGTGTGCTTTCTCTCACCTGTTCAAAGAAGCCATGCTGCTCATAGGCAATGGCTGTGGCAGTCTCTGGAAACTTGCACCTCTTCTGCCACAGGCCGGCCCACATGTCCTCCTCTTGGAGCAGAGAGTAGAGCTCAGCCAGGGAGTCCAAAATCTCCTATAGAGAAATTGGCCAAATTGAATGACAGTACATTTGAACGAGAGCAGCTTTGCTAATGAGTCCAGTTCAAACATGCTAAGAGGCAGATTTAACTTTACACATGCGGATGCAACACATATGAGTTTAAAGTTTAAAGAAGCAGTTTAAAGAAGCTAACCACAACCCTGTATTCTGTTTCTGAGGCTTTTCTTTTCCTGACAAAAAGGAAGAATCACTACATTGTACAAAGATTATAAATTAAAAAAAATTTTTTGGAAACTATCTGAAATAAAAAAGGTCTTTGATCAGTCATAAGAAAAATAATATTGCTAACTCCACCCTAAAAACACACATTACCTGTTGAGGTGGGGTGATGCTCTCCTGTTCATAGAACTCAGTGCTCTGTTTGGGTTTGCTGTGCAGGCTGAGGCCCTTCTCAAAGGCCTGCTGCTCCAGCATCAGAGTGGAGCGTAGCCAGAGGTTGTGTGTCTTGCCCAAGTACTTCAGCACACAGGGGCGGATGGGAATCGGAGGCACACACTGGGACATAGCCTCCACGAAGCAGTTTAGGGCACTGGGCTGGCAGTCCCTCTGGGCCTGGTGGCTGCCACTGCACAGGAAAGGACTCATTTCTCCTGACAAGGCCTGGAGAGGAGAGAAAGAGCTCGTCAAACTACAAAGTTACACCTGAGCAGCAGTGCACTGATACAGTGTATTGACAAAAGCATTCTGTTGCATGTATGTGGCACAACATGATGCCTTTTTCCAGTAAAAGAGAGCTGTTAAGAAACTGGAAGAGAGGTAAGAGAAACAGGTGAGAGGGTTGGAAAGGGATCACAAGAAACAGAATCAACACATCATCGAATCCATTAATGTCTGCAGAAATGAGCAAGAAATGAGCAAAAGGGATTTTTTTAATACAATTAGAAAGTTGGGATTATATAGATGTATATGTACAAATAGTCCATATTGGAAAATATTATTTATCATGGGAGCGATTACCCTGTTAATATTCACTAATTTTCAATTAATGTAAACTATGTAGCAATTTTATGTCATTTTATTCAAGGTAATGTGACATTTATAAAAAAAATAATTAAATAAATGAGACATAATGTGCTTGGTTGATCTGCACTGGGCCGCTATGCAATCAGAGCCTCTCTGACTGCTCACAGAACCAACTTTGAATGTGACCGTGGAGTTACTGCTCTGATAATCATGACTGACACACACTCAGAAATAAATGATGTATTGGTAATGAATATAATTTTCACTGCCCGTTGACAGAATGGAATAATTAATGCCTTGATGGTCACTGTAATTAGGCCGGTGTTGGAGAAGGCCGATATGTGAACAGAAGTAATATTCCATGCAAAGAGGAATTTGCTTTTCCATCATTCCCATGTAATAATCAACCCAGATATATAAAGTCTGAGTGGCAGTGATGGCTCCATTTTCCCCATAAATTGATATGGTGTCATGAAACGCAGAGCTGAGGCGGGCATCAGAATAAACACATATGACATATTTGTGACTTCATGCCTGTCACAGGAAGAAAATATCATTCTGAAGCCCTCTTTCTTTTGACTGCATCTTTCAGATGTTTAAGAGCTCAATCACTTCAAATCAAGGCCTTTCAACAAGTCTCAAAATACTCTATATGCATCCGGTTCATTAAACTCATTAGAGCTTTCCTCCTTCAGCTTTCTCGTTTCCATATTTAGCATAAATGAATCTGTCCTCATTAAGTGAAATTGCACATTTTGAGACAGAAATGGGATGGCCAAGGTCAGAGTTACAGTCTGCTTGCTAACGTCACTGATACGATACAGAAAAGGATTGAGGGACAGGATGTGTGTATATGTGTTTGTGTTTTTACAGAAGAGGAGAGTCGAGATAAGTGTGCGCCTGTGTTTATGATTTGTATTTTAACTGTTACTAAGCAGTCATTTTGGATCACCACAACAATTGTACTCATTACAAACTAAAACATAAAAAACTGAAGTTACCTTTGTTCTGTGAATCTTTGCTCTGGGTGTAACTAGATAGAGTCCAGTAAGATCTACTCACATGCTGCTGCCTGTCAGAGAGGATCTTCCAGAGGCGAGGGAAGAGCTGAACCCAGGTCCGCTCAGCCAGCGGCGTGGAGATGTGACAAAGCTGGACCAGAGCATTCAGAAGTGCCCCCGTCTAACACAAAGCAGAGAAAAACAATAGATACTGACTCAACAAGGCAGTAGCTCTTAATCCTTGTCTTCAGGACTCAAGCGTACTGCTGATTTCCTGGATTCTTGATTTTATAGCTTAAATAAAAATCACTCTGGATAATAAAAAACATCTACACAGTACAGAGGATGGAAAATGTTTTACAATTATGATGAAGTTCAACATCTCAAACACTGCGTGGGCAATTTTGAGTATTCAACATAATAGTTAGATGTATCATCCTCTCAGCTTTGTCAAACCCCTCAGCGCTCTGAACTGAAGGACAGACATGCTGGCTTCAAAAGGACCAACCTTACCTTAACCTCCCGTAGTGAGTCAAGAAACTTGTCATGGCGGTTTGTAAGCATGTGCAGTTGGTTGCCTGCGTCTCTCTCCGCCTGCTCCTTACTCTTAGGGATGGCCGTCTGGTCGCCTGGTGCTAACTCTATATCTATCTCCACATCCTGCCACAGATCGCAAGAGAAGAGACGCAAACACGTTGGACAGGACACTGTTTTTAAAGGCCATGTTATGACATTAAGCATTAACAGGATAGGTAATGGGTGGCAAATGAGAGCAGACGTTCATTTTAAAAGTCAGACAAAGTGCAAGCCAATTAGCGGAGCTGTAATGTTTTCTCAGGACCACAGCATAGAACATCTCTGATGGGATAATGTGCGAAATTATGTGACAAAGTATGCCTCTTTATCCATTCTGGTGTGTGTGTGTGTTAGTGTGTGTGTGTGTTAGCGTGTGTGTATCCTACCTCCTCCTTGGTCTCACTGTTCTCTCTCTCACGCGGCTCCTGCTTGACATGCGTTGCCATGGCGAAGGCAGCACGGTCATGGCTGTCGGCCAGGTTGATGACGTTAGTGATAGACGGCAGCATGGATCCCTGGCAGCTGGTGCCGATGATGGTGTTCCGTTCACACACTGCCAGCAGCAGCTATCAAACAACCATGCCCGCACACACACACACACACACACACACACACACACACACACACACACACACACACACACACACACACACACACACACACACACACACACACACAGACCAACAAGTGCAAAATGCTATCAGTGACAGTAAATGACAAGCGACAGACGTGTCGAGAGGCTAGCTGACTTGTTTCCTGTGTCAACAATACATTCTAGTGAAAGATCAGAGGCAGCATTTTTTTTTTTTTTTACCTCTATGCACTGTTTGATCCAGAAGTGGCTGCCCATGGCCTCCCAGTTCTGAGAGCAGCAGATGTAGAGCAGCCTCTCATAGACGCGACGCTTCATGGAGGCGTCAAACACCTCAAAGAACTTGGCTCTGATCAGTGGCTGAGTGCAGCGCAGGCCTGAGAGGAAGGCAGGCTCCAACTTAGATGTGATGTCGCTTCCTGAAAGGCTCTCATCCCTGTACAATGTGACGGACAAATGGTTTATTTGACAGAGCTTGCATGCTAGCTCTTTTACAAACATGATTTATGAAGGTACAACACAGGCGTTTTGTTGATATTAAAAATATTTTAACTCGCTTGAACATCTGTTGTAAAGCAAGAGCCAAAGGTACAGTGAGACAACTGTGACACAAGTCACAGTATCTCACAAAAACAACAGAATACACACTGAAATAACAGAAAAATGGCAAAACCTGCACCATCCACATTTCTAAAGCTTATCATATTCAGTTTTTGTTGAGAGTACATCAGCTGATTCAGTTCAGTTCGGAAGCCGTCAACTAAATACTCATGAAAATACTCATGTTCCTTGAGCAATCTGGAGATAATAAAAATCCTCACTTCGAATTCTCTGCCTCTGAGCTGCATATTGTTATCTAACTTTTATACAACTGAGGGCCGAGTGGCAGGTCAAGAGACGAGCAGTGATGTATGCCAACACTCACTGAGACAACACTCAGCTTCAAACATATTGATTGTTTGTAAAGACTTTTACCTCTGTTAGGTGCATATGTATATGTTGATATTAGTGATTATGATATAGTATGTTTTTGTACAAGAAAACTAATACTAACTTTAAAGAGTCTGGATATGCAGTCTTTCTCTTTTTTCTCTCTATTTTAAATTTTTGCTCAATTAACTGTCCAAAAAAACAAAGAATACTATGAAAGTAATTGATTTTTACAGCTAATATCTGTGTAAGTGTAGACATAATTACACATACTACTAATTAGCAGAATACAATTGAACCAATCTCGCTTGGGATTAAGGAGTTATTTACAAATCTGGCACTCAAGCAGGCAGGTAGGATTCCAAACATACTACAAGCACAGAACGTAATCTCACAGCAACATTCAAGTGCAAGGTGCCAGCATGTTTAAACAGCGTGTAATTTAGTACTGAGGATCACTGAAGTGTGAGGAGATGGCAGTTAACAGTGAATATTGGGTGAAATTAAGTATCTTTGATGTGGAGGCTCCAGTGATAGTAAAGCACTAACGGTCACGCATTAACACTTAAATAACAAATGCCATCATTTCTACATCATCCTGCTGCACTGAATGAGCCTCGTGGGTGCGATTCACCTAACAGAAGGAGAGAGGGAAGGTGGGATTAAAGCGACAACAAAGGCGAGGCCACCACAGCTGCACATTGCCCCTATTTGAGCTATTCGCTTAATCACACATTGTTCTGGCACAGCTGCTTTATCATCCCATTATCATTACTTGCTGTCCATCACGGCTTTACTTCTCGTTTGAAATCTTTTGACATGTGGGGCAGATGGGGTGGAGGGATACAGGGTGCATTTGGCTGATTAAATGTGCATGTGTGTAAGATGGGAAGACAAAGAGGGCCATGGTTGATGAATATCAGGCAGTAAGACAGTCTCTCCCCTCTGGCCCCGACCTGCTGTGTGTCCTGTCATGAGGGCCGACACTACTGTAGCCTTATGAAAGACTGTGGCACATTATCTATCTCTATCGCTACCTGCTGTCTTGCTGACCCCTTCTGCACAATGCCACACTCCTATTCCCTGCATTTTGTCCATCTATGGCTTCAGTTTCTATAAATTAAATCCTCAGATTCCAAATATCACCAACTGAGTATCCACTTCCATCCAAAAAAAAAAAAGGTACACCACTCATGCTTCAAACCCCCTCAACCTCATCTCTCATCTCCATTTTCCACTGCTCCTTGACCCAACCTCCTGTGTCTTTCCCTCGCCTCAAACCCCTGACCTTCATCCCCCTCTGGTAAGATGGATGCAAGGGCGGCATGGCGTCGGCGGCACGGCCATTTGGCCATGTGATGAATGACGGTAATTACCTGTAGACGTAATTAACGAGGTCCAAGAACTGGGCGTTTAACTCAAGTTCATCGGGAAAACGTTTCTCTATGTAGGTCATCATCTTCACCAGCAAGATGGACTTCTCGCGCAGGTTGGGCATCTGAAAGGTGGAGGCGAAAAAAAGGGATGTTAGTTAGAAAGGAGAGATCATGGAAGGGGTGTTACGAAAACTAAAGAGACAAAAGGCAGGAAGATGGAAGATCTGTCCACCTCGGTTCTTTACTGCTTACTCTACTTCTCCAGCTTAAAAGAAAATAAAGACCAAAGACAAATCTGAGGGTATTATGCTAATGTTAACCTCACTGGGGTTAGGAAATGTGCTTTGCTTGTTGTTTGTCCAAAGGATGCACACATTTTAAAACTTACTTTGCTGATTCAGTTCTCTGATTCACACCTGCTATTATCAAAGAAATAATGTGATCATGAATCATGCATTTCTATGTGTTTGTGCACATCATATTTGTAGATGTTCAAACACACTGAGCTGCCTCACAGACAAAAGCCTCCTTCTTACCTGATTGGCAGCCATAGGAGAATTGTTTTTCACCCACTCCTCGACAATTTTGACCACAGCACGGAGGATTTTGGGGTCAGGTGATTTCTCAATCAGCGACGTGAGGATGACCTGGATGAAGTTCTTCCTCATCTCCATGCTCATGACAGACAGCCGAGTCTTCACCAGGTCGAGACTCAGCATTACCAACTCACTGGTCACTATGAGAGGAGAGAGGTTAATGGTCAGAGGCAGGACGCAGGCAAACTAGCTACCAAGAAAGATAATATTTGCAATTTTAGGATTTATACTGATAAGAGGTATTTGTTGACATTTGTAGATAAATTGTAGTTCAAATAATAAACATCAAAGCCACCAAGGTTGAGCTTGTCTTCAATATCAGCTAGGCAGGTCTTTTTGTGCTCCTCTAAAAAGAGCTTTAACAGAAAATGAAGTCTCACCTTGTGTCCTATTTTCTTAAGAGCCAAGCTGGCCTTGAACCCATTTACGCTCACCAATTCAGCATTTGCGATGTGAGCCGTGCCTTCGTATATATATTTTTCTTTCATAGGGATAACATAGTGATACAACTAAACGGTTTCAATACAATCAGGATAGAACTACTTCAGTTAAGCTTATAAGATTAGTGACACATGAACAATCTTTAGAGGCAAAGACCTTTCTGGTCAGATAGCCTTTGGTCTTAGTGACTATAACTGCGCCTAGTGGAGGGTAAATGCCCGTGTTTCCTGATATAGTCATTAGAGGCCCATTTAAAGTGCTGATAGCATCTTACAGCCATTACCTCCCATCTGAGAAGTAGCAACAGGAATTATGTACTGCCTGACTTCTTTAAACCTGGTGAAGCCAGGCGCAGGGAAGAAAGTGCACAGGGAACCTTGATAGATTTTGTAATAGCCATGAGAAAGCTAAACAAACTAAAGCACTTAAACAGCAAAGCTCAAACTAGTGAACTTCTTCCCTTTACCCTTGCTGATTGTTGTACAAGGCAAATGGTCAAGAGATTCCGCGTCAAACAGTGTCTACCTTTTCAAACCAACAGGAAAAGGGCACAAGGTGACCATCTGTTTGCTTTATCAAGCGAGACATTAAGAGACAATACAGGGTGGGAACTACTCTGTGAAACATTCCCTGTGAAACCAGACTATCTGTAGAGTGGGTCTCCCCAGACCAAGTCAGCTATTGAGAACACAGCTGCAGCCATTGATATAGCACCTTTGATAGCGTCTTTGTATGGAGCCAGGCACTGCTAAGATACAATGGATATCTGAGCTCTAACGGAGAATGGGGAAGGTCGCCATGTGAGTGTGCATGTGTTGTGTACAACTGACCTCAAACACAGTCAACCCCTTGTTGGATCAGAGTTTCGGAAACACTAGCATTCCTGATAATGTGAGCCTGATGTAAATGCAGCCTTGCAGAATAACTTCAACTGAAATGGTAGTTGATGTCTGGCACACAGTTCAGTGGACCTCTGTGCGCTTACGGTGAACTCAAGAAGTGGGTTCAATCATTGAGCCACACAGGGAGAGATACTGGGAGAAATGGGGATATGGGAATGATAAAGCAGCTGTGACTCGTGTTGGAGTTCGTGTGGAGACATGAGTATGTGCACAGTTTTTAATTCATGCTAAAGTGTATCTGAGTTCTATATTTAATTGCTGAGATTGCCTAGCGGCTAATGCTTGCCCCTCTTTATTTACCAAACAATGAGTTTTAGTTGACTGTGTTTTAATGTAATGGTCAGAATCTATTTTGTATTACTAGCTGACTGCAAAACTTGTATTTATTAAAAGCCAAATTCAAAGCTATACATATATGCTGTACATTTCTTATACATGTGTCAAGAGTACTTGTATGTGATCAATTCACATCCATGCATGTACCCGTGTTGGTTTCGGTGACCCCTGGGTTGGCCTGCTGGGGGCTCAGGTGTTCCCGCACCATCTTCTGTAGTGAGCGCATAAACACCGAGATGAGGCGGTCGATGTAGCTGGCATTGTAGCTGCAAGCTGACTTCAAGATCATCAGTGTCCCTGGAAGACAAATGAAGGGGATGAAGGATGAAGGGTGGAAACCATGGGAAACAATAATCTGACTGGAGCCCCCACCCTCCGTGGGGTAAGGTAACAGAGACACACACACACACACACACACACACACACACACACACACACACACACACACACACACACACACACACACACACACACACACACACACACACACACACACACACACACACACACACACACACACACACACCTGCAGTCATCATACGTTCATTCACGCAGCATGACAGACCTTTTTTGAGGCAATCTAACAAAAGCTCCACAGTGTCATACATGCAGCGATAGATATGAGTAATGTGCCCTCCTGTTGGTGCTCTCTGGAGGGGAGACAAATGTTAAAATGTCACCCCCGATCATATCACTAGTATGTCTCTGTGACAGCAGGATACCAAAAGGTTTTTATTGACAACAACTGCCATTTTGGGAAACCGTATCAAATAGCATTACCTTCAGACTGTTTTCCAGTAGCCATTTGTCACATTGTGCGCCCTCTATTTAGAAAGCTACTGTATATTTCAAATAAAAGAAAGAGAAATCAAACAACTGTCTGCTTGAAATAAGCTTTGATGCAAGCTTTATCCATAAATACCCTGTGACATCTGGGAGGATAACAGTAATGTTCATCAAGGGAGGGTGGCCAAAAGCAGAAACCCTTCCCAAGACAACCTTTCCCAAACCGCTGGACTGTGGCCTCCGTTTAAACAGACCAGATGTTGGGCCGAGCAGCAGGCCCCATCGGCTTACATTTTAACGACGCACTCACTGGCTTTAATTGCTAAAAGTGACTGAGGTAGCTTGGCTTTGTAGGGAAAAGTGTGGGAGTGTAAAAAATATCTTTTTAAAAAGACATGGTTTATGAGCACCAAAGTGAGAGCAGCAGAGCAAAAAGGGTCTTACCAAAGAGCTGTGTTGGGTTAGTGTTGCTTGTGGCTTTTTCATAGTTGGTAAGTCCCTCATAGATGACCTTGCCCACAGCAGCATACAGACACTCCAATTCTTCATACTTAGACGCCACCGTTGATGTGCCTAGTGGGAGAGAGCAGTGTTTGCTTCAAACAAAGAAAAGCTGAGAATCTAAATCAATACTTTGCTTTCAGCACATGGGATGATGAGCATCAATCAACAGAGCAATGGTCCAAATATTTTGGCATGTCTTCAATGAGCACAGAAGGGAGTTAACAATTCCTTGACCAACTCAGATATGCAGTGCTTTCTGGAGTTTACAGGCATAGCTGCCCTAATTAAGTTCTAGTTAGAATTGAGGGATTAAGCACTGGCAACTTACTGGGCTCAGTGGGGAAGATGCTCATGAGGCGAGAGAGGAGAGAGTGGACGGCTCGCAGGACTTTGGTGTTGCCACAGGTCATGCATGCAGCGATGCCCCGCTGGAGGGGTTTAAAATGGGCCAGGATGGCTGGGGACTGCAGCACGGTCAGAAGGAAGCAAAGAATCTCCAGTCCAGTACAGATGTTGGAGATGTTAGCCTGTGCTGGCTGCTCCTGAGAGGACACAGAGGAGAAGCCAGTCAGTTTTTGTTACAAACTAATAAATGTGATCCCCGTATCAAGGGAAATATGCAGGCTCGTGGTTTCAGACGTGGGTATACAACCCTAAAACAAAGCAAGAAAAACTGTAGTGCAAATTCATCAGCAGATGCATTAATCATTCAAGTTTTTGTGCCATATAAATTCCAGACAACTCAGAAATCAATATTCCACACAGAGGTATTTCTCACACAAAAGCACCAAGCGCTGCTAAACCAAAGATCAATGGCCAGCATCGGGTCCTAATGTTGTCTAAATTGCAATCAAGGTTTACAACGTTGGCAGGGCCAAGAGGATAATCTGGGACAGATCCATGGCACTAATCTTGGCTAATGAACAAGGTGACTCTTGTGATAAGGCTCCTGGTAGATATTAGGGTAGTATTGATTTGGTACTGTATTAACAGGACAGGACCTCTTCTCTGGAGTCATGCAGATAGGGCATATGCATGTATGTGCGTGGGATTGTGTGCATGTTTTGTGTGCATGTCCCCTGCCCCTCCTTATTTGCCCTCTCACGCCACTCCTCCTGACTCTTAATCACTGTCATGCCAGTACAATGAGATGATAAAAGGTAATCCGATTTAGAGCATCGTTCATTAGTCGGAGTGAGATGGCTTGCCAGGTAGAGCATGCTCCCGAGGGGACAGGGTTCGTGTATGCGCATCTGCATTAGACCTAGAGAAAGCCTTGTTTGTCAGAACATTCCCATGGGATGTGGAGGGGCTGATTGGGTGTGTGTGTAGGTGTGTTTGTGCTCATGTATTGCTCACATTGTGGGACATAAATCCGTTTACGCAATCACACTGTGGGGACTTGCTGTACTTGTGGGGACAAAATGCAAGTCCCCATAATGTAAATCATTAAATTTTAGGATGAAGACTGGAGTTAAGGTTAGGGTAAGGTTAGTTTTAGGTTAAGGTTAGGGTAAGGGTTATGCAAGTAGTGGTTATGATTATGCTTAGTGTAAGTCTCCAGGAAATGTAAGTCTATGTAGTGTCCCCAAAAGTGATAAAAACCAAACGTGTGTGTGCGCGCGCACATGCATGTGTGCACATAGGTAGAAAGAAAGGCCGATTCAGTGATCCCCAAAAGGGAACAAGGGAAGTACGTGACAATTGCCAGCGTATGGCGATAACCTTGTCTGAACAGTGGCTCTGAATCAGACCAGAGAGATGAGTTGAGAAGGAGAGCAGCAACAGATAAAAGGAGAGAGAAAGAAGAGAGGCTCTGATAAGAGGCTGAAGAGAAAAGAAGAGATGAGAGGAGGTAGTGGTGGCAAGAGACACAAGGAAAGGCGAGGACAGATGCAGAGAGGCACAGTGGGGCGATACAGAAGGCAAGGATGAGGAGTTTAGGATGAAGAGGGGTGGGGGTTGAAGGAGAAGGCACAGGCCAACCCGGATAGACTCCTGTTATCTCACCACTGTCATTATTTTGTCATTATGGTGGCTGGCGCCTCACTTCATGTATTACTGATAACAGACAAAGGACTCTGAGACGTTAGAGCAAACACTACGACAGAGCTTAAGCAGGGACAGGGAAATTTCGGCAGTTTCTGGGAAGGCAAACAGCAGAAACGCATTCGTTGTCCTTTACTGTTTGCTGCTTATTGCTTGGAGCTGTAACAACAAGCCTGAATATTCTGAATTATATTCAAACTGGTTTGCCTAAAACACATACACTTGCACTACCAACTTAAATCAGTGACATGCTCACATAAATGCATTTTTTGGGCTCCAAAGAAAAGAAATAAAAAAAAAAACAAAAAAAACAAAACAGAAAAGAGTAGCCAGGCACTTTCAGAAAGTTCAAATTCATCAGTAAAAAATCCAAGGACCTGGATACAAGTGACCTCTGGGAAATGCAGTGCAGTAACAATGACTTAGCACAACGCAAGCATGAATGTGGCTATATAAAACATAAAGGGAAGTTTAATAAGGTACATAATGACTGGCGGAGTCATTCTGAAGGCATATGCCGTCTTACCACTGTCATAAGCAGCTTGTCAAACCACTGTAGCTTGAGCTCAGCGCGAGGCCACATCTCAGGCCTGAGGGCAGACTTCATCAGGCTAACACAGCGACGGGACAGCAGCTCCCCCGGAGATCCAGCCACATTAGTGCTGTCGTTAACCTAGACAGGAGACAGGCAGGAAGGTTGGGATCATTATCAATAACAACGACAATGGGTCTTCATCCTCAATGTCACAATGGTGTCCTGACGAAGTGTGAAATCACATAGGGCCAAAGGAGACACAGACTGTCACCAGAAATGTCCTTGAGCAAGAATATGAATCCCTGTGAGTCTTAGGTGTGGTGTTCTTTGGTCGATGGTAATCCCTCGGACCAGTGAAAAGATAAAATTCTTCAAGGTCCAATTTAATACCACAGTGCACTGCTATCAAGGGGAATACAAAGAACATATTTTGTTTCTTTGGACTAGGCTCTGAGCAGTGAGTGATCCCGAGCAGTCATACAGAAGGTTATATTCAACAGAGATGGTTGGATGAACAGTGAGAATGGAACTTGGCTCAAAAAAGAAAGTAGGAAAAGTCAAGGTGAGTGACGTCTCAACAGTCTATTTCAGGCCTGTAACCAAGGTCATCACTGCCACTAGACCAAGGGACAGCTGTGTGAGGAGACACATAATGGACTCTGTGTGTGTGTGTGTGTGTGTGTGTGTGTGTGTGTGTGTGTGTGTGTGTGTGTGTGTGTGTGTGTAGAGATGCGTTTAGGACAGCCACCAGGTGCGTCCCACCTTCACCATTGAAGGGTTAGGATAGTTGCGTCCTACCTGGCAGGCGCTAAGGATGGCAGAACTGTACCTGGTGTGTGAGGGAGGGAGGGAGAGGGAGAGCTTTGTGTGTGTGTGTGTGTGTGTGTGTGTGTGTGTGTGTGTGTGTGTGTGTGTGTGTGTGTGTGTGTGTGTGTGTGTGTGTGTGTGTGTGTGTGTGTCAGTGGAGGTGTTACCTGGCATGCGATCCTGATGAGGAAGTTGACCACTGTGTCCGTATGTTGTTTCTCCACAGGCTTGGTGAGCATTGTCTCTGTACCTGGCATGGACTGGCTGCGGCCAAACACCTAGACACAAACATCATATGTGTTGATACAGCAGCTTTTTTGTTTGAACACAGAGACAGATTCTATAAGCAAATAAGATTTGAAACTTTCAGTTTAAGAAACGTATCAGACATCATTATAAAAACTCTTGGACAGCAGAGCAAATGCTGTGCAGAGTCCTCACTCAGGAGGGAATATCAAAGAGCCCACACAAAGTCTGAAAAGTAGGCGGTAGCTATGATTTTCTGATAACTATCCTGGCAACTTTCTGAGCAATTAACTTTTCCTCAGCTCAAGCACAAACAAATGCTGCTATTGCATTTTTCTCCTGACATCAGACAAAAGAGGCTTGAAATAACACTGTCATTACGACTGCAACTACTAAGACTTGTGTTCGAATTGGTTATTTTTAACACATTGTGATAAAAAACAATTGATCTTAAACTGCACAATCTGATCTGAATTGTTTTGCAGGATGCTGTATGCAGATAGAGGCAGTCAAAGTGCTATTAAGCTACTTATGCTGCATTAAATACAAAATAAACACCAGTTTTAGTACACAAGTACTAATTCATCAGGGTTTGGGATCATGAGTACCGTTGTTACTAAATATAGATATATTATGAATACCAAAATTCATCAAGGGAAATATCACTGCACAGTAGGTGAGGCAAATAAATAAACACACCAATCGTGGCTGCCCAGTCCACAAAACACAGCCACTCACACATGCATTTGACTGGTGGGCCTACAGGTGCAGTGAGGCAGCATCGTTAGGGTACCTAACAAAAAACCTGGGGGGCTGTGATAGCAAGCTAATGGAGCTAACAGACAATTTCAAAGTTTTTATTCTAAACACAAATGGTCTTTTGAAAGATTAGTTTTTGCATGTATCAGAGGTTGATCACAGCGTTATTCATCAACTTTGAACAGGCACTTCTCACAACAAAGGCATCTCACCCAGCTTTGAGACTGCAAAAACAACAGATCACAGTGGGACTCGAGATGAAACAGATGTGAGGCTGCAATGCTGTTGTAAGGAACAATGGATTAAGACAACGACATCAACCATGCTGTCATCTCCTGTTGTCTCAGACAGATGTAAAAGTGGCTGTTTGATCAAAGTATCTTTCAAACTGTTTTGCAGTCATTCAGAGAAGTGTGAAACACATGGACAGCCAGGTAAAGGTAAAAACATGCAGCTGTTAATTTTGGAGGGTGTAAAATATAACACAGATAATGAACCACTGTCCAGTCAAGCCAGGCTCAAGTGCCTGGGCACAGGAGCTCTCAGCCACACGCTGCTGGCCGCTGACTGATGGTGGATTGAGCTCACCGTGGAAGCAGCTCCAGTTGCTGTGCGGAACCTCTTCACGTCCTGTCCAGCAGTAGCGGCTTCCAGAGACAGTCCTCTTTTCACAGCACCACCGCTAGTCCCTTCACCGCCAGCTACTTCAGCCTCGGACTCCGGCTGCCACATCGAAGAGAGGGAGGATAGAGGTGAACGTGACTAATTTGAGTTTACAGAATGAAACATATGTGATCATCTGTTCAAGATTTCTGCCCATCTTCTATAGGATTACGAGTCCTGAGTGTATATTTATGACAATCCATGAACACACCTGCTGGTCTTTGATCCTCTGTAACTCCCATTTGATGACCACCTCGGCCAGGTCCACAGCCAGTTTCCTTTGCTCTATGGTCACACTGGGGGTGAAGCCCAGACGCTGCATTGCACTGATCATGTGCTGCACCAGGTGGTGGCGCACAGGGTAGTACACCTGGAAAGAGAATGCGGTAAGTAAATGTTTCAGAGGTAACATTTAAAATGAATAATTATTCACAATTACCAAATCACCAATGGCAGATGGTCACTGATGCCAATGGCAAAGTTAAAAATAAACAAAACACATGAGCAATGACGCCCAGCAAGGCTGAGCAGATGACAAAGCAGATGCAGAATCAAAGTGTGGAAGACTGTGAAAAGAGCGATGCATTTTGTACTTCACATTTCACATTGGTGTTGATATTTCAGTCTATTACTGGTTTGACAGACGTGTTCTCAGAGCATCCACAACAGATGAGGAGAACCTCTGCCTTCCCTCAACTTCATGTTAAATGGACTGTCTTGCCAGTATCATCACATATAAATCAGACTGGCCTCCACTGCCTTAACAACCATCCCAAACAATAATGAGAGTGAGACCTGTGACCAGTCCATGTATCTCAAAAACACACTGCATCCTTATTGTTATGTCATTCTTCCTCTAGAACCAAGCTTAAGAAGACCCTGCTTGTTCAAATGCCTACAAATCAAATCACTGAGAAAACTATGAACTGACTACAACCCTGCCCCAGTTCAGCTCCATCACGCTGCGAGACATCCAGTTAGCCTGCACCACAGAGCATCATTATCATCACTATCATCGCGATGTGATTTTTTTCTACAATGCTTATACTTTGCTCTAGTTTCAGGGTTGATAATGCATGCAAAGTTAAACGGGGTGCTCAATCACTTTAAGACACCAAGTCAGAAGAGGCGAACTCTGAAGTCATATTCCCACTTAGTCTCAAGGACATGATGACACACACTTAGCCCCAAGAATTCACACTCTCGAGTGTCACACTCAAGAGTCACTCAGCTTCATCGCAAACTGCACTGGGACTCTCAAACACACAGACGCACGCAGACAAAAGAGCAAGAGATGAGATGTCTATCTGAGGGCTGTTGCCAGTGTCAAAGAATATTAAAGCTTCTCACTCTGAGGGTAATTATAGTCGATAGAGCAGGGCTTCACAGCCCCTTAATGACAGAGTGGCTAAGCCCTGTCCATCACATGTGCACACAGACAAACACACACACAGTCTCTCTATTTCTTTATCAAACACACACACGCACAAAGTCTCTCATCTGTCTGTCATTATCTACTCCCCAGTGTAATTATGCTGATGTGATTACATTAGATTAGGCTCTGGCCCAGTGAGAGCAGCCTATCAGTGAGACAGAGAGAGGAGCTGAGGAAAATGTCAGTCTTTTGCTAAGAGACTGTCACTTTCTGACCGACGAGGCGGCGAACATCAGCTGAAGGAGCGAGAGGGCAGAAAGTGTCTGTGAAGTTTAAGGACGAAGGCGAACATAAAGGCCAATGATCCTTTGTTGAATGTTGACGTGTGAACAGACTAGGCACACTTTGACTCTGCTGATCATCGCTGAGAAGGGTGTGCCTGGGAATGTATCTGCATTAAGGCGATTACAGGCAGCGGGCGGTTGCCATGAGCTACCCTGCCCAGTGATGAATGACCCAGCTTTTGACTAGGCAGCAGCAACACCACCATCGTTGCTACTGGCAAAATGAAACTCAAATTCAGTTAACTAACTAATATCAAAAAACTATTAATTGGGCCACAGAAGATAATCCAACTTTTAATGACGATGCTCCATTCCCATTAGGGCTGGTTAAGAGGCATCACATAATTCAGGGCACTCAGATAATCAGCAAAAATAGCTTCTCAACTGTTTTTCCCCATGTGGTTCCCTGCAGTCGCCGATGGCACGCTGAGCAGGGAGCTGGCAGCGGCAACAAATAGCTGTGGATGTACCCAAAAGTGGCAGTTGCCCTCACACTTAGCTTACCCTGGTTTACCATAAAATGTAAAGTATACGATAAAAATGTATTACTTAGTTGGTGTTCAGACAAGTCCTTCTTAATTATCGTTCAGTACAGGGACAGAAATCCAATTTGTTTTGTCTCTGTCTTTGCCCTGCTCTGTCTGCCCCACCCGGCCCGTATGCAAATGCTGGGAATCAATATATTCAATAGTGGTGGACAGAAAGAAGTGCACTATTGACAAACTCTTCATTTCTGCGTGTGTTCTTTTGTACGTGCTGACCCTGAAATGCTGCACGATGAGATGCAGTATGTGGACCAGTTGCGGCACAGTGTGTCCCTCCTCCACAATGATTTTACGAGTCCAGTGGGTCAACATCTGGTGGCCATCCTCCATGCGGGCGGGCACAGCTGGGGTCAAGATGGCCATGGCCTGCCGTACGATGGCCCGGGCCTCCATGGTGTGAGCCTTCAGCAGGCTGTGGAAGACCTGGGAAGGGGGGAAAGGTACGGTAAAGCATTTTTTAATATACATTTTTTTCCTGCACCATTTATTCTACTAATTCTTATGTATTTTTAATGGAGCCTTTATCTACTGCAACTGTCTTCCAGTACATTCATATTTCATTGACAGAATACTACTACTACTACTACTTTCTTACATGCACACACTTACCATGGTGTCATTTTCTGTACAAATACTACTTCAACATATCTTGTTCTTCTCATTCTAAGTTTCTTCCTTTTTATCTTGAATATTTCTGCTGTAATCTCATTTCAGCTGAGTCTTGTCTTATTTCTTTTGTCTGTTTTTCGCCATGTTTACTTTAAGTTAAACCCACACTCCACTGAGTTTCTCCTCCTCACCTGCAGGACAATCTTCTTGTGAATGGCGAACTTTGCAATGATATGGGCCAGAAGTAAATGACCACTGTATTTACAGGCAGGGTCCACGCAGGCTTTGGGCAGCAGGCACGGCCAGGCGAAGGTCATGAGACGCCGCAGTTTGCTGTTGCGTGACTTGTTGTTGTCATGAATGTGGTGGGGTGCGTGCTCCACCAGCAGGGTGGAGAACTGCAGTAGGCAGATTCGCAGTGAGTCCAGCAGGTCAGCCTGCTTCTCCGGGTCCAGAACCTTGGAGACAGATGGGAGAGATGTGGGATTAAAGGCGGTTTAAAGGGAAATGGGTACAGTTGTTGCTGCCCATGGCCAGATCATAGACTGTGTATCTGCAGAGTTGTTCAAGTTGATCAACAATTATTTTTCAAGGTAGTGAGATGTTTTGTGTATAAAACAAATACACAATCGTTTGTGTGTAGAAAAAAAATGTCTGAGTTCTGTTGGTGTGGCTGTAATTCTTACCAGGTGCCAACAGAGGTCAATAGAAGTCTTGGATTATTTAATGCACCACATGTGAAACGCATTTGATTGAACATACTGTTTACCTGAAATGCCACAGTATACTTAGTTCTGACTAGTGTTTACTTGCTGAAATTACATTTAAATGACCTCCACCACGGCAGCAATACAGTTTTTCATGTACTGAAAAGCTCTTATAAAAAGACAGCTCCCCATTCAAAATACCCATCACCATCTGAATTCCCTGCAGAAAGGTACAGAGGGGAAGAGGGCACACAGAGAGAGGGAGGTGAGTGAGGAAATGAGTTTTAACCAGACCGTAGAGGAGCCATTAGCAGCCATTAGGACTGGTGTTACTCAGTGATGAGATCTGCCAAAGCACAAACAAACACGCTGACCTTTAGCATGGTCTCACCCTGACATTTACACCAGGAATTATAGTCTGGCCTGATGAATTAAATGTGATGGAAAGAGAAACCAGTGGAAGAGCAGGAGAAAAACAAAGACAGATGGAAGAGACAAATAGGAAGAAGAGAGAGATGGAACTGACAGCAATTAAGTGATCATGTAACGTGTGGAGAACATGAGAGAAGAAGACTCCGAGTAAGTGGGATGTAGCTGATGATGACTGAGAGTATGGAGATGTGCTGTACTGATAAGACATTATGAGAGGAAACGCAGCAGGTAATGAAATCAGAGAGACAGATGGAGAGACAGAGCTGTTGAGTAATGAACAAAGGAAGAAGGGGGGGACAAGTGAGGAGCCTGAATGTGAGGAAAGATGTTGATAGGAGGAGGAAAAAGAACTTCCGCAAGTGCATGTGTAGATGTGTACCTTAGTGATGAAGACACTGGTAATGCTCTCAGGATTGTCTCCTTCAGGGTTGGGCGGTCCAAGCAGCTGCTCACCTTCTCCCTTCTCAAAGCTGTAGAGGAAGGCTGGATTCAGGATGTGCTGGAGCACCTATGAAACAGGCAAAATATATTGAAATGATTTTACTGATGACAAAAGCCCAAAACATTTTTCCACTTACTTAAGGGAAAATGCAACCTTCACTCCTGCAGGTTTGCAAAGACTACAGTGGATGATTTCACCGATAGCACACCTTCAAGAAGGGAGAAACTAATCAGTGAAATCACCTGGTGAGGTCTTTCAAAAGCTGCATAAATGAAAAATCTGCACACTCTCAGCTTTCCATGGCACATAATTAAGTGATGAAATACTCATCGACTCAACAATCTATTCTAAAATCAGAGGGACACAGGTCCTTTTCAGATTGATAATAACAGGGGAAGAAACTTAGATTCATTAAAGGGAAAAAAAGAACTTGGGGGCATAAAGACAGACTTGACTCACAACAATGTCAAATGTCCAAAACAATGGTAACAAAAACGGTGTGACATTTCAAGAACCACTCTACTATTGAGACAACACTAAAGAATCAGAATATGTTCTCTTAATCCGTAAGTACTGAGAGCAAAAATACAAATAACTAAAAAAAGAAATAAAAATCTCAACTACCGCTGAGATGAAGCTTAAAATGCAATTTACGAACACCCTGAACCCCGCATGGATTGTTATCAGGGATTTGGTTAAGACAAAGGCTTGATTAGCTAGTAAAATGCAGGATAACCCAACCACAATATAGCTAACGACTGCATTTATTAAACAAGCTGCTATCTGTTAATGAACCCTCCTATTTAATCCATCATTGGGAGGGGGGGCAGGGCATCGCTCGGTGGAGAATGAGCTGTGGGAGCATATGTTCAAGTTGCTCCATTAGCACATCATTCACACACACACTCTCTGCACAATGTACATGCATGGGTGATAGACTCACACACGAATGCGGAAACACACGTACCCCTGAATGAAGACAAAGGAAATGCATGGAGCACCAGTCTGTTCTTCGGTCTCATCTGTTCCTATTAATTGTAAGCCTCTCTGGCATCAATCACTGTAGGATCACCGAGTATTTCTGCGATGCCAGAAGATGTTGCGCTCTTGCAGGGTGTGTGTGTTGGTGTACATGTGCACTCACAATGCGAGTAGCCTAGATCTTGTTCTGCAGGTGTCTTAATTAACTTAAAATCATTTCCATGCCTTTTAACAAGTGACAAGTGTGTATGTGTGTGTGTGTGAGGAACCCTAGTGACACTGCATCAACACAACCACAATAGGAGGGAGATAGTGATGGTGGGGGTCACAGGAAGTCTTGAATGAAACACACGGCATTGTTTCACTTCTGGTTCCCTCATCTTAAAGTTTGGTTAGATGCCTTATGACATAAAATATGTCAGTAAATACCCAACTGATGAATTCTGACGCTTTAACATGCCTTAAAGAAGGCTAACGTGATTAATGAGACTGCAGAGGTTGTCGGGGACAATAAACATCATCAGGGTACACATGAAAACTCATCTACTTGCTTGTCTGCCTTTACAGCCTTGGTGTGTTTGTACTCCTGCTCTTGCAAAGTATATAAACCTAAACCTTCCAACTTCCTGGTTTATCACTCTGTAGTTAAGTGTGTATGGTATAATGTAGCAGGAAGTCTAGTGGTGACAATGAAGGCATGTAACCGTCGTGTAGTTCATTTATATTTTAACGTTAGCTTTTTACTTCTGGCGAATGAAGCTGTTATCAAATGTTAAAGTACCCTAAACTTTTGTATGGCACATTACCAAAATCCAATGGAAATATTCCGGTGGGATTTTGTCGAGGGGACCGGGGCGATGCTAACTTCCAGATTGGCTTACAAAAATACATCATCCCTGCAGGGCTGTGTAATGTGATTTATTCAACTGGTTTTGTTATTTGTCTAAATCTGACTGCTTGGGCAAGCTAAGAAAAAAGGCAATTAATCTATGATGGTAATACAGTCGCACTAATCTCTTGAAATTGCTGTACTTTATTAAACTGTTTTAAAAAGTACTTTGGCATTATTTTTCTTTGTTATGGTTTCATTTGTAATTTCCAAACACAAAATCAAACAATTAACAATTCTAACATGAGTGAAAAAAGCTTTTGTGTTCACATACACATGACAGAAGCACACAGAGGTGTGTAACAGGTACAGCAACTAACAAAAATGTGTTTTTAACACTGCAGTGTGATTTCAATCTCCACTGAGGAGATGATACACGCACAGCCAGAAGATACTTACTGCTACACCGTATGTCATGTCGGAAACAAAAAAAGAGGTCGCAGAATGTGAAACAGACTCGCTGCGCTTCATTAATTTCCTACACTTGTTTGTTTGTCTGCTTGAAATCTGTTGCACGAATAGTCAAACCCTTTTCAATGAAAAAGCAGCACAAAAGTGGTTTTCTGTAAGAACTGTTTGGATAAAACAAAAGAAGGGATACGGGAGCAGCATGAGGTCAGTCTGTGCCATCATAGATGATTCATTGCTGCTGTCCCACACGGTCTCTCTCCCTCTCTCTTTTACACACACACACGCACGCACGCACGCACGCACGCACGCACGCACGCACGCACGCACGCACGCACGCACGCACGCACTGTGTCTCGCTTTAAAGTGAAATTCTCTCCCAGACTCCTGTGATGCTACACAAGAACCTCAGCCTCTATCTAACTGCCAGGCATATTGAGAACACACACGCACACACATTTCCCTGTGTTATTATGCTTCTGGGAAAAATGCTAAAGGCAATTATTTAAATGTCAGTGGAGGTAACACCCACACTCATTCTCTTGCTCACGACTCGTACACCAATGAACACAAATATTTTCCCACAGACACACATCCGCTTTCTCTCTCTCTCTCTGTCCGTCTGTCTCTATCTGTCTGTCTCTCCACCTCAAAAACACAGCTGGCATCTGCTGCACACCAGAGGAGGACAATTAAGGCAAAAACAACAATATGGGCAAAATCCTGATTGGGGGCGGGGTGTTGCGGCTCCGATAGCTAAGTGAATGAACTCTGCTCTGCAAAAAATTCAAACACAGCAATTTGTCCTGGAAAGACACAGCAGAGTGAGTTTGCTGGACTCTCTCTTCCCCGCCTTTATTTTGTCTCCCTCTTTCCTCAGCCCATATGGCGCTGAAGCAATGCAAACTGAAGTGTATGTCCTTGGATTTGGGGGTCTGGAAGCACTTGCCAGCTTCTTGTGTGTGTGTCTGTGTGTTCTTGCCATACAGCCATTTGGCTATGTGCTATAGCCTGCCAGGGCAGGCCTTCCCCACTGACCCGTTTGTACTTAACAGCAGTGCTGTTGCTCCTCTGTGCCCAGTTGTGTGCGTGTGTTACAGCTATGCAAAATGTGTGTGTGTGTGTGTGTGTGTGTGTGTGTGTGTGTGTGTGTGTGTGTGTGTGTGTGTGTGTGTGTGTGTGTGTGTGTGTGTGTGTGTGTGTGTGCGTCTGTGTGGGTGAGCATGCATGCAGGAGAGTGGGCTTAATTAAAAAGCAGCAATGATTGTAATGCTTGCAGCAGCAGGTCAGGTACAGAGGACAGAAGCATTCATCTGTGAGCCTCTGAGGGTCTGGAACCAGACAAAACGACCTTCCTGACTCTATCAAAGAACTTCTGGTACAAAACACACCAACCATAAAAGTCACACACGTCAGGTCCCACACCGAGGAAGCAAAGTAAGCAAGCTGAGGAGATGCTCAGAGGATTTTGCGACATGCTAACGAATCATTCGTTTAAGGAGTGAAAGATCAATTCTCAATCAAAGATTTTCAGAGTCTATATAGCTTTTTAAGACATAGTGCTAGCAGTCTCAGAGTAAGATTCAAGCTATTTTCAAGAGCTTTCAAGCTACCAAAACCACTTTTTTCCTTTAGCGGGATTTACAAGACCAAAAAAAGAGTAAAGTTCTCTATTAGAACAAAGGAGAAGACATAACAGCAAAAACAAAGAGTCCTTCATCCCTCCCTTGAAATGTTAGTGTTTCACTGAAAATAACTCTATTTTCTCTCTCTCACTCTATAACAACTCAGGTTCAAGATTTTGACATTTCACACATTGTACAGAAAAAAACATCCAAATTAATCCATCAGATGAAGCTTATTCTCTCCATATTTCAACTTGTAGACTCACAAATGGTGGGCTGGGTGTTGTACAATCTACACAAGTCAAATATTGGTCATTTCCCCACGTGGTTAGTAAGACTGTAAGACTGAATGGTAGTTCCAAAACATGGTCACTGGGAATTTCAGCTCCCTATAGTCTGTGATCATAAATAAACTTTCTCTCTGTGATTGCCTTTGCACGTACCTTAGCTTTAAGCTCATCGTTGAAGTGTGGGTCATTGAACTCAACGAAGCGGAAGAACAGGGCGCGTTTCTGTGCAATGGAGTACTTCCTGGGGATCTCCTCCTCCATATACTCCTTCAGGAAGGTCATGTTGCATAAAAAGCGGCCAGTAAAGGCCCGCAGCAGCTGGAACAGCAGCTCGATCTCTGAGTAGTTACACCTATGGGGGAGACAGGGGGTCAGTAACTCAATACACAGAATGAGATGCGTCTAATGGCAACAGCAGTGATCTTGTAAGCAAGACGTGTCAAATAATCTTACATACCAATGTCACTCAGGTAATCAGACAGTTTTGCACTCTTTGAAGACACAAAATAAACCTTTGTGTATGAAAAGCAAGTGGACTGACCACACAAACGCTCTAAGATTACTGGCTGGAGTGGTTGGGGGTTAATTGGAGGGTCTGAAATAAACATCTGTTTAGTGCCTAGTGCACCAAGTGTTTTAGCACTTTCTCTGTGCTCAGACAGAGAGGAGAGGTGAGAAGGTCATTCATAATCTGAATTCCATTAACTAACTTAAAAAATTTCCATTATTAACTTAAAGCACATACACTAACTCTACATATATACTCTAAAGTGTATGTAACTCAAAAAGGCATTTGAGTCATCCAGTCTTTTTCACTCTCCTGTTAGCATTGTTAATTTCAGAGTAATGCTTAGCCCAAAGGCTCATCATCATCACTTCCTAACACAGATTTTCACACCAAATATCCATTTTCAGGTCTTACGACAACATTATTCAACACAATGCAATTTCCATCCCCATTACAATTTGAACAAATGCACATACTTGCAGTAGCTAAGCAGGCAGTAAGCCAGCAGCTTGGGCTCCTTCCAGTTGGTGGCTGCCATGTTGTCTTTGCGATGTCTCTCCTGGAAGGCCTCGCTGACCCAGACTCGCCTCAGCTGGCTGACCAGGGAGTGCTGCCCTGCCAGCCAACCCTCATCATTCTTCACTATGATGCTAATAATCTGGCCAGAGGGGATGAAGAAGAAAAAAAGATTGTAGGTGATGGAATTATTAAGAATTACGTACACATATATACACCTGATTTGGCAAGATACAATGTATAATAAGTGTGTGCACAAGATGTAAAAATGCTCAAACTGTAATGAAAATATGTATACCTTGATAGCCTGAAACTGTAGGTCCAATCTGGCCGTGGTGGTGGAGGGAGATCCAGGTCGAACAGTTGCTCCAGTGCCAGCGGGAACCAACAGGGGGACAAAGCGGTTTGGATTAGAGGCCAGGACGTCTCTTAGTGGCTTGGCATCTTTGTGTTTCAGGAAACTCTGCACATGAACATACACAGATACTGTAAGTTTAACACAAAATTACATGAGTAAGACTGGAGAGAACCATTTTCACTGCACAACTGTAGCAACAAATGTAAAGAAACATAATACAGATCCATCTAAATTTGGTCTTAACAGGACCAAAGAGCCTCAAATCCATATTCATGATTATAGCCCATTACTGGGGAAGCAAAATGCTGTTTTAATGGCAAATGTGTCAATGAAAAGCCTGAGAGGACTGCTTCTTAGAGTTGCCAGTGTCTGACCATGAACATGCGGCTCCACTGAGGGTCGTTCAGCGTAGCCTCCATCATGAAAAGCTCCACTGTCTGAGACGGGTGACGCGTGAGGAACTTGATCAAAGGCTCCCTGAAAGGACTGCCGGCCTGGCACAGGAGGGATGAGTGAGCGAGGACAGGACGAATAGCAAAGGAAACAGGCAGAAAAAAGAAAATGCAGATTTAGATTTAGTCACTTTATGTGAAGATCTGTGCTTCATAGCAGAGTTTTAACACTAAGCATCAGATATAAATCAAACAGGATTAGGAAGCTTATCCCACGATGGAAAAATTAATATGTGATAATCAAGAGAGTTTCAGACATATACTTATTTAAAATTATCTTGCATCGCTTCCTTCACCTATAAAATATCTTAAGGAATATCAATGCTCCTTTTTCAAGCTGTAACATCCTTAACGTAACTATGGTCATTTCTTTATCAAGCCATTTTCCTCATCCTCATCCCTTTTCTTATTTGATTCATCTACATGTTATGACTGCTTGTGCAAGTCCAAGGAACACTACAACGAATAACAAGTCAGTCATGGTGTGGAGCCTACCTCTATGAGCATGGCCCTCTCCGTTTTCATGACCACCTCCAGCAGAGGTTTGACCAGAGTCTGAGGTGCGGCTGGGATTAGGTGGAAAAGGTTAATGATGGCAGAGCAGATCTTCATCTCCTGGAGAAAGAGTCAGAGAAAAAGAGCGGAGAAAAGAAGGGAGTGAATTAAATCCTGGGTAAGATGATGGAAGTAAACACGGGTATATTTTCTGACAGACAGTCTTGATGGACGGCCACTGTGGAAAGACGAAGATGAATCTTAGTCAAATGACTGAAAATGCAATCAGTGCTCATTAGGTAGCTGTGCACACCACACTTGCATGAGTTCTTGGATTACATTTGCATGGGGTAAAAACAAATAGAGGATAGTATTCATGATAATTGTCAGAAACCTTGTATTATCGATACATTGGAGTGCAAAAGTCAAAAGGGAAAGGGGGAGAATTGGAAATTTCTATAACAGTCAAAATGTGAATTTAGAGCCAGGCTGAGGTGACAGCAACATTTCTGAAGACGACCACAGACACACGGACACAGAAATACAGGGCAACTCCACCAGCACCACTACAACGACATTGGTTCAATTCACCAGCACAACATTGGTTCAACTAAGTTCAGATCACTGACAGAGAGTCACCAACAGAGGGCGCAACACCAGGTCACATCTCACCTCAACGCCCTCCAACGCAGGCTGTACCGGAACGGGAGACAATGATCAGAGTCAGCAGAGCAGTATGTGTGCATTTTTGTGTGGCTGTGTGTTGTCTGTCTTTGTTCCATATGGAAGGTGAGCAGATAAGACAGGGTGATAATGAAATGGATGGGGAGCCAGCAGCAACCTTTGCAAGTGACCTCGAGAACAACTTTTCTCGGCAGCAGGTGGATAACGGGGCAGGGGCCGTACAAGAACGCTAGTCAAGCAGCACAGAATCTGTGGCATTTGGAGGAAAAACATTCCTCTGACAGATATCAGGTCATGAGTACAGGAACTGACATTTTGTTTTTTGTTAGACTCTTTCAGTCAAATTAAAATAGTTTTGTTTTCTTTCATCCACATTCTCCTCCCCTCTATCAAACCCTCTTCGATGCCTACATGTCTTCAGACCATCCTCGTCAGGCCGGCCGCATTCCTCTTTCTCTAGTTTTTGTCTTTATCAGGCTTAGCTAATTGACCCGCTGACCCAGGCTTTATTGTCGCTGCCAGCCTTGCTGTCAACACACACAATGACCACGAGTTGGAGGGAGGGAAAGACAAAGGGCCAATTTGCATCTAATTAAACACACCATTTTGAGATGCGGCAAGAAGAACCCACATAAGGAGAAGGGAGGAAAAAATGGATATTATTTCTGAGGGAGAGGCAGCTGCTCCCCCCCCCTCCTCTCTCACCTTTTCTCTGTCTATACAAGGTTATCTGTCGGGGAGATAATGAGGAGACGCAGCGCTGGGCCCACCACCGCCTGCCTGGCGCCTAATTAATCATTGATTGTAATATGGCCACTCACAACTCATTTGGGAGGAGTCCACATTGAGGAGGTGTTGACTACATGTGACTATGGCTTTGTGTGTATAAGGGGCGACTTCTCTGCCCTTTCTGTGAGTGCTGTTTGGTTTAGGCAAGTCAAATCAACTGAACAAAAAAAATGTGCCAGAAGACAGCTATACTGAGCTGCTCCAATAGGCTATGACTGCTTTTATCTATCATCATACATAAGTAGGTGAAAGAAGCAAGACGCATCTACATGTTATGACTGATGAAAGCTTCTTGTATTAAATTTCTCAGTGCTGTGACGTGTGTGTATGGGACTGTCTGTGTATCTGTGTATACTTACACTGCCATCACTGCGCTGTCCTCCCTTGTGTGTTATTACAACCACCTCCATCCACTTCCTCAGGTGTTGCTGAGGGAGACAGACAGAGATAAGACTGAACACGGCACCAGCGAGGACCAAATATTTACTGAAGAGATTCAAGCAATAAATACATTTTAGATGTTGTGAGATGTGGGAAAGGACGGAGGTTGAAGTGTCTCACCATCATCTGATCACAGAACTTGTCATTAAAGGAGTTGGGGAAAAGGCGTGTGACGGAGGTGAGGCGGTTCACCACGTTGAGGGTCAAGCTGCGGTAATCTCCCAGCATCATCAGTAGGGGGCGCATGTGAGTGTGGATCTGGTCCACCTCGATAGTTGCACCTTCCAGGAACTAAAGCAGAGAACAAGGAAACATTCCAGAAAGTTTTAATATCTTGAATATTGTAAAAAGCAGTTTGCAAATACACCTCCACAGAATGAGCTTGTGTTATTTTCGTGACTCAGAATACAGGCTCGCACTGCTCCGATGTTGGCAAACATTCCACAAAATTAAACATTCCACAAAATTTGTTAAACCAAATCATTTTAATTTCCCTTCCACAAATCAGTTTTTCTCTGGCCTTGTCAGGTTTTCCAGCCCCATGAACTGAGCACCACCCCATGTGTCTCCATTAAAGGAACTAAGGCCACTCAAATGAGGGTATGACCAGCCATAAACAAGCACACATGCCAACACCAAACACGGATGATGCACACCCACACCCTCACACAGTCGGGAGGGAATGATGCATGGCAGCCACATTCATTTTCCTCTCAGTGCTGAGAACAAACACTCCATCCTGTATCGATCGGGCCATGGCAATGCTCATTAGTGCTAGCAGGGCAGTGAGGAAAGAATGGAGAGAGCACAGAGGGGCTTGGTAAAATAAATAAATAAATAAAAATCACAGGATAGTGAAAAGGAGTGACGGTGGAAAAGAAAGAAAATGAAGGACATAGAAATGGAAGCAAGGAGACAAAGAGCTGGGGGTAGATGGATAGAGGCTTAGATTGTATGGTTACATTGATGAATAGAGGCGGGAATGGTTCAGGGAGAGTGATAAAGAAGAGGGAGGTCCATACGAAGATAACTGGGTGGGGAAATGGTATGAGGGGAGGAGTAACAAAGGACTTCAGAGATGGTAAATGACATGACTGATACAGATAAAAGCCTAATGAAGCAGGAAGGAAGAGGACAATGGAAAACAAGATAATAAAGCATATCAGTGGCACGGTAGAGGGCCATTTCAAAGGTGCAGAAAATGTAGTTTTAGGGAGAATTTAAAGGGTGCCACCAAATTCATGGGTCTGATCTCAGGTAGACTGCCTCATATCTTAAGGGCAGAGTCTTAAATCCAGATTTAGAAAGGCCACTGTGGGTCACGGCAGGCTGTGTTTTTGTTCACAGATACAACACAGGCAGTGCGCTTTCTAAGCAAACGAATAACCCTTGAAATGCCAAGCCAAGTGAAAAATAAACTGGCTGCTAATGTGAAGATGCCAAGATAGCAGGTGACAAAGCAGGTGACATCTTGCACATACTTTAAGTCATGGCGTACTGTGTTAACAAAATCTCAACCAATTATGAAGCAACACGAAACAGTTCGGAGATGCTGAACTGACCTTCCTCATACAAGCTTCACCCGCTTCCTGCAGTTCATTGTTGGTGGAGTTGAGGGCTTTAAAAAGGGCAGCAATGATCTTCTCTCTGGACTGTGGCAAGTAATTACAAGCTGCCAGGGCATCTAAACAGACAATAGTCACACCATTAACGTCTAATGAATTATTAACAGACTGCAAATTTCCGATATTTAGCTTAATTCAGAAGGACTTGATCACAAAACACGATTGAGCATCAATTGCAAAATTTCAACAATGCAAGGGACCAGTATCAAGTTCAACAGGGCTTTCTTACTGAGAGCGGCGATGCGGAGAGGAACCAGGGAGGGGAGGCTCTTGTAACAGGGCAGCTTCATCAGAGCAGCATCCTCTGCCTCACACAGGTTCAACAGCTGGGAGGAGAGAGAAAACACAGACCATGGTCACATCTGTAAAATGTTCAACATGGATGCACACACATTTCTAGCTTCTATATGTAAGATCTGAGTCTAAGATGAATTTGCACCATATAACTGTGCAAAATCTCATTTAAATAATATGGAAAACAACAAGCTTACACTGTGCTTCAATTTGTTTGTATAAAGGGCCATTTAAAACAACAATATACATGAACATGTGGTAGAAAAGACAAATAGGAAAAGTAGATTTAATTAATGTTAGTGACTTCTGCATCTTGCATACCTCTGTGTAGAAGACCTTGTGCTCCATGACGTTGAGGTCCATTGTGAAGAGGCGGGGCTGCAGGGTGGTGCAGAAGGTGTTGCCCTCCATCAGGCCGATCTGGGCGTTGGCAGGCTGGTGGCGGAGAAGGTGTTTCTTGGGGGGAACCATATCTTGTAACACCTGAAGAAAACAATTCATTAATGGGGATTACAAGGCATTTTGTATTTCACTCTGAAATGTAGTTTCAAAATTTGAGAGGCTATCAGAAGGCATCACTTTCAGATGATCAGACATAGTCCTTGATTTAAGGCTATTTTGTGTTTAAGCTGAAGGGACAGGTGCATTTTACATCATAGCACTAAATCATAATATAAGGTAATAGAGAACTTCACAGTCATGGTTTTACCTCTTTGTGTGGTTCCATGATGACAGTAACACTCTTGCCGGTGACGTGGGCTAACACCTGCAGGGAGTGCATGGCCTGCTTTCTGACAGTCGAGTTTGGGGAGGTGACCTCTCGGACCAGGTCATGCGTGACCATGTGGAAAGACTTGTCCTGCGCAGCCAGCAGCTCCTCCGTCTTTTCTTCATCTTTCAGTGGAGTGGCACAGCGCACAAGCAACTGCTCCAGGGTGGTCTTAGCCATGGCTACTGCTCCATTTGACACCTTATGAAAATCAATAAGGTAGTAAGTACAATGCCACTGCACTGAGAGTACAGTGGTGCAACACGGGAGGAAAGTTGTTACACTGCTGCCACTGCAAGCCTTTGTAAAACATCATGAGAAGATAAAAGCTGACAAAAAATGGAGGCAGCTAAATCTTTCTACTGATCTTGAAATGATTTGCTGAATGTTACATTATTCAGCTATTTCCCCTCACCTCTCCAGTGAGGTCCATCATGACAAACAGCAGGGCCTTGAGAAAGGTGAGCTGGTTCTGCAGCACCCAGATCAGAGGCAGTCTCTCCATCAGGAACTTGATGGACACCACACCGCCTAGCTTGGCATACCAGGCCTGCTCATAGCAGCAGGCGCAAAGACGCTCCACAATGTAGGAGAACAAGGGCAGCTGGCATGCCTGAGGATGAAGACAAGAGGCTAAGATGACTGACTGACTGCCACTGTCACATAGTTGCTTTGTTAGACAACTGAGTGAAATAATTTACTGTGAGTTACAAATAACTCAACCCTGCTCCCAGTGACTTACCCTCTCCTTGGAGCCGAGGATGATACTGGCGACGTCAAAGATGACAGCGAGGGCCACTTCTCCAATCTTACATAGCTCCTTCTCCTCATAGGCCATGCAGATAGCTATGGCATCAATCAGTACCAGTGGATCCATGCCCTTTGAGCCATTCTCCTCACTGTGGAACATGGCTGTGCTTGGCTGGCTGCCCAGCTGGTAGGATGGCAGCAAGAACGGACCTGGGATGAAGGGGGAAGACCAGAGGAGAGGAGTCCAGTTTAATGTGAAATATGAAAGTTTTAATATAGATTAAAACAACCACGCCTATGTGTTATAACACACATAACTTCTCTTATCTCTTTATGCTGCCTCAAATGCAAAATGAAAAAGCCCTTAATTCTAATAAAACTAGAAAGAGAGAGGGCAAAGGTTGAAAATTGATTCATTTTCTTGTGCAGCTGGGAATAAATTCCAAAGGCAGCGCAAAATAAAAACTAATATCAGACACAGAGAGTATGAAGAGCACCAGTCCCTCACCACACTGCTGAGCCACAGCGACCATGGTGTAATGGCGAATCAGACTGGCCACAAAGGGCAGTGCGCTGGGCCTCAGGTCTTTTATCACAGCAGACATGAACGCCCCAGTCAGGGCCTGCTCAAACGTTCTGCGGGCAGGCGTGTCTTGTGCTTTGTAGCGGTGAGAGATGATGACATTAGGGATCCACTTCTCAGTGAAGCTAAAGGGAAAGAAAGCCACACAATGAATTAAAGGACCACATATTAACAAGGACAATGTAATACCATGCGGCAGTGGTACTGAAACTTTCTTTAATTTCAAAAATCATTCAGTGGTTTGGCTTCAACCCATTTTCCCAATATTTCAAAATAAAGATCCAAGTCTGCAGTCCCCGCACCTGGAACTCTGATTCTCTTTGTCCTTAAATTTTCCTCTCCCCTCTTAGCTCCTTCTGCCGTTCTATTCCCCTGCCTCCCTCTTTGTTCCCTGTTGGTATTTTTGTTATTTACTGCAGCTGAAGGCAACTGGGCCGTGGTGTGATTGAGCAGCTGTTTTCTCCATGCTTGAGCTTGTGTTTTATAATGCCACACGCCAGGGGCAGACCTGATGGATCGCTTTGTTTCATTATTGCCATTTAAGAGACAACTCTTCGGAGGAGGAGGGAAGAAGGGAGGAGGGAGGGAGGGAGGGGGAGAGAGAGAGAGAGGGGGAAAACTGAGAGGAAAGGAAGAGTTGAGCGAGGAACCTGGCGGGTGGAGAAAGCAGGGAGGTGGCATGGCTGACAGAATGTCAGATCGATTGGCCTTCACTCATTCAGGGGCCTGCCACACCAACGCCGATACGTTCTCCCCTGTTGGCATTTCATGACTGGATGTATCCTTTCTTTTCCTTGGAAAACTGAAAGGCTACACTTACGGTGACCAAATAGCGAGGCAAAGACAGTTGGTGCGAAGAAAATGAAGGAAGGCAGGGAGAGAATGAAGGAGACAAAATCTTTCAAGAGAGAGGGCTCTGCAAATGGAGCTATCTGACAAGAGGAGGGGGCAGGTGCAAGCCCCCTGATCATAACTGACACACTTCATTATCCCCGCAGACATGTGCACACGGATGTATTCGTGTGCATGTGTGATTTAGTGCATAATGACAGGAGAGTGTAAGGGGCATGGTGTAGCGTAAACAGACAGGGGAAAGTCAATTAGCTCCTGCCCGGGGATCAATGATGGTAATGTGACTAACCCACCCGACAACCAACCCCCACTTCCTGTTTGTCTGTTCATGTATGTGTCTCTGCCTCGCACTGAAGCCTGCCAGAGGGGGCGTGGAGGTGAGGGGCTGTGAGCATGTAATTAGCAAATCCCGGTCTTGAGACGGAATTGATGAGGCAGTGTGGAGTGGGGAGAGCGGTGAAGACGTGACATGAGAGAGTGAAAGCGGGAGACGTCAGCAGGTGGCGGGACAGCACTGGAGGTAATGGAGAAGGGGGAATAGAAGCACAGCGCTGGTGAGGAATGGTGGGGTGAGCAATGGGCAGGGATAGAGGTCCAGGTCAAGTTGAGTCAAGTAAAGGTTAAAAGGGGGGGGGGGTTGATTGAAGACTTGGCTGTGTATGGCCTCCATGGCAAAGGTATTTTATCACCTCCTGCCATTTATGTAGACTTAAGCAGCAATCTATATTATTCTGATAGAGACACACGAAACATAAATATGAAAATACTGAAAATGTCCTGAATAGCTAGCCAGGTCAGCATAGCCCCGTTTATCCTAATTTAAAAAAGTCATCCATCTATAATTTTGGATTGAATACTGCATTAGAGCTGAACTGAATCAATGCACTATAATTAAAGGCCAAAATAACCATAATATCTATGTATATGCCACAGTCAAAATAAAAACCAGACTGTTTACTTACTTGGGATGAGACAGAAGCTGGTAGAGAGCGTGCTTGTTGTCATCCAGACTGGTCATGGCCACCAGGAAACACTTAATGACCTCCCAGGCCTGTCGTCTGTAGTAGGGTTCTGTGTTGGCACTCTTCAGACAGTCAAGAGCTGTCTCTATCGCCTTGGAAGGAATAAACCAGACAAACCTTACTTCAAAGTCCTCACCGTTTATATTGTTAAATGACAAGTCCCCATGCTGCAAAATGCCAACATTCCCTAGCAATTAATATGAGAATGAAACTGCGATATACAAGTATACACGTGATTCATGTGCAGGAAGTAACACAGGGTGCCATCTGGCCAAGAAAAGGTCATTATGATTTCTACATTATGGGCTGACAACCCACAGCAGCCAGGCATTTAGAAAGGCAGAAAATGAACTAATTAATGCCACTCAGAACAGAGGGGAGACGATGAAAAGGATGCAGGAATAGAGGGGGGATGAGAGGAGAGATGAGGGCAGCATAATCGAATTATAGACCTGTCATTATATTAGTATGTGAGGACTGAGGCTCTGACAAGTACACTATTACCAGTACTTACACATGAAATTGAAGGGAAAAATAGCAAAATTATGAATGCAAACTTCTAAGTAAACACAGCTTTCTACTTTTGAAAGTACATACTTATTGTAAAACATTTCTCAAGTGATCACTAAAAAATAAGATTCAAGAGGTAAAAGACGCAGAAGAAATTCAAAGATGTGCAGCTCCAATCCCGTGTGAGTGCTTTTTACACTTTGAACTACCTTGAAGAGATTCAAGTATTCAGATCAATGGTGTTTGATCTCTCAGTCTACCTTACAGCATTCTCTCTATGTGCCAACTAACTGCATGGCTGTATGATGAGCCTGCTGGAGACTTTGCCTTCATCCTGCGCATGTGGGTGTGCAGAATGTGAGAGTGTATGAGAGTCTGTGTGTGTGCTGGCTGCGCCCATGATGACGGCAAACACACAGACGGATAGCCAGAAAGAAGGAGCAGCCATTAGTGAGAGTAAATAATGCCGTCATGGTGGCCCACACTAGATTGATGATTACTGACTGGGGATGAGGAGGAGAAACAGGAGATGAATTTAATTACCTGGAGGACACACACATCTCCTCACTCACTCCCTCTCTCTCTCACACATACAAACCCCTGACAAGGATATATTGCTCTCAGTGGGGCACAATAATGAGGAATATCAAGCTCTTTTACGTTTAATTCTTTCTTTCTGAAACTGAAAAACAAAAGGTAAAAACAGGAGAGAAGGGGTCTTAAGACTGAGTGACATCATCGAAAAATTTTCCTCAGAGTTCTGAAAACTTAAAGTGGAGAGCATCATGCAAGCATTCACTACCAATAACAACAATGCAGTCCTACCTTCTCCATGGGTAGCTGTATGGACGCCTTGCAGTCGGTAAATTCAGACTTGATGCTAGGTCCCTGGACCTCAGTTACCACATAATGCAGCCTCTGTGACTCCTTTAGCATCTTCCTGTTGCTGCCACCAAACTTTCCCAACACCCGGTAAGCTACATGAGAGATGCTCTCAGCTGGGTTACGGAGGGTACGCCACAAGGCCTGCAGCACAGGAAGAGAAGGACGGAAAATGTTAGGTTCAGCGTTTACAGGAACTAAGAGAAGCAGGGAATTACACTGTATCACTTAAAAGAAGGCCCATAATCTAATCATGATCATATGGATGTATAAAGCACCCTTCACAGTTCAGCACTGTTGTGGTGCAGATGTGTGTGAAATCCTGGTTCAGCATTTTGTCTACAGATATTGCCATTTCCACTACTGACCACTAGAGGGCAGATATGCTAAGCAACACTGAGGATAGACTAATGAATGGATATGAATGAGCTATTTTTTTGGATTTAAGAGTGTCCTGCCAAGAAGCTCAGTAAAAATTCAACTGGGTAGTGCAATTATTGGTTTGATGATGAGAACAAATTCCCACCTGCATGAGCTCTGCCCTGACAGGCTGAATGTGGTCGTAGAGGAAGTCAGGCTGTAGGTTGTCCACGCAAAGCTCAAGGGTGCGAAGGCCCTGGCTGACCAGAGTCTGAGAGCCATTGAGGGCAGACACCAGCGGATCCATTAGCATGGGTAAGTAGGGCAGCAAGGAGCTCAGACGCACTGGCACTGTCAAACACAACTCCACAAATAGATCCTTCATGTGCTGCTTGTGAAGACCACTCTGCAGCATGTTTAGCCCTAATAACATGGAAAGGGGAGATTTGAAATTAGGTGAGAAGAAATTATTACAAAGAGTATTACTTTTTCACATTTTTGGATGGCGTGTGATGCTTTACCTTGCAGCAGGTTAGGTAGAAGGGGCAAGAACTCCTGGTAGAGCAAGTCATGGCTGCCTCCACCAATGGACCGGAAGAGAGCCCGGAGAAGCAGGAAGTAGTTGTAGGGTTCCTTCGCTGATTGAGCCAGCTCCATGGAGCTGTTCACTATCTTGTGGAGGTGCGGCTGAGGAAACAAACAGTCACATAAGTAAGGAATGACAAAGATAAAGAAATAACAAGCCACACAAAAAAGACACAAAAACACTCACTTACCTTCAGCATCTGTTCATTCTCAGCAGCAAATAGTGACACTGAGCCAAAGACTAGTTTGAAGAGCTTGAGGTAAAGGTTTGAGAGCTCAACATTGGAGCCCATCTCTGGCAGTCTCTCAAGAAGATACTCTACTAGGATGGTGGCAAATAGAGCGGACGTTGACAGGTTGGCCAGGAAAGAATTTGCCACAATCTAGGAACAGAAAACAAGAAATCAAATTTGAGCACAAGTAATGAACCAAGACCGAAGATCTTACTATTTTATGAACTTGCTTAAATAAATGTGACAAAAATATAAAACTAACAGCACATTTCTTGTTCATATGTGAGACAGCATGTACCTGAAGTGCGTAGTTCTTGGAGATCCTCTCCACCATGTATGGCACAGTTGTCTGGAAAATCTCCTTGAATGTGAGGGGGTTCATCATGGTGAAGACACCAGCAAAGTGCTCCAGAACCTCCTTCTCCTCCTTCATGCGTACAGTCTGACAGTTGGCCACCCTGATGTACGTCTGCTGGTTATTGGCAACCTGTACCTGCTCAGGAGAGACACAAGCTCTTACACTGGGCTATTGTTCACCTCATTATTATTACGGTATTTATCAGGCCCATGTGTTACATGATTATTTATTACAGAAACAAATTACTTTTGTTTTATCATCAGTGCACAAATAAAAACAGTAATGGTATAATCAAGATCTTTGGCTGTACCTGGTAGATGTCCAAGGCCTGCATGGCATATTTTACCAGCTTAATGTAGATTTGAGTCTCCTTTGGCTGAAGCTGCTTATTAGGAATGAATTGAGCCTCTGGATAAGGTTAAAAAAAATAAATAAATAAATGAATAAAAAATAGGCAGTCAAGTAGAGCATATATGTAAAACCAACTTTCACCATACAATCACTGATAGATAGGTGTTTACACTGCATGCAGGATACCTAGTTAGATTTTAGCTTTTAGACAAAGTGATTAATGTTATCATGGCTGTTGAACATGGATCTGTGCCCTCTCACCTCCAGGGGCCTTGCAAGAGGTGATGCCCCAAGTAATTGTCTTCACCCCGCACACCAGAGTCTTGACTAAGCTTCGGCAGTCCGACACTTGAAATGTCTGCTTGTCTTCCTTCTCACCGGGTCGGTCAAAGGGTGTAGTTGGGGGTGGAGGTGCCGCGGGAACGGGTGTGGGAGGAGCGGGAGGTGGAAGGGCAGGGGTGGTGGATGGAGTGGGTGTGGCTGGTACCCCTGGTAACGCCCCTGGGTCGACCACACCCATCTCCGACTGCGGCTTGCACTTCTTAAAGATGGAGACGAGCTGGTAGCGTGCGATGGTGTGAAACTTCAGCACAAACACCTGATTTGTAGAGGAAACGGTGAAAATTGACTCAACATTCCTTCATCAGTGTGTATGAAACATACATCTTCTCTACCGATCCAAACTCTCTGCTGCCCACCTCCAACATCCTCATCAGGATGTCCCGTCCATTGCCGTTCTCCTGCTCTGACTTTGAGCGGATGCAGTCTACCAGGTTCAGCAGAAGCTTGCATGACATGGTCTGGATGTTACTGGGAAGCGACTCATCATCAATGTTCTTGGCAAAGAGCTGCACAGCTAGGGATAAGTCTGTCAGGGGCAAGTTCTGACGCACGTGGTGCACCAGGTCTGCTAGTGTGCTGTAGGCCAAGGGTCTGGAAAGAAAGAGAAACATGCACCTCTGACATTTGGAAAAGCATTATAATAGTGGTAACAGCTGAAAAGACATCTGGACTGACATTTTCAAGGCAGAAAAAGTAGTAATCAGGTTAGCAGAAGTCATGAAAAGCTTGACAGATAATGGAAAGTAGCTTTGGGATAGAACTGAAACAGTGAGGGGGAAAAGAAACAGAGAAGGCAAACTAATGAGTGACGCTGATAGTCCTGCCAGGGCTCAGCCAACTGCCTTGTTTCCAGTGTAGTACTAATGTGAAATGGCAGGGATTTTGTTGATGAGGTGAGCTAGCTTGGCACCTGAAGAGGGTCAACAAGGTTTTGAAATCGACCTAAGGGAGGACGTGCGTGCAGCCTGCCCTCTGGAGATGCGTGCGTAGATGGCAACTTGACAGTGCTATCTGTTCGGTGAATTTCAGCAGCACTGAGCGCTGCCTGATTAATACACTAGGACACTTAACATGCACCTCGCTGAGCAATCAACCAAAAGAGGGAGAGAAAGGGAGAGAGAGAGGGCATCGACACCATGGAGATCAAACGATCGGGTGCACACACACAAAACTCACCGAAGAGTCTCCCGAGCGGTGTAACCAGACCCAATCAGAATGGCTTCATCAAAAAGTTTGTCCATACAAGGTATAAACTCTGTAACACAGTAGGATACATTTTCACAATGTGATTCAAAGATTTCAGGTCTGTCCCTGAAAAAGAAGTTGACGGGACAAAAATGAGTGTGCACATGTGGCAATGCATGGTGTTTCACTTGGTGTAATACATATTTACAAGACAAGAGAATAATAAACATACATAAAATATTAGAAGTATTTGTTTTATTAAATATAACACTAACTGTACTCATTGCTAATTTCAATACTGTGGCAGCGAGATAATAACTGTAACTCATGGACTTAAATGTGGGTAGATAGCTTTCTCAGTTTTCTGCAACTCCACAATGTCAAATGAGACAAATCACTCGAAATGGTTTGAGCCACAGAAGCAGAAGTAACTCACAGTATAATGCAGCAAAATCATCCAAAATGTGGATCTGTGTCTCAAGATTTAACTGATGGGTGGTTGAGCTTTTATTCCATTTCACTCAGTCTCACTTTTCACCGCTCAGTCGCCAAATCAAAATGAGGTTCTACAGCCACAGTTTGACAGCTGATGAAAACGTTATTTCTGAAGTGTGAAATACGAAAAATGAAAAGTGACTTGGCAAGAATGAGGGCTGCTAATGTTTTGACCAGGAAGAACACATTAAACTACAATTGGCCTGAAAGTTTCTTCAACTTTAACTGAGGAGAAAATTCTGAGGCGGTATTAAAAAAGTGTCTCCTCGCTTTCCTCTTTACATTAGTTTATATGCATGTGTGTACATACGGCTGCGTAGGTCAGTGGTGAGGATGTGCTTGGCTGCGATGAGCAGCTCCTTGCGGAGGTGAGCAGTCTCAGAGGGGCAGTTGGACAGCAGCTGCAGCATGCCCTTTACCATCTGCTGAGAGTACTTTCCTACCAGGTCCTGACAGGACAGACACACACACATACAACATATGATTAAAAGCACAATTCATTTTTAAAATGACTGTATGGAAAGAAATATGTCCTGCAAAAATACATAATACACAAGTAAATATTAACACGGGTGAAATGTTTGGATCAGTATTCAATATTTGTTTTTAATATCTTTCAATTTAATTTGGACAGACAGGGTGTCTGTAACAGCTCAAACAATGGTGAACTAAACTCTGTACTAATAGAATTCTTCTTGGTGGGTTAGAAGTTCTTTTGGTGGTATTATTAGTGTTTTTGATGTTTGTACCAATTGTTGTTGTCTTATCCGGTTCCTGATAATGTCTGCACAGTCAGTGTAGTAGGAGACAGCTTCAGAAGAAGCTATTTGTGCCATTCAGTCTTGTTCCGTGTGGAAAAAATAAAGTAAATATGAAAGCTTAATTAAATTTTTCAAAGTGTCAGTTTTATCCTTTTTCTTCCCAGCTTCGGTCCCTTCATATCAATGAGTACATTATGTTCTCTGCTACCTGCCAATCACCTGACACCCACAGAAAGAAATGATATCCAGGAAACAATGCTTCAAAACACTTCTGCTTGATTGACTGAATCAACACCTTTCTTCTCGGGATCTTTTCTAGTAGTTAATGTGAAGTCAGATTTGACAAGAGAATGCATTTCAAAAACAACTAAAAAATTCAAAGTGTATTCATTATGCACTGCAAAATACTGGTGAGAAAAAAACACACCACAATGCAAGTGATAGGACTTCAACTATAAATAACTTTTTTTCCTCTAAGGCAGAATAACTCATTGAACCCATGCACTGGCAGCGGAACCTGATGCAACACGCAGCCATCAAACAGGTGTACCTGGTAGATTCGGATGATGTAGGCCAGAAATGACAGAGTCTTGATCTGCGCGGCGATGAAGTCTGCATACAACTCCTTGTTATAAAGCTTGTGTTGCCTGCAAGGGAAACAGCATGATTTACATTAAAAAAACATTTAGTCCTATCAAAGACATCCACGATGTCGAATACCTGCAGTCAGTGGCAATTACAGAGGCTGAAACTGTGGGTCTAGATATAGGACTCCGTCCTGCATGGGTGACTTATTTGTTTGCGTCACAGCTGTTACTGCACATCAGGAAGAAACCTTGTCTCTACCTGAGAGAGACTGCTGAGGTATTTTCTCTAAATTAACTCTGCTCTATTTCCATCCTGTTCGGAATGCTTAACACATCCCTCTTCCTACCCTGAGCAGCTTCACCTCCTGCTAAGCCAATTTCTACAAATTCAACTTCCCCAAATGGATTTTAACTCCAGCTCTGGCATGCAAAGTGCCGAGCAACACCATCAAGTCAACAGACCCAGTGAAAGAGAGGAAGGAGGGGTGGAAACACGCATGAGCATGCACGGGCACACACACACACACACACACACACACAGATGCTTCTTACCTGGCCTGTGGAGACACCTGGAGCATGATGGTGTTCATGATGAGGGGCACGAACTCTGACACTACATTGTGAATGTTCAGTTTATATAGCTGAGGGCACAGAACAAAGACACAGTCTCAGTTAATGAAGAGCTAACCCCATTAAATGAATGGCATCTTAATTTCTGCCCCTAAAGAGGAAGCATATTTTACCCTAAACTTTATAATTCCATGTCATTTTTATGTGTTTCCTTTGCATTTAAATCCTTTGCGATTTTCTGAGGCAAAAAGCAAATACATTTCGCAGTCACTAATTTCACTAATTTCTTTTATTTAACCACATTACCAGAGGTTATTGCATGATGGATGTATTTAAAGACATTTAGGGGTATGTCACTAACCTGGTACATCAGCACCACTATGATAGGCAGCTCTGCAAGCACCTTGAGAGACAAGGACCCCCGTGGGATGATGGTGTGCTAGAGGCAGAAACACAGAAACATAACGAGGATGACTGATATAGCTGAATGATGTAAATGACGGACATGTGCCACACCCACCTACTGCTAAAACACACCAATTAAAGTTATTCTGACAGACCAATGCCTCAATAAACAAAAGGTAAACAACAGTTGCTGGGTTGGATCTCACTTTAGACTTATTCCCTCTGTAAGATTATGTTTTCAGTCCTGGAAAAATGAGGACCAAAGTTAATTTTAAGGAACAGAATCATCAAGAACGGGCGGTCAATAAAGGACCAAGATCCTCAATGGAGCAAATTCAGTGAAGCATCACGTTCAACTGACAGAAGTGCGTGTAACTTTGGTTTGAAAATCTATGTTCAAAGAGAGCATAATGCACATTTTATGTATTTTCCATTTGGGGGTAAGAAAGCAGAAAAGCAATTTTATGGTCTCTGCTGTTAGTGTACAATATGGCACACTACTACCATCCGGTGGTGAGAAACAGTACTGTAAAAGCATGCAGTGTGGAGATATAACAGTGAAGATCTGAACTGTTGGTTATCTTACTGTTCGTGTTTCGCTGTCTTCCCTCTCGGGTGCAGTCTTAACCAACACCGATGTGATCATCCCGACCATTTCTGGGGAGGGAACCGTGTTCTCTGCTATCACCTGCGGGTTCTCAAAGTACCGGGCCTGGAGGGAGCGAAAAGACAGGCACAGGGAAGAAGATAATGACAATTTAGTCTATGCTTCCAGTGAAAACTATCAGACCAAACAAAACACTTATTCAGTGAAAGCCACGTGCTGCAGAGGTTGGACTCACAACAACTTTCGGAAGGTCTTTGTAAATCTGCTTCACAAAGTCGAGAAAGTGATGAATCTGAGAAGAGAGGAATATGGAAACCACGTCAATTTAAGACTTCAAGAAAACCTTTCTTTTTCATAAACAACATGAGGTCACAATATTTAAAGCCAAGGAGAAAAAAAATCAGTTCTTTTGCTGTTGTTTTTAATAAGAACGAGAGCATGAAAGATCAGTTTGTAAGTTTCATCAGTGCAGGTACAATATGCAGGGAAACAATAATGACAGATTTTTCAAGGAATAAGGCCGAGCTTCTCACCTCCTGAGAGATTGGAGGTCGGAACTGTTTGTGCAGCTCAATTATGATGCGAAGGCATATCAGCACATTTTCCTCGCTTTCAATCTGTGAAAAAAACATGAATGGGAAAAGACCACACAATAGCTCCATTACACATAGAAAGGATGCATATAAAAATAATATTTCTTTAACATACTTCTCACAGTGACTTGTAAATTCCATGTATCAACCATTTTTCACTGCTTTCCCTCTGAACGTATTACCTGTTTTACTAATTCTTTGTAAAAAATGTCTACCAAAACACAAAACTGTTATCAAAGCAGGAAAGATTTGCAGCTTTTGGTGGTATGGTTAATATTAAATATACAGCAATTTATGCATATTTAATAAGCTTTGGCTGCTAGAAAATGAGGAAAAATCTACTACTAGTGGTAAAATACCCACAACACAGTTTTAGAGTAAGTGAGGGATTAAAATAATGAAACATTACACATTCTGTTTGAAGAGATTAGGACTCATACCTCCAGGAAGCGAAACATTACAGACAGGATGTTTTTGGTGTGTGGACGAAGGTGCTCATTGGTCGGAATACGGTGGATGATTTCCAGCACCAGCTTCCTCAATTGCTGAAAAAGTGGGTAATATTTTAAATCAAAGGATCCAGCTTCTCCTACACTTCACCATTTGATATAGTTCAGTGACTGATTTACCAAGTTCATTTTCAACAACACCAGTACAAAGAGAATAGTCACTGAACATTGATGAATATAGATTAAAAGTGTGTAGGAAGAAGGCCAAAGTTTGTCTTTAGCACACACCTGTGTTGGTTTCTCTTGAAGGAATTGCACCTCTCCATCCTGAAGAAACGTGAGGAAGCGAGGGATGATATGTTCCAAGAAGGTGGAGTACTGAGGCGAAGATGTCACATTCTGAAATTGACAAGCCCAAGACATTTTATGCCATGTAGTAACTCAGTATATCCTGCAGTCATGTTTCACTGCTGTGCAAATTTTACTTAAGGTTTTTTCTTTGTTGCTGCAGGCTTATTTCACTGCATCAGAAACACAATATTTTTCCTAGTTCAGTTACAATTCGAAAAGCCCTTAGACAATTACATTTTTGGGAAAATCTATAAAACTTCTTAAAACCCACCATAATCCATCAACAGGGGCAAAGAAAATGAATCCCCTCCATCACACACTGACAGCATTCATCAAACTTACCTCAAAGTTCTCGCTGACCTCCTGCATCATCTTCAGCTTAGTTTCATCAGCTGCAAGTTGAAGGACAGAATGTCGCCATTAATCAAACCTGCTCGTGATACAGTTCCACTATTCATAACCATCTCCATGTGCTCAGCAGGTACTCTCAGATCTTATCAGTTTTACTTTCAGTGTCCAGATTGATCAAAAGGTACATTAACGAACACACTCACACTTCAACACACTCACACTGACAAGCACTCTCCCAGACACACGTACCTTTGACTGGACTAAAGCATATCGCTCTCATCACATCGCACATGCTGAGCACAGGTGCACCATCTAAACCATCGTTTATTTTTCTGACACTAAGCAGAAAAAGACTCAGTAAAATGACATGGTGCATGCTAATGAATTTATATGTATGAGAAATATGCTCTTTTAATTTGAAACTTTAATTAATCAAATCCAAACAAGAAACATTATAAGACCTTTCTATTTTGGGGGAAAATTTTACATTAACTCTTATTGTACAAACATCCACTTCCTACTCTTAATAACTTCCAAATATTAAGCAGAGCACTTAAAGTAGCTGACTATCAAATTGGATTAGTGGCATATTGCATCTGATCACCTACTTGTGCACTAAAGAACACCAGCCCAAAAGTTAACAAAAATAACATGATGAAATGGAAAAAAATCTGACTCTGAATTATTTACTGACTTACATATACAACAAATAATTTAAGTAAATTTGTGTTTGATAGTATAAATGTAAATTAAATACAGATAGATCTTTTCTGAAAGCAGTTTCTTCCATTTTTCTGACATCTGATATATGTCCTGTGTAGCAATACAGTTTAAGGTCAATTAACTTACGCGTGTTTGTGTCTGTGAGTGCTGCCACAAACTGCAGGTACTTCTTCATCAGTGTGGTCTGGTCGACCACAGTGGGACTGGGTGCAGGCACAAAGGCCATGGTGGCAGCTGGGAGAGACTGCGCTGCTGTGGGGACTGGGGGCAGACAGCAGTCTGCACAGAGCTCAGTGTGATTTCATGTACACTGCGGAAAAGACAGGAAATAAGAGATTCACAGTTGTTGGTCTAAATAGGTAGAAGATTGAAATGAAAGCTGTAAGTGTCGACCAAAAAAAAGCGTTGTTACGGTGAAAATACTGTGTTTGACAAACTAACCGGTAACAGACATAAACATGCCTCCTTATAGGCGCACAGTGATGACATCATTACAAGCGTCAGCTAGCTCAAATTCTATACACTCCGACAGTATTTGTGAATTAGTGACGAAGCTTTCGGTATTAAAATTGGAACCACTGTATTATTAAGAGCTTTGTATGCTTATTTGTGCGCGCAAGTAAGTCACAGAAGACACATACAATGTTGTTTTTTGCAGAACACGTTAGCAGCCGTTAGCTAATAAGCTAGCTTTCCCAAAGAAAGAAAGCGCTCGTGCATCCTCCTCTAACGTTTACTTTAAACTCTGTTTAAGACTAAATAAACACAGACCACATGGAGGACGCACCTTTTCTCAGACAAGAAACGCTAAAACGCTACTAACATACAAGAGGCTGTGTACACCTAATGTTTCGCTAAAGTTTTAAATAAAAAGCGAACCATCTGCACTTACCCAGCTCCACAGACAGGAAACGGTCGCTCTGTATCCGCCGCGGTCGCGCCGCTGCTCTGGGCTTGCGACCAGTCAAGATGTGTAATATTCCTCCGCGTATTGCATATCATATTTTCCTTATGGATCTAAAAACACAGTGTCATGTGTTTGTTTGAAATATGAATATGCATAAAAGTGACACAATCGATGTTCAATTTTGTGGAACTACGTTTTATTTGGTCAAAATGTTCCATTCTAGTACCAGCGGAATGATACACAGTGAAAGCCAGTGGATATAAGACCATCGTTTTCGATGGTCTTGTAGTTCGTAGGATTGTTGGCTGAGGGAGTAAATTTGCGGGTAACTGCTCGTGATCGCTGGCGGAGTAAATTTGCGGGTAACTGCTCGTGATCGCTGGCGGTAGTTTCTGTCCATGGATAGTATCCTCTGGGAGCGTTGTGCTGTACTTTAGCGCAATAAAGAGCATGTAAAGCATTTCAACACACATTGCAGTATTGCGTAAACTATACATATATTGCTTAGGTATGTTTTCTACATTATAAAGATAGCCAGTAGTTTAAGCAAGGAATTTATTTTGCCTGTCCAGCTTTACTATGGATTAAATTCTGCAGTCTTGGCTTATAGATGCATTATACTATCATGTTGGTTTGGTTTATGGATCTAAGTTCTAACCAATGATTTCAGTCATAGTAAAGAAACCAGTTATTCAACTGTAAATGAATAGCAGTTACAGTTAGCAGTTTTGGGTTGGCACCTTGTGAGAAATCGGTGTTGTTTGTCCTCATTAATAAAGGTTACTGCACCTATTTTTTTATTCTATTTTATTTTTTTAGATTGCCATTTCTGCAGTAGCAATGTTTATATAATAATGTTTAATTTCCTTTCTAATCAATTATATCAATGCAATGCAATGCAATGCAAGTGTAATGCTGGAGGAGAATTAACGCAGCCAGAGGGATATTTCACAACCTGGCAACCTAAAAGATTTTAATATTAATGGATGATAACTGATGAATGAAGAAGTATGAGGGATTGGCCACGAGATGCAATGATACTGGAACAGAATTAAGTTGATTTATTCATTGTTAAACACATTTCTTCATTCAGTTGCATTAGTCAGCATGGCGTGTTTTTACCACAAGATGGCAACCTGTTGAAGGAAACAGCAGGCCAGTAAAATCTGTACGTTCTGAAACTGTCCATGTAAAACAAACATCAAGCAGACCCTTTGTGAATAATAAAACAATGTAATGAAGCTGGCATGAGACATCATTTTGTTATCGATGCCTGGTGTGAAGATCTTGATATTTACAGCTGATTGTTTTAATGAGATAGAACATTAATACATGTAAGTCAGGAGTCTTGAGTTGTGAGTATTGTGTTGTTGTTGCCATTCATATATTACATGCATAATACCATGATTCATTTTAAAGACTGCTTCTCAGTTTCATGGTCACCATATTAACTTGCTGTCATGGACACTTCCATGGTCCACAGATGAAAGTGCATGTGGATGGCAACTGAGCTGGAGATCTGCTTTCATAAGGCTTGTTTTAATAGCTATGGAAATTGTGAAATCTGGCTGAAAGCCGCTCATTATTTATCTTGCCTGATCTCTCAAGCCCATCTCCTGCCTGCTTGCTTTGCTAATGGGGTTTAATTCATAATCCTCTCCTTCACAACCTCCTCCTTCCATGCAGTGAACCCACTGGCAAAAGACTGCAGAAAGAGATATTTCCTTTCAGTGAATGTCGTATATAATGTAAAAGGTAATTTGACATATAATGTGACATTCTCATTCTCTTTCTGGCTCTGTTCCCAAAGTAATAATGATCTGCTAAAAGATGTTTGTCTCAGGCTTATTGCACTGTCCTGCTCATTTCATTAGTGTTTTTTTCTGACAGGGGCTTTATCCTGAGAGGGGAGAGTGGATGACACACTGGTTCTCCAGCTTTCCAAAACCACTCATCTGTCCATTAGATTTGTGTTTTCTCAGTGCACTGCTGCGGCTGCTGATGCCCTTATGATGAAGCCGGATCACCCCTGCATTATTTCTCATATAGAAAGAAGTGCACTTTCTGAGTCTGAAGCATCAATGCCCCGAGAATCCATTCATGCATCTAAAGGCCCGACGCACATTCACTCTTTTTACTCATATGCGTGCATGTGGTCTGCAAAGTGAGAGAACATGTCTCTGTGAACCAAGCGGGTAAACATTTGCATAAAAGACTCAGACCTGGCAGCCCTCCGCTTTGTGAATATGCTTCTTATTAGAAATATTAATTTCACGACTGTTGTTCTTAATTAAATCAAAGTTGATTTTGCCATTTCCAGGAGCTGTTTTAGTCAGCTGGGATTAATGTTGGAACTGGCAGGCACCTTTTGTCTGCCAGTAATCAGAAAATAGGTGTGATGTCAGTGCAAAATATTCTGTATTTAACTCAGGGAGGCAGTCTGTCACCGATGATGGTAACTACTTTGCACAGGCTTTGCAAACCCTGTCTACAGCAAATCGAAGGTGTTAGTGGTCACTCGCTGCTGCCACATCCTGCTTCTGCCACTTTCTCTCCTTTTCTTTCCTTCTCTATTTCTTTTTCTGTCTCTACTAACATCATCCAAAATTTGCTGTAATGATAAAAAAAATGTAAACTTATTTTATCAAGTTTATGTCTAGATTCGTTGCAGTTGTTGTGTTGTACAGTCCAAATACAAATTATAGACCACAATACATGCTTTCAAATCGCATTGCCAGATTTGAAAGCATGTATTCAAACACCATTCATCTGTGAAATTTTTCTTTTAAATGTTGAAACTAACAATGGTGGAAATTGAATACATTTACTCAAATACTATTTGCAGCACTTTCTATTTCTTTATTTTATTATTATTATTATTATTATTATTTATTTTATACTTTTGCTCTGCTACATTTAAAAAAAAAAATGAAAAAAATGAAACCATTTACTTATACAGTTAGTTAGATTAAGTTAATTAAAAAAGTTAATATTTTATATAAAAGCATATTATAATCTTATAAAACACAGATTAAATCGATGGTTCCTTTCTTGTCATGTTTGAAATGAGTTGTTAGGAGTTCCACCAAAGAGACATTTCCATGTAAAATTCTCAGATGGTCTAAAAGAAATGGTTTATCAACTCAATCCCCCCCCCCCCCCCCCCCCCCCCCCCCCCCCCCCCCCCCATGATCTTTTGGATGGGTTCTGACCCCCTCGGTTGAGAACCACTCCACTACAGCACATGTGTGCACAGTAGTGACAACAAGGTCCACCTCGACTAGTAAAATGCTTCTCATCTACTGGTGTATCAGTACTATCTAACAATGTTGTTGTATTAGTACTTTTACTTAAGTAACAGCTCTGAATGCTTCTCCCACCACTGATTAAAATTACATTTTCATATGAATGTGGTTTAAGGGACAGAACAATGTAGGACACTGACTGTGTGACAACAACAGTGCCTTTAATCTCCAGTAAGTGAAGAGAACAAAAGGCTTTTCACTTGGAAAAGGTACAAACGTGCCTAACCTGACAGATTTGGAAATATTTTATCACGATGAGTCAGTCATGACGGTACGCAGATGTGATGCGTTGACGTTAGTTCGTCTGAAACCACGGATAAGACTGGTAGCCTTTAAAAAAAGTCGCTTTGCATGTAATCACTTCAATAACTGCTTTTATTGACATGTCTTCATTTGGTTGTTTATTCAGGGAAAATAAGAATTCACACAGCGTTCAGACTTCTTTGCCGCTCTGAAGGACAAAACTGAATAATGTGTAATCAGTGGATACAACCAAACTGCTCCTACTGTCATCACAAAACCCCCGATTGACTGTGAGATTGGGAGCATGGTTGGACACCGTTTTCAAAGCACAGCAGTGGGCCTTCCAGTCTGCACACCAGGCTTTATTGACCTTTCACAGCCAGGCGGGCAGCTAGTGCTAATTGTTTACCACCACATCCTGTTTCTTCACTGCTTGTTTTATTGAAGAGACTCCCCTGCATTTAGAATGATTTATCATGTTTTCGAAGGCTGGGAAAATGTGTAATTCTTTCTTTAAATGGCCCTGAGGAGTCTGTCTCCTTTTCAGAATGTATTCATAAAGCATAGGCAGTATTACAACTTGCATACATATCATCTCTTACTATCCCCAATTTTATGGAGTAAATGCTGCTTCGCTGACCTTATCAAGCGATTGTGTTCTGTATTCATTGTTAATTCATGATTGAGATACTGCACGCAGTACAACACCTACACGTCTCACACACATCACCCAGACAGCAAACTATTGAATCACCACTGAAATAATGTCAAGTGGATGTATCAAATTGATGCCTGACACTGAAAGCAAATTGAAAGTACTGATTGCGTGTCTTGACTAAACATTAGATTTTCAATTATTCATCTTGCAGAATACAGTCACTATTCAGGTCAACAATGTGAAACGAACAAGGTGAATTATGTCCCTGCGCACACAAATATGAGACTGGAAAAACAAAATCTAATGGAATTGTTTTAGAATTTAGATTAATAGGGCAAAAAGTGGGCATTAAATTTAGTTTATTGCAGTACAAACACATAACATGCAATCGTTTTTTACTTTCTCCTTGAAGGGTCGTCACATTCCCACCTGAAGCTGACGGTAGACAGAAAGCAACATCAGTCCAATAAGAACAACGCTGGCTTCAAAAACCACCACATAGACCTAACGTAGCCCATTAATGACTAATGACTACATTTAGTGTTTTTTCTGTCATGCGTGGGAACAAAATCTGCAGCGGAAATTGTCAAGACATGTGGCTACGCATGACAAAATCAATACATTTGATTTGACATTATTATCATCTTTAATTGGTAGACAAAGTTGAGATTTACATTGGATCAGAGCATGTATATATATTACTGAAACTGAATCCAGTGGTACCAAGCTCTGTACTTTTTGAGATACAGCCATTTCTATATCATTCCATATTTAGTCCTGAGTCAAATGGGGTTGCTCATTTTTCATAAAAGCACTAGTGGAAACACAGGTTCCTATGATCCATTGTGACTAACAACTTAAAATAAAGGATGTTAAGAGAAGTTATAGCTGCAGCCTCACACTTTGACCAGTTTGAAAGATTTCAGTGGATTTGAGCATCCCGATGAAAACACGTAACTGTACTTGTACAAAATAAAATGACTTTGGTGGATAATGGTAGAAATGGTATGACTTTAGCTATAGTTTTAAATCTATGGTGATAGATTTAAAGTAATAGCTGCAAGCAACACGACTAACACTTTGCTTTCATTTGTCTTCTAGAGTAGAACGACGTCTGAAAAATGATTTTCTGTTTATATCTTTGTCTCGAAACTAGCACAGTAAGAACTTTCCTCCATCTCGTCCATTGCGGTTTTCACTTCCTGCCCTCCAGCTTAATTTAACGTCATGTGACTGCAAACAACCTATTAAGTCAAAATATTTTGGCAGGAAAGTTGGTAATAGGCACATTGACATATCAATTTAATGTTAGCATTCAGTACTGAAAACACGACCCTCGTGCAATGTTTCAGCTAAGATGACGTGAGACAGCCTAATTAACTCTTCATTGCTTAATTAACTTTCCAGCTGAATAAATAAACGTTTGACAAACTGCCCGCCGGTGACGTCAACCTACTACAACCAATCTGGGAGCCTCAACAGACACCTTTTGTGGTAATCCTCTTTCTTAAGAGGAGCTGTCCGATCAGCACCACACTATGCGCCCTGTTTGTGCCAGGAATAGACGCGTTAACACAAGGCACTTTGACGGGGCTTACAGTGACCGAGTCTGCCTTGATCGGATTTCCTGCTCAGAACTTTCTTGATTTTTCTCGTCAGGCATGGCGCTGCTTTGTAGAAGTAGTTGTACGTGATGTTTTTTTTTTTGGTGAACCTACATTGGAAACATTTTTACGCACTAAACCTGAGAGTGGATTACGTTACAGTGTTTTAAGGGTTTAGTGTTTGGCTTTCACTTGCACCTCCACTTTCCTTTACGGTAAACGCCGCCGGTATGTTTCTACTCTTGTACGGATTGTTGTGTCTTTGCGCGCTGGGCTGCGGTCAGCGAGCGAGCGGCCAGGCGGACGATGGAAAGCGGTACATCTGCCGGGCAGTACCCCTCAGCGGCGATGCCAGCTGCCCCGTGACTCTGTTGCCCGAGTTAAACGCCGGGAGCCAGGAAGAGGAGCTCAGAAATACTGTCATGCAGCTCCGAGAAACTATTTTACAGCAGAAAGAAAATATCTCCAAACAGCAAGGCACCATCAACGAGTTAACCACCAAGCTGTCTCTCTGCGCCTCAGCTACCGACGATAGGAAGTACGAGAAGGGAGGTTCCTGGGGCAAAGAAAAGCAAAATACCATGGGGGATGTTCCCAGAGATCCTAATGACACCATCGACAGTCTTGGAAAAACCATGCAGGGGCTCAAGGACCGTTTGGAGAACTTGGAGGTAAGTCGGTACCAATTGCGCAAAGCCTAACACCTGTGCCAAAGCCATGCGTAAAAGCACGGTTTGATTCTCGGTACGGATTTACAGGATTACGACACATTGTCAACTCACGGCTCAGCAGCAGACTAGCACCTCTGAGAGCCACTGGAGTAGGCCTGCGTATCATGACGATCAAATAAAGGTAGCCTATCTGCAGCAAAGGGATTAAGTGTGTAATTGGCCTTAAACTTTCTATTACGCAGGACTGATTATGTGACTTGACTTCTTCTGCTTGTCTGCTAACTGCAGGGCTTTAAAAAGCATGAGTAATGTTGATCTTAAAATGATGAACTGCAAATTGTCAGTGACTCTGATTGTTAATTTCTAGCCAGGGATGATACCTCTCATGCATTATTGCACAAAAGGGACATTCTGGGGGTTGTGTAATGCCAGAGCTAATTTAACACACTTGTCAATACAAGCTAATTAAATAACAGGATACAAAAACTGAACGAAACCTCAAAACAAACAATGCAAATGTTTTCCAACCCTGACATTATATTTGCAGGGCCTGTCACTCAGGGACAGTTTATAGAGCAGTGATGTGATGCATCATTTCCATCTCTCAGGGGACTCATTGTCCCTGATTATCCCTATGTGCTTCCTGCTCATACTGTCCTGTCCATCCTTCCTTAGCAACAGCAGATGCGGGCAAACGTATCCGGCGCCTCGTTCCCCAGTGAGCTCCGCGACCTGCTGCAGCGTCGGCTCGGGGAGCTGGAGAAACAGCTCCTGAAGAAAGTCAGCAACCTGGAGGAGGAGAAGAGCATGCTGTCCAATGCCACAGCTGAATACAGACTGAAGACAGAGAGCACCCTGAACGCCCTGGTGGAGAGGATCAGTGAGCTGGAGAAAGGTAACTGCAACATGGGCAAATTCACATCATCATGAACTGGACAGATAGCATCAAGGTGAAGTGATGTAACTCACCTTGAACAGGAGGAATGTGTGAGGTTTGGTGTCAGCCAGGAAAATGCTACATGGCACAGGGGAACACACGTAAGAGTACAAAAAACATGCAGCTAGTAATACTGTACATCTACACTAATGGAGAGGAGGCAGAGGAAGACACTCAAAAGTGTTGAGAGGGTCAAATTAATCAGAGATGGTGACATAAGAGCAGCAGACATGTAGATATATATTTGCATATAAAGGTTGTTGAGGCTGTGTTTTACATCACAGCTGCATATTGAACATAAAGAGATGTGGTGCTGCTGTTTCCCCACTTTCATCCACATTCAGTGCTTAAGAAGTTTACAGGGCACCTCTCACCTCTCCCACCCTTCCCCGTTCTCTCTCTCTCTGCCTGTACACATTACAGGAGGAGGAGACTTCAAGTCCCCAGAGCAGTTCAAACTGTCACTTCCCCAGAGGACCAACTACCTGTACGGCCGCATCACCAAGAGCCTGCCAGAGATGTACGCCTTCACTCTCTGCATGTGGATCAAGTCCAGCGCCAGTCCTGGCATAGGGACGCCCTTCTCTTATGGTGTACCAGGGCAAGCAAATGAGATTGTGCTGATTGAATGGGGCAATAATCCAATAGAGCTGCTCATTAATGACAAGGCAAGTAGTTTCTGCTTTAAACTTTTATGCTTATGATGAAATGGTGACTCGTTTAATGAAATTCATAATGAATTTCCCTCTCATGTCAGTGGATGCAACTAAATCTTACCCTTCTGTGTGGCTAACTTCTCTTTTCATTCAACATTCATACATGTGCTTACACGTACATTGAAAGTACTAAGTACATTGTATTTTGACCACAGGTTGCCCAGTTGCCTTTGGAGGTACGTGATGGAAGGTGGCACCACATCTGCATCTCTTGGACCACACGGGACGGCCAATGGGAGGCTTACCAAGATGGTGGGAAGCTGGGAACTGGGGACAACTTGGCGGCCTGGCACCCCATCAAACCCGGTGGGGTCATCATCCTGGGGCAGGAGCAGGTAAGGAGGCACAGTCGTACCTTGAAATCTAAGATGAAATTAGTGATCAGACTCCTTTGTGTTTGAGGCATGCCTTTGTCTGGGAAGCTTTTAGTCATCACCTAGCTCTTTTGTCATGATCAAAGAAAGCACCCACTTACCAGGAATTACATCACCGATGACTTATCTTCTATATAACCTTTTTTTATATAAACACAGAACAGACAGTGAAGGAAACTAGCAATGTCCCATCAACTGCATGGTGCAGTAGGTTCACACTCTCACCAGCCAAACACTTCAAAGTGTAATGTCAAGTAGTTCAACTAATAAGCAGATGGAAACAAGAAGATTAATCAGGCCTGAAGCAGCAGGGATAAGATGGTGGCAGGTTAACAGTGAAGTGGTCACTGCCCACAGACGCAGCAGTCTCCCTCAAGACCAATCTGTGCATTATTAAAAATGTCAGGATGTAGGAATGAGATGCATCAGTCTGTTAATGTTACGATTTACTAATCACTATAGTTTAGTAGGACCCGAGAGGCAGACAATAAGCACGGAAATGAAGGGAGCCATTTAAACTCAAACGTTTTATTACAAGAACAAAGAAAACCTAATGCAAGAGGAAACAATGGGAACAAACAATAAACACAATCTCCTAAACTCAAAAACAGCCCTAAACAAAATAATCTACTTCTCCATGGCAAGCGGGTAGGAACTAACAAACACTATAGCAAGAAAAGCAAAACTAGGAAAATCCACTTTGGCTAATAAGCTAAACAGAAACAAGATACGGACAAATGCGACTAGGAACAGGACAAGACTACTATGAGATGAAGAGACAAGGAAATGGCTGGAAAGCCTAGTGTGAAGCTTGAACAATCTGGCGGCGAGGCATCTCCACCACGCCGCTTAAACAGGAGGGGAAATCAGTGGATCAGCCTCAGGTGCGTCGTCTGCCCTCTGAACAGCCAGGCCACACCTCCACTGCAGAACTGGAACGAAGCTCACACACAGCGCAATTCAATTCAATTTCAATTCAATTCAATTCAGTATTCCTTTATTAGTCCCACGAGGGGAAATTCCAATATACAGCAGCATCAATAAAGTGTATAAAGTATTACAGAAAAAACCTAGCAAACACAGAAAAACATGACCGCGATAATAACAACGCACAGTATAACAGTTACGTTCTGTGGAAATCAAATCAGCAGTGTTGGAAGACTATGGCTCGCGGTTAGCTCGCTGATGTTAGCATTTAGCTCAACGTTGTGCCTAAGTACAGCCTCATAGAGCTGCTAGCATTATAAAAAAGCTTAACTGGAAGGCAACATAGTTGTTGAGATGATGTAATGAAGGGTTACTTTCACTTGAAAGTCCACCTGTACATAATACACACTGCATACTGAATCCTATATATTGACAGTTTGCATTAATAGTATGTACTGTAGTATTCTGTAACAGTTCAGACAAACCTTTGTGTGTAATATAGGGTGATGTTTGGATAATTTGGATAATTAAACAAGTATTGTAGTGGCCTTTTAGGTCTCCCTAATATAATGTTGGAAATAACAAAACACATTTAATTTCCATAAACTAAATCAAAATCCAATCAGTGGCATCTCAGATATTTCCAGGCGTTTACACGATTTGCGGCGTTGAAGAAACTGGCGAATAAAACACACATTGAATGCAAAAGTTTAACAATTGTTCCATCCAAAGTTCCACAGACTGCCCCCTCCGCCTCAGAAAGATGATTACCTTTGATGGTGTTGTTGCTGTTGATGCTGTTTGCATTTACATCCTGCTGTTTATGGCCCTTACAGGACGTGGTGGGCGGCCGCTTTGATGCCGGACAGGCTTTCGTGGGCGAGCTGAGTCAGGTGAACATTTGGGACCGTGTTCTGAAGCCGGTCGAGGTCCAGTCTATGGCTAACTGCAGTTCATATATGCCCGGGAATGTGATCTCCTGGCTGGCGAGCAATGTTGAAGTGTTTGGGAGGGGAGCGTTCAAGCGGCCCTTGGAGATGTGTCAGGAGCGACTGCCCAATGCTTAAAACTCATCTGTGTGCATCTTTTACAGTGTTTCCATCCATTAGGCATTTCTTTTTCTTTTTATTATTGTCAGGACTTTATTTTATACATTGATGTGTAACAATTTCGAGAGATATTTGAGATTCGCGACACAGGTGGGATCCTTTCAAATTAAATCGGTGCAGAACATTTTGACAGTCAGACCTGTAGCATTGACTGTGCAAAGGCACCAAAGTTCAGATTATTTTGTGGAGGCTTAGCACCATCATTGACTGGTGGCAATCAGAGAGCTGTGTCCCACAATTTCTTTCTTTAACATAATTATGGTACTTCAGTCCTTCAATACACCCACCACCATGGTAAAAGGTCCCTTCAGGTATTGGTGCTAAGACATCCTTGTCCCCACACAACCCTCCCACACAACCCTCCCTCCACTCTCAAATGCTTTGAAAATCCACTCTAGTCCAGCACAGACGCACACATGTACCTCTAGTCTACGACCACAAGTCCACTGAGGTTCAGACTGGCTGACAGTTTGCCGTTGACATGTGAGTTGGTGTTGCGTGCTGTGCGGATGCGAGCAGCAGGAAAGATTAAAGGTCTGGCTAATGTTATGTCTGTTCCTTAACTAGGGAATGGGCTTAAAGCCAACATCAATCAATCCTTAGTCACTTTTAAGGGGAATGTAAGAGGGAAACACAATTTGGCCCATTATCCGTCATGTGATTCTGGCTGGTGGTTGGAGCATGTGTGCAGTGTATTTCTGTTGATGTTGTTTTCCAGCTTATGTATGAATTTAGGTAAAACTTCACCATGCTGGGAAGCTTTACTCTTGGCATGCATAACTGATACCAGTGATGCTGGTCAGTCTATCACAGTGCTTTTCTTTTCTTGCCTTTTCCATTTGAGCCAAACCCGTTTAAATGCTTAATCGTGTTGAAAATATATTCATAGCGTCCATGTTGTGAAATATTTTTATTTGTGACTTGTGATATTGTTGCGGTACACTGCCTAGCCAAGCATTCAACAGAAAACAGAACAGATTAGTGCAATCCAAAATGTATTTTGAATGTGCTGCTTGTACATGAATCGTTCGTATATGTTGTGTCTGCTCAGAAAAAAATGGAATTTCTTGTCTTGTGGCCTTCTTATGGAGACTTAAGTGCCATTAAATCTTTCCAAAGTGTTGAAAAGTGTTTACTTTGCCATTAAGTGAAAACATGGAAAATAAAAATGAAAAAGAAATCACTGCTGCAAAATTGATTTACAAATGTCTGTGCTTCATCTGTTAGCCAATAAATCGCAAGTTTTCTCATGATCAGCATTTTTCCTGTAGTACATTTTACATATATTTGCTCTTTGGGACCAATGTGAAAGAAATGTTGGTCCTCTGAGATCTTTCAGTGAATCTAGTAGTCCTTGTTTAAGCTTACAGCATACCTATGCCAGTTGACTCTCACCTTTGTCGTACCTGTGAAGCTGGTAAGGTGCCACAGGAGTGACACGAGCTGTTAATTACACAGGCTGAACAGGATCTTTAGACTCAGATGGCTTGGGTCAGGACAACAACAGGTGTCCTGGGTGGCATTAGTAAGGCTTAACAGATGATGGAGGCCAAAAGGTCATGGGTGGCGTCACAGACACACTCCAAGAAAGCAGCTTTCAGACCACACTCTGCTCTGAAAACATATTAAAAAGAAATGTTTTTTGAAGGCCATGAGGTACGATCTTCAGTGGGACCCACGCTAATGAGATCGAGTTTTGTTGTTGCAGCCTTCACATTAAGGTCTTTAGTGAAGTATTCTGATTATTTGTGTTATTCACAATGGCTGTTTTTCATGGGCCTCGTCTGAGCACAGAAATACTTCTTGAATGTTCATGTTAGTGTCAGGTACATCTTTGTTCCTTTCTTCATAACGTCATTTTCCAGACACACAGGAAGCTCTGTATCTTATGGCCTTTTATCTGGGCTTAAAGACAAGCAAGAGGCAATAACACAGAAGTCTTGACCTGGTTTTTCAGAGATGCATTCAATCAATAATGGTCATGGAAGTGGAAAATACTGTTGAAGGCCAGTCTGGATCTTTTCATGTTTCATGAGCCTGTGTTCGGTGTCTGTTGTTGGATAAATAGGGTTGGTTGGAAAATGGTTGGTTAGTTGATGATAGATCAAAAATGGTAAATGGTGATACATGATGAGTTATGATTCCCCATGTTAGTTCATGTTAAAAGAGCGTTTACTTACTGTTCTCACAGAATTTAGGTTTTGGAACATTAGGTAGTAACAAGCAAAGACATCACTAGTTAGTTAAAACCTCCCCAATGGTCCATGGGCGGGTCGCCAAGATGTCCCATCAGAGAAAACATGAAAGTATTCAGTTTCTGTGGTAGTGTTATCAGTTTTTATTGAACTTGGACCAAGGTAAAGCTCAATGCTGTGGCCCCATTGTGTTTTCCAGCTTTCTATTTCAAAAAAATAAATAAATAAATACTCGGGGGAAAAAAACCCCTTCTACTTGAGTGTGTTAAACTTTTATTTCTCAATGGCAGGAGAACAGTGATTCTGACAGCTGGGGATAAAAGTTTAGAGTGTTACCTTTCAAAAGAAACTAAAACCATGTATGCACTCCAAAAAACAGCTATCAATTTACTTTGGGTATGTTTTGGATAGGCATTTTAGGATCATTTTTGCCAGACTGGTAAGGGGTTTTAATGCTATAAATATAAAAATTGTTGAGACTTTTTATTTGTTTATTTTTTAAAATACAAAGCACACTTGAATAAAGCTGTTTGCGAAATATATTCAAAGATGTGTGTCTTCACTCAAAGTTACAGAGCCACTGGCTAACGAGTGACTGGTGAAATGTACACCTTACTGAGGGAAGAAATCTACATTAATGTTGGACATACATGTGTAAGGCCGGAGTGGGACTCATTTTCAGCCCTGGAGTTTTATGCCTCAGACCGGCCCACTTTAGATCACGACCTATTATTATTAAAATCATGTAATTATAACCTCACATGTTAAGTCTACAATAGCGCACTGTAATGTAAAGCCTTGTAATTCAGTGTATTTTTCTAAAATATTTCCAATTCAGTGCAAGTAAGGGTGCACAACCTCAACATTATTCTTTACAACACATCCTCTTCAACAATATCTGAATCTATATTCTGTTCAAATAAGTGTTCGTTTGTGCATAGAAAGTGGTTTATTGGAACTAATGCTCGCTTGTTCACACACTGTGTTACAACAGCTCACCTGTTCCTTCCATACTGGCAGGAGCAATCTCCTCATCACTACTGGCTCCTGGCTCTGCTTCCCACACTAAATCACATTTTAAAAATGGTCATAATTCTCAGCACAAATCTCCCCTTTTTACGAAGCCTTCTGATCAATTCAGGTCAGATTCATTAATGTAGTGCTGAATCGTCTAGCATCTCACGGCACTTTTCATATAGAGCAAGGTCTACACTATACTCTTTCTATTCTCATTCTATTAATTATAATAATATTCACTCAACGAGCAATCCTACCTGCCGTCTCTGGACTTGTGGGCTCATGGCTGGTGCTTGGTGCTGGATCTTGCTTCTGACTCTGAGGGGCTACAAGACAAAGTTTCCCAGTTATGTGGCATTGCATCATACTATAATTTAAATAACGTTATGTTATATGCCACAACGCTACACAATTCATTGACATGATAATTAATTAACCGTTTCATCGTCTTCATTTGTCTTTTCCAGCCGCAAGCTCATTTTAGTGTAAAAGTTGCCAATTTTAGCACATTTGGCTGCGTCTGTTTCCAGAGCTTTCCTCCTTTTAATTCTTTTCTCCACGCCACCCTTGCTCTTCCTATTTTCCATCTTTCAAACTACACTGACAGAGTGCACGGACGTGTTACGTCAGGGTGCGTCTGCAAAACAGCGGCCCAAACATCAGACCACGGCCCACCAGGAATTGTCCCGGTCCTCTCGATTAGCCACTCCAGGCCTGTATACGTGGCCCCTCTGTGAAAAATGTGGCTCCATTTAAGGCCCCTGATTTGGAAAAATCCTAGATCTGCCCCTGTTTTAGACCTTAGCTGACTGACTGCAACAAGTACGTTGCCCCAGAGTCTGTGGTCCCAAGTTATGCTGCAAACATTACATTCCCATGTCAAAAAAGCTGAGAAGGTGAACTTGTTGCTTACTTACACATCCAGAAGACACAGAGCAATGCTGGCATTGATTTGAACAATGCATGGTGACATTTTTATCCATTTATTTACCTGTTTATTTCTATATTTATTTATGTAGTCAGTTATTTTGATTTAAATTTTAGGTGACATACAGTGGTTGCTATGGGAACCTGTGATGTCATAGTTTGCTTTGAACACATGCTTTGATTGCGTGCTTTGATCTTACAGGGTGGTATATATTTGAGGTACATGTAGGCTTAATCTACATTCTTTCAGTGCATAACAGACCTTTAACTTGACTGTAACAACAACAAGCGCAGACGGCAGCTTGAAAACAGCTAAATATTCATCCACGTTTCATTGTACACAGCATTAGATCAAATGGCGCGTTCTCCTGCAGAGGACCTTCAGATTTTTAAAGGGAGCGTGCTTGGAAAATGCTACAAGGTGGAGTCTTTCCTTGGTGAGGGTAGCTTTGGTTTTGTAACTAAATGCCGCCACATTGAAACAGACACGGCAGTGGCCATCAAGGTCAACAAGAACCACCCCTACACGTTTTTCCAGGCGAGAAAGGAAATTGACATTCTGAAGCAGCTGCAGTGTTTGGATCCAGACACTTGCAATATTGTGAAGTGGAATGGCTTTTTCTTTGACAGGGAATATATTTGTTTAAGTTTTGAGCTATTGGATCAATGCCTTTATTCATACATGGAAAGCAGAGATTTTCCATGCTTCCCCATGACAGAGCTGAGACCCATAATTTATCAGCTGGCCACAGCCCTTTCCCACCTCAGTTCCAAGGGAATTATACATGGGGACCTCAAACCAGAGAATCTTATGGTTGTAGACCGCAAGGAGCAGCCATTGAAAGTCAAGTTGATTGACTTTGGCTTGTCGTTACCTGTGACTGCTGTTGAGGCCGGTGTCTGTGTGCAGACCATCTACTACAGGGCACCAGAAGTCATGCTGGGCATTCCTTTTACTGAGGCCATAGATATGTGGTCTCTGGGCGTGACAGCTATTGAACTGGCCACAGGGCACTGCATCTATCCTGGGAACATGGATTATGAAATGTTGAACTTTATCGTACAAACCCAGGGGCAGCCAGCAGACCATGTGCTCGACCGTGGTTTGAGCACCAACTGTTATTTTGAAAGACAAAATGATGGCCAGCAACATTGGAAATTTAAGTCACTGGAAGAGTTCACGAATGAGACAGGTTTCGACACTACAGACACAAGGCCTATCAAACCAAAGTCTCTCGATGAGCTTGAGTTCCTGATGGATGATGGAGACAAGCATGGTCGACATCAGTTGGTGGACCTCATTAAACAGATGCTTCACCTGGACCCTGAGCAACGCATCAAACCCCTAGAGGTTCTGCAGCATCCTTTCTTTACTGACAGCATTCCACAGGCATCCTGTGCTGACACCTATCCGAATGTGAGACAAAGAGGAAGAAACAACTGAAGTCAGCTGTTATCCCAGGGGCGGCTGGCCGATAGAGGGCGCTAGGGCGCCGCCCCCTGTGTCTCACACCATATAGAATCACACAGCCTTTCCTTTAATAAAACGTTTTTTTAAAATGACTTTTACATGTATATTCTTTGTTTTAAAAGGGCAAAATGAATAATATAGTCTGAAGTGAGTTACTAAAATGTAAAATCTGCACTAAATAGTCAGATTAGAAATTACGTTGTCTACAGTTACTAATAGCTTGCATATATCCAGCGTACACATCTTTCCCCATTGACTCTCGTTATAACTTTAACATGCGCAGTTCATTCCTCATCAATACAAGAGATAGGAGACAGCGGGGCGCAGTCCCTCTGATCGCTATACACACCACCGGCCATGGGGTGGCAGCAGAGAGCGAGCGGTTTGTTCACCTGCAAGCCTGTAATTAAAACCGCCAAGCGAGTGACGTTGAGCGCAGAGTGTCAGAGTAATTAGCAAACAAGATCATTAGTTATTCACAGAGAGAGCCGAAAAAGGAGAAAATGGAGAGAGAAAATTCAGTGAAGTCACTCAGGATTTGCTGTGTTTTCATTGTCATTTAAGGTTGCTAATATAAATGTTAGCTAACAGAGGCACTTTGGGCTTTAAGCCTGATGGTTTGATTGTTTTTTAAAACAAAATGTCCAGTTTTTGTTGGTTTCATGTGTATGTATGCTGTTTTTGTTGTTGTTGTTGTTGTTGTTTTGAGTATGTAAATATAAATATGTTGTTCCAAACAATTAGCTGGACAGAAGAAGCACTTGGTACTCTTGGAAGCTGTGAAAATGAATTGTTTCTCTTTTTACTTTTGAAGTAAAAAAATATGTATTTATACATTCTTTGTTTCTTAATGATGGAAAAGGAGATTTTAAGGGTTTGTGTGTACCAATTATATCTTATCTGGAGCAAAACATATAAACACTGGGGAGATAAGTTTAAATTCACTAACTGGTAACATTCACCTGCATTTAACTGTCTGTTTGGCTCAGCAGTAGTGCTTACGTATACCCTAGCAGTGATCCATAGTAATAGCACATCAAACGAATCAGACAGCAGGAGCAGAGAACACTGACTGCAGGACTGAGATTACAGCCGACTCCCTGCCTGCTGGATTGGAAGACGACACTGGAGAGGTGGACGTCCAGCCAATGCTGAGAATAACAGCTGGCAGTTAAGGTGCTTCTTCAGACGGATAGGAAGTACCAGTCTCTCCTACATCCCGTTCTTTCGCTGAGCCTAACCCTAAGCCTTTCCTTCCCACACTGAATTGACTGACTCTAAATGGAAATGTGAATGATTGTATGTCTACATTTGTTAGCCTGTCCTACCTCTGAGGATGGACAGGATAGACCCCTAAATTGATAAAATATGACAAAATAAATACTAATAATACAAATAACTGTAAAAATGTCCAGATTCTCTGTCCTCAAAGATAATGTTCTTTTTTCTTTCTGTTTGTTTTTGCTCTGTGACTCTGATCTCACAATTACTACGATTTGCACTGAAGACTGTCTTTTGCCAAATATCAACCAAGGAAAGACAATCTGACATATCAAAAAATGGCACAGACCTCTTTCTTTAGGATTATTTTCATTCCTATAACATTTTTGAGTTTAACAACTACCTACCAGTAAGAAGATATATAGCATTCACAATGATTTTTGTCAGATTGCCTCAACACCAAGTTTTCAAATATGGAACAACTTCAGCAGGTGTGAGTGAATGAAATGTTTTTCTTCTACAAGCTGTGGACAGCTGCAGACTTTAACCATAGCAGTGTTTTAGCTCAAGGTCAATCGCGCTCTTCTTAGCACCTGCAGCTCTTTGACGGCCGGCATTCATCAGGAAACTCACACTTAATAATGTTGTGACATCTCCAGCAGAGGAAGTTGTCATTAACCACCATCAAGGTACTAAGTGGCATAAAAATAATTTGACTGACGTCAACACAGTCGGGAAAGATCCAAGGACTTTGTTTGTTGTGAGGTAATTGTACAGACTCTCATTTTTGGGTAATTTTTATTCAATTTTATTCAAATCAGTGGATCATAATGTACATCTGTGACACCAGTAAAGCTCAGTTTTCAATTTGATAAAGTGTGTTTCAGTAAAGTGGTGGCTGTTGGGGAAGGAATTCTTTGGTCCAGGCTGAAATGCTTCAGCAACTAGAGGATGGAATACCAGGAAGTGCAGTGTAGGCATTCATGGTGTCGAGGATGAATCCTAATGTCTTTGGTGATCCTCTGACCTTTCCTCTAGTGCCACAAGCAGATAAATATTTTCACTTTTCCAGTTATCTACAGTTTGCTAACTTTTTTGTAATCATGCTTTCCAGCCAGTGAATCATCATGATTGTTGATCTCCAGACTCCCTCTAAATTTGCAGTTTCAGGTGAAATTTTGCCTTTAAAGTTGGTATAGACGTTGATGTCCCCCCAAGGGTAACTTGTAACTGCTGATCTCTTAGCTTTTCATCTTGCATCATCCTCAAGTCAAAATTTTAATTTGTACTTATACTTTGTTATGACCAAATAGCTGCAAAGCTAATCATGTTCCCATCAGACGCAGCTACACTTTGTAATGAGTGCCAATTAGCAAATGTTAGCATGCTAACCAAGATAATGAATATGATTAACATTGTACCAAACATCAGCATGTGAGCATTGTTATTGTGAGATTTTATCATGCTGACATTTAGCATTTAACTCAAAGCACCACTGTGCATAATACAGTCTCATCAGAGCTGCTAGCACGGCTGTCTTGTCCCAAATCCACAATACATACTGTTTTTAAGCAAGTATGTAGTGTGTGTTCGCACTGGAAAAGTGCCAAAAAGCATCCTCAAAGCACATATGCAATGCAGAAAAGAAATGGAGGAAGCTCACAGCTGAAAAAAAAAATCTAAATTTAATTAATTGTGCTGTATATCTGTTAGCATGAAATTGTAAAGTACATTGATATTTTTATATACTAACAGCTAAAACAGTACAAAGATCAAATGCTAATATCATTTATTCTTCTGCAAAGCAAAACTAGGTGCAAACATAAACATCACTGTGAAAAAAGAGAACTCCATTCAAAGTATGTGTACTGTATATTAACACTCATTGTATAAACATGACCTTTACATGTCCTATTAATTCATTATGAGTTCACTTAAATGTCAGCCCAAGCTCATTCACAGATTGAGCTATATACATCTATAACATGACAATATGCAAGAGGAACATTGTTGTTATAACGTCTCGTGCCTTTTCTTCTCCCAAATATGTGACAGACAGTTAAGAGTATTGAGCTCCATGCTGCAAGAGGAGTGGCTCTTTCTCTCCCCTCTCCACGTTGGAGAAGTTGAAAAGAATCGAGCTTTTACCGTCAGAGTCTTGGTTCTTCAGGAATATAGCGTTACTGGTGGCAGCAATCTGCAAAGATGACACATGTAAAACTTAGTTTTCTCAGTGTTGTTTTTAGATTAAAAGCACGAACTATGAAGAATGATGGCCGGTCCAGTATCAACTCGTGTTGACATGTCTGTGCCTCACAGAATTTGTTGCTCAGGCATCATTTATTTCTGGGCACAGACAGCCTCCTTGTGGTCATAAAGTGCACTCAATCACTGATGCTTTTACTTATGAGCATTTGGATTCTACTCAAAGAGAGTCAATGAAAACATTCATCAGTGATTGGTTACTGCTAAACATGATAAAGCACATCATTTTTACTATCACGTCACCTTAACAAACCAAAACATGAGTATACATGGCATGCATTGAACCCAAAGTTTGTTACTATATTTATTTCCTGATTCATGTCCTTTACTCACCTCTTATCACCCCTCCTTATTCCTTTAAACCCTGTAAGTCTTGCATTGTAATGTAAAAGAATACTTATCTTTTGCAAAAGAAAGTTACACATATAATGCAAGTTGTTCTTGTAAGATGTTGCAACAGGTTCAGTTCTGCACCTGTGATCTGTGGTGATGAAGGGGGCGGCAGGCGATGACTGTGATGAAGGAGAAGGTTGCTACAAGAATGGCAGCGCAGGACAGGATGAAGAACATGTGGGTGTTGGCTGCAATTGACACAGAAAAGAACTTCTTTGTCTTTTCAGAAGCAACGTTGCAGTGAAACATTTCAATAATAACTTGTTTGATGGAGTTAAGGAGACAATCATGTTCTCTATTAAAATGGCCAGAACATTCATATTGGTATCAGAGTCTGTTGCAACACTTTGTTTCATTGTTTTACATGTAAGGCGTGGAAGTGCAGCTCATCTGAACTGAAGTGCATCCTGTAAATAACCACATAAATAATCTCATTCAGTATCCTGTCCTGTCTCTGATCTGATCCTGTTGCTGCTCCACCTATAAGCCACACAACAGAAGCTCTGTTCAGACGTCAGCTTGTACAAATGCAGTCCATGCAAGGGAGGTGAGAACATTTGAGTGCATTAGCCACCCTTACAGTTCTCTGTGTGACTGCATGACCCTGTCAACCATAAAACACTATGAGGCTGCCTGTTCAAATGCCCTCAGTAGCACAGCAGAGGTCAAAGGTGACAGTACCAAGTCCACCTTTCCATACTTTCCTTAGTAAAAAGTTGCTTATCAGCCACTGAGAAACTAACACTAAAAGCTGGTCGATGTGATTTTTAGTTGGATCACATCAGCGGTGAATCAATTGAACTCAGCAGTCATGTGCCGAGCACCCAGATCACTCCATGCCTGGATTCCTCCATTTCTACAGTTCCCTCTCTGTCTGTGGAACAAATGCAGCTAAATGGCTTACTTTTCCTCTTGACATAGAGGCTGAAGGAGGTCTGCAGCTTGCTGATGTCATTGTGGACACTGATGTCGAGGCAGTGGACGCCGGCGGAGGTGAAGGTGTGGTTCAGTCGCAGAGTGTTTTCATGCAAAATGGTCAGCGTGCAGCCCCCCGTCATGTCCGACACACAGTTGGGCAGGAAATGCCAGCACACCCACATGGGAGGACTAAACACACACACATACACACACAAACGCATGGGAGGATATTCTTCTTCATTTGAACTTGTATTGATCAAATATGTCAAATTGAATAGTGAATACCTGCCTCTCTGCAATCAGGATAACTTGTATTTAATTGCAATTAACAGAAAATTCAAAGTGAACAAAAAAACACAGCTCACCTTCCATCGACGTGAAAAGCCAAACTGGTGTTCTGAGACACCTCATAATCTGAGGGCCCCTTCAGCTCGATGTTTTTAATGGCATCTACAAATCGATTTCAGTTATTAGCCATTTCATCAGTTTCTAGCGTCAGTTTAGACAGTCCTCTACTTGGAAAAATACAGCATGCCTTTCATATGAATCCATTTTGAGCATTCATTTAGTACTGAACAGCTAATGACAGTTAGGTGAGATCATTTCACAGTTAACATTTAACCTTTTGAGGGATTTTCTGGGATTAATTTGCAGGATGCAGGGAGTAACCTGCCTCAGTCTGCCCTGTCTTATTGACATTTGTTGAAAGTGCACGTCATCATCTGATCTTTCTTGAAGGATTAAGCTGTAAGACTAAAAATGAAGATCTAAACTTTACATAAACACGCCTGCAACAGCAACGGCATCTAGTTGCTTGTGTAACTAATAACTAATGTAAACTAACCCAGCACTTGAACATCCATGGAGTAGAAGTCAGTGAGTAGAGGTGCGTATTTGGTCACATTCACTCCTACTTTCAGCCGCAGTGTGTAGTTCCCTGATTCTGCATAATGATAGCGGACCACCGGCTCAGTCCCTTGAATCACCTCTCTGCATCAGAGGTCAAAACATGTATGAAGGACAAAGAAAAGCCAACTCTGTGTTGATATTTCAAATATGGAAAACCACTCTTACCCGTTCCCCAAGTCCCACGTATAGGTGAACTTTGCCTTACTGAAATTCTTTTGGGGATCGAAGAGTTCAAACATGGTCTCAGTGGGAACATCTGAAGCCAGTTCTCCTGTGTCCCTCACATAGGTGGCATTTCCGTCCATCTGATAGAAAACCAACTTCCCAGCAATATTTTCTGTTTACATGAAAGCATATACTTAGTCACGATGCCTGGAAGAAAAGAACAAATGAGAAATGCTGGGTGACCCACCCAAATCTGTCAAAGGGTCTGTGGCCGCTGCCACACCCTGGACGACCAGAAGAAGGAGCATCAAGATCCGTACCGCATTTTTTCTGGAAGCAAACATCCCACAGGTTAAAAAAGGGGTGAAGAAACATCACATATCTTCCATGTATCAGGTGTTTGACGTACCTGTCCATATCTGCTCGTCCTCTCACAGGAGCTAAAGGGAGGACCTCAAGTAGAAGGTAACCCTCGCAGCAGAGTGCTTGGACATGAGGAGGAAGAGGGGGAGACGCGGCTCCTTCTGACGGGCTTGGAGATTCAGAGCATGCAGATGGGAGCTGGAAAGGCTTGAAATTGTCACCATGCGTTTCAGTCATGTGGCTCAGGAACAACGATCGGCCTTTAAGTAGGAGTTCCCGGCTCAGGTCACATCCCTGTCAGTGATGAGGGACTTTCTACTATTTGAACTTTTATCTGAAAACAGAAGCAACCCCTGAATTTTGATGAACACAGTGGAGGTGTATTGATCAGACTTTGTGGATGCAGGAGGTATCCACAAGGGGGTGCTAAGAAATCAAGAATAACCCTAAAAGCGGGTGATTCAAAGTGGCTGGTTGCTGGGATTATTTCTAAATTATGTTTAGATTACCAGGTTGAACTACAAGGTTACTGTCTGCACTGACAGGCTGCACTGACTCATGTGCACAATAAAAGTATCATAACATTTTCTATTCTGAGATTTCATGTATTCAGTTGTTTTCTAAAATCCGTGTTTCAAAAATGGAATTGCATGTATAAAGACATTAAGGAATATTACAGTCTGTCTTTTCTCTGGCTAAAATATAGAGATATAAAAGTTTGGATTGCAGACCCAGACCTGCCAAAACCCCAAAAGGGCCCAAATTATGTTTGGTTTGCGTCCATTGAATTAATATGTGCTGCTGAATGACACTATCAACTGAAATAACAATTGCAATTGCATTATCCATCATTCAAGCAGGTCGGATTTTGGACATGACATGACACAATGACGCAATAGTTTGTCAGCGTCATAACAAAAGTCGGTTTTCTGCTATCATTCACGCAGAGTGGGCTGCTGAATTGTTTTTCTGTGGACATAAAAATGAGGTGCATTGTTTTTTGGTCATGCTTGTATGTAAAATGTAAACAATATGTGTACGAATGATGATACTTTCCATTGAGAGGTACGCAGCTTTACTACAATAATCATGTGTGATGCCTTCAAGACCGAGACGCAACTGGTGATAATGCACTAATATTTCAAGTGATGAGGTGTATCGCCCCCAGCAGGCCATGGACGGTCATGTTTTACAGTTAATGTACAATCATTTAGCCAAAATGATTTTTTTCTAAAACCACGTGATATTTTAATTTCAGTAATTCATCCATCAGGTGGTATAAAAACCGTCTTCACAGGTGAAAACCAGCATTCAGGTGTGAGTTTGTCATGGACTCAGTGATGGAAAGTGGCTGTACTGTAAAAAATGTTAAGGTTGTTGTTTCATTGATAGTTTCCACACAATGATGCTTTTTATCTGCATTTCAGAGGGAAATAAAGTACTGCACAGTTAACTACTTTACAGATTATTTTAGATACAAACCATATGAGGAGTTATTGTGATAGTGTGCTTTTTTCTTGAATTATCAACTCAACACTAATATAAAAAAATGAAAGTGTGTAAATGCTGTTTTTCGTGTTATTGCATCAGAATTAACAACCCTATAACATAATATAACGGGTTGGTAAAGGCCAAAGTACTTGTAAAGACTTGTAAAGAAGTATCACTTTATTTTATAAAGGTTTATTGAATTGAAACAAAAAAAATTGGGAATTTCCCCTTCGCGGGACGAATAAAGTCATATTGAATTTAGTATTACTTACTTCAATAAAGGATATATTAATGTGCATGTATTTGTATTACAGCGCCCTCTCTTGGCCAATCATAGCATTGCATATAAACGCCGACGTCAAAATGCGTCACGCCAGCAAAAGTACTTTTTATGACAGACGAGCAGAGTCACACGATCTCATAACTTCTGATTTCACCACACGCCTCAGTTTAGCACCTGTGGTGACGTCACGGCGCCCTCCCTCTCGCTCCCCCGCCCTCCCCGTCAGCCTCTAAGCGCACGGGGAAGTCTTTCACTGTCCCAGTCAGACGATCGGTGCGCGCGCGGACGGCTGCAGAGTCCCCCTTCCCGCATGCCCGGAGAGAGGGTGCAGACAAGGAGCAGGACCTGCTGCGGGATTTATGATTCGGACTGAGTGAACAGCTGGATTACGAAACACCGTTTTCTCCCCCTGTTATTGTTTGTCTGTTTGTTTGTTTGTTTGTTTGTTTGTTTACATTTTCTGACTTTTGGGCTTGAGGAGCAACCTGCCATCATGTCTCGGGCTCCAGAGGATGTGAGCAAGCTGACTGAAAGTACTTACAAGGTGAGTGAAATCACATAGCGAGTTAGTAAGAAATAATTGATGATGATGATGATGATGATGATGATGATGATGATGATGATGATTGACATATGGTATGCCCGGCTCGTGATGAGGGTATCAGAGGATATTCAACCTTTCCTAATGAGTTTATGATTCAGGGTCGTTAAATTTAACCCTGATCATAAAACAGAAACAGCAACACTATAAATGTTTCGAGCGACTCTTTAGCCATAACGTTACCTTATGGGTGTGTGAGGGACCCGTTTTTTTTTTGCTTCACACACAGCAACTGAAACTTTCTGTTGGCGTTCACAAGGCCGCTCAAGTATTCCATGTAACTCAATGGCAGCTTTTAAGCACAACAGCAGTCAATTAAAGGACACACCTTATTAAAAAGCAAACCACAGAGCCATCAACGCCCTCATGTCTGTCTGTCAGGGATCAGAGAGAAGGAAAGTTTATCTTGTTAATCAGGCTGCTGGAGCTTGTCAGTGGGTTTAAAATGATCTAATCAACAGCCATTTGATCGTGGGATCAATCTTGCTTTGTCAGGCTGGGTTAATCTAATCATGTTTGCACCACTGCCTCTCACATGGGCTAAGCAGGTGAGCGTGCGTAGGCCTGAATGTATGTCTCTGTGAGACCACGTGTCCAAAATCTACAAAAGTTTAGAGTCGAGGCTAAAATGTTGTTTTACAGGTTTTAAATTAATTAATGGCAGAATTAGGGTTAAATAGTACATTTTCAGTAGAACGTCCTCCCTGGTTTAGCAGTACAAACTGTGTGAGTGTTTTGTGTGTGTGAGAGACAGAGACAGTCAAACCTGTAGTCCACAGTGTGTCACAGTTTCAGCTGGGAGGGAGAGAGAGAGAGAGTGAGAGAGAAAAGAAAACAAGGAACCTGTTTCCCTTTTTTTTCTCTCCTCTGCTCTGTTCTTTTCTTCATGTAAAGTAATACCTGCCCCTTCATTGTTCCATCGAGGGTGTGCCAGGGGAATAGAAACAGGGAGGTGAACAGCGCTTGATTGTTCAGGCACTTCTAGAGAGAGACAGAGACAGAGGGGGGGGCTTCGGGGTGGGAGGGGAGAGTGACGAGGGTCATGCCGCAAATAGCTGCAACTCTGTGTGGGACTTTACTCTTTGGAGGGAGTTGAAAAGCATACGCGAGGGGTCAAGTTAAAGATTGAAAGTTTTATTCTTCTCACGTGGAGGTATTTATAGTGCAAAAGCACGAACACTTGCATTTGTTTTCATGCATTTCTCTTCTCCACCCACTCCCGTAAAAATAGCCTCCTGAGCTTTATTATCCTCGACAAGCCCTTCTTTAAAAAAAAAAAAAGAAACTAGGGATGTTAGCAAGTAAGCGAAAGAGAAAGTGGCTTACAAAAATGTGTGAAACTGTAGTTTGTCTGGGAAAGGAGGAGTTGTTCTCGCTGAATTTCTCCGTAACTTTTGATCTCTGCTCTTTGTCCCAGATCGTGATGGATCAGTTCAACCCAGGCCTGAGGAACCTGGTCAACCTGGGGAAGAGCTATGAGAAATCAGTCACAGGTACACACAGCCTCCAGCCTCACACGGGACAGGGCAACTAATCATCTATAAGATCCTAATATGTACTTTAAACGTGGCCTCAGTGTTTCATCAGAGCACAAAATGATCCAGTCCTCTTTCCCCCACCAGTAACTCGATGATATTTGTCTGTCTCCCCATGCAGCCATGAGTCTTGCTGGATCGGCCTATTTTGATGCAGTCTCAAAGATAGGCGAGAATGCTATCGTGTCACCAGTCTCCAGAGAGCTCGGTAAGTTTCATGCCAGTCCAGCTTACTTCTGCCTGCACTGATGAAATCTCTGCATCTCTCTGTGGTTAGATGAGAAGATTGATGTCACTCTCGTGTCTGTGTGGTTAATATGAAGCTAGAGCTAGTGGATGGTTAGCTTAGCTTAGCACAAAGAGTGGAAAGCGGGAGAAAGCAAGCATTGCTCTGTCCAAAGATAACAAAATCCACCTACCATCCCCTCTGAAGCTCACAAATTACACATTATATTTCATTTGTTTATTCTATTCAAAAACAAAGTGCAAAAAGGCCAGTTTTTTCATTTTAGGAGTCTTTCTTGGCTCGGAGCAGCCGCCAATGAAACCACAACGGGTCCTCTCAAATTAAAGCTACTAGTTTTATGTGTGACATCATTTCACATCAGTAAATAGATTGCTTTTTGTTATCATTGATCTATAATACACTGCTACAGCAGTGCAGCTGGTATGCCATATATCACTCTTCATATATAAAAGTCACTCAATATCCACAATTACCACCGCCCTTGTTTCACCCAAACGCTCCATTGAATAATGGAAGCTGGACACCATCATAATGCTGTTTCAATGCAACTTCATCATGGTGGCATATTTTTCCTGCATGCAGCCATGATCCCAAATGCAAGTCAATTATGCAAACATGTGGAATTAACATTGATTAAGCCCTCGTGGCACAGTAGCAGCAGAAATTCATTACTGTCTGCTGCCTGTCTCGTTCTGAAGCGCTTCCTCTGCTGTATCTCTTCTCCGAGGCTGCCATCGAGCTTCTGCACATTGTTTTTCATCCATGTTGTGACTCATCCCCAATTATTCCATTAGTCCTAAGATTTGGAGCTGACCCACTTTGTCCAGGGGTCTTCATTCTGTGGAATAACAATTCATCAAGTTGTTTTTCTGTGTTCTGCTGCGTCACTCCTGCAGGGTTTAGAAATTGGTTTCATGTAAGCTCAGGTTGATGTGAGAGGCAGGGATCAGAGTAGGGCAGTAAAAAATGATCTTTTAAAGGAAAAATAGTGACAACAATGAATATTACTTCATTTTCACAAAACTGTCACGGTGCGAAAAAGACACGATTAGCACCACGAACACAGAAATCTCCTCTCTGCGAGAGGAAATCTGTATTTTGACATTAAGATATTTTCATTGTTTATCTGGCTTACAAACGTCTTACATCTGATTAAAGATAATCTCCAGGCTCTGCTGTTACGCAATGTTGATCGAGCTTGTCAGGCCACACCTGTCAGCTAACAATGCCAACACTTCATCGCTTCATTAAATAATATGTGCGTGTTGCGTGGTTGGTCGGTGACATTTTCACTGCATACCAAAAACAACGAGGTGGAAAGTTAGCAGCTTGAACACGAGTTCCAAGATGAAGCCTTTCTGGGTTAAGACAAAAGTACATTCATGTCATTCAATTTAACATCTTTCCTCATTGCAAAAACAATCACTGAGGTCACAGATTGTTAGAGACTATTAAGAGAGACTGACATAATGTTGTCTTGCCACTTTATTTGTCCACAATCATTAGAATCCATCACATTGTTAAAAAGAATTCCAGTAAAAAGGCACACGAAGTCTCTCGACTTCCCTGGAATAGACCACAGCGAGTCAGTGTGAATTCTCTCACACATTGCAGGGAGCATAGTAGCAAACACACTGAACAAACAGACAGACAGAGGAGACTGTCTTCCCACCACTGATCCTCCTCATCCCCTGTTCCTCCATCTGCCTTACCAAACCCACAGCCAGCCTTCTCTGTGTGTGTGTGGAACATTTACTTGGAACAACATAATTTGACAAAAGACATAAGACAGAGTTTAAACAACAGTGACTGAGCGGATGTTGATACGACACAGCTGTCTCCTTTCCTTCTGTATGAATACTTCTGCACTGCTTATTTCTTGCTTAAATGACTGTTTAATAATCAAACCTGTCTCTGGTAGTAGTGCTTGATTTAGGCATAAGAGTCAAAGAATTGAGCAGTATTTCCTTTGAACTACACCACTGTCAAGAATACTGTGTTGTTATGACTAGCTTTCAATCTGCAGACGCCTGTAAGGATTTTTTTTTTCTCTTTAGTGATAGGCCTCTGTGAATGGTGTGGTGTAAAGAGCACTTGCGTCATAGTGGTTAGCAGGTATTCGCAGAAAGTTATGGGCAAATACCTGCCACCCAAAGGCAGGTATTACCTTTTACTTCATACCACGCTGCTTCTTTTTCCAAGACTACAGTTTGTCCATGTTTTCATTTTCTGATTGACGTTATGGTGGAGGTGAAAGTGTAATTAAAACTTGCCTCATATTTAACAGCATGTTTTATAGGGAAAATTGTCTCTTTATCAGTAAGTCACTTGCAGAATTTCTGATAAAAGCCAGCAGGCTCTTGCAGGACTGTAATTTCATCATTTTAGGGGCAAATCTGCTTGGCCTTTGGTGTTTTCAGTTTTTTGACAGCACAAATGCTAAAAGCCTGAGCAGCAAGACCCTTAAACATAACAATGATGTTAAAAACAGGGAAATAATGAATTTAACTCGAGGGTTAAGGATGATTTTATTTTTAAAAGACAATATAACTGTCAGTGAAATAAATAAAAATGTAACTCTTAACTTCACAAAATAATTAATTGATATCATTAATGTTACAAGCTATAATCCTTGTAAGGCACGCAACACTCCTTCCAATTTCTTCGACCTTTTCCTCTCAGAAGTTCACCCAGTCACAGCTTTGAGGCATTGGCACATCTGGATGAGTTGGATTAAGTCTCCTGGTTGGCCAGTGTTTGATTTCTGTCAAGCTATCATCATAAATAGTCTGGTTTTCCAGCAATTCATACCACACTTGAAATTGAACTCTCCACTGGTTATATGCACAGCATTTCACTTTATGTTGCCCAGTAAGAATTCAGACTCTCAACAATATACACTGGCGTCTAAAAGTAAGAGGAAAAAATGGCAAAATCAGCTGGTTCAGTACAGGCAGGGTGTCAAGCCCAATGTGGCTTTAGGGCGAATCATTTTTTGAGGGGCATGAGGCCAGACTGAGGGGGAATGATGCCATGGCCCCCATAAATTTCCTTTGATTTCCTTGATAACTCTTAGATGAGATGTCCTCCGGTGTCCCATATCAAATAATCATCTCATTCCAGCTCCTCTAACTGAATTTAATGAGCCACTAACTACTACAATTACTCCAAATATTTGAGAATTTTTTAAGCTTCATATGTACCTCAGAGTAGTACTTTTAAAAGAAGAAGAACACAAATGAAAAGTTGAATTACGAGGCAATAAAACACCTTGATAAAATCAAAACATTCAAGGGTTTAGCTTTACCTGCTTTGGTATCACTAGCTAATGGTGGCTAATGTTAAGTAGGCAAGATACTCAATACACAATACATTCATGGTCTTTACTGCTTTACCTGCTTTGGTATCACTAGCTAATGGTAGCTAATGTTAGCTAACGTAAGCAAGATACGCAATGCACAATACATTCATGGGCTGTACTGCTTTATTTGCTCTGATGTCAGTAGCTAATGGTGGCTAATGTTAGCTAACGTAAGCAAGATTCTCAATACACAACACATTCATGGGTTTTATTGCTTTATTTGCTCTGATGTCAGTAGCTAATGGTGGCTAATGTTAGTGAATGTGAGAAAGATACATTCAGGGTTTTTACTGCTTGGTCTGGTTATCCCCAGTAGCTAATGTGAGCTAATGTTAGCTGAAGATATTGCTGAGTCAATTGAGGGACTTTATTTCCCTTCTCTGTTTGTGTTATGGTTATGCTACATTTTAGCACAATATAATTTAGCATGGATGTGTGTTTGTGTGCGTGTGTGTGTAATTTAATTTCATAAAAATGAACAGGAAGCAAACAGACTGTGCCATTAGTCTTTTAGGCCACTGCACCAAAAGTTTAGCCTCAGTTTAAAGCTGACCGCTTCACATTAGTAAATAGATTTCTTTTTGTTGTCATAGATTTATAATACACTGCTATGTCAGTGCAGCAGGTATCCCATATATCACCCTTTATATTTAAAAGTCATAGTTTTCAATGGGTGTATAATTAGAAACTTCCTGTGCATCAGTACATGACTGGACTCCACAGGGAGCTGCCATTCCACTCTGAAAAGCAGCGGGTAGTGAGGGACTGAAAATGTTACAGCAGAAAGAATAGCACGATCCCCACCCCTTCCACCTTTTCTCTGCGCTGTTTGTCATGCCTCCGTCGAAATTGTTTTTTGAAATATTGAAGTACAGTCAGCATGAGAAAAATGGTAATGTCAGCCAGAGCGATTTTTTTTCTCCCCAGAGAATTAAATTCAGAACGGACGGACTGCTGAGTGTTTCCTGCCGATAGCTTCTATGACAGGTTTTGACTTTTGAGTGGAGCCAATTCTTCTGATGGGAGGTTGATGTTTTATGTAATACGAGTTTGTGACATTTCAAACATCTGGCTGAGCTATTTCATGACACTGCTCTACTCTCCAGACGAACATCACACCATCACCTGTATCATCAATACATGATGGGTAATTTATCTTTCATTACAGACATCATCACCACAAGCATCAGGGAACCATAAATGGTTTCCAAAATTCAGTGAGTTGCACCGTTCTTCATGTTTCTCCTTGTGTTATATTTTGTGTCTGTGAACACCTGAAGCAGACTCATCTGTCCCGGCTCAAAAAACCTAAAACAAAATTAGTTTTAGAACTTCTCCTTTGCAAGAGTGGGTAGTTCGTTGCCTTTATTTTAGAGAGAATGATGAGAAGAACTGTCTCACTTTTAATAATGCATGTCTCCATGAATAATGCTGTTTATATCTTGACCAATTACAAATACATCTCCTTGTTGAGACCTCATTCTCGGTAATCCCTCGGTAGACAAATTAGAGTAATGACAAGCAACATACCTGAAAGTTTCCTCTGAGGAATAGTTCAGCATTTGGGCAAACACATGGTTTCGCTGTTTTGACAAGAGTTAGATAACATGATGCCGCTCATATCTGTGTGTTCAATTTAAAGCTAAAGTCGGGAGATGTTAGCTTACCTTAGCATAGCATAAAGACTGGAAGTGGGAGGAAACATCTAGCCTGGGTCTGTCCAAAGCTAAAACAGCTATTAACACGTTATATCTTGTTTATTTCATCTGCTCAAAATTAGTCTGTTTTTTAAATATCAGGGTATCAGGGTCAGTCACACAGACACAGACTGTTTTTCCAAAAGAGGCACAGACTGTGAAAAACAAGCAAAATAGAAAAGGATGGAGGTTGTTTTTCAAAGAGGTCACTCGTTCGATCAGTTATGACACCTCTTGTCACACTCCAGAGCTCTCTGGTGATCCCAGACCTCAAACACCCTTGTCCTGCATCCACCGTTAAACTAAAGGCTCTCCGGTGCACTGGGAGTTTCCTGCACGGGACCTCTAAAGAGACCAGAAACTCACTTACCGCTCAATAAACTCTGACGCTGGAGCATCTAAAACCCCGTCACACTTCAGTCCTTTCACAAAAATGCCCCCATGATTCTTCTTGACCCCTCCTTTTCTTGCCCAGCATCTGAAGTCGCGTGTCAGCTCTCTAAGATTTCAACCAGCGTTTAGTGGATATCATTGTCTATAAAACCTTTAGACCAACTTGCTTTTTATTTTTCCTCTCACAAATAATAAGCATGCATGCAGCTTTTAAGGTTATTTGAGGTTTGCCTTCAGTTTGTAGCATTCTAGATCGAGATTTATTGTGGATGCTCAGGGCTGCAGTTAGTTTTATGTGTTCTCGTGATAAATGATGTTACGTGCTGTGCACGATGGCAGGGTATCGCTCTGCGTTAAGGAGGCTGTCACAGCTATTGATTGGCAGCAAACACAGCAGACATGCTGAATGGCAGGAGATGCTCAAATCACGAAACAGAGATTAATACAAATCAAAAAAAGTCACTGTTGATCATCATTACTGTGACGAACGGATCATCAGTTTAAAAGGTGGCATATTTGATTGGTAATAATGACTGCGCACATGCATTCATTGTACACAAGTTGTAATTTGTGGTGGTGTTCGCTCACAGAGCATTCTGATGTGGTGCACATTTAAACACAGGGTCCAAGAAGTTGTTCCAATAATTTAGCGTTGTCTCAGATGGATTGAAATTCTTAACGGTTGGATGGTGGTTGGCAGGTGATTTTTCTCTACACAGAGGAATAAGAAAATATTACATATCTGAATCACGTCAACCAAATAATCTAGTGTAATAAAATCCAAAATGATCTGTTGGCTTCCAAACAATGCGTATCATATAAACCAAATGAAACTTTATAAAGGTGAAAAGTCCACCTCACCTCAAGAGTAGTGATAAAATGCCAAATATTTTCTGGTGCCAGCTTTTCAAATATGACACTTTTCTGCTTGTCTTTGTCATTTATCATTGTAGACTTTTTGTTGGACTAATAAAGACACTTACACCTTGGCCTCTGGGAATGATTGAGTAATCCATTAATTGAAAAAAATAATTGGCAGATTAATCTATAATTGTTAGTAAGTTGCAGCCCCAACTGTCAACTGTAGAAACTAAGCAATGTAGCCTCACCTTCAGTTTGAATGTTTAAGCTTATGCACTCAAAGCAATCTCACCTCCAGGTCCATTAATTAGCCATTCCTGCCTTTCGATTATATCACATGATCTTCATCAGCAGACAGTTTGCCTGTTGTTTTGCTCACTATAACCTGTGACAGTGGTGGTAAAAATCAGCTGACTGCCGCAAGACTCACACAGCTCTCCTGTAATATTAAATAGGATGCTATGCTGTAAATCATGACTAGCTAGCAAGCCAGAAAGCTAAACAGCTGGACTGAGGGATTGCTTCTAACTCTAACTGTTGGTTGTGGTTGCCTGTTCATACAAGTTCTGCAAAGGTGTGTTACGTCCAATGAGATGGAGGATGTGGTTGCCTTGATTCAACAAGATTAAAATTGGAAAAACTAGAGTGAAGTCAAGTTTTTATGATGATATTCCCATCAGATGGCAGGATATGTGTTCACACCACAGTGGATGATGGAACAGTTACTAAGATCTGAATTCTTTTAGAGCAACCTTTGTCACAGTTAACACTGACTCCAGAGGGGTTTAACCACAGTTTCAGCATTGATCACAGTGACATCATTATACTAACAGGAAGGGAGTAGCTCCTCTATGGCAACCTCCAAACAGTGTCTCTCCCCAACTGCACTGGAATGTGTATAATTGAGATACCATTCGATCCTGAGTCACATAGGGGGTGGCCTCATTTCATGACATGCACTGTAAGCCTGCGCAGACAAGCCCAGTGATGCATCTCACTGATAAAAGATTGCTACAAGACGATGACCAATGACCACCGCCAAGCGCAAATCAGATGTTGCTTGCACAATAGAGCAAGGATTATCAGTTAAAGTGGTGAAATATAAGGAGAGCTGGAGAAAAGGTGCTAACAGGTGAGCTGCCGGTGCTTGCCTTGCCATCGTCATCCCATTTTGTACAGCTTCCTTCTAACACCAAATAGGCATTGGTTGTGTTGGCACAGGGCAATACCAAGTCATAAATGGTATCACCTGTTGAGAATGTCAAAGGCGTTGCTCAGCAACCTATCAGCAGGCTTGTAAAACAGACATTTCATCCTTGTGTGGCAAAGAAATGTATGCAAATTAATTACTAACATAGTCATTGCAACACCAAAAGGGTAAAAACCCCTTTCAGCCTTCACTCTAACCTGTGGTAAACAGGACTGTTGGGTTATGAATGTTTTAACCTTCTGTTCTTCAGCCGGGATTAAATCTCAGACTACCAAAATACATGCGTTGAATAAAAAAGTTACAGCATATTGAGTTGAGTGTGGGATGAGGAAGTGAAGGAGAGAAGAAGCAAAGTGTTCATAATGGTGAATCATAAGTTGAAGAGTGAATCATGGATGCTGTAGTTTTCCACAGGGATCTTTTATCAACCATGTACCTACGTAGAATCTCATGTGAACATCGCACTGTTGAAATTGTTGAGGTGAGTGAGATTAGATTATCTGCATACTTGTAAATCCCCAGAAACAGATAGAGATATGAGATAAGATAAACTGAGAAAAGCCTGTGATGTTGTTATTCTTTCAATGTAATGAACTTGAATAGCAGTCCAGCTCAGCCCGGTAGATGCTTAAAACTTTGCGTTGCCTGGTACTTTATTCACACTTTAGGTGTGCTTTTACTTTTACACCTCAGCTCTTACACCTCATTTCCACAGAGAGAAAGCCTTCAAGCATCACTTCTTCACAGCTCTGTCCCGCTCAGCTCCTGTTCCCCCTCTTCTGTTGTTCATGTGACAGATTCATGATCATTGTACAGCCTATGTGTATGTAGCAAATAGGGATAAATTTCTATAGCATTTACCCTCCCTCAACACAGACTTTCGCACCTTGTTAACCCCAAAGGTGAAACCTGCAGGTGTACAGCGGCCTCTTTGAACCCCCTCCCGGCCTTTCTCAGTCTCCCCCTTCCAGCCCAGCATGGTCTGTTGTTGGGGCTGTACAAACAGCCCCTGAGCGCAGCACCACCCCTCCCCATCGGAGCACAAAGGCAGCATTTACCAGTACGTTCTGGTGACCTTCAGAGGGCAATGTTGTTGTAGCTGGACGCTGCCTGCAGGATCACAGAAGTGCAGCTCTGTATCAGCAGGTCATTACGTTTGTTTGCCCTGAGTGGAGGCGTGCAGGGAGGAATGCCAGGTTGTCGGGTTAAATGTGTATAAGTGTGGAGGTGGAGTGTGCTGACACGAGCGACTTTTTAGAGCTTTTCACCCTAAAAATCACAAAGTGAACACTTTGCTTTCTTAACTGTCATCTGATGCTGTTGAGATTGGTTGCTCGCTTTTCCCTCGCAGCGACACCATAACATGTCCAGATATTGTGTCCCACACTGTTTTTTTCAGGTTCCACTAGAACACTGTGTCCTGTAGTAAACCTTGAGTCTAGATTTCACCCCATTGTGATAGAGGTAGCACTATAAACTGCTTAGCTACAATTGTCCACTTCTGTTTACAGTATTGACTCGGTCCCATTGTCTCGTGTCATATGCTGCTCTATCTATGCTGTAGCCTGCCTGTGAATGGAGACTGTTCTGTGTGTGACCGCACAATGCCAGAACGTTTCATAGATATTACTTATTGACAGCTGTTCAAATATTGAAAGGAGATAAGTCAGCTGTTAAGTATGAGCCGTGAAGATGCATCCAAGGCTTGTTGAAAAACGGGTTACATTTATACAGGAAATTTAGAAAGTGTATCTGCATCTTGTTGTACACTGATTTTGCATGGTTGGCTTCTGGTTTCCAAATGCTCTGTGTTATCTACCTCCCTTAAAGTTTGCCATTTTGAGAAATTCACTTATTCGCTTTCTTGCCAGGAAAGAGATGAGGCCTGTATGGTTTATATGATGCTACCACCAGCAGCCAGTTATCTTAGCTGAGCTAAGCTTAGCACAAAGACTGGAAGCAGGAGGAAACCAGCTAGCCTGGCTCTGTCCAAAGGCAGCAAAACCACATCCAAGTGCTCTTAAAGCTCACTGCTTAACATGTTATAACTTGTTTGTTTAATCCATCCAGAAACCCAAGTGTAAAAACAACGCATTGTGGTTTAACAGGGACTGTTTCTTGGCCGGGTGCAGTCACTTCCTGCAGTGCTATCAGTCCTCTTTTTTCAGCAAGAAAGTGATTCAATATATTAAAGTAAGTAAAGTGTCTCTCTGAAATACTGAACATTGTTCTGATGTCTTCCTAGGTGTGGTTCTGATGGAGATTGCAGAGGCCCACAAGAAGGTCCATAATGAACTGGAAGAGAATGTGAGTAGCTTTATAGTGTATCTGGTGATATTTTATATTATTCTTACGGTCAATAAATTCCATAAAAAGACCAAAACCAACTATGAATTGATAAAACGTGTATTGTCTGTATAGCCAAAGCCTGATATATCTTATTCCTCTGTGCCATCTGTCTCCATTGTTGCCCATAAACACAGATATGAGCCACACTGTTGCACTGCAAAGAATACTCATCAGCACACCAAGAATACTCATCAGCACACCAAATCTGCCAGTGAAAATAGCCTCCAACAAATGCACATTTTACTAATGTTGAAGAGCAGTGTTACAAACGTCTTCAGTCGGAATGAGTGGTCTTGAAGGCATGAAAGATTTTGGCCTTTTGCGGAAACATAGAACATGGCCAGCCTGGATTTTGAATGGACCTGATGTCCTCTCTCAGTAAAGCTCATAGCTCTTAAGGTTGTTCGTTTCATCTTTGCTCCATTCTGCATTAGAAGAATGAAATCAGCATAATGAGAGGAGAATATAATGGATCTGAATGATGAAAAGAGGCAGAGAAGTAGAAATATATGTAGAAATAGAATATGCAAAGTGAAAAGTTATTATTAAGCACCCTGTGGCCAGTAACTCTCTTATCTTCACCTAATAGACAGAGATTTTTTTTCCATTTGCAATATTGTCCTTTCAGTACCTGTAACCTTCATAACCTTTTGAGCTCATTCTTTTGATATTAGAGAGTTTGAACTAGTTGTAATGAAAGCTGAAAGAAAGTTTGATGAGAGTGGAAAAGCCAGCGTCATTCCTGACCCCGCTGCCTCTGGCTGAAATGCTTCAGATACCTGCTGGTCACAAGGACTAAATTGAAGTGTCGCCGGTTCAAACAACGGCTGAAACACAGTGCTCAGTCTGATGTAAGAAAAGTTTGAGAAATAAGTACAAGCTGAGTTATCGTGGACTCATTGTAATTACCCTGTGAGAGAGGAAAGATGTAAAACTTTAACCTTAACAGGCTGATAAGCCCTCCATGTTGGGTGGAATCTCATCGCTCAGAAACCAATTATCAGACATTCCACCGGGTCACTTCACTCTTCTCGTCACGCTGCCATTCAGCCATGTGCCTCGGCTGTACATTGCGTGTAGAACAGTGTGTATGCAGGATCGTGTGTGTGTTGCAATGAATTTGAGGTGTGTACTTTCTCTTGTTCCGCAGTTCAAGAGGTTCCACAGGGAGGTTATCATCGAGCTGGAGAAGAAGACAGAGATGGATGTTAAGTACATGAATGTAAGTGTAATCATATGTCCCTCTCTCCATCAGTGCAAGCATCCACCGACCTCTGCCTGCACAAACGTATTTCAAAGCGCAAACTTGCCAAAACCGCTTCTTAGGATTCTTTATTTCAGCTTCTGTTCATGAAAACTGCACTGCTTCCTCCCTTCACTCGTCTCATGCCTCCCGTGTCAAACACCTGTAGGCCACTTTCAAGCGCTACCAGTCAGAGCACAAGCTGAAGCAGGACTCCCTGGAGCGCACGCAGACGGACCTGAAGAAGCTCAGGAGGAAAAGCCAGGGAAAGCACTCATCCAAGTACGAGATCAAAGAGAACGAGGTGAGAGCGAAACCGAACCGACCCCGACCTTTTGTCCTTCCCTAAACGCAGTGTGTCATTTCAGACAATGGTGCTGCTGCATGCTTCTGCTCTGATGCCCCTGCAAAGGATATGACAAGTGTACAATTTATGCGACAGTGTGGAGAGACGTGGCCAAGATAGCTGTCATGATAATCACATAGCAGTGCAATGGAGCAGAAGACGGTTTGGAGCATGTAGTTTTCATGTAACACTTTATAGGATTCCTGGTTTTGCCTTCCAGCTGTACTTGCCAGGCATGACATCATTGATGAGACATTGATGTCACGAAAGACCTTAAGAGACTAAGACTATCACACCTGCAGCTGTTTGTAGATTCTGTGTTTTTACATGCAGCAGAGCTTCCCTCCACTCACTGCACTCAGCTAGAGGACAGAACATTGCGTTTCATTGAAGGCGTACACACCCAAATTTGCCCAAATGTGTGCATGAATGCTCATCAGATCGTGCTGAGAGCTAGGCTGTATTCCATGCAGCAAGTGGGATTAATCTTTACTCTATGGCTACCTCAGGGTGTCATTGCTGGAAACCAAAAAATATAGTTTGCCAAAAAAGTACAGAGGTAAATAGATCGACTTGTATTTCCAGTGTAACTAGATTTATATTATTCAAGTGCATACAGCGTGGGAGGTTCACTACGCATGTGTTGCATGCCAAAATAGAGCTGATAGGGCTGCAACAAGGAGGAAAATCAAATTCTCTCACAAAGAGACTTTGCTTAAAATTGTTTTTGGTGTCGGACGTCTCTGCTCACGGAGGATATGATTCAAACTGTAGATAAGCTCTCCATTCAGAGAGAGCCGGACCCAAGTTTCACATGAACATATAGCAGTGTGGTCTCATAAAACCTAATCTACTCAGCCTATTGGCTGAAGTGTGTTGCACATTGTGGGATGTTTATGTCCTGCTGTCCACTACCAACGAGCTGACAGCGATTTGCTTTGTAAATCAGCGTGTGGAGCTGAAGGAGGTACTGCAAAGCTTGAGTAATAACTCCTGTCTGGCTCTCGTTTTAATTTATCGACCATTTTCACGGCCTCGCTTTGATGATGGATGGTGTGTAAGTAAGCCTGGCTTGTTTCGAGAGAACTTGTAAACAAGGCCTTTGCAGGTTGAAAAGAGCTGTTTCTTTTTCCTCTGCTGCAAGAATCAGAATCTGTTTATCCTCGCATTCTCGAAACTTTTGAAAAACACTCACACAATAAGTCGTCTTGTCCGGGAGGAGCTTAACAGCCCGAGCCTGGCGCTCGATGTGTGCTGAAACTGGGGCCCCTCTCCAAACGAAAGAGGCCCTTCCCTCATCTGATAGGAATGACACCGGTTTACTACAAGGGAGATAAAGCTAAGTGCTTTCTCATAATCGTTTGCAGTGCTGCAAATGATGAGCTCGACCCCGTCTGTCTGCTCTCGCCACCTCTCGCTGAGAGTCTGTACCATTGTTTGGTGCGAAAATGGGAAATGGAGAGCCTTGATTCAGTGTCTGACAAGCTATCGTAGAGTGAGAGACAGAGAAAATGAGCCCAGACAGCAGAGGAGGGTCTTCGAGACAACCCTTAGAGACAGGCAGCCTTACCGTCACCATGACAACCTGGGGAAAATGGGAGAGATGGGGGGGAGTGGGTGTAGAATAGAGGGATGGCGGGGTGGGTTGAGAAGTCATTTTAAACAGTTTGATATGTCAGGCTCAGTCGACCATCTGCTCTGCTTGACAGGCAGAATCGTTCTCAGCCTCTCTGTGGGGAAGGTGTGTCTTTCAGCACGCTGATTTGGTTCCCCGCCATGCTGAGATCGATCCAGCAGCAGCAGGAGACCCAAATAAACTTGTTGCTAATTTCAGAAAGTTTAATTCTGAAGCTCATTAGTGGCTCAATTTGAGCACGCAAACATCGTGGCCGCAGAGTTAGAGAAAGAGACAGTTTCCCTTTCAGGTCAGTGTTAAAGCAGCACGATCCTCCTAACTGACGCTCTGTAGATGTGCAACTGCAGGATGAACGTATAGCAAACAAAGGCAATAAAAAGACAAGTGTGTGTCTGCACAGTCATCTTGTAAAAATATAATCATGGATGTTTTGTTAACACTTGAGCAACGTGTAATCAGGCAGTTGTGTTCTAATTAGTGATGTAGAACAGACTTGACTTCAGGCAGTAGGTAGTTACGTATGATTTCATGGTTTGGTGATCGTTTGTGGCAAATCTTCTGCATACAATATAATCAAATACAATCTGTCACTAATTTTATTTCCCATCTGAAACCTGATTAGTTATTAATCCGTACCACAACCTCCTTGCTGTCCTCTGACCCCCTCTGCAGTATTTGGAGACCATCTCGTTGCGCCAGATGGATATGCAGAAGTTCATCGCTGATGGCTGCAGAGAGGCCTTGCTGGAGGAAAAGAGACGCTTCTGTTTCCTGGCGGACAAACACTGCATGTTCACCTATCAAATGAGCAACTTCCATGAGAAAGTAAGCACGGACAGAGAGCCCATCCTGCGCGGACCCCTCCATTTAAGCGCTGTTTAACACCTGCCCTCTTTCTTCCTCTGGCGTCTCCAGGCCAAAGAGATGCTGGCCGTGAAGCTCCCCAGCTGGCAGGAAAAGTGCAGTGACATCACCAAGGTGCCGGACACGGTGATGACCATGATAGAGGGACTGTCCACAACTCCAGAACAATCACCGCTGGTTGAGCGCTACAACAGGGTGAGTGCTAGCTGCTCGTATCTGGATTCACGCTGATCTGTTTTCAACCGTAAACAAAAGAGGAACCAAAGTGACACATGCTCTGTGAGATGAGACTACATACAGAGTGTAGTGAGCGTTGATCACTCCGTTGAGTGATCTTGCCGTCAGATAAAAGCTGTGGATAACAGCATTTTAAATAGTACATCAGTAGAACAAATCATGTGGAAAAGGCTGGCCCTGGAGTGTTTTATCTTGTTTTGTTGCATGTAGATTATCTCACTAAGGTGCTGATATCTGATGGAGGCTGTTGTGTGTAAAGTGGCTGGTATCATCGTCTGGCTATCAGCCATGGGAAATCCTGCTTGTGCTGTTGTTCTTGTAAAGTCCACTGAACGCCTCCTGGCCATGGCAATTTATCGCTTTGCAGGACGGAAACAATAAGCTTCAATTACAGTAATGACTGCTTTGATAAGGACTTAACCCCGCTCATTCAAACAGACTGCTTATTATAATATCATTTATTGCCGAGTCATCTTGTGCCACATATGCATCTGCTAATCGTATTCTTCTTCATCTCCTCAGAACAACGTGGTGCCTCCTCCAGCACCGCCACTAAAGGCACAGACAAGTCCGCTAGCCAACATGTTCAACCCAGAGCTCAGATCTCCGCTCACCTCCTCTTCAGACCACAACTCAGGTACAGAGAACATACCCGCAAATGACGTTAATGAGATGCATCGCCCTGTCAGCAACGACATCTTCCTCCTGCGAAAAGCACGGATGGGAAAATACACTCTTATATTCGTATGGTAAATATGAAGCTAGCTGCCTGTTAGCTTAGCTTAGCACGAAGACTGGAAACATTTGGAAACAGCTAGCCTGGCTCTGTCCAAAGGTAGCAAAATCTGACCTCCCAGCACCTCTGAGGCTTGCTAATGAACCCTTTATGTCTCATAAGCAACCCCCTGCTGCACCTTCATATTTGATTTTCCAAAATGTCACACTTCTGCTTCTAATAAATTCCCTCCGATTAGACGAGTAACCCATATTGTCACACCACTCATCTCTGTTTTTGTGATCCCCTGCTGGCCGTAGATCAGGGCAGTCTTGGAGAGGTCAGTCTGTCCCGGTCAACATCTCAGTCATCTGGTCTCAACGTGGGCAAGAAGCCTCGAGTCAGGACCATCTTTCCCCACACGGCGGGCAACAACCAAACACTCCTCAGCTTCGACGACGGCGACATCATCACCCTGCTCATCCAAGAGGAGAAAGACGGCTGGCTGTACGGAGAGCTGGAGAAGACACAGCAGTAAGTTTGGAGTTATTGTCACATTCAGGCTAAATGACCCCTCGATGTTTTTTTCTTTCTGGAAATTTGTTTGTTTTGGTGGTTCTTTGCCTCATGCTGAGTCATAGTTCACCCACCTTTTTAGTCGTCTCAGCATTTCTGGTGTTCAAGAATAAATCTGGTGGCTCTATACTTTTCTTATTATCAACAAATCCCATGAGAGGACCAAAACCCACTATGGGGGAATCCCACTCACCAGCGTGGTCTGTATAGGCCTGATGCTGTTTATTCCTCTGTGCCACAGAGCTCAACTGTCAGCCAAAACCCATTAAAAACACATCAGCGAGCCGCACAGTTGCAATGGGTGACATGTTTTTTCATTACAATGAACACACACACACACACACACACACACACACACACACACACACACACACACACACACACACACACACTGTAGTTTATTTTAAGTTGATCCCACATATATGTGCTGTTGTAAACACTATAAATACTTATTTAGCCAGTGAAACAGGACCTTACAAATGCGTTACTTCCTCTTGTTTGAGTCAGGTTTGCTGAAGCCTACAGTGGCCAGCTGCTTTAGGAAATTTTTGTAACCTTTTAAAAAGTTGAAACAACATATTTGTGACTTGTTCTTAAAGATTTATGTCTTCAGTGAGCTTGGTTTGAGAGCGGGGATGTTGGAAAGTACTGGGTTTTGGTCTTTTCCTTGAATTTGTTGACAATAACAAAAAAAGTTCTGGCAGTTTTATTCTCTGGATAGAATACACAGGGATTTTAAGCCTTACATACTGTATCTAAGAACTTGAAACTGGGAACAGAAGAATTTTTTTTAGTGAAATCTGTTCCTCAAATACTTGATTGTAATGCATACTAAATCCAAAATGTCTCACACCCACAAGAGGAAATGCACTTTCATTCTAAACAAAGAAGCAGCAGCACTGACACATAAGCATTTCTCACATAACTCAGGTTTGCAGTACTAGTTTCAGCTTTGTGTGTGAATATTTTGCTGCACTAATACGCCATGCCCTGAAATACAGAGCATGTCAGGTATGTTCACCATGACAGTCATAAAGCTCTCTCTCTCTCTCTCTGTGACACACACATGCAAACAATCCAGGTGCGCACACACGCACACACACAAAGAAGAGACATCTGCTCTTTTATGTTTCCCTCAACAATGAAGCAATTTTTTTCTCCATGTCACCTTTAGATGGCAGAGAGGGAAAAATGTTCCCAGTAAATCAAGTTTCTCCCGGTTTAATATTCTCCTGTACAAACACACCTTGCACCTGTTAACTTGGTTGGAGAATGTTTATGTACAGCAACTCATGTTTGTGTGTGTACTGCAGCTACAAAGTAGCCTCTGAGTTGCCTGTGTAATTACAGTCATCTGCAGCTCCTCACTACATCAATTAGGAGTCATAATGCAGGCGAGAGGATTACAGAGTGCTTACAGAGCTCGTGTCAAATATTTTTCATTCCCACTTTGGAGCAAATTAACCAAAGCCTTATCTGCTCCCTCTGTGTGTGTGTGTGTGTGTGTGTGTGTGTGTGTGTGCGTGCACGTCATTAAGTGGCCTTTTGAATTGAAGTGGTTTTAATGCAGTCAGCGGCAGTTTGTCGAGAGGAGGACAAGTTGGGGTAAATCACGTTCCGTTCTGTTTCTTAGCAACGAATCCAGTGCATTGGTTTGATAAGCCATCTTTTTCTCCAGACGTGACTTGGAGACACCTTGTGAGGCTTAGTGAACAAACTCTGTCTGTCATGCTTTATATTCTATGTCTGATATGTGCATCTGATTCATGTGTCTGCAGCAGTTCTCAGCTATTTTAACACAGAAACCCTCAAAATCAGATCCCCTCGCATTCTTTTCTATAGTCAATTTTCCTGCTCTGACTCTGTGACTAACTGTAACTGAACATATTAAATCATTTAAGCAGAACTGATTTTTAAACAAATTATGTCATCATGCAACTCAGGCTGAAAAATGCTGACGTACATCAATTGATCCTCTCAGAGAGATTTATTATTATGTATTATAGCTAAATATAAAACATGGATTCTACTGTTAATTGCTCAGGACAGAGATCAGCGACCTGCACAGACCTATTTTTTAATAACCGTCCAAGAAACAACACTTGTTTCCAGTCACAGTGCTAAGCTAAGCTAACCAGCTGCTGGCATTAGCTTCATATTTACCACAGAGACGTGAGAGTGGTATCAAGCTTGTGATCTAACCTTGGGCAAGAAAGCAAATAAGCGTACTTCCCAAAATGTCAAAGTACTCCTTAAAAGAATGGGCCTTATTTCTGTAATGACAGGCCTGTTATGTAATCATTTGTAGCCAATACTGTGTGTATGACACATGCAGCACAGGAAGACAACAACCAATGGTAATGATGATAATCAAATGATCAATAAGCAATAAAAAGAAATGTATGAGACTGTTCATAGCAAATTGTTTTGTGATGTTTTTTTATATTGTGGTCATTTGTCTCCCATATTAGGCGAGGCTGGTTTCCGTCATCTTACTGCAGGCCTTATACTGAGCCGCTGTTATCAAACAGGTAAGAAAACATTACAGCGTTCTGGGAAGAGAATGGGAGATTTGCTTTCCAGCCGATGTATGATTGCTGAACCTTTATGTCATATGTCACAGCAGCAATCTGAGCACTCCGGTGCGTAGGCTGAGCGTGGTCAGTCTGCCCGAGCAGGAGGAGGAGGAGGAGCCGGTGTTGCTGCCACCGCCAGACTACAGCGACGATGCCCCGTCTGACCCGGCGGTCCCCTCAACGCCCTCGCTGCTGAACATGGTCAGTACCAGCGCCTGACTGAATATGGACTAACCACATGCTGTCTGATGTATTTATGAAATCAGTGCTTTTTTCACTTTGAAAAATTGAGGCCTAAATACTGAGGTGGGGTTAGAGTAGGAGATAATGTGCTACCCCCCATTCACTGTGGCACTGTAGACGACTAAAATCAGCTCATCCACCTGCTGAAAAAGAGCTGAAGTGGAATTAATCGAAAGTCTCTTTAGCAGCATAACCTTTTGTGCTTTGAGTTCTTTGGTTTGATGGTTTGGCTTGATGTAAAGCATCACTGAGTGCTGGAAATGGGATCTGTGTGCTCTGTACACTTTGATGATGTTACATTGAAGGAATTCTAGGTATTACATTTCCTCGTTACCAGCAAAAACTGCTTCACTGACTACTCTTTTAACCTGGCTTAGCTTGGCTTCACTGTCGGGGGCTTTGGCCACGTAACGTATTGACATTTAAACAGACACTATTTCAGTAGTGTTGTGGCTAAAAGAAGCTCTTCTGTGGATGTTATTAGCTCTTTGACTTGACGGTGCTAGTGTCTTTAATAAGGTGAAAGCTCTCGGCAGAGGCAAAGGAGCGACATATTCCAAAATTAAAGTTGGTTAATGATAGGGTTGGGGTTAGCTAATGGTATGCTAACAAAACGCTGGCTAATGACGCAGCAATGCTAGCCTACCTTTGTGTCTGACTGCATGCTGCAACATTGGATGGCATTCTTACCTTTGTAGACAACAGTTATGCCCAGAAGTTTATAGCCTATATAAGTAGTAAAATGTTGAATTATAAAAACCTACTAATATACAGTATCTCTTCATCTATCTAAAAGCAAGAAAATGAAGAACAGTGGGTAAAGTAACATCTGCCAGCAGAGATGCACTGCATCATGAAAGATGAGATTTTGAAGGTAGCTCTTCATCTTAACATCAGAAATTAGTTTGTGGCCAGCGTCTGAGCCGACCCAATCCAGCTAGGTAAACAGCACACCCATTTCTCGTCACAGCTATTGTTGATTTGCCTTTAGGCCAGGCACTTATGCTCTATTTGCATAGCTAACAGTAGAGAACTGCGGTTGCGCTATACAGCTGCCATGTTTGTCTACGAAGTGGGCCGTCACATGTTTTAGAATATGTCTTTATAGCATATCTTTATTGCCTTAAGTCATCACAAAACCTGTGTCCAAACCACGAAATGCCGTCAAACTTTCAGACCAATCATGACTTATCAAAATCTCCTCGATGCATAGTCATCGCCTCCACACCCTTGAAGCAAAGCGCTGCCAGAAACACACCTGTGTCTCAAACCCGCTTCAGGAAGCATGCTGTGTTTACCCAGACTTTTATTTCCCAGAAGCATGTGTGAGCCTTAAGGATTTTATCTGGCCATTGCACAGGAGCCTTTTTGAAATTGTGCCACAGATTTGAGTAACGTATCAAGAGGAAAAGCGTATAACAGACCAGAGAGTTGTTGCCTTAAAATATATTCAAAGACATCTGAAAAATGCTCCCAGGCAGGTTTTGCCAGGTTTTCTTCAGGAACGGAGAGATTGGAGGAGGAGAGACATAAAGGACAAGAGGCTGCCGACACAATTTAATTTGGTGCCTGCACTGTGTCAGCTGACTGAGAATGAAGTAGTAGCTGTCCAGCCAGCAGACAGGCTCAGGCACACTTCTTCCTCTCTCATCATCACTGCTCTGTCTGCACTCAGTGTCCTCTGGATCTGCTGCCTCAGGCTTTTACCCTGAAATAAACCACAGAGAGGGATATACCTTCCCATAAGGAGGAATCCCAGCCCTTTTCCCTTTGGTCTTTTTCTCATCTTAATTCTCGTATTTATATATTTATATAATTTTAAAAAAATTTACATTGTGAATTGACAAAAAGTGGACACTAAAAAGTCCTTGTCCTCCCTCTGACAGTTTGGCAGAAGGCTGACTGTGCTCTTTGGGTTTGTTATTGTGACTCTAGGCCAAAGGTGGATCTTGTTTTAGGGGTTAAGTTCCCTGAGTTGAGTTTCTCAGGCAGCATTCAAATCCTCTCTCCTGTAGAGGTGATGATAAATTGAGGTGTGTCAGTTTCAGTGATTAGCTCAAGCACTGTAGTTTCATCGCTAGTCTGGAATCAACTGTTTGTACGGAATAGTTTTTCAGGTTCACACCATTTAATGGTACTGATAATTAGGTTAATTTAACTTTATGGTTCTTAATTACTGATTACATCATTTTCACAGATTTACCTGACACGTCAGTATCTCCAGGCGAGCGTAAAAAAGCTCAAACTGAAATGTTCAACTTCAGACGAGGCACCTCCTGACAGGCTGAGTTCAGGGAATAAAAGTTTCCCAGTGTGGCTGCGTGCTCAGTGACTTCTGGATGTTGTCTGCTCTCTATTGGAGAAGCAGGGTAATGCATGTTTTTGTGTAATGAGTAATTAGAAAATGCATCTGAAAAGTAAAGTCTGTGGAGGTTATTCAAAAAGTTACCTCATTGTATCAGCATGGCGTGTTCTAATCTGATCTAAAATGAAAACAGCATCCTAACCTATGAGCTCATGGGTTGAGTTCCATATTTATTACCCGCTCGAGCATCCCTATAAACTTTCTTTACAGGATTTTATAAACAAATGCTGCAGTCGCCCTCAGGCCTGTAGCTCAGGTATTTATGTTCCTCAGCCATCTTCATGCTCACTTGGCTCTGTGGAGGCGATAAGATTACCATCATCCTGAGGTGAGAGAAAAAGAAAAAGAAGAGTGTGACTCCCACCAGCCTTTCTAGATTGTCTAGATTCCAGACTCGCTGAAGTCTGAGGTTGTAGCTTACGCACGTGGCGAGGCCCCTCTCTGCTGGTTAGTGAGGAGGAATTGGCGACTGTTGATGAGAAATCTTATCAAACCAGTCTGGCAACACTGACTTTCTTCACAGCTGGAGGGAGGGTGTGGATTGGTGACTGTGGTGGTGTGTGTTAAATGTTGTGTGGTATTTCTCTTTGTCCACTGGATCTTTAAGGGTCTTCTCCTCTGTGTTTTTGACAACAGGTTTCTTTAGTCAATGGGACTGCAAAGGCTCCCTTTCTAGGGTGAGTGACCTAACAACTAACAAAAACTCAAATGTTGTTGTGTCAGTAATCAAGGGTTGGTTGATGATCAGATGGTGATGAGTTTAAAGGCGTTATACCAGCATTGTGATTTTATTCCCCTTTTTCTTCTTGCAGAGGAGGGAATCCATTTGCCACGGTCAAGCTGAGACCAACTGTCACGAATGACAGATCAGCACCAGTCATCTAACGCTGAGGAGGAGGATTTTCACCGCTGTCTTGCCTTCAGGGAAATCATGCAACATTTGACCCCTGCAACACACTGAATATCACCCCAACCTGACATCTCACCAGCCTGCATGCTAGTCTGTCTCAGTACCAGTCTGCTCTATTAAAGGGATCCATTGTTTCTTGGCACAAGCGTGTTTTACTGTGCCAGTGTGTGTTTTTCATTAGCCACAACAGGGAAACATTGCATAATCAACACACAGAGAAGCAGGAATTCTGCAAAGTTTTGCTGTACAAAGAAAATATTTTATGTTAGAGTAAGTGTTAAAGTGATGTCACCCCAAAATGAAAAATTAGGCTTTGTCTAATCGCTGAAAGTTGTAATCAAATTGACAAATACATTGCATTTCCAGTGGCTGTTTCAAAATAAAAGCCACCAAGTGTTTCAGCGGCTGAGCACTTTTAATGTGAGCAGTGGCTTAGACCAGATAACACATAACACAGATAACGCAGCTCTAATTCAGCAGTGAGGCTGAGATCAATGAGATAAAATTGCACTGGATTACATGCATGCATCATTTCCTGTGAGTCCCTTGTGCACAGGAAGACAATTGGAATCCAGTGTAGGAGTGGTGGACTCCACCACTACTGATGCAAACTGCTACAGTTAATTGAGAGGTAAATACTGAATGTAAATACACTGAATGGTTATTGGCCGTTATGCCGACCATAAATACTATGTAGCAAAAATAATCCTTTAAGTAAATAAACCTTAAATACTAGTAAACTTATTTTTAAAAAAAATCTCATTTCAGCCTTCTTCCAAAGTACTGAAAGGAAGCAAAAATACCAAAATCACCACATTTTTCAACTTACCAGTTTCATCAAATTTTTCTGTGTACTTTTTTTTTTTTTTTCCGCAAAAAGTGCAAAAAAGAAAAAAGGATGACCCACCTGTTCAGTCACTGGTTACTAAACACACATATTGCACGTATACTTATATTACAGTGTACAAGGATTTTGAGTAAAGTTAAGGGACATTTTATGCTTGTGTGTTCTGTATTCAAAGATGAGGCTGAGATAAAGCTGTTGGGGCTTATTGTGTGTCTGATGGTCCCTCAAATACAGGTGGAGCTTCTGCTGACATGCTAAGGAGATAAAACCTGAACGTTCATTTTGGGGTGCACTGTCCCTTTAAGACAGGGTAATAAGGTCTTTTCAGGCTTGTTTGTGCTGCAGTCAGTGCAGTGTATGAATACAGAATGAAGAGATCCACATTTAATCAATAGTGGCCTGATGCTGATGGGAAACGACCAGTACCCAGGCTGTCTTCCTGACTTGCTAAAAATGCATATTGTTTTTTCTATTTTTATTATTAATTATTTTTGTCTTTCTTTCTTTCTTTCTTTCTTTCTTTTTTCTTTCTTTTTTTTTACGAGGAACTGTGCTCTACAAAGTTGTGAGAATGAAGGGAGAGTGATGAGTTGGCAAAAAGGTTTGTCACTTGAGTGAAGGCAATGAACAGTATGTCGCTGTTTAAAATGAGAAGGCTATTTATATACAGTGAGTTTATATGAGATATTTAAATAAAATGTGTATACAGAGTTCCATTCTGTGAAGGTGCACCTTTGACTATGACAGCCACTGTGCTCATGATCCCACAGAGATTTTGATTTGACTGCTATTCTGCTATTATGCATTTTAAATGGCCAAAATAACCTTTTGATGAAGGGATTATTTTTCACTCCTCATGGTCTCACCGTTGCTTAATGTAGATTCCGTGTGCAATGCACAGTTTATGCAAAATGAAAATGCACCGTTACTGGTAGACATTTGAGTTGCATAAATAAAGTGGGTCGCTGTTTGAAATCGACAAAGTGTTAGCTGTTTTGTGAGGAAATGACTTTTTCTGCCATGTACTTGCTTTACAGAATGTAAATGTGTGAACTGATTGATGAAACCGTTTATTGATTTCACAGATCCACTGATGTTAAGTGTGTAAGCAAACCCATCATACTTATTTCCTCATGCTTTCTTCAGAGTACCTTGCCACTGTGTTGACCCATGTAGTCTTTTTTTTTCTCAATAAAACAAGGTAAAGTAAAAGTCTGCATCTTTATTTTATTTTTTTTTTTTCCTGTTTTCTTCCCACTGACATCCCACAGGTTACAAAATGACGGCCTGTTTGTACCTGCGATTAGAAGCATAGCTGAATATTATCAAAGCAGCTGCCATACACACGTTTGATATACAGACCATAATAAAGGCTATGAGAGAAACAGACATTGTTATCACACAGAATCAATGATTTGTAAAATTAGCTGAGAAAGTCCGTCCTTTCATACGTTCCTATTGTGATGTTATGAATGATCCCTCTTCCTACTCCACTTAGCAAGGTGGTGGTACAGTTTGTGCTCTGTTGTAATGTCTCCATCTTGTGGTTCTAACGGATACAGTCCTCATCTATGAAATGTGTTGATGCGACCACACTGCTGAAAATGGAAATCTCACCGGCTGCATTATCATTGTCAGAATGACTCCTTTTTAGAGATGTCTTGGTCACGGAACCCGTTCATAGCTGTTATTTAATGTATATGAAAATATGGTCCTTCCCTTCCTTTCATTTGTTTGCTTTATTATTATTTAGGGTGTTATTTTTCTTTTTTAATTAATATATAATTTATTCATGCTAAGTATTTTTGCACATGTAATCATGTTTAATCTTTATTGCCTAATCATGACAGAAGCTATCTGAGAGCACTCTTCAAAGCAGGTGTAAACTGGACTCTTTATGGTCTACAGTTGTATATCATTATCTTATACAGTGTGTATTATCAAGAAAAAAAAAGGACTCATCCATTGTAGCTATGATCAATCAATCAATCAATTAATGGAAACAGTCTGTACGTAATGTACATAAACATAGTTGATTTTTGATTTTTTATCCTGGATCCTTTTTATCTTTGATCTTTCTGTGCCACCATTTTTGCCTATTTTTTGATACTTTATTGGCTATAACAACTTCTTTTCCCCAGTGTGGGAAAGTTTTATATTATCTTATCTTAATCTAAATTTCCTTTTTTGTTTATAGCACAAAATTGAAAATGGTGTTTGACACATTAACCTCTCTGTGCAATTTCCAAGAAAGGCTGATGAAAATCTCCATATTAATAGTGTAATGGACAATTACTAATGTAATCCTTAAGTGAAAAAGAATTTTACCTGATCCAGTTTACGTGGCTATCACAGCTGTCCTCGGCAACATTAAAGCAACCCTTTAGAAGCAGGTTTTTTTAGAACGTTTGCATTTGCTTCATGAAAACAGTCGTTAAATGCAGTGACATTCAACCAAAACAGGAAAGTTGTGGTCCATGAAACCAAAAATGTGTGCTGAAAGATGCTAAAATGCTCATAAGAGCTGAGGGGAACTGCAGAGTGGGGTGAGTGTCACTAAGAGTGACCCTGTCACATTAAACATATTCATTTGACCCACTGTTCATATACAAATGCTGAAAAGTGCATCTTCAATGAAAATAAGACACAGCTAAAGTGGCCTATGGGTGTCCGAGTATCTAGGGATGCTTTTGAAGCCTGACATCTTGAGTCCACCCTGCGAAAGTGTCATTACCAGTGATGCTGTTCTACAGCTGACAGGTTGTCCGGAAAATTTGCCTTCTGTGATTCATAGTCTTGAGTAGTCATAAATTTGTTTTGCAACATACAAAACACCTCCTGCATCCATCTGTCACTCTGACACATGAACATCAGTCAAAACCCACAAACATAAAGAGTCAGTGAGTTTGGAGACCAAACCACAATGACTTTAATATGACGTCTGTGAAGACTATTGGTCATCCAGGTCATGGTTATCCAAGGGTTGAATCAAGGACAACTGGACTGCGTTGTAGAAAGAAGAGCAAAAATGCAGGAAAATGCATAGAAAGCAATTTAAAATCACAACAAAACAGTGTGACCTCTCAGAAAATGTCATGTCATGCTGCCACATTTATCTGGCATTAGGTTAATAATAATGTCTGTCTTTGGTTTCTTCAACAGTCCAAATATTTTGCTGGAAATACAAAACCAACTGAGAAAAGTTCAGCTGCAGTTCTGCTTTTTAATGTTCACAGTTTATTCGGGAAGTGTATTTGTACTGTTAACTCCTGTCTGGTAACAGTCTGTGAATGATGCTTCTTTCGTCAGGGAGTTTATATTTGAGCAGAGCAGGATATGGTCTGACCGGCCCATACAGACAGTTGATCAGCGGCCCGATTGATCACATTGTCAAACACCCTTTCGTTTTGGCCATGCAGCGTAATGCATTTGAAGAGAAAAAAAAGTCAGTGCAAGAGTTTGTTCGTAAACACCAACCGGCCCTCGACACACTCAGTTCTGCGGCTGATAGGTTATTTTCTTCACTGACACGCGACGGGGCTCATGTCGCCCAATCATATCATGAAACACTTCCCCTCTTTTACGTCGGTAACGTAATGTGTTAGGATCTGCGAGAATGGAGAGAAAACCAAAAGGAGGTGCAGAGAAACTGCGAGAGAAAAAGGAGCTGATTCTTCAAGCCAGCGCTGCAAAATGCACAAAAAGGCACAAAAAGGCACAAAAAGGCACAATAAGGCACAAAAAGGCAGGGCCTTCATCAGCTCCTGGCCGATGACAGTGGTGGTGGTGGTGGCGACATTGCACAGGGACATGCAGTAAAACCTGCAGTAAGATGGACTCAGAACAAGACAATGATAAAACGTCACTAACATATTTTTGGCTAATGTTCTGTGGCCAGGTTAGTTTGTATTCCAGTTAGTTTGTAATCCCTGTTTACGCAAGTATTTATAAGACATTGTGTATGTAGCCCTCTCCCTCATTCATGTATCATCATCCCTGTTAAGTTTTCAGTTTCTAAGCTGCTATTTTTATCTTGAAGATTGACCAATAATTAAATCTCTCTCTCTCTTTCTCTCTCATACAAACGTACACAGAGTTCAAAGTTCATTCAGGAGTTCAGCTCCATTCATCCTTTTGGACTGGGTCACTTGCATCTGATCCATCATTTGTCATCTCTATTCTTTTTTCTTCCTCCATGAAACACATAGGTACACCCAATAGGATGAATTCTGCTTAAAGATCCATTACTGTCATGGAGTGGTGGAGTGTACTTTTTTGTAGTGTTAATAAATTAGACTTTTTGGAAGTAATTAATGTGTCCACTTTCACTGATTCCCGTTAACTCATTGCATGGCTTAAGGTTTAAAGAGTTGCACAGTTGGTATAAACATTCAAGAGACAGAAAAGACCGAAAAGGTGGGCGTTATCAAATGTAGTGGGCCAGTCTGGTCCAAAATTCCAGGGCCGATTTTTTGTCCCAGTCCGGCCCTGCTGGCAAGACATCCTGCAGTTTCCAGTCCATCCAGTCATCCATACAAATAGACATGTCAGTCAATTCCTTCATCAACTCCTCCTATCCTCCACTCGATAACTGCTTCATCTCCAGAATGAATATTTCTGTCTTTGGAGCACACAGAACACACAGGTGTTCTGGGTTTTATATCTGATTTGAATAAGATGCAGTCCCAGTTTACAGGTCATTTTCAATCCTGTGATGACTGTGAAGCAAAACAGCAAAGTTGTGGTCTGTAAAACCCACACATGCAAACATCATTGTATAATTGGACCAGGACCCAGTGAACAGCAGGAGAAGGACGAGCACAAACACTGCTGACCAGGTGGGTGTTCATTCATACCTTTATGATTTTCACTTCATGACATCTCCAATGTAGCTGCCAAAGGAGCTGATGCATCACTGGTTTTGTTTGATGGCAACTCTTTTTTACAACACAGTTCCTTTTCTTCTTCTCCTCAGACATCCATCTAGGTACAGTAGATATGTCAGTGAACTCCTCTTCCCCTTCCGACTCCCCCCTCAATTCTTCAATCTCTGACTGTGTAAATTCCACAGTTAGCATTTTTATCAACCGTGCTTTCAGTGCCACCAGAGTCGTCCTCCTTCTCCCTCTCTCCCTTCTCGTCCTCTATCTGGGTCACCAACGATGGCGGCAGCATCGCTCCTTTAACACAACAAGCCACTCAGACATCTTTACCTACCACATGGTTGTCATTGAGCTGCTCTGGATCCTGGGGTTGGGCTTCTTCATTTGCAGCTCCGCCACAGAGACGGAGGTAGTGAGTGACTGGCTTTATAGCATTTCGTACTATGGACAGAACTTTTTTCATCTATTTACTTGTCTGGAGCAATACCTGGCTGTTGTTCACCCTGTCACCTACCTGGGATTAAGAAAGGAGCGAGGGATCAGGATCAGAAACGTCAGCATTGGGTGTGCTTGGCTGCTGTCCATTGGGTGGACAGCCATGATACGTGTGAAATCTCCTGTTCTATCCATAGTCGTGTTGTTCTGCCCTTTGCTCTTGTCTTTCATTGTCAGCTCTTTCTGCAGTCTTTCTGTTCTCTGCGTTCTGATTCGCCCAGGGCCGGGGGACGGGGGGCAGAACAAGGGCCAAACTGACCAATCAAAGGAAAGGGCATTCTTCACCATTATTGCCATAATGGGAGCACGGTGGCTGTGGTTTGTAGCCCTCCTTCTTAATATTTCTCTGCGTGCCTCAGGACTGCTGAGCCCCAGTGTCAGATGTGTGCTGAACGAGTCCACATACTATTTTAGTCTGCCCCGCAGTTTGGTGTTGCCTCTGCTGTATCTGCACAGGACAGGAAAACTCTCATATCGCTGTTATAATGGGTAAAGATAAGCATTGGATTACATCTGAACAAAGTCAATATGATTGGAAGAGTAAGAGCATATTAGATTAGATCAGATCCATGCACTGTTTGTTGTATCACATTACAGTAGGTTGTAGTTGTACAGTATTGTTTTGATATGACTCTCCACCAATCTGCAGCCACAGAAACAACTAAAATAACACGATTTTAATACATATCAGACGTTTTTATAAGTCATCTGAATGCTTTCAAACGCTCATGTTAATGGACTCATTCATGGATATTTGTGTGTGTTTTTTAGAAATGTGTTTTTGAGTTGAAGAATTCCCGACATTGCAAGGCTGTGTGATAATAAAGAAAGTTGTAGCCTACTATACATTTGTAGATGTTTCTGTATTAAAATGTAATAAATCTGTCAGTAATCGCAAATGTGCGTGTTTTTGTGTGCTTTGGTTGTGCAGTCTCTACAGATAGCATTTTAATGCAGCACATTGGACAAAGTGATGACGAAGAAATTGATTAAGACGCGAACACTGAAAGTGTCGAAGTGTTTGTGCTCTCATTTCCCTGTGGAGCAATAATGGGACAATATATGCGCCTGCTGCAAGTAAAAAAGTAGCAGAAAATGCTCATTCATTTTGAAAATTTCACTGAGCCCCACAGTCCCACCTTCACCTGTTGCTGTCTTACAAAGAACACACATATACACTCATAACACGTCTATTAACATATATTTGGACCAGATAGCAGCGAACAGCAGTCAGTCAGTTTGGAGACGCAGGCGAAGACGATCAGAAACCTCCTCCAGTTGATAACTGCTTCATCTCCATTAAAATTTGATTGGGATTATTTCTTCAGCTCTGTAGGAGTGCACACAGTGTATGTGATCCAGTGTTGTGCAATTTCATGTATTAGCATAGTATTAGTGCCAAAGCTAAGCTGTATTAGCTCTGTATAGCTAGCTCTTAGACTTTATAGATCCCAATCGGGAAATTTTTTTGTTGCAGCACCAGGTTAAACACACATTTAAAAAAAAAAACAAAAACAAATAAATGTACAATAAACAGTAATGTGCAATATTGCAGTCGTGCAAATAACTTGTAAACACTGAACTGTTGGAGTTTTTACGAGGTTGATGAAGATTGCAGAATGACGGAGGTTTAAAATGGGGCAAGTCTCTTTCAAAATGCTGAGTGGCAATGTTGTAATCAAGCACCTGATGTGATACACCTGTGTGTGATTTCAGCCAATCTAAGAGGGAAAAAATGTGGGGGTGTCCTAATTTATTATTCAACAGAAATTGCATTTTTATTTTATTACATTTTACAGAAGGTTTTAAAAATATTTTCTTCAGTTTTACTTTAGTTTAGTTTAGTTATATTGAATCTCTCAGCATTGTTAAAATATATATTAAATATTCATACGTACAGCATCTTGTCATTAGCTGGGGCGCGTTTCCCAAAACCAGCAACTAAATCTTGATAACTTGTGCAAGTAGTAGCCGTGATACACAACTATGCTGCATGATTAAGTAGTTTTTCTAAGAGAAAAGCTGCAATTTCAACATGTTCAAGCGTCCAGAATTATAGCTAAGTTAGATGGCCGCCGGTGATGTTCGAGACTCCGCCATAAAGCATCTAGCCTTTATTATGTATATCTGTGATCACAATCACAAGGCTGGGAAACATACAGGAAGTTAAGAAAACTAAGACACATGAGGGAAGGCTATAAAAGGCTATAAAATATTCTAGATCCTACACTGGATTTATCGTCTGAACGAGCATAGAGGTTCCAATATTTTAGACCACACTGGCTTGGCATTTATCATTCAAAATTAATTCATATTTTATTTTACATTAGCAAGTACATTTTTCAGGTCATGTAATTGTTGTACTCTTGGTTTACATTTAAAAGGTTAACACTGACTTGAAACATATTCATTTGACATATTGACCCATTACAAAAATGCTGAAAACCGCAGCTTTAAACAAAATCAGGCATGCATAGGGAGATGTATGAACCTGCCTCAATATAACTTAATTAATATTTAAGTACTAATAATAAAAATCATGTATTAAGTGAAATGCATCACAATCACTGGTGTAGCTCTGCAGGTGACCCTGTCCACTGGAAGAATAATGTGAAAATAAAATTTGCCTTCTGTGTTTTACACTATCATGCCATCATAAGTTTGTTTTGGGACATGCAAAACACCTCCTGCTTCCATCTCTTATTCTGACACATGAGCATGATTAATAACGCTCTCACACATGTAAACATGACAGTCTATTTGGACCACAGCCAGTGAAGAGCAGGCAGTGAGTTTGGAGATGCAGGAGAAGGACGACCACAAACAAACACTGCTGACTGCTGAGTGCTGTTCATACCTTTATGATTGGTCTACCACTTTGATTCAGACCAAAATATCTCAGTAACTGTCAGATGGATTGCCATGAACTGTTGTACAGGCATTCATGGTCCCAAGAGGATGAATCCCACTGACCTTTGTGTTCCTATGACTTTTCCTTCAGTATAGGGTTTTGTTTTTTTATTGAAGCAATGTCCATTGAACCAAATGCACTCTGGACATTCTTGCTCCCCTCAGGATGATTTGGATTATCTTTGGCAATCACTTCATTTATCATCTAGGGCCATCATCGGATCACAATTTCAATTTGTCCAAAACTTTCTTTCGGGGGCAAACCAGGATAATATTTTTTCATGTACCATGTAATGCACAACATCTCCTGCTTTCCTCCATAACATGATTGAGTTTTTTAAAGCACAGAATGATATGAAGAGGGTTGAGGGCTGTGCTGATTGCATGTTTTTCCTTTTTTAAACACGAACCATGTACAGTACCTCACTTGTGTAATCTGTAATTTGACAGCATTGAAAGCTTTGTGTGTGCTAGTAGGGCTGCTACTAGGGATGGGCGATATGGGCTAAAAAATTTATCACAAAACCGAAGAAGACCCGAGGCAGTAAACAGCTGGTCCGGTGAATAGGTTTTGCAGCGTATTCGCTTGTGCACGGTGTATTCTTGCACGATGACTGACGCAGTGAAGTGAGCAATGAGCATCCTCTGTGTCGTCCAACTCTGCACACACACCTCTCACAAGTTATAGCCGCAAGTTAACCACACACAGCATGTGTCAGGCTTTTTTGTTTGTTTGTTTGTTTCTGTATGTTTCTCTTGTCACGGGCAAAGTGCATTAGAAAGATATTGTGTTATTTTACTGTCAAGCTGTTTTTTCCTATGTTTCTAGAGGCAATGAGGCATAGACTGCTATTTTACTAAAACTATGCAATATGCATATTCACATAATTTTGGACTGTTACAGTATAAATACAACAATAATAGAATAATTTGAATTTTGATTTTCTCAACCTTTCATTTAAACATATCAGTACTTGTTTGTTAATAACATTTACACACAAATTAAATATAATATGCATACAAATTATATAACTTTTAGAACCTTGCTGTCAAAGTCGATAGTCATCATTTAATTATCCATCCATCCATCCATCCATCCATTTTCTACGCCGCTCATCCCTTTCGGGGTCGCGGGGGGGGGGGCGGAGCCTATCTCGGCTGTCAACGGGCGGGAGGCGGGGTACACCCTGGACCAGTCGCCAGCCGATCGCAGGGCACAAACACACAACCATTCACACTCACACTCACACCTAGGGGCAATTTAGAGTCACCAATCAACCTAATGAGCATGTTTTTGGTCTGTGGGAGGAAGCCGGAGTACCCGGGGAGAACCCACGCATGCACGGGAAGAACATGCAAACTTCACACAGAAAGGCCTGACCCAGGAATCGAACCGGCGATCTTCTTGCTGTGAGCACGCGCACTACCTGCTGCGCCACCATGCAGCCCTACTGTGTAGTCATTTTATCTATATCGTCGCTGCAAGGGGGATTTGCTATGTTGCTGCTCAGCGATAGTGCGGGATGTAGGAGAAGATGGTGCTTCCCATCTTTCTGAGGAGGTGCCCTAGCTACCAGCTGTTGTTCTGAGCATTGGACTCAGGCTGGATGTCCACCTCTCCAGTGTCGTCTTCCAATCCAGCAGGCAGGGAGCCGGTTGGAATCTCAATCCTGCGGTCAGTGTTCTCTGGTCCTGCTGTCTGATTCGTGGATAACGGCTGACTGACTTCAGTTGTTTCTTCCTCTGCATCTGTCATTTGGCTGCAGGTGTCAGCACAGGATGCCTGTGGGACGCTGTCAGTAAAGAAAGGATGCTGCAGAACCTCTAGGGGTTTGATGCGTTGCTCAGGGTCCAGGTGAAGCATCTGTTTAATGAGGTCCACCAACTGACGTCGACCATGCTCGTCTCCATCGTCCATCAGGAACTCAAGCTCATCGAGAGACTTGGGTTTGATACGCCTTTTGTCATTGGTGTAAAAACCCGTCTCAAACGCAAACTTTGTCTCTGTCTTCAGTTTCCAATGTTGCTGGCCATCATTTTGTCTTTCAAAATAACAGCTGGTATTCAAACCACGGTCGAGCACATGGTCTGCTGGCTGTCCCTGAGTTTGTACGATAAAATTCAACATTTCGTAATTCATGCGTCCGGGGTAGATGCAGTGCCCTGTGGCCAGGTCAATAGCTGTCACGCCCAGAGACCACATATCTATGGCCTCAGTAAAAGGAATGCCCAGCATGACTTCTGGTGCTCTGTAGCAGATGGTCTGCACAAAGACATCGGGCTTAACAGCAGTCACAGGTAACGACAAGCCAAAGTCAATCAACTTGACTTTCAATGGCTGCTCCTTGCGGTCTACAACCATAACATTACCTGGTTTGAGGTCCCCATGTATAATTCCCTTGGAACTGAGGTGGGAAAGGGCTGTGGCCAGCTGATAAATTATGGGTCTCAGCTCTGTCATGGGGAAGCGTGGAAAATCTCTGCTTCTCATGTATGAAAAAAGGCATTGATCCAATAGCTCAAAACTTAAACAAATATATTCTCTGTCAAAGAAAAAGCCATTCCACTTCACAATATTGCAAGTGTCTGGATCCAAACACCGCAGCTGCTTCAGAATGTCAATTTCCTTTCTCGCCTGGAAAAACGTGTTGGGGTGGTTCTTGTTGACCTTGATGGCCACTGCCTTATCCGTTTCAATGTGGCGGCATTTAGTTACAAAACCAAAGCTACCCTCACCAAGGAAAGACTCCACCTTGTAGCATTTTCCAAGCACGCTCCCTTTAAAAATCTGAAGGTCCTTTAATGTAGAACGCGCCATTTGATCTAATGCTGTGTACAATGAAACGTGGATGAATATTTAGCTGTTTTCAAGCTGCCGTCTGCGCTTGTTCTTGTTACAGTCAAGTTAAAGGAAGGATGTAGATTAAGCCTACATGTACCTCAAATATATACCACCCTGTAAGATCAAAGCACGCAATCAAAGCATGTGTTCAAAGCAAACTATGACATCACAGGTTCCCATAGCAACCACTGTATGTCACCTAAAATTTAAATCAAAATAACTGACTACATAAATAAATATAGAAATAAACAGGTAAATAAATGGATAAAAATGTCACCATGCATTGTTCAAATCAATGCCAGCATTGCTCTGTGTCTTCTGGATGTGTAAGTAAGCAACAAGTTCACCTTCTCAGCTTTTTTGACATGGGAATGTAATGTTTGCAGCATAACTTGGGACCACAGACTCTGGGGCAACGTACTTGTTGCATTCAATAAATAAATACAAAGTCTCAAACATTTTGACATTCATGGCATTTTAAAACTCCTTACCAGTCTGTTTGCCATGGCAGGGCCTTCATCAGCTCCTGGCCGATGACAATGGTGGTGGTGGCGACATTGAACAGGGACATGCAGTAAAACCTGCGGTAAGCTGGACTGCTTTCAGAACACTTGTAATGAGTAAAGCAACCCAACCCCTTGGTAAATCTGACAATGATAAAATGTCAATAACATATTTTTGGCTAATGTTCTGTGGCCAGGTTAGTTTGTATTCTAGTTAGTTTGTAATCCCTGTTTACGCAAGTATTTATAAGACATTGTGTATGTAGCCCTCTCCCTCATTCATGTATCATCATCCCTCTTAGGTTTTCAGTTTCTAAGCTACTATTTTTATCTTGAAGATTGACCAATAATTAAATCTCTTTCTTTTTTCTCTCTCAAACACACACACACACAGAGTTCAAAATTCATTCAGGAGTTCAGCTACATTCATCCTTTTGGACTGGGTCACTTCACAATTTATTGAATACTACTCTTGGAAGAGTTAGCATCTGATCCATCATTTCTCATCTCTATTCTTTCTTTTTTCTTCCTCCCTGAAAAGGCAAGGCAAGGCAAGGCAAGGCAAGGCAAATTTATTTGTATGGCACAATTCATACACTAGGCAATTCAAAGTGCTTTACAGAAGCACAAAAAATACATTACAGTCATACATTTCGAAGAAAGAAAGAAAGAAAGAAAGAAAGAAAGAAAGAAAGAAAGAAAGAAAGAAAGAAAGAAAGAAAGAAAGAGAATATAAAAATAAAAATAAAATACAATTAAAGGAAAATTAAAAACAGAAGCCAGTAAAAGACAATAATTTGATGATGACTGATGATTTTGATTAGTAATGAAACACATAGGTACACCCAATAGGATGAACTCTGCTTAAATATCCATTACTGTGATGGAGTGGTGGAGTATACTTTTTTGTAGTGTTAATAAATTAGAATTTTTTTGAAATATTTCATGTGTCCACTCTCAGTGATTCCCGTTAACTCATTGCATGGCTTAAGGTACATGATTTTAAAGAGTTGCACAGTTGGTATACGCATTCAAGAGACCAATAAGGTGTGTGTTATCAAATGTGGTGGGCCAGTCTGGTCCAAAATGCCAGGACCGATTTCTTGTCCCAGTCCGCCCCTGCTCTCCAGTGTCGTCTTCCAATCCAGCAGGCAGGGAGTCGGTTGGAATCTCAATCCTGCAGTCAGTGTTCTCTGGTCCTGCTGTCTGATTCGTGGATAACGGCTGACTGACTTAAGTTGTTTCTTCCTCTGCATCTGTCATTTGGCTGCAGGTGTCAGCACAGGATGCCTGTGGGACGCTGTCAGTAAAGAAAGGATGCTGCAGAACCTCTAGGGGTTTGATGCGTTGCTCAGGGTCCAGGTGAAGCATCTGTTTAATGAGGTCCACCAACTGACGTCGACCATGCTCGTCTCCATCGTCCATCAGGAACTCAAGCTCATCGAGAGACTTGGGTTTGATACGCCTTTTGTCATTGGTGTAAAAACCCGTCTCAAACGCAAACTTTGTCTCTGTCTTCAGTTTCCAATGTTGCTGGCCATCATTTTGTCTTTCAAAATAACAGCTGGTATTCAAACCACGGTCGAGCACATGGTCTGCTGGCTGTCCCTGAGTTTGTACGATAAAGTTCAACATTTCGTAATTCATGCGTCCGGGGTAGATGCAGTGCCCTGTGGCCAGGTCAATAGCTGTCACGCCCAGAGACCACATATCTATGGCCTCAGTAAAAGGAATGCCCAGCATGACTTCTGGTGCTCTGTAGCAGATGGTCTGCACAAAGACATCGGGCTTAACAGCAGTCACAGGTAACGACAAGCCAAAGTCAATCAACTTGACTTTCAATGGCTGCTCCTTGCGGTCTACAACCATAACATTACCTGGTTTGAGGTCCCCATGTATAATTCCCCTGGAACTGAGGTGGGAAAGGGCTGTGGCCAGCTGATAAATTATGGGTCTCAGCTCTGTCATGGGGAAGCGTGGAAAATCTCTGCTTCTCATGTATGAAAAAAGGCATTGATCCAATAGCTCAAAACTTAAACAAATATACTCCCTGTCAAAGAAAAAGCCATTCCACTTCACAATATTGCAAGTGTCTGGATCCAAACACCGCAGCTGCTTTAGAATGTCAATTTCCTTTCTCGCCTGGAAAAACATGTTGGGGTGGTTCTTGTTGACCTTGATGGCCACTGCCGTGTCTGTTTCAATGTGGCGGCATTTAGTTACAAAACCAAAGCTACCCTCACCAAGGAAAGACTCCACCTTGTAGCATTTTCCAAGCACGCTCCCTTTAAAAATGTCAAGGTCCTTTAATGTAGAACGCGCCATTTGATCTAATGCTGTGTACAATGAAACGTGGATGAATATTTAGCTGTTTTCAAGCTGCCGTCTGCGCTTGTTGTTGTTACAGTCAAGTTAAAGGAAGGATGTAGATTAAGCCTACATGTACCTCAAATATATACCACCCTGTAAGATCAAAGCACGCAATCAAAGCATGTGTTCAAAGCAAACTATGACATCACAGGTTCCCATAGCAACCATTGCATGTCACCTAAAATTTAAATCAAAATAACTGACTACATAAATAAATATAGAAATAAACAGGTAAATAAATGGATAAAAATGTCACCATGCATTGTTCAAATCAATGCCAGCATTGCTCTGTGTCTTCTGGATGTGTAAGTAAGCAACAAGTTCACCTTCTCAGCTTTTTTGACATGGGAATGTAATGTTTGCAGCATAACTTGGGACAACAGACTCTGGGGCAACGTACTTGTTGCAGTCATTCAGCTAAGGTCAAAAACAGGGGCAGATCTAGGATTTTTCCAAATCAGGGGCCTTAAATGGAGCCACGTATATGTCCAACATCAATGCAGATTTCTTCCCTCAGTAAGGTGTACATTTCACCAGTCACTCCTTGTCTGCCAGTGGAGTGAAGACACACATCATTGAATATATTTCGCAAACTGAGCTTTATTCATGCGCACTTTGTATTTCAATAAATAAATACAAAATCTCAAACATTTTGACATTCATGGCATTTTAAAACTCCTTACCAGTCTGGTAAAAATGATCCTAAAACACCTCTCCAAGGCATACACTCTAACACTCAGAACTTTTATTCCCAGCTGTCAGAATCACTGTAAGTGCTCCTGGCATTGAGAAATAGACATTTAACACGCTGAAGGTTTTTCTTTCTCACCTGAGTATTATATTTTATTTATTTATTTATTTGGAAATAGAATAGAAACACAATGGGGCCACAGCATTGAGCTTTACCTTGGTCCAAGTTCAATAAAAACTGATAACACTACCACAGAAACTGAATACTTTCATGTTTTCTCTGATGGGACATCTTGGCGGCCCGCCTGTGGCCCATTGGGGAGGTTTTAACTAACTAGTGATGTCTTCACCTGCTACTACCGAATGTTCCAAAAACCTAAATTCTGTGAGAACAGTAAGTAAACGCTCTTTTAACATGAACTAACATGGGGAATCGTAAAATACATTATTATAAAACACATTTTGCATATGTTTATGTACTGTACTGTAGACACACTACAATTCAAATCCAAAACAATGTAAACTCAAACACAAAGATGAAATAAAGCATATAGAATTTTAGTTAATGGTTTTTGATTCACTTTGGCAGGAGAGATACTAGAGGAGTCACAGAGATTATGTCTCAACTAGATTGCCGCTGCAACATATGGGCTTTTTATTTCACGTTTAACATGTAACAAGTGCAACTTGACAGTAAAGCTTACCCTGCCCCTACAGCACTCCTATATACTGTGGCACAGCTGATCCTTAATACCGCAATGTAAAAGTACACTGTTGCAAGTAATGTTATGTTCTGTTCAATTATGGTGCTCCCAAACTCCTGAAGGATGATTTTCAGTCATATATAATATTTATACAATATCTTGTAAAACAAGATTTAAAAAACCAAGATAATTAAAAATTCAGGGTTTCAGGAGTTCTATTAGGTTTGTTGCAGGATAATTTGCAACTGTATGCTCTTGTAAACTCAAACCTGTGTGTGTGTGTGTGTGTGTGTGTGTGTGTGTGTGTGTGTGTGTGTGTGTGTGTGTGTGTGTGTGTGTGTGTCTGTAGTTTTTATAATAAAGTATCAGATTTGATTAGCTGATCATGTCTTTTCTGTGTAAAATCAAAGTAAAGTAACCATAGTTGTCAGATAAGTGTAGTGGCGTAAAAAGTGTACTATTTCCCCCTGAGATGCAGTTCAGTACGAGTATAGAAGGAGTCCATTTCTGTTCTTGATCCTCTGAAAGGTTTGGAGGCGGTTGATGGGTTTCTGGTCTGAAACTGAAGCCCACAGCGCCCCCTGCTGGGTATTAGTCCCACACACATCTGCTGCCGCGGAAGCAACCAATAGGAATGAAGCAACAGCAGCACTTCCTGTTTCACGTCGGAGAGAAATTATGATGAGAATATATCGGAGGGTACCGGGCACATTATGGTCGAGCTCAGCTGTTCATTCATTTCCACTCGCTGAATGAGCCGCGCTGTCGTCCCACCTGCGCCGTCTCACGGTTTCGGAGAGGAAGCTCAAGGTTCGTCTGTTTGAACTCGGTTCATTTTGCTATTTCTAGAGGGCTAAGCCTGTAAGCCTGCACCAAAAGCAAGCTGAGTGTGGTCGTTTAAGCCGAAAGCTGGTTTTACTGTCCAGTGTTCGTTTGTTTAGAGCATTACAGCTTCCATGTCGTTCTGCTGTCACTCACACCTGTAGTACATTAGCCATTAAGGCTCATTTGTCGCTCGCGCCGGAGGCAGATGCTAATATGTAGCTACATACCCTGTTATACACAAATAAACGTCGCCCATAAACAAACATATTATTATATGTTGATTTCGCTGTAGCGTTGTTGTACCAAGGTGTGTCTATGTATCTGTTATTATTCTGAATATGGGCTGAACATGGAGTTCACTGGTGACAGAGGATACGCCTTTTAGCAGCAGCATCCCTGCCGCCGCTTACGCAGCGTCACTTCAGCCTTTAGCAGCCGGCTCCTTGTTTACTGTATCAGCTGTCGTTTCACATCTGCCATGGCCTCTTACTTAAATGATATGATGGCATAGTCCAGGATAAAGAATGTGCCTCAGTAACTTCTACACACGGTAAGTGGAGTAAACACGGCGAGGATTGATCAGTGCCACCTCAACACATGACCCTGATCAGTGTGCTCAGCTCTGCTCTGAGTGGGACTTTTAGCATTGATTTATCAATGTGTCAAAGGTTCATACATGCATCCTTTGGGCGCATTAATGTCTTATATCATGATATCTTCCGGTGACCCCTGGAGTGACCACTGGGGTGGAGGGATGAATAGTTTTTATGGGCTCTTTTCTCCTCTCCCTACATTGAATGTTTGTGTAACACACTGCAAATATATGTTATTTGAACACACAGAATCAAATCTAGGCTTCTGCTTAATTCTCTTCATCATTACAACCTCGAATTCATTTTTCTGGCCTTGCAAATCTTTTTTTTTTTTTTTTTTTTTTTGCTCTCTGTCAACATCTTTTGTCCTGAACCTTTCCAGCATTGCTGAACCACCACTTGCTCCATCATAGCAAACATGTTTTGTGCAGACAAGCATTTATTAAACCCTCTGAGCATCAAGGTTTTCAAGGATGGTGTCACAGTTGTGGATATTATCTCCTCAGACATAGTGGAACTAACGTACAGATTATATACCTGATATTGTCAAAGGCTTTGTTGTCAGCATTCACCCACTGTCTTCCTCCTGTTCCCCAGGTTTCCGGTGCAGCCATGCCCGTCTCCCTGCTATGGGCGGTGGATGTGTACGGGCGGGTCTACAGCCTGTCCACGGCGGGACAGCAGTGGGAGCAGTGCCGCGATGCCCAGATGGAGTTCAAGCGGGTAACAGCAGCTCAGCAGTGCTGCTGGGGCATCGCCTGCGACAACAACATATACCTGAATGTCCATGCTTCTGACCTGCCGGTCCGCTACCAGGAGGAGACCTACGAGAATCAGGTGGGTCTCTTGACCAATCAGGGTGGTGTTGTTTCCACAGAGTTTGTTTCTGGGAAAGAAAATTGAAAGAGGATGCTTATTCAAATCAAGGTTAAAAATACACAATGAAAGGAAGCCATGGCATTTCTTCTCTCAGTATGCAAGTGAAAACACCCTTCAGTTCTTCTTTGATCATCCTGTATTTCCTCAGTAAAATCGAAATTGCGTTGTTCCCCTTGGACTCATTATGTGTGACTGAGTGACTTACTTTAAGTGCAACATCCTCATACAGCAGTGTCCCACTTCGTCGCTAACTTGAGCACACTGTCAGCCGTGTGCCATAATAAACACATTAGAAAGATGTTGAATCAGTTTTTAAGCAAAATACCAGATACAGTGAAAGTACACTGCATGTGGAGCTCAAGTGGCTGAAAAAGTACAGATTAGATTCAGGCCTCTGCTGAAAGATTGCAAACTTCCTGGACTGTTTACGGTGGTAAACTTTTCAAACACAAGGAAATTGAGAAGGGGGGTGATTAGATTGGATTAATGTTTCTCCGTCTGTCTGTCTGTCTGTCTGTCTGTCTGTCTGTCTGTCAGCGATGGAATCCTGTCGATGGGTTCTCGGAGCGTTTGTTGCCAAGCGACCGCTGGCAGTGGAGTGATGTCACAGGTCTGCAACACCAGCCTCTGGACAGTTTCCAACTTCCCTCCAGCAGCTGGGAGTGGGAGGGCGACTGGTACGTGGATGAGAACTTTGAGGGAGAGCCCACAGAGAAAGGGGTGAGTGTCCAGTTATTGTTTTGCTTGCATCTCCGTACATGAGCATCAGTTTCTGTCTTTTTTTTTTTTATTCCTGCCTTGTTTTAATGATTGAGGTGTTTGTGTCTGTAGGGATGGAGCTACGCCATCGACTTTCCCGCCACCTACACCAAAGACAAGAAGTGGAACTCCTGTGTCCGTCGCAGGCGATGGCTCCGCTACAGGAGGTATAAAGCCATGGACACCTGGGCTAAGGTGGGTGTTACACTCTGTGTGTGTGTGTGTGTGTGTGTGTGTGTGTGTGTGTGTGTGTGTGTGTGTGTGTGTGTGTGTGTGTATACGTGCGTGCGTGTGTGCGTGAGAAGCTTTCAGTTTGTTCACCTGCATCTCCCTTCCTGTTTGTGCTGACAGATCCCCTCACAGCAGACAACTTTACCAGATCCTTTCAGCGACATCAGCTGTGGCGGCTGGGAGATCAATGAGGAGCCCAGAGGCCGGCTGTCACTGTGGGCTGTGTCCTTACAGGGCAAGGTGCATGCACAGACACAAACACACACACACACACACACACACACACACACACACACACACACACACACACACATTAACCTTCTATAACATACACCCCTGACTGCAAAAAAGTTGCATTCTGTTTTTATTTACGTTTTACACAGCATCCTGACTTTTTTGGAATCAGGGTTTACCTTCATCTTGATTAACTTGTAATTTGCATAGGCAAGGGAAGGCAAATTTATTTGTATAGCACAATTCATACACCAGGCAATTCAAAGTGCTTTACAGAAGCATAAAAATACATTACAATCATACATTTCAAAGAAAGAAAGAAGTTAGAAGAAAATGGAAAAATAAAAATAAAATACATTTAAAGGAAAATGAAAAACTGAAGCCAATAAAAGACAATAATTTAGCATTTAGAATGATTAAAATCATTGAGCAGATATATTTACTTTAAGTAAAAGCTGTAGCAAATAATAAAGTTTTCAACCCTGATTTAAATGAGCTGACACTTGGTGCAGACCTCAGGTGTGCAGGGAGAATGTTCCACAGGTGAGGAGCATGATAACTGAAAGCTGCTTCACTTTGTTGGTTCTGACTCTGAGAATACACAATAGACCTGTCCCTGATGACCTGAGAGGTCTGGATACCTCATATGGGGTTAATAAATCTAGAATATATTTTGGTCCTAGACCATTTAATGCTTTGTAGACCAACAGTAAGATTTTAAAGTCTATTCTTTGACTCATAGACGAAGTCAGAAACAATGTTGGACAGTATTTTACTGTCCTCTCAAACATATTGCAAAATATTTTCTGTTATTTTCCACTGTAAAACAGCGCTAATCATCAATCAGTTATGTATATACAGTAATACAGCACAGTTGATAGAAGCAAAATAACATGTGTATGTAACCTTTGCTGTCATCCAGCTTATAAAACCTGTCATGCTTTGTAAAATAGAACCTTCTGTTAACTGTATCTAATGTGATTCATTTGGCTTATCTAATGTATTTTAAGATTTGTTATACATACACTTCCACACACTTACTAAGGAAGCGTTTGTGTGTCTGTTTTATTATTTTTGACCCTGTCAATGCCCATAGCAAAGTCACACACTCAGTCTTGTCACATCAGATGAAGGACTGTGTTTGCACGGCTTGATGCAGATCACTGACTGTCCTGCTCTCGCTCTAACCCTCCTCTTTTCTCCATCCAGGTGTGGTTCAGAGAGGGAATATATCACCAAAATCCAGAGGGCTCTTCATGGGAGGAGTTGCCTCTCCCTGGGGAGGTGGTCCAAATCAGCTGTGGCCCAGGGGATCTGGTCTGGGCGGTGCTGTGGGAGGGGCAGCTCATCGTCAGGGAGGGCATCAGCCGAGACTGCCCCAAAGGTACACAGCTCCCTGATGAGAGGAGGATGTGATTTGTGTGTGGTCTTGTTTATGGACATAATATTTTCTGCATATCAGGTGCCTCCTGGGCTGTGGTGGACTCTCCCAGTCCTGATATAGGAGCCATACATGTAGCCGTGGGGATCAATGTTGTTTGGGCTTTGACCAAGGACAGCAAAGTAAGAAAATTCTGTAATAAACTTAATAGAAGACAGAAGTGAAACCAGCCACCTTTTAATAAGATTGTTGCTTTCATTAATTATTTTTAGCTTTAGTTGAGATTGTCTGAGGTGATTAATTTTACAGACACAGTATGCCAAACAGAAAAGACTGCTCTGGAAAACTGAGGTTAAACTGTTATTAACCATAGAGTTTAAGCAGATGTGTGTCATTCTAAAGAACACATTTCCTCCCCACTCTCCTGCTCTGCCAGGTGTGGTTCAGGCGTGGCGTGAACTCCCACAACCCCTGTGGCTCCGGCTGGATCAGCATGGTTGGAGAAATGATCATGATCAACGTAGGACTCAATGACCAGGTGAATTCCAGCCATGTGTCTGCACATCCTGCATCAAGTACCTTCCTCTCTGCTGGTTTGCTGTTAGTGTCAGGTCATGGGATGTGGACATGTTTAAGTCAACCTGCTGCTGCTGTTGTGTGCAGGTGTTGGCTATCAGCTGTGAGGACCGGGCGGTGTACTTCAGACAAGGTGTGACCTCCAGCGAACTGAGTGGGAAAACCTGGAAGGCCATCAGTGTCCCCAGAGATGGAGACCGATCCCACTCCAGTGCGAGCGCAAACAGCCTGCAGAGGTGTGGTGGAGGCCTCAGTGGATGCGCACACATACGCACCCACACACACTTAGACACAGACATGGATATAGACAGATTTGAGTGAACATTTTAGGGAGTGGGCTGATGACATTAGTAGAGCCATCATAATCACTAATAATCCAAAGCAGCCATAGCAGATGACAGATATGTCTCCAGTGCAGACCATCATTATTAGTGTTTGCAGGGAAAACAGTAAAGTCATTCAGTTTGTCTTTCTCTCCCTCCATTTTTCAGTGCTGGATGCTTCTTCTGTGGTGAGGTGCGTGCTCAGTCAGTAGTGAGCGATGTGGAATCGGACACAGAGAAAGGATCTGCAGATGAAACCAGCTGCCTTGTCACCTCCACCTCGCCAGAGTCCTTTGTTGATGCCCCCATAGACCACTCTGATGAACCTACGGAGACCCCCAAACCCCGCATCCCCAAAGTCACCAGTGACAGCTTCATCTCTGAACTCGTCTCTGACCGAGAACAAGCAAAGACCTCACGAGAGGGCAGATCTGCTGGCTCAGCTGTTCCGGAGGAGGAGACCATCGCCGGAGAGGGAGAGGTCAAAGCCCCCTGTGCTGGCGGAGCTATTTCCCCGAGCCAGTCTGGAGGTCCTCTTGACCCGCAGTGGAGTAACGTGGACCTGGAGGAGACACAGGTCCAGCAGGCCCAGACTGGAGCAGCCCTGGACACAGCTGACACCTGTAGCTTGTCATCAGTGGCCACATACACTCTGGCTATGGAGGACCCATATGGGGTAGATGAGCACCCTCTGTGGGCGTGGGTCAGTGGAGGAGGCTGCTCTGTGGACAGTCACTCCCAACTCAACTGGTTCAACTGCTCCATGAACACTTCATGTGAGTTAAATGAGATATTAGCTCCAAAGTCAAGGCTAGCATGGTCGTATTTGAATTCCATCTGTGCAGGAAACCTCTGGTGCAGCATTGTGGTGTTATTGATTTTTCTTTCCTGTCATTCCCAGCTTTGGTCCAGTCAGTCCAGTCCATGAGTCTGTCTGTCACCCCGGCTCAGACGGCAGCCTGGCGGAGGCAAATCTTTGAGCAACTCAGCGAGAGGACCAAAAGAGAGATGGATAATTTCAGACATTATGAACAAGCCATAGAGCAGGTACATGCAGTACAGGAACAGCTGTGATCTGCCCCACAGCAGGAGCCTTTATACTTGATCTTCTCCACTTATTTCTCTTCTTATTTCTGCACCCGTCTCAATGCAGTCTGTATGGGTGAAGAAGGGAACCATGCAGTGGTGGAGGGACTGGAAGCCACACAAGTGGATAGATGTCCATTTTGCCCTGGAGCAGTTCTCAGGACCAGAGGGCAACAAGGACGGCATCCTGTTCATCTATTACAACTTTTATGAGGAAAAGAAGGTGAGAAAAAGAAGTGTGTTTATGTGTGGATGAGGCTTTTCAAATGTCTTCTTGAGGGAAATAGTTATTGCGATAATTAAGCATGAATGAATGATCTCTCTGGCACTCACAGCTCCCTGCTGCTTTTCTCTTCTTCCTTCATCTACACATTTTTTATTTTCTGTCTCCTATTTACTCTTCTCCCTTCACTGCTGTCACTCTCTCCAGTACCTGCATGCGTTCATCAATGAGGTCACCATCCTGGTCCCTGTGCTGAATGACTCCAAACACACGTTTGCCATCTACACTCCTGAGCGGACAAAACAGAGGTGGCCAATCAGATTGGCAGCAGCGACAGAGCTCGAGATGCATGATTGGGTACGTGTGGATTTGTATTTGCTGGAAAAAGGGTTTTTAGAACCATCTGCAGACGTAAAGAACACCGTCTTCTAGGTGTTCTAGATGCCCAATATGATATGCACACACATTTCTGCCGTTTCCTTTTTATTGCCTTCCCTGTGTCTCTTCTAATCATTTCTCATTCGTCACTCCCTCCCTTCCCAACCCAATCTGTCGGCACTCCCTCCTGGTCAAGCTGGCACTGTTGAGCGTGTCGTGCTGCGACTCCAGGAAAATCCAGGGTCCTCCCTCCAAGCAGGCCATCTGGTCAATCACCTGCAAAGGGGACATCTTTGTCAGTGAGCCCTCTCCTTGTCTGGAGGCCTTGCCTTACCCCACAGCCTGCGACCAGATGTGAGAATAACCCACATGTCATTCACGTCAAGCTAAAGTTCTGAGAGATAATGATAGAAATAATATAAATCACTCAGCCTTCATGAAGCATTTTTGTCCTTCGTGCAGGTTCTGGCGTCAGGTTGGAGGTCACCTACGTGTGGTGGAGTGTAACGGTGTTGGCATAGTGTGGGGTATCGGCTACGACCACACTGCCTGGGTCTACACAGGGGGCTACGGAGGGGGCTTCTTCCAGGGACTAGCCAGCAGCACAGATAACATTTACCCACAGACGGATGTCAAGAGTGTCTACATCTATGAGAACCAGAGGTGGAACCCCGTCACCGGCTACACCAACAGGTAGAGTACTCGCTTCAGACAATGCTGAGATTTGATGAGATTCTGCGAATTTCTTAAAAAACATCTAAATCTTTACCGTAACACTATGACCTGACAAATAAATAAAAACTTTACGGCTACAGCTGAAGCACATTTTGTTTTTGATCATTTGATTTAGAGTGTAAAGTCACTCATTGAAAGCGTGTTGATTTTAGAGGGCTGCCTACAGACCGCTACATGTGGAGTGATGCATCAGGGCTGCACGAGTGCACAAAAACAAATACGAAACCTCCGTCCCCCCAGTGGACATGGGTAAATACACATGCACAAACAGTCGTGTTTTCATCATTTTTGTGGAAATTCTCTGAAGTGATTTGAACCCTTCCTTCTGTTATGACCAATAGTTAGGAGATTAATAAATATTTGGCCTTAAATTATCACAGACAAGGTGTATAGCCAAGAACACAGATGTGTTGACAGTGTTTCACTTCACATATTGCTGCTTCCAGGTGTCTGACTGGGCTATCGACTACAGCGTCTCAGGGGGTGGGACAGACAGAGAAGGCTGGCAATATGCAGCTGATTTTCCAGCGTAGGTTTCATTTCTCATTCCTCAATCAAACTCTGCTTCTTTTATATTTATGGCCTTCCTCTATCTGTCTTTTCCTGTAATTCTTCCTTCCTGTTCACCCTCTCTCCATGCAGGTCATATCATGGCCATAAAACGATGAAGGACTTCGTGCGTCGCAGGCGATGGGCCAGGTACTGTAAAAAGCAGCACGCGTATATATAGCATTTTATTTGTTCAGCAGGTACACAGTGGCCGGAGAGTGCACTTGTTTTTGTAGTGGGTAGTACGTGGTGTTGCATTACATTGAATCATAATGTACCAGCGTTGTTTTCTATTCAGGTACAGGTAGAACTGGGTACCAAACTTCGATACCTTCATGGTACGAACCAAATTGCAATGTGCTTTTCCTCCTGCACAGGAAGTGTAAACTGACCACCACAGGACCCTGGCAAGAAATTCCGCCTATACCACTGAGCGATGTGACCATCCTGCCCTGTGCAGCTCAGAGCAGCGTGGACGTGGTTCCTCTGTGGGCCATCAGCAACAAGGGAGATGTGCTCTGCCGCCTGGGAGTCAGCGCACTGACACCTGCTGTGAGTCACCTTTACTGTACGCATGCAGACGCTCCATGAAGAGGGTAAACACCATTTGCTGAGTCACCCATGAACATTCAGAGCCTTTTTCCTTTTCTCATTGCAACTGCACGACACACTGGCTTTGGACAGCGTGTGGAATCCTAAATGTATCTTCAGTCTCAATGGAGGCGTTTCTGACACAGTTGTCATTCATGACTTCAACACAATAGTGCAAGAGAATATCTCATAGATAAATGTGGAAATGCTTCAAGTGTAGCTGCAACAAAAAAACATCTAAAAAGTGCTTGAGGTCATTGTTCTAACATCCTTGTGTTGGTCTCTCAGGGATCCTCGTGGCTCCACGTTGGAACCGACCAGCCTTTTAAGTCCATCTCCATTGGGGCTGCCAGCCAGGTCTGGGCCATCGCCCGGGACGGCTCTGCCTTTTACAGAGGATCTGTCTCTGCACAGAGTCCAGCAGGTCAGTGGGAGAAGCCGTGATGTTCTGCACTGAGGAACAGAGAGTGTCATTCATGCCACTGTAAAGATTTACTTACGAATAAAAGAAAACTTGTCAGCCTCTAATGCTGCAACAAAGAAGAGTCTCACTTATACAGTATTATGTGTTGTGTCTCCCTCTGCAGGAGACTGTTGGTACCACATTCCCTCCCCATCCAAGCAGAAGCTGAAGCAGGTGTCTGTCGGGAGGACATCAGTCTACACTGTAGATGAAAATGGTAGAGCAGTTGTCTTGCTGATATACCTGCTATTTATGTTTCTTGGTAGACTAATTCTGATCATGTGTCTGATGTGTCTATTTCCTGTCCAGGTAATCTGTGGTACCGGCAGGGTGTGACCCCCAGCTACCCTCAGGGCTCCTCCTGGGAACACATCTCTAATAATGTACGCAAGGTCTCCGTAGGACCTCTGGACCAGGTCAGTACCAGGATATCAGTACTGCAATATCACATAAATCCACCAAAATCCTCATAAGCCACTTTGAGGTTGTAAACAGTCCTTGCATATTGCTCATTGTTTTGGGTGATGTGTGTTGTTCCGTTGTTGTCGGGGTGCAGGTGTGGATCATAGCTGACAAGGTGCAGGGCAGCCACAGTCTGAGCTGTGGAACGGTGTGCCATCGACTCGGAGTCCAACCTGTGGAGCCTAAAGGACAGTCGTGGGACTACGGCATCGGGGTAAGACAAACTAAACTGCACAACAGTGTTTTCAGGATATCTGTGTTTCCTAAAGACTGGTTTTGACGGTGGTTTTTTGTGGAAGGCTGTTTTTTTGTGCTTAAAGCCAAATAGCAAATTGGTTGACTTGCAATAAATGAGTTCCTAGAGCTGAGTTCTCCCTCTTTCTCTCTCATCCTGTCTGTTAGGGTGGGTGGGACCACATCACAGTGAGAGGGAACTCCACAGAGCCGCCCCGCGCCCGTCTCCCCTCTCTAACAGACCCCTCCGCCCCAGCCCCACAGAGCCCCCTCCCTGTCAGGAACACGGAGGTCAGCAGCAATGCTGTGGGATGATAGACTTGCACATGGGTGCACACACGCTGTACAGAGCCCCTCGTCATCCATGTCACCTTTGTAGGAAACCTTTGTAGACAATCCTAGTCTTCACTGCGGTCAGTAACAGAACGTTGTCACTTTTGGACAAAACATCTTCACTGCTGAGCTGAATCACTGTAATTTTCCTGGCATTGTTTTTTTGTTTGTTTGTTCTTAATCACTGGCATTGAACTTGATGGTCTTAATACATTTGTGTTCCTATTTATTCATCAGGGGGTAGTTTTTCTGTGTATTGATTATCACATGCAAGCTGGAGGTGGAAGGAGGTTTTTTTGTTTTGTTTTGTTTTTTTTAAGGGAAAATGTGTAATATATATTTAATTCTAGCTGCTTGGCTGCTGAGCTGTCAGCTCCAGGGCTGCTTTTGTGTACAAATAGAAATGATGTGTCATCTTAACCTGCAGGCAACAGGTTAGCAGACACTTCAGAGTAAAGAGAGTAAAGCCTGATGATCCTGGAAACAGAAGAAAAATTGATGACTGCATAGAGACAATGTTTTATCCAGGCTTCACCGGCTCCCTCTACTGTCTGACACCCTCCTGTAAAAATGCCGACCGCACACTGCAGAAAAACACAGATGCAGCATCTGTTGGTGTCAAATGTCATAGGTTTGTGAAGCCTAAATTTGGATTTATTTCGTGCAATGATCCTCACTTGTTTGGAGCCAGGAAACCCAATTTAGGGCAACGTGGTGAAACCTGTGTGAAGCTGAGTTTGGATGGGCGAGAAGCAACCTGAGTGTGACAGGCTGTAAATCAAGACAAAAGCTCCAAAGCAAACTTTTCTGGAAGGGTTAATTAGTTTTAGTGGTGCAACTGAGACTCTTAACTTCTTGAGACGCCACTTCTGTGGCAGCAGCTGCTCGCCTCATACAAACAGCTGAGTTATGTTTTTCTAACAGTTACAATGTTTTCTGAAAAATGTTATATTATTGTCATGGAGTATGTGCAATGGTTAGCGATGTAAACAAAGCAAACATGTGGATTTCTTGTAAAAGTCTTGTGGTTGAAACGCTAAAACTGAACCTTCCTCTTTCTCAGGAGAATGTTTGCATTTGCACGCCATCTACTTCCTTTGGACTCATGGTAGAATGACTGGGCATTGACAAAAAAAAGATAAACACTATATTTTTGGTATAATCTATAAGGTATGAGTCTTATACAGTAAGTATAGTGGTAATATATTAAGGTGGAGTCATGTTTTTACATTTGACAAAGAACAATTCACTCAAAATGCAGTTTTCCATTCATAAATATTCATAGATTCATGATGAATTGCATCCATTCAGACATGAATTTATTTTAACAGCTGCCTAAATTTCCCCACATCATGATGTCCTGTCTCAGAATGATGCAGCATTTGGAAATGCTGTAAGTGTACAGAGATCCATCTGTATTATCTGTGTGACTGTAACACATCAGTGCTGTTGACATTGTGGAGTACATTTTTGTGTACACAAGTGTTGCGCATGGTCAAAATAACAGCCCTTGTCAATAAATAAATGTGTTTATTGATAATAACTCCTGAAATAGTTTCTCTTCTCCTCTTCATTAGTACAGCGTCCTGTCTCGAGACATGTGGAGACACGAAAAGTTAAATAACACACACTTTACATCACCTGGGCCTTGCAGCCATGGACGCACAACCTGTAAGAAGAAGAGTAAAGCATGTTCTCAGCCTGGCAGGTAGATTGTCTTCATGAGCAAATGAGCAAACAAACTTTCTAGCTTCAACATTTCAATACTTAGACCTGCTGCTCGCCCTTATTTTTTTTTTCTGGATGTGACAGTTATGACTCCGGGCTACACTGAGCAGGTTTCTCAACAGAAAACACACAAGAAGATCACGAGATAACGCAAAAGAGAACAAGTTCCTGCTCCGTCTCATACCATAGAAGGCGAGAAATAAGACACAGAATGGCGAAAGATTAGCCCTTCCTTTCTGAGTACAACAGCAAATTTCACTCTTCATAACCACGATCCATCTGGTTTACACTCAGGCTGCAGTTTCTGTGTCTGCGAGGTGAACGGTCCTCATATCGTTCCATATTTTGCATGAAGGGCAAGTTCTAGACCGTCCAGCTCTTGCCCAGGTGCATGGGTTTATTGTCAGAGGTCTATGATCTTGAACAGCACCCAGGTCCTACACAGGACACCAGTTCAGACCAGTGTGCCTGTAGGAACTAGATACTGTTTGAGATTTGGCCCTAAAAGTCTACCCACGCCTTGGAGACAGCCTCCTGGTGCCTCTCCTGGTCTCCAAACCAACTTGCAGCCACTGTTAGCTGCGCTGGCTGAAGCTGTGTACGTGGGTGAGGTACTGGGTGAGATCGTCCTCGCCGTCCTCCTGCAGGTGCTGCTGGTAACACTGGAGCAGCTTGGCGGCGCTGGCCTCTGATGGGACCCCTCCAGCAGGCAGGCAGCCCCCTGACATGTCCAGGATGATGGTGGTTAAGGATTTGATGTAATTCTTTGCCAGGGTCAGTGTCTCGATCTTGGACAGCTTCTTGTCAGTCTTGACGTGGGGGATGGCCTCGCGTAATGCCTGGAAGGCGTTGTTGAGCTTGTGCATGCGCTGGCGTTCCCGCTCGTTGCTCTCTAACCGCCGGACGCTGCGCTCTTTGTTGCTGGAGCCGTGTTGCCTGCGCCGCCGGCCTCCACCCACTCCTCCCTGACGCTTGCCGTCCCCACCCCTCAGCGACCCCCTCCAGGAGCCACCGATCCGGACCGAGGCCTCTGAGCCCTCCTGCTCACTGGAGCCTGGTTCTGGTTCTGTGAGCTCTGGCTCAGGGTCAGACCAGGTCCTCCTGGACGCTTTCACAGCCTTCCCTTTGGACTTCATCCTGCTGCCTCCTTCACCTCGCTCTCTGACAGTGTAGATCTCACAGCTTTAACAGGCCTGGAAGAAAAGACGAGAACGTCAGAGGAAGGAAAAAGCTAAGAAAAGTGGAATTGTAACAGCTTTTGCTGCAGTCTTCTCCCTGTCGGTCATAATGACCAATTGCCAAACGAGTCTCTGTCCCATTCAAACAGCCTTGCATCCTGTCGTATCTAATCAGCCTGTTGCAGTGTGAAAACTCCATGATGTTGGACTGGTAATCTACTCTTATCCCCACAGTCCTGCGATAAAGCCCATTTCAAGGTTACACTCACAAAAACACAGAGACCAGCCTGGCAGCACTCAGATAATCCCCCTCCACTGCTCTCTAACTCCACTTTAACCAGGAGATGTTCAGCTTAAAATGCATGCATCTATGATTAAACTTCCTGAAGTGAGTTAATGTGTTGAAGTTTGCTGTAGCGTTAGTTGTGGATTCACTACAGTGGGTTCACACGCAGAAATTTCTTTAAGCCAAATGATCAAATATGCTAATGTTCCAAAACTGCTCTAATTTCAAAGATAAGGATGTTTTACATAGATTAATGAAAATATGACATATGACTTCACTCCACAGAGAGTGTTTCTCCATCCCTTTTTATTTTCCTAACCCAAGTTTAATCACCCCAACGGTAGTGTTGTAACTGATAGGAGATAAACAGGCAAATGTCAGCTCCTCTCACTGAGGTAACTGATGTGTACACACACCGTGGGAGTGAATGAAGCGGGACGATGCTGTAAAAAGGCTTACCTTGGAAGTGAAAATAACTTTCCTCCTCCTCAGTGTTTCCAGACAAATGTCCACCATGCAGCCGCTCGTTCAAAGCACCATCCCGCAGAGCGCAGAGGGAGAGAGCAGCGCCGTCGCCGTGCAGCGGACACACACGCACGCACTCGTTTAGCCGTCACATGTGGGTTACCTGTAGCTGACTGATGTACACGTAGCGCTGCTCAGCCAATCACAGAGCAGGCCCACGCCCCCTCTTGCTCTGCCAGAAAAAAATAGGCTGCTGCTGCTGCGACGCTGCCCCAACTCAATAATGATGAAGTCTAAATCACTTTTAACCTATTTAACAACTATTAAACAGTTTTCAGATTATTTACTTAGACTAACAAAGAGCAGCAATTCTGCGCCATGAAAAATACTCCATTACAAGTAAAAGTGCATTTCCATTTTTACTCAATGTATGAAACTCATCAGCAGTATGATGTAGTTGGTGAAGATAAAGCTAATTTGAAATGCTTTATATACTGCTGAGTACTTTTAATTTGAATCAGTGCATCATATTAAGTGTGTATGTGTCAAAATTGTATTGTGAATGAATGTTTTGAGTTACTGTTGTGCAGATAAGCAGTTTGTTAAAAAAGAAGTCCACTGATTCAGTATTTTCCTTCCAAATATCATTATTATTATTATTATTATTATTATTATTATTATTGCTGAGGTAGTCACATCATAGCATTGTATTAGCACCATGGCGTTACATCATAGAGATACAGTCTCCATTAAAAAACACAATAATGAACATTAAGTTATGTGAAGAATAAATAAATCAATAAATTAAGGAAACTAAATTAATTTGCAAGTTTTGAAAGAAAACTGGCAATACAGTGTAAATGTTGGATGGTATATCTGGTCTCTATTTAATATTTAAAAAGCAGCACTGGTCCCATTTGTAATATGATTAAAAAAAAAGGTGTCTGTCCAGGCCCAAAATGAAATTTCAAAGTATAGATGTTGTAAATGTTGGTAATTTGCGGCTTACTTTACACATGCACCATTATACCACTCACACACCACTGTGGTATTTTAATCTTTGTTGTTCCTCTGTGAACCATTTCTTTCGTTTGAGGCAGAGCTGACCTTCACCTGTTGTGAATGAAATGAGTTGGAAACACTTCACTCAGGCTCCTCATCTGCACTTTTTACTCCAAGCAGTAATACATAATTTCCATTGGGGCTTATCACCTTCTGCTGCTTCATTTGAATACAGTCCTCTGGGCGACACCTGGCTGTACAGATGCAGGGCCAGGTCTCATTTCAACTTTGTCACATTATTTGCTTTTTACCAGGCGGCAGTAACGTAGTGTAATGGCAGCATAATATGCCGGATGCTGTCAAACGACTGCAAAGTGAACAAAAACACAGCATGTATAACATAATGAACCTTTTATTCAACAATCGGCAGCACAGTCCTTCCCTGCTTGTCTGTTTGACCCGGGGCCCTGAACTGTTGGCAGTTGGGATTATTGCCCTTCTTCCTGTGACACAGTGGGGTGGAGATAGGGTGGTGTCACGGTGGTGACATGTAACGAATGACCACATGTAACTGTTACAGACTCACAATGCTGCTTTCTGCATTTTTGATTTTTTTGTTGATATTCTGCCTTTATCTTTTCTTTTTAAAAGTTTTAGAAATGCATTTTAAGAATAGTTTGAATGGTTTTTATGCTAATGGTGGCTAATGTTCTTTCCATGTGTTTTTACATCACTTCTACAACTAAACTTGTGAAGTAATTGGAATTTGTAATTCATAATTAAACTTAAAGATGTTTCTTAAATGTGATGTAAGTTAGTTTAGAACTTTTTTATATCAAAACCATGAAGATTAGGAGGCCTGGTAAGGAACAGCTACAAGTAAGCTGCAGCTAGCAAGCTGTGCTTAACAAGAAGATGTAGCAACAGTAAATATTCAATGACTCAATGAGGTGAAATGTTCATGAATTCATATTTTTGTTTGCTCACTTTCTACCAAAATAGACAGTATGACTGAATAATTGTGATGCTTTCCTTTGTAATGCAACAATTTTAAGGCTAAGTGTCATGTTAGCTTAACTTAGCTGTATGGTAGCTTACAGTTAAAAATGGGCCATTACCCATGGGCTATTAGCAACATTGACATGCAACAACAACAACAATAATGTCCAGGTGTGAAGCTCCCAGCTCTTAGAGGCAAACACTTTTAGCTGTTGGTGTCCTTGAATGGTGTGTGTGTGTGTGTGTGTTTGTGTGTGTGTGTGTGTGTGTGTGTGTGTGTGTGTGTGTGTGTGTGTGTGTGTGTGTGTGTGTGTGTGTGTGTGTGAACACTAAGACTGGTCTTGCCAGGTTTCCTTCCCTCCTCAGGTACACTGTATCTAATCAACCAAACCTCGCTGATGCCGGCTCTGTGGAAGCATTATCTATTACTTTTAGTTTGTTCAGTTTCTGCCTCCATTGGCCCCTAAGGCTTACATTGTTTATTTAGTCACAGCCACTGATTAATTCTGAGCTGAATACACTTCAGTAACGAGGCAAGCAAACAGGGCCTCCATAAGCATGCTCTGTTTGAGGAAAACAAACTGTATAAACATACTCCTGTATTCCAAGACGAATCCACAACTTGCTGAATACAACAGTTTAAAGATAAACTAGGATTTCAGACAGACACGACAATTTATTGAACTTGTGCAAATTGGAATGGACAACATTTATGTTTCACAGCTCGGGTCCAAGGACACAACCTGGCATGAAAAGCAGCGTCCAGAGAGGTTTGCAGCTGGAAAGGCCCCAGTGCTGTTATGCAACCGGCTGTTTATCACAGTGATCGTGTCATATCAACAACTGTGAAAGGGGAATGCACTGTCACACAGTCCTGCGTGGCCATGACGTCATGAGCGACAGGTGCTTTGAATCCATTTGGAGCAGAGAGAGAGAGAGAAAAAAAACCAAATCCATTAAAATCCCTGACTCATCATAAAAGAGGAGGGAGGTGGGGAGACGAGTTTGAGACGAGGAGGACAAGATCTGGATGATTAGTCAGTTTTTCCATTAGGCCAAGGCTGGTTGTCTGAAAGAAAAACAAGTGTGGATGTCACATTAGGCCATGGTGACTGTGAGATGCCCTTTGGCTGGAGGCAGATGATGCGATAGAAAGGCGGTTACAGCTGTGCCATACAAAATCAGCACCTGCAACTCAATATATGTATATGCTTGTGAGTGCCACTAACCCCGTATCTCACAGTTCAAGGTCTGACTCCGTGACATGGGTGAGGAACAGACAGGTTTGGGACAGAAAGAGACGCCTGGACAGAGCAGAGCAGCTCTGCACTGGCAGGGAAAGGGTGTGGTGTTGAGACTGTCTGACGCACTGAAGATGGCAGCTCTTCTCCAAAGCTGAGAAGTCGTCTTCCCACTCCAAGCCTGCAGGCGAAACCAACCAAACACACAGTTAGGGACAACCAAGTGTCAACAGCCTGCAGGGGCTGGATTTAGCAAGACACACAAACATTGAAGTTAGCTAACTCTTGCAGTGTCCCGCCCTGATCTGGTTACATTGTCCTGTCAGTTTGATCGACGACAGTTTGATTTGCGTTGAGTGTTCAAATTATCATCTCATTTATATATAAATGATCATCTTTTGTAAAATATATACTTCTACTCCAAAGCCATGTCTTTTTTCTGGGAGTTCAAGCTGCACTAGGAACAAATATCACATATACACATACACATATTTCCAACCAGTATTATCACAGATTCAATCCTTCAGTCAGTCTTTCTTTTTAAATAGTAATTGCTGATGAATAACATCAGCGTTTCAGCAACGCTTACATCAAAATATTGATAGTAGTTGCTCAATTCAGCACAACATACTGCCACAAAACTGAAGCCAGTTTGTTGGCAGGAGGATATGAAAGTTATGCACATGATAATTTTTGGAAAATGGCCATATGTGCTTCAATAAATGCTGCAGTACACACCGTGAAAAAAATACTCTGTTACAAGTATTCCTGCATTCAAAACTATGAAAATAACACAAACAGAAAAATGTTATATTCTTAGCACATATCATTACATTATTATTCCTGATGAATGAATGTCTAAGCAGCATTTTACTGTCAAAGCTGGCTGAGGTGGAGTTAAATGTCAGTATTTTATTTACTATTCGGTAGTGTAACCTACAACAATGCAGCAATCTTTATGAGCTCATCTTAAATTAAATCTATGTTAAATCTAGTAACTGGTAACAATAGTTGTCAAATGAATACAGTTGAGTAAAAAGTCAAATATCAGGATTAAAAGAAGAAGAAGTATTCAAGTACCTCAGAGTTAACTTAGCACTAATGTTAGATATACAACATGTAGTTAATGGGGTAAATCATGCAAAATCACTGTTAGAGTCCTTCAAAATAATACCACTGCCTTCTATTGAGACATCTGGCAGGTTGCAGGACAAGCTGCTTGGCAGAGATGTGCAGGGCCCAGAGTGCAGCTCCAAGGTGGGACTCTCCTGTAGTACAAAGGAAGTGTAGTGAATGATCACTGTGTATTTAGCTTTTATATCACCAGTGGGAAACAAACCCACCAAGCTAAAGTGTAACAGGAGGACAGTACCTGATCAAACAGGTAGACCATGACATCATCGTCAAAGGACACACTCTTCCTTTTTTTTACATCCTTGTCCCTCCCAGGTAAAACCCCTGGTGCATCGCAGATTTGACAGGATTTCAGAAGACTTTTAAGATTGCATGTGTTTAAATTGTCTCTGCTAACCAGTTCATGTTGAATCCCCGTAGAGCTGTTGTTGTTGTTGGGATCGTGGGGCCAGTTTTTCAAATCACTTAACGTGTTGTTATCAGCGATATGCCAACCAGTGTCCTCTATAGATGTCCTACTATCCTCTGTGTAGCAAGTGTCACCAAAAAGTTGCAGCGGTATGTCCTCATCACAGAAAATGATAAACCTGTTATGCTGATTCTTTGCAACAGCGTCCTGCTGGGTCACAAAGTTTAAATCCTTTTTGATGAAACTGAAAATGTCCTGCATATTTAAGATGAGTCTCGTCCATGGGGCCTCCTTTGGGCAGTCTGAGGCAAAAGAAGCTAAAGACGAGAGCGCTGAATGATGTATGGGCTCGTATGAAAGTCGAGGGCGGACAGAGATGGACTGCGGCCGTGTTACCAAGCTTGATCTGCAGTTGCTGTTTCTCCATAACCGAGGGGCTGCGCTTCCTCTTTGATCAACGATGCAGAAGCAGGTGACCGGCTGCAGCTCCTCCACAGCCTGGATCATCTGACCTGAGGGGATCAGCAACTGGAGCTCCTCATCCCTGTGGGAGGGATTCACATCAGCTCATTGAGAATTTAGAAAGTCGCATGACACTTAAAAAGGAAAATCAAACAGTTTGGACAGCAGCGCTGTCACGGCTTACTTGGCCATCATTAATGTTAGAAATGACATCTGCACATTTCCTACCTCCCAAGTCAGAATGTCTGCTACTCACCATGTTAATTACTGAGAACAGGAAACACAGATAGAAGATTTCTGACAGGGCACACACAAGATTTCAGCTCATTAAGGGATTGTTACTGGCATTTCTGGGGTGCTAATTTTCTGTTTAGCCACTAAAAAGATAATGTAGCAGAACTATTTGCTGGTTTACGACCTGTCTGATTGTCTTACATCCATTAAAAGTTATATTCTGCAATTTAGATTTTAGCAGCCCTGCTATCAGAAAAACAAAGAAAGCTTCTGAAGGTGGGAATATGTATTTATGATTGCGCTGCTGTTGCATTATTGCTGTTATTTATGCTGTGCCTTATACTTTAGAGTCATGTCTTTAGCACTATTGTAATTATAATGTGGCTATGACCTAGGCTGGCTATAATCTGGTTGTAATAGCAGTGCATTAAATGACAATGTGGAAGGGGTCGGTGATAGTGGTGAGCCTTCAGAAAGTGATCACAGTGATCTGCAGCTCCTCTCAGTTTGATTGAGCTTTAATGTGAGTTTCCACACAACTTCACTGTTTTGGTTCAATCGCTTTCAGCTGAATCAGGCAGCTTCACTGAAAAAGTTCTAAAAATCCAATGTTTGCATCAACACTTACTACCTGTTGTCCACTTACTACCTATATTATGACTATAAATGCTAAACTGCATTCTGTTGTCTCTATGTTGCACTCCGACGATGACAAGTTGAATCTAATCTAATCTAAACTAAGCAGCAGACAGACACAGTTACCGACTAGCTGGTGAACATAGTCGAGCTTTTAGCAGCTTAAGAGCCAGATATAACTGCTAACAGTTTGCCCTGTCAATTTAAAATGTCATGATACATCAACAAGTTCACAACTTCAAAAAACTCAGTTATTGCAGGTTTAAACTTAATAAAAACCAAAAAACAGCTAAAAACATATAGGATTCAGTATAACTGTTTCCAACAGCCAACACTGGATGTTTGCTGCAGAGGACTGACATTTAGCTTTGGTCTGCCTTACTTACCAACTGTGTAAATGACAGTTACACCTGAGGAGTGGTTACCTGCCAGTATAATAGTGACATCAGCTCCCAGTGTTAAATGGCACCTGCAGACGTGGTAATTGTTATCAGACAACATGCAGTGTCAACAGAAACATAGCGTCATACCACTAGTAAAAGTGTCTGTGGCTGAGTTCTTTAGCATTCAGGTATTTTTAGGTATTATGTCCAACACTGGCAGGAGCTTACTTTTTAAAAGTGACTGCCTGAGCAAAGGGCACATAGTTATGGATGGTGTGTATTTGCTGTTTTGGAGTTATGACACGGGCTCTGTAACACAGAGCCACCTGTTCAACAAGCATAAAGTGTGGGCAGAGATGATATGCAGACTTTATCTAAAGAAAACATTGTCCTACAGTATTTCCTTTTCAGTGTCTGTTTTCTCCAGAGGCCTTTTTAACATTAACGATCATTTCATTTGTACAGCATTTATCTGAACAAGGTTACAAAGTGCTTCACAAAATACGAGGTCAGACGCAGTGCACAGACTGCCCTTCACCGTGCGTTGACAGGATGTACTGAAATTGATTTGTCAGCCTTTGTCCACTGGATGAAACAGTGCACACACACAAACACATGCATTATTTGGCCACTCACTCCTGAGCCTGAATAAATATCGGGGCCCATCCATGCACGGAGACAAAGACGCAATAGGAAACTTTCACCGCTCTGCAGTAACCAAGCAACCGCTGGATGAGTGACTCAGGAAAGGAAGAGAGGAGCTGACTCACAGCAGCTGTGACGTACAGGATATAAAAGGACACACACACACACACACACACACACACACCACTGTATGGTCTCACACACACGACAACACACACACACACATACGCATTAGGCCGTGAAGCTTGTAATCTGCCCTGTTTCGGGTTAATTAACACCTCACTGTGTAACAGGTGCTGGAGCTCAGGGCAAAGGCAGATTATGATAACTTTTCCAAACAGCCAAAGCACAAACAGACACCCTGAGATCCACCACCACAGGAGAAACAAACAGCGATAAAAGTCAAAATAATACCTTTTCTCGATTCCTTTGTCTCTGCGCCTCCTTTTAGAAAGCCAATTCAAACAGTCCAGTGAAATCACCAGTGTAGCCCCATCCCTGAAGTATTTAAATTCTGGAAGAATGAAGAGAGGAAACATGCTTATCAGCTGATATGCACTGCCTCAAAATCTTGCTGCATCATGACGCTGCAAAATGTGTTGCAACATGCTTCACCTCTCAGCATCCACCATGCATGACAGCGGCATATTTCTTTTCCTACCTTGCATCCTGTGAGCGCCGCTCATTCCCCTGGCTTTCACTGAACGACAGAAACCTCATTGAGGACATGGAAAGACACAAGCGAAACATATGGGACAGGGAGAGGAGATGAGAGATGCATAGAAAAAAGAGAGGAGAGGGGGGAGGGGGATCAGGCAGGATAGAGAGTGAATGAATGAGGGGGGGAAATGAAATAAGAGGAGATGATCAGAGGGGGTAAGGGGGAGATGAAAGAAGAGTGAAGGAAGGTGATGAAGAGGATGAGATGAGAGAGGATGTGAGGACAGAGAAAGGGCAAAGAGCTCATATATACAGTCCTCTCCCTGGAGGCTGCCGGCCTCTCTGCAGCAGCAGAGTGCAAGATGAGGATCAATAAGTTATCTGGTCTAATGTAACACAGCTGTCTGAGTGAGGAACCGCAGAGAGGATGCCACAGTGACACAGGCTGTATATTATCTTTAATAATTCTACCATACTTACATTAGACTTCATGCTAACGCCTGCGTGATAACTGGCAGCTGTTCCAGGTTTGAAGGGTGCACTATTTGCTGTCAGCAATATTATATTTGTCTTTTAATGGCCTCTACCACACTGAACTAACAAGGTTTGATAAAAGGAGTTTATATGCTATGAAGCAATTGATAGAATAGATTAACTCGATTTATTTGTTTTGTTAATTCACCATCATTACATTTCTTGAATTTCTTTAATGCTGTCTGTTAGGTATTGCAGTGTGTGATTTTTCCCAGTCATTCCACTGGAATTGAAACAGATTTATCTTTTTTTCTTTGCTTTTTTCTTTGTTTCTTGTTTTTATTTGTACTATCATAAGCACACTCAGTCTGTGTTTTTGGTGCATGGTCTCAAAGGATGCAACAGTGAACATGAGCGCCCTCTAGAAGTTGAAAGTAGAACATCAGGCACCTTGAGCAGAGCTGGCAGAAGAGCTGCAGCAGAGCTTTTCCTGTTGTTTAATCAAGTAATGAGGCTTAGACATACAAACAGCCAATAAGTATAATATAATAATAGAATTAAACATGTATGGCCTGCTCTGTACACATTTCACTACTACTGTTGCCATCACTGATGCAGCTATCAGTTATTACTAATAGAAACAAAATATCACTGATAACATACATAATTACTACTATTATATATATCTCATATTATTATGCATATATTACCACTACGATCCCTACTGTCCCTGCTCCTGTACTTCTGCTGCCTCTGCCAGTTGGACTGTGTTATGATTCATCATCATCATCATTTAATTTCTTCCACGCACTCACATCTATTGTTACCGCGGCTAGAGTCCTCCCCCTGGCAACAAAATCACTGATGCTGGAGTTCTGATTTACACACCCAGACAGCATCAGGATGTTGTTCCCAGGAGGTGACAGTGTCACCATTCAGTCCACCTCTGGTTCCCAAGAGTGGGGAAATGAAAGAGAAAGAAAGAGCACTGAAGCAAATGTGCAAAGAGACATAGAGGTGGACAGATGGTGCTCCTGTTCGGAATGAGGAAGGTGATTGCATTCCTGCCTTTCTCCTCATTTTGCTGCTCCCTTCCACTTCATCCCTGTGCAGTCGTCCCACAGGGCATCGTGTCACCCAGCAAACAGCACCCAAGTATCCATATCAGGTCAGTTAAGGCACCCTGACTGCTTACAGTACAGTGTTTCAGTATAGTCAACTCTTTTTTCACTGGACTTAGCAGTACATATGAGGATGTGATACAGTCGCTGAGCAGAAAGTCTTCTCACTGGTACAAAATGTGAGCTTGTTCCTGTCTGTTCCACTTTCTATTTTCACATTGGAGTAATGATTGATGTGTGCTGTCTGAGTTTCTCATAATCTGATCTCTCGACAACTTCTGCATCCAAATGTCAGATGAAAGAGGGATACATCTTTGGTTTCAGGCCTTCTGACAGACTGGGTTGAAGCTGAGGCAGCCTAATAGTTGTGTTTTATGATGTGCTGTAGTTTATCTAAGCAGGATAATGCGGTGAATATCATTCCTCCACTGATCTTTTTACCGCTCCGATTGAGTTGTAACATGCACAGTGCATGCCAAAAGAACTGTAGAACTATCCTTTTACACTGCAGGCGCAGAATCATTATATCCATCCGGCAGACGGCGAGTGACACCAAACAATCCAGGAGAGCAGGGTAATTGGAGATCATTGAGTTTATTCTGAGCATGCGGAATACACCATGCTCAAGGAGCATATGGAGCAAGTCACCAAGCAATGGAATGGCACTGCAAAGCTCTGTGGGTAATATGAAAGAATGAAACATCCAGACAGAGACGTCACTGTGTCACTGCTGTGGACACATTTGTTGAAGCGGCTCCGAAGCAAGTAGGCTGGGGAACTTTCCTCCAGTTTTTACATATCAAATCATAGAATCAAGGGTGCAGCTCTGCACCTGGTTGTGAATTGAATGACTAATTTGTTGCAGATCAGCACTAGCTTCTGCTGTACAGCGGTGAGCCACCTTTGTACACTTTTCTCTTATGCAGGAGATTACAGTGTCTTAAAGGTGTTTGCTGAGAGAGTTTCTTTAATATGATGACATAAATGTGCAATCCATCTCAGATCGCTGGCTGAGTATTTATGAGCCTCTGTTGACAGCAGTACACCTGCTCCTCCCCAGTACAGACCTGGGAACAGCGCCCGCCTGAACTAGCACCACCGCTGCCAAGGCCACCACCATATTGGGAGAAGTGTGAGTGTAAAGAGAGGGGGAGTGTGTGTTTGTATGAAAAGCTATAGAGATACAGAGACAGGCGGAGAGAGAGCTTTGTGAGGAGGGAGGGTGGGATGATTTGGTTGGCTGGGGGAAAGGTAGGTGGAGTAAGTCTATCTTTACTCGCTTCCTGGTGCTATAACAACAATCACTAATCTCATTCACCATATAGATATACTCATAGTCTGTCCTGGCAGAATAAGACACTGTTGAAAGACAAAGATTCACTCTGTGAAGAGAGGGAACACACTGAGCATAAGCTCTGCTGTTGTTAAGTAGTGTCAAAAGGATCATTAGTAAAGAAGAGGGAGATGCACATACGGGATGATCAGAATATAAAATCGAAACTGTGCACACCTTAAAGCCCTCATTTGCATGAATTTTTATGGATGAATTCACTTAAAACAAGTTGTGAAGTTCTGCAAAATGCTGAAACGTTTTGTTGAAACAAGAAAACACCCTGAGATCATATGTTCAGAGCCTTTAAGTAATGCATTAAATGCAGATAAACCTGTTATAGCAGAGAATGCCTGCCTCAGTAAGTTATTTTACAGTATATACACTATGTTAATGAATTTTTTAGTTGTATCTCACAAGACCTGAAAAACAAATCCATCAATATGACAGCTAAGAGCACAAAAGTTTGGTTAGTTAACACATTTTCTGCAGTTTATGTCATTGTAGGGTTCCACCACTAGGAAGCAGTAGTGTGTAGCGTTTGCCTCAGTGAGGGTGGCATGGTTGAGATTTCACACACCAGGACACAAACTGTGAAGCTAAAAATAAAAGCATGGCAGTGGCAATGTTAAAAAAGTAATTTCATCAAAGTTAAAAGTTTCTTGTTGCTTTGGATTTTCTGCTTTTAGGTGTACAGTTCTCTGATCACGCACAATAAGTAGCACTGTAGCATAAGTAACACTGACGCATTATATCAGTCTGGTACTGAAGCCGGTGGTGAGAGGCCTGTGCCTGTCTGTCACTTCATGTGGGCCCATTTCTGTTCCTGCACTTGTGTCATTTCAAAGGTTGAGCAATGACTGCGACTGTGTATGTATGTAAACACTTACCTCACCCTGTCCTGTAATCAAACCAGAGCTGAGGGAGCAGCTAATCAGGGCAAAAGGATTTCAGCATTGACATGGAATTAACACACAGCTGACACACGCACACGCACAAACGAATTTAACACGAAATTTCCAAGCTGCTGGCAGGCAAAAGATGGCGGGAAAAGCGTTGAAAAGCAAGGCTGTGACCTCTGACCTGCACAGACACACTCACATACAGACAGCTGAGGCAGCTGTGGGACTCCTCGACTCATTTCAAGTGTTTATGGAGGAGCTGAGCTTGAGTGCTCGTTGACAGAGCTCTTATTTACACACGCGCACATACATACGCACACATGAACACACACACAACCCTGATCAGATAAGAGCAGATCTGTTTCAGCGGCTAATCTTAAATGTGATGAGGTGCACAGGGGCCTGTTGGAATATACATAAATATCTTTATTTGGGAATCATGCGCTGCCCTGGGGTATATCACACTACCTCACATTATAGGAACAGGAAACAGGATACTATGCGTTCATGTCAAGCCCTTGCTTTTATATGAAGGCTTGTTAAGGCCTGAGGATCCCAAAAACTGTCATCTGGAGAAAAGGTTGCTTGCACAGAATATATTTTGGGGAAGGTTTTAGTTTTGTTAGCATATAAGCGATTATCACTCTATGTCCTGCAAATCCATCTGTCTAGCACACCGATAAATCCAGAACAAACCTCTCTCACACAACTATCTTTGCAGCAACCCCCTACCCTCCTCTCCTCAGAGACGCCTAAGGGAGTCCCTGAGTCCCCCCCGTCCTAAACTCATCTACCCTGTCTTGTCCCAGCACTGATCCTATCGCTTGCATCTTAAGATGACTGGTATTCGTCAGGCCCTGATCCAGTTGCACAGCAGCAACCATATTTAAGTCCAAGCTGTAATCAGGGTTGCCGCTTAGTTACAGCTTGAATAGATAAGAAGTAGAGTGGCTGGGATGCAGAAGACAGAAATGGCTGCATTTCCAGACCATACCAGGTTAATGCTGCCTTCCACCAAGGCTGCAGCCATAGGCTGTATAAGACATGCACGTAGTCTCCCTGATGTCACGCATATGTTTCTGAAAAGCCGTTGTGAAGCTCAGTGAAAGCGGCTCCGGCCGTCGCTATCTTGAAGGTACCTGTCTCCGCCAAACTCTCACTCCCAGCTAATCCAAAAACAAGCAAAGAGTGGAGAATTTGTGGAGCTGAGGTGGGCCTGATGAAGCCAGGTTGTTGAAGGAACAGTTCCATTCTTTTTGAAAATACACTGGTTGGTATGTTCATGTTTAAGGCTGGATGCAACACTGGCCTTTTAACTTAGAAGAGTAATTGTACTTTTCCAGTACTTGACCAGTTTTTACATATGAAGTCAAGGTCATTTGTTTATTGAACTGAAAGGCTACAGCATGCACGCTGTGGGTACATGCAGGGGCCCATGTAAAGACACATATATAACATACTGTATGCATACTCAAAATACATACATGTCTGGACGCAAAGTGACACACGTGTGACTCATGTCAAAAGAGAGCGCAAAGGAGAGCGACACACACACACGGACACACAGGCACACACACACTGGATGCCACAGACAACCACCCAGATTGAAAGCCTGGTGCCAAAACAAGGGAGTGAGGTAAAACTGTTAGTGAGAGTGGAGGGGGGTGGTGGAGGGTGGAGCTTCAAATGAGTGTCTGAGGGGGTATCTTGGCCGAATTTGAGAGTGTCACTGGCATGCCCACACCACAGCTGGTCAGATGGAAATAGACGAGGCAGTAACCGAGCCCAGGAAAGAGGAGGAGCGACCGCTTTCCTCAGGGATGCGTGCACGGATGAGCAGGGTGCCTCTCTTCGTCTCAGACATTACAGACCGACTTAAAGGTTTAGTCTAGCTCGACACTGAGTCTATGCTGATGACATTATCATCCGTCCGAGTTAAAACAGATTTCAAGATGAATTGTTTCAACTGACGGCATTGCAGAGTATGAAATCTGACATCCAAACATCTTTTATATTTATTCTTTCCACAGAGAGCTTTAAAGGGCAGTGCAAACATCAAGGATGTTCATCATGAAGGGCTGACAAGAGCGGATTTATTGATGTTGTAATGTTTTTCACGAACTGCTCATAAAAGTGATTCATTTATACATTTGGTGATAAACTAATTCCTTCATCATGTCCCTCATTTACCCATCTCACACACTAACTGCTGGTGGTGAAACTCTGATGAGGCGCTGCTCTGCTCACTGGGAGCAGTTTGGGGTTCAGTGTCTCGGCTCACAGTCACTTCGACATGTGAACAGAAGGAGCCAGAGATGAACTACCAGCATAGTCTTGGTTGTCTATTACTGTTAATAAATGATTTGTCATTGATATTAATGATGGCATGATGACTGATGGTGCAGGGGAAAAAAGCACCCTGCGTGCCATATCTCACATAATGAATCCCAATAAAAGCCAGAATGTGTGAATACATCTATGACACATCCTGTCAGGGTGTCCTTGAGCAGCTCACTCAGTCATAAGTCCCTTACAAAAGCTTTGTTTAAACGTCACAGACAGTGCGAATCAAGAATGTATCAGATACTGAAACAAATACCAAAGGCTGTCTGGTTCTTTCAGTTATATAAAATGCAACCTACCATCTGTTTGTGTGCTACTTACCTCTGCTGGTGTCCCTCTCCTGTGCTGATTGTCCCATCGTCCAGTATTTCCAACACCAACAAAAAAAAAAGTCTTTCAGGAGGATGTCAGGGATATACAGGTACAAAACTCCCTGCATGATTTCTGTATTTGCTCAAAATGCATTTGTTTTGCTCGAATTTATCCCAGTAGGCCACTCCCTGTCTGCTTTGCTCACTTTTCTCAGGTACACTGGACAAAAACCTCCCAAAGCAGCTTAAAGTTTTCTATCTACGCAGATGATTGTTACTGTAATCCTGTTCTCAGACTCTGTTAGAGATGTTCGTACATGCCAAGAAAACAACCAACAGACTCCCCCAAATCACTTTGTGCACCGGACTGTCACCTCATCCCTATCTATCTCTCTCTGTGTCTGTCTTTTCCTCTCTGTCCCATCCCCCTCTTCCTCCTCTCATCCACCGCTCCATCACACAGGAAGCCTGGTCTTCCTGAAAACAAGCATCGGAGTGTGGAAAGGGACAAGGCTGAGGGGGGCAGGTACGTGGTGGTGGGGGGGGGGGGGGGGGGGGGGGGGGGGGCAGAGGATGTTTTTGTCGTTCCTCTGGCCTTCTGGTTGCAGCAGGCCTCACTGTAGCCCATCCTGAGGAAACAAGGCTCACGTCACTCTGGCCAGGCCTTGGGCCCACACGTGCTGCCTGTTATGGCGAGGGTGACGCAGTGACTTCAGAGCTCCAGCATGTCTTCGCACATGGGAGCCATAAACACGTATGTGGTGTGTAACTGTGGAAAACACCGCTTTTCAAAACAAAATGGCATTAGCCAGCAGGAAGAGTCGACACCAAATCACAGAGTGCGTTTTGGTTATACAAAAGGGGTCAGATGTGGTGCGGAGAGATATTGTGAGGAACATTTTGCCTGAACAAAAGTCTTCAGCTTTGCCAACTAACCGCACTCCATTTCCTGTGTGTAATAGCTGCAAAGTGCCAAGCCACCTGCAACTGTGAAAATTCCTCAGCAGGTGGTTTTTCAGAGACTCCCATCGACCGAAATATAGCAAATTGAAAAATGTACCTACTGTGTGCCTGTAGTAGATGCTGTGTTTTGTTTGCAGTTTCAACTCTGAAATATACACATTTCTCAATAAATGCATATAGAAATAAGACAGAATGATACCCAAGATTACTAAGGAAACGCAGGCATGTGCAATATATCATTAGCTTATGTTAACTTATGCCACAGCTTTTGACTTTCCTGTGCTACACATGTTTTCCAGCAGATGGTTTACTATACTAAATGACATATTTCTCAGGTTTTAATGGTGTAACAGCTTTACAGTCTGAAACTCGCTTGTAGCTATTAAGAATTCAAGGTCTTGATGAATTTCCAAACAACTGGTACATCTCAACCCCCGAGACCAGAATATCCGCCAACTGTATGAACTGAATACATTAATACCAACTGTCATTGTGATTGTCATCATATTTCTATCTGTTAACATCTTTTTAAATTAATATGCACTCATTTGAGAGCAGAGCTCTTTGTATGTGGGAACACGCTGACTGTGAGTGGAGACGGCTCTGTGGAGCGCCTGAAAGTGGCAGAGGCCATAATAACAGGATGTTTACAGCCTGCGGAAACACTGCCAGGGCCGACCACGAGCAGGCAGCAACTGTGGCTGGAAACACGAGCGAAGAGGAAATGCAGGCCAGCCAGGTTCCCTCCAGATCCACCAAATATAACCTCACTCACTTGCTGTTTTGTTTACAGACAGACGCTTCCTGACAGGAGTCTGTTTAGGTAGGCTTAATTTCCACAGTGACCTCTGACCCTTGGAGAAACCACTCAGAAAACACAGTTGTGCTATGGCAAGATTGTCTGGCTTTCAGCCTCCTTTTCACACACGCACAGACGCACAGACGCACACACACACACACACACACACACACACACACACACACACACACACACACACACACACACAGTTTGCTGAAGTGGTCAGCTGTAGGTGACAGCAGACAGAAGGACACTGGTGGTTTCTGACACCAGGGGGGTGAAGCCTATTCACTGTCATCAATAGTTTCTTTCTGCCCATCATTGGTTACATATTGCACCAGGCAGCAACATCCACTGCAGCAGAGCCTCCACCACCATGGCTATTACCGACTTTCTAGCTGCCTCGGACATCACTTCAGCTATTAATGCCTGTAAAGGTCAGGAAATGGTTGTGTTTTGAGTATGCATAAAACTGAAAAGGACATAAGGACTTTGTGTTGTTTGCATTTCACTGAGGTTGCATGAAACCTCAGCGTAAAGGACATCATCATTTGAATGCGGTGAAGTTTCATGTGTGATTTTGCTTTCAGCGAAGGATTCCTTCAGCCCAAAGATGTTCTTCAAAACGGTGGGTTTATCCAAGAAAACTCCGGCAGAGATCGAGAGGGTCTTCAAGATTTTGGACCAGGACAAGAGCGGCTACATAGAACAGGATGAGTTACAGTTAAGTTTTTAACACAGCAAATATTCACTTTTCAGCTGTATCTCACCAAGCTGTTGGAGAACTGTGAAATGCTCCCATTATGTTACGTAATGTTACGTATTCTCAATGTGGTGCTTCATCGCTGCTCTTCCTCAGGCTGTTCCTGCAGAACTTCTCCAAAGGAGCAAGGCCCCTGACTGCTGCCGAGACCAGAGGTTTCCTGCTGGAGGGAGACTCGGATGGAGACGGAAAAATCGGCTGGGAAGGTAGGCAGATCTGAGGTGCAGATGCTGATCAGGGGTCTGCTTTTATTCTGGTTTCAGCAAACTTATTGTTCTATATAAAAAAAAAGATACAGATACCAGGATTTACCCTACATCTATTTATCTATAACTCTGACAAGTAACAACATTTTTTTAGTATATAGAAATACAGTTATGAAAGAAATAATAGGAAATTTACTGAAATAGAAACAAAAACAAAACCAACATCAGAAAAAACAGATAATACAGGAAATTTAGTGTCTCATTGACATGTGCAAACAATAGATAAATAAATAAATAAATAAATAAATAAATAAATAAATAAAAGGAGAAAGGGTGGTGGAGCATGCTATCAAATGTACAACACAAATGCAAATAAAAGGGCTAAAACCAATTATGATTTGCGCAATGTTTTTTAAACTTACAATATAAGTTTGTCAGTAGGAATAAATGTGAATAAATTTTACTTTTATCTTTCAACAAAGACCAAAATTTCCCTTTTAGCAGCTTGAAAAAGTGTCAGAAGTGAGCAGACTCAATCAGCAAAACAGTAAAAACTGGGATCAATTCTCAGGTCAAAACTGATCGTTTAGTGTAAATATGGCAGGTAATGGTGAGCCGATGCAAGTCGACACTTTGTTATGTGCTGTGCTGACTTTCATTGTGTTGCTAGGCAGCTTAAGTGCAGCTACACAATCTCCTCATGCAAAGTGTCAGTGCCAGAACACTTCAGTGTGTTAAGTCATGTCTGCAGTTGAATGAATTATGAGGATGATTATTACCAGATGAATGTGAAAGAGCAGAATCAAAAATGTCTAACTTGATGTCTGTCTGTCATTTTTTCCAGAGTTTTCTGCGCTGGTCAAGTCTTCATAAATCCTATGTGATCCTTGTGATTTGTTGTATGGGGATAATATCGGGGGGGGGGGGGGGGGGGGGGGGGCTCTTTTTATAATGTTTACTAGCCACAGTAAACAACTCATCCAGGGATTCTTATGTGTTGAGAGTTACAAGATATGTTATAGATTTAATAGAAAGTAATGTGATAAAGTCATTAAAGCAGACCACAAATGAAATCGTGCCTTTCTGTTATGTGTCTTTCCCTGCCAGAAAAGTGAATAAATAAACAAACTTTTCGACTTTTGGTGGGTTTTTCCTGCTTGGGTCCAGCGAGACGTTTGTCGACAGATGAGCAGAATTCTCTCATGCGCTTCGTGTTGGGATGTTATACTGAGCACTTGGAGAGGTCCAGCCTGTGGGGGAGGCTTTGGTTTCTCCAATTAATGGCATGAGCAACTTTCCACTGTGCGAATGAAGTGTTTGACATTCTGGCAAACCCAATTTGACACCTTACATGGAGTAATTTGGCGTAAATTATATGTTTACACTGAGACAGCATGTACACAACATTTAACCCATTTTCTTTGAAATATTTCTTAGAGAGAAAATATAATAACTGACAATTTATTCCTAATATGCACCACCATAAAACCCACATTTAGACTTAGCTCATGCTGGCTTATACAAGCTCACTGTGGCCATAAAACAGCCTGTAGTGTATTTGCTCAGAGTGATTTCACTTCTCTTACCTCTAATTCACAGCAGTCACCTCATAGAAAACAAAATGCGTCACAGTTAGACAACCATGATTTTTCAGATCATTTACTTTAATACAAGTAACAATACACAGTGTAAAAATACTCTGTTAAGTAAAAAGGTCCTGCATTCAAAATCTGACTAAAATTTAAGTAAATGCACATAAGTTTTAATATCAAAATATACTTAAAGTACCAAAGTAGAAGTAGTCACTATGCAACATGACATTCATATTACAAACAGCTGTCATTGTCACCATACCACAGGGTTGTGAATGAATTTCTCCTCTGGGATCAATAAAGTCTCATCTTATCTTAACCTGTAAGAATTGTATTGATAACTAGGATCTGCAAAGTAATTTGTAACTAAAGACTTAAATGTACTTCAGTACAATATTTGCCTATGAAATATAGTGCAGTAGAAGTGTATAAGCAGTAAATACTCAAATAAAGTACCTCAAAACTGTACTCAAAGTACTTGAGTAAACGTACTTAGTTACTGGGTCACTTACATAAGTCAGAGTAGCTATACAGCAGTGTAAAATACTGTAATAAAAGTACTTCTTTCAACATCTCAATTAGGTGAATTCAGAAGCTTATTAGATTATTATTGCTGATGCATTAACATGTAAGCAGTAGCCTCTGCTGTCTACAGTTATTGAATAAATAAAAACAACATTTCCTTCTGAAATGCGGTGAAGTAGAAATGTCATATAGCATAAAATGGAAATATTAAACTTAAGTAAAAGCATCTCCAAACTGAAAGTACAGACGGGGACAAAGTCCCACCAACATTTGTTCTCTGTGAAGCTGTTTTGAAGCTGTTTACCTTCCTGCTGTAGTCAGCAGATGACATCAGGACAGGAGTCTCTGGATCGATACCAGTCGCTGTGCAGCCTTTGGGAACCCTGAGCTGGTGTGAATTGCAGAGGCAGGGCACAGTTGGATCTGAGGCAGCTCTGGCAGAGCGTCAGCAGTGGCTGTTCTGAGGAGCACTTGCAGTGACCCAGCAGTGGAACTCTGGGACGGGATGGAGTTTCTGTGCCAGCACATTTACAGGACTTCTGTCAATGAAGCACATTTATTTGCAACTTTCTCTCAGATGGCAGGCCACCACGTCAGAGAATATAGGTCACTCCTATTTCTGCTGCAGCATGAGGGAACAAGCTCCTGCTTTCAGGTGGAGCGTTAGAGAAACAGAGTTAAAGTGCTTTCATAGGTCCACAGAGAAGGGCAAAATTTCCTCTCTTGATTGCTCTGTGATATTTGTAATTTGTTGCTTTTTTTCTTTTTTCCTTGGAAATGTTGAGTCTCACCTCGAGGAACAGAAAGAAAAATTAAAAAAAAAAAAATCAGCCGGGTTACATTTAGCCATAACCAGTGTCATTATGTACATACATATATACATAAATAGGTGTGTATATGCATACATGCCTGCATCAATCTTCAAGGTAAATACACGTTAAATATAATAATCATACATAAAAGACTTATAACCAAAAGCATTTTCAACGTTTGGAGTGGCAGAGAAACAGAGCACCAAATACAAACTGGCAAACAGTAATAATGATAAATACAGAAATAATGAATCAGTACAGAACAGACATAGATATAAATATATAAGAGAAGAAAATAAATGTAAGCTGGTTCATTATTTATATATTCTGCAGTCTACCTCATTAAATGAGTAATAAGTGCTAAGGGGTGTCAAGCCTAATTTCCAGTTTAACATAAATGTGTCAAAACCCTATGGGGAGGCATTTGTCCCTGGCCCCCCTGAGTATTTTATGTTCTCTAACTGTATGAATTGCATCAGGTCACTCAACCACATAGACAGATATTTGTAATTTAAACCTGATATCGAAGAAGGGCAGGAATAGTTACGGTATCTATGGCCAAGTCGTTTGAGGTGAGAGACCTCATTTGACCACAGCAAATGTTAAAGGCCAAAGATTAGTTATACAGAGCTTTAAAGAAGATTTGAAATGAAGAAAAAGCAGAGTGAAACAATAAATATATTTACTTAGTACATTTTGTGGCTGCTGAGACGTCACACGCCTGAAACCACTGAGGTGAACGATGTGACAGAGTATGTGTATTTACAATTTAAAATCAGTTCATTTCAAACCAAAAGCTGTAGTTAAAGTGAGAACTTATTAAATGAATGGATGTTTTTAACACAGGTTTGATGACGATTGTACAGACAGATGTACAGACAATTAAAATGTGCTGATATAGGACATTAGTCACAGGCTCATCTCAACACTGCCACCTAATGTACAACAGGTGCATAACAGCCTGCAGCCGTCATCAGAGCAAATATGGGCATGGAAAGACCCCTGGACTTGTTCCTCATTTAATTTCATTGTTCGGTGCAGTGTGAGAACTCGGTGCAACTTGATACTCAAGTTGATGATGCATTAAGATGATGATGATGAGGGGGATAATGAGGATGAGGATACCGATGATATCATTTTTCAATGTTTCCCAAAATAGCATCACAAATAGTTTCATCGCCATAAGGAGAAATGGTCTGAATGGGTGTAAGAGGACCAGAAATAAAACCTGGCAAACAGTCCACAGCTGCGTGTCAGTAGGTGATGATGATGTGCTTTTAAATGAAAGCATTTCAGTGAATCCCACTGGTTCCCCAATCACCTCTCCGCTTTGGCACCGTAGCTCATAGTGAGGTCCTAGAATTTATTATCTTCCTTCCATTATGTTTTTCATATTTCCTCTTACACTTTCTGACACTTTCTGACTTTGCGTTTGTAAAAATTTATCAAACTTTGCAGAAAGACACATCCAATTCGATGTACTTATGATAAGAAAATCTGTGGTCCATATATGCAACATTGAAGATAAATTATGCAGAAACTTTATTAACAGAGGCAATGAGTGCTATTTGTTCTTTAAAATGATGAGAAAAGACCATGGCTATTCAGCAACAGACCAATATTTTATTTTGATTGTGAGCAACATGAGAAACACATACACTCTGCACATGTACTCGAAGCTGGAAACAGAGAAACGTTTGTTAATTCCTGATCGGAGCTGCATAACCATCAAAAGACATCCACATAAAAAGACTTAATCATTAAACATTTTGTATTTTCTTCAGTCGGTCAATAAATCAATCACAACAATTTGACTTTTCTGACACTGGAATGCCAGCAAAGTCATTGCAGACATTTTACGCATGCCAAATGCGCACTGTCTCACCAGAACAGTACAGAGGGCACGCGTACGGTGATTAAACAACACATTATGGTGTAAAAGCACAGGGTGGCTACATAATCAGAAACAGACTGTATTTTAATACTCAGTTTTCATTAAAGAAGTCTTGCAGTACTCTCGACTTGTTTGGCTCAGACGGTAATTAAAGGGTCATACACACAGTGTGTCTAACAAACATCATAATCATCACAATGTAGAGGAAATTTCCAATGTTTGTGCTCAGCACAATAAAAAGACCTTTACATTTCTCATGAGAACAGCCTCAAACACAAAGTTTAACATGCTGATATTACGTCACAGTCTCTGAATTACGTTCATAACAGCAAGGCAGAACTAGTTACTCTTTAACAAACCCGTCTGATGACAGAATAAGCAGGTGTAATAACTTACATGATAGAAACTCACTTGTTCTGTCTGATATTCTGCAACACACAGCATATAGTGTACCTGATTCCTCTCTCCGTGGTGCTCTGCACAGTTTAGCAGATCAAAACTGCATGGCCACAGAGTACGTTTCACCAAAATCAGCAGCGTATATTATTAGCCCCATGCAATATCAAGCACTTTTGCATAGGCCTACACTTAGCCTACCATTTAAGCATCTTCATTTATGTGCATATAAATAGAACAGCTCTGTCTACTGGACACATTTTTCGACCGACTGCTTTGACTGCTTTGCACACAGTGTCCATTACATAGCCTATGCATCATATTTCGGGTGAGTGAAGGTATAAAAGCTTGCGAGGACGGCTGAAGGGTTCACTGCAGTGAGCAGATTCATCTGAGCGAATCCACTCTAGTCTTAGAGATAACCCCAAGGTGAGTTTCACTGAGGAGCTGCAGACCTTTAGGCACTACTGCCTGACTCAAAGAGTGGTTCAGGGCTTCAACTTCATGCAATGGGATATAAATGGAGGAAAGGGCCGCACAGGGCCAGATTCTGAACATCAGAAGCTCAGAGTTTGGCTTTGGACTAACCAAGGAACCAAATGGGGGAAAAAAATTGCCAACCAACCACAGCTGCAAAGGATATTTGATCTTTTGCCTTGGAGGGCTTGGTTTTGGAAAAATTGGACTACCTTTTCTGATCATTTGTGCCTTGTCTTTTGGGGCTACCAGGAAGGAATACTCACAGAGAGGAACTGTAAAATTTATTGCATGGCATAAGAAACTTTGTTCAGGCTGTATTGTGAAGTGCAGTGAGGGAATTTAGCATGCTTAGCTTCAGATTAAAACTGTTTCATCCTGTCTGATTTGCAACAGCTGAACTGATGAACTGATGACTTGTCCTCTGCTCTCGTCCCTTAGTTAAAAATGGCATTCGCTGGTATTCTGAATGACGCTGACATCACTGCAGCCCTCGCGGCCTGCCAAGGTAAACCCCACCATGAGAACGGCACAGCATGCAGTACTACAACTTAGGAGAGCATAGATGGTAGATTAACATGATCTAGCACTAGCAAATAAGATCGATTCTTACTTGCCTCATTTGTAGCGCCGGTACAGAGCCACATCTCCAGATTACAGCTAAAACCATTCACAAGATGCTCCTTGCATCTTTGCTGCCTCTAACACTGCAGGGGTGGCTTTGTAAACACATCTCGAGGCCGGTCATTTCTGTCTTAGCAGAAACAAAAGTACCTGTGAGAGTAGTATATCATATTCTATATTTGTGATAATTAATGTATTCATGTGTAAGCACTGCTTAAATCTTGAAGCTGGTAATGGCGGAGCTGATTTAGCTACTTTTAGAATAATCTACTACATAATTCTTTTGTTGATTATATTTTGCATTTATAATCTGAATCTGGAAAAGTTACTTGTAACTAAAGCTGTCAAATGAAATGTAGTGGAGTAAAAGCTACAATGTTCCACTCTGGAGTAGAGTAGAAGTATCAAGTTGCAGAAAGCAGAAATACTCAGTACAAATTGTGCTTGTACTTACTTAGTCACAGTCCGCCACTGCAAATTAAGCTAAAATGCTGAATGGCGGTCAGCAGAGGTCTGTGGATGGACAGCAACCAGCTGCCCGTAAACAGGAGCCGGTGCAGCCTCAAAAGCAGCCGCAGCCCAAGTGTCATACAAAGTCTCTGTCTCCTCACAGCTGCTGACTCTTTCAAGTATAAGGACTTCTTCGCTAAGGTCGGCCTGGCTGCCAAGAGCGCCGATGACATCAAGAAGGCCTTCGCTGTCATTGACCAGGACAAGAGTGGCTTCATTGAGGAGGATGAGCTGAAGTAGGCACCATCTCTTAGATTTCACCTCAAGCTTCTCTGAGCGTCTTTCTTTGGACCACAGTGCATTCAGAATGATGCCTGAAGCTACCTGGCCGCTCCATGCCGGGTCTCTCCTCTGGTGTAGGATGACATGAAGAGGAGGAGAAAACAGAACAGACATAGCCAGCTTGAAATTTTGGGCCAAATTGAGTGCATTTTATTCAGAAATCCCAAATTATACAGTGAGGCATTGTAGATTTTCTGAAAGATGACCTCCTCAAAACTCTTAAAACCAATCAATTCAGTGCAAAAAATTCACTGTGATCCTGCAGAAGAAACATTCAGAGGCCTATGTCTGTTCTAAAGGCAGATGTACTGTAATAATATTCCTCTCTGATCGTCCTCTCCAGGCTGTTCCTGCAGAACTTCGCTGCCTCTGCCAGAGCTCTCACCGACGCTGAGACCAAAGCGTTTCTTAAGGCCGGTGACTCTGATGGTGACGGCAAGATCGGAGTTGATGGTGAGAGAAAGTCCATTTTTACTGCACTTTTTCTGGAATTTGAACCAGATTTAGAGACTTCAACTAAATACAAAGCCCTCTAAAGACAAAATAATGCAAAATAACACTGTCTGTCTTTTTCTCCCTGCAGAGTTTGCTTCCTTGGTCAAGAGTTAAATGAATGAGCTGACCAATATCTTACTTCACCACTCTAAAGGAACAACTTGAGCCAAGACATACTCCTCTCTTTTTCTCCTCTTCCCTCTCACTTTCTCTCTCTTCAACTCTCCACACCACTTTTATACACCTGACCTTTCACCCCTCCCCTCGACCGTAGACAAACTTCTCTCTCTCTCTCTCTGGCCGTGCTCACCCCTTTGCTGTCCACGATGAATGTACCTGACTAAGTGTATGGCGTGGTTGACTTGTGTCTTTCTCTCTCTCTCTCACTTCTGTCGTCGTTTTACTATGTGAGTTTTGCTTACCGTGAGATCAGATGATGCACTTTTATGGGAAACGGACGGACGATGAGAAAACAATAAAGGTTCTTTTTCAATAACGCAAGTCTGACCTTGGTCATTAATACTCTTGTGAAGGAAGAAAGTCACAAATAATGGTTTTGACACTAAAGCTAACAGACTGGAAGTCCAGGAATTGGTCTTTATACTTAACACCTCAGGTTTCAAACTAAAGAAGAGGAGTCACACGATGAATCCAGGTATAGGAAACACATGTTACAATAAATCTGATTTTATCTCGATGAATCCACTGAATGATCATGAGAATCACAGAGGCCACTTCAATTCTCTGGATCTTTCACTTAAAAGTTGACTTTGCTGAATATCAACCACTGTAGCTACAAGTGACAGAGATGCCAAATCATTTGGCTAAAATGCTAATTGAATGTAAGAACAATACAAGTGGAGAAGAGTCACTTTGTCAGCAAAGTGACTCAGCAATGTGAATTACAAAGCCATATTTACATGAAGTTTAGCTAGCATTAGCTGCCACACACTTCTGGTCATACCAGACCAAGTAATGCTTTAGCAGAAAAGCTTCTGAGTGTGCAATGACCAACATTGCATTATTTTTTAGGAATTCATCTTTTCACTTGTAAGAGGAAGAATGTGTGATCAAAGGGTACATAGTGTCACTTAGTACATAGTGTTGCCTTTTACACTGTAAACACTGGCTGTTGTTGGAAGTCTCATCCAGCTGTGGTGGTGTGATACATAAAAATAATAAAATAATAACAACACAAGATTTAACTTCTTAATCTAGACCCACATTCGTAGACGCACTGGCACTCATGCAACTCCTGCCCTACTTAATCCAGCTCTCATCTCATACAATATGTGGTGACACTTTAATTCCTCATTCCTTAAGTCTGCATTGATGGGAAGCAGCCACAAGGTGGCGCCTCTGATCTGTCAATAAGTCACAAGGGTTTCAGGTGTTTGTGTTTGTCAGATGTGTCTTTTCTGATGTTTTAGACTACATTGCACACTTGGAGTCTTGGAAACACAGTAAATATGCTTTCTGACCTTCAGATGAGTGTCACAGTTCACCCTTTTGGTGCAGCAAGTGGCTGGGAGTCAACTGAGTGACAACTGTCACTCACATAGTATTAAGTCAGGGGTTCACTGCTTGTGATACTTTGAAGAATAATGAGATTTATTCCCTTGGTTCTCGTTACAAAAAGCATCCCCTGCCTCTCTCTAATGCCATTAGTGCTGACTGGATTCACCAGAGACGCTGCTGTGTCAGATGGTTTGAGAGGCCTCCCTCTGCAGACGACTCACTCATCAGTTTACAGCGTGCATGATCAGTTGTCATGGTGACCAGGTGCAAACCCCTGTGGAATTAAGAAATTAAAATTCTTACATGGAAACAGCCTGATCTAGTAACTAATAGTTAGAGTAGATCAGAGTGACTGAAAGCTTCCTGTTTCTCAGAGATCTGTTAGACCTCATTGTCCCTTTAAAGATATCAAAGCATTTCTGACTTGTAGAATCTGCCTAATGTTTTTTTTTTCACATTTTTCAAACTTCATCTTAAATCAAATTTGTACTATAGTCCTCTTTCTGCCTGTTCAGGTAAATAAATCAAAGATAAATAAAATCCACCCAAAAGCACTCAGACAGTGAGGTTCTGGTCTTTTTTTTTCCTAACAAGGATTATAAATATGAGGGTGACACATAATGTAAGATTACTGATGAGGATAACAATCCCACGGAGAGTCATAAGATGATTTACGACCTGGTGCTCTCTATAATCATCTGAATTTAGGAGATTATTCACTAAAACCAAAGAGAGAAGAGGGGACTGATTAAATCTGAGATGTCTGTAAGCTTCCACGCGCACCTGGAGAGAGAGACAGACAGACGGGGGGGGGGGGGGTGCAGAAGTGGGTAAGGGTGGGGGAGAGAGAGAGAGAGAGAGAGAGAGAGAGAGAGAGAGAGAGAGAGAGAGAGAGAGACGTAACACAGGTCAAAAGTTGATTGGACACGAACCGCTGTGTTAGGACAGTAAAGGAGAGCAGAGAGCAGCGCGTGGCGGATATAAACACTGGAGGCTAATTGGCCAGGTGAGCAGGTGAGGAACGCGAGAAGGAGGCGACTGGCTGAAGGGGAATTTGATCCTCAGACAGGTTGGAAACTCAAGCATCCGTCGGCGCATCCACCCCGATATATATAAGAGCGAGCCAGCTGTGACAGAGCACCACAAAGCCTTACCTGCTGCTGCGTTGAACCTGGACGGAGAGGAAGCCGAGCCAACAGCGGTGAGTCCACAGCTGCACGCGGAGAGCACAGGTGTTGGCCAGGTGTGCTGTACCTGCCCGCTCTGTGAAGCTTGGCGGGCAGTAGAACTGTAGCCTATATTGTTTCTCACTTTTGCAGAGGTTTATACAGTTTGTAGACATAATTATCCTGAATTTCGCATGTGCGCCGATTTGTGTTTGTGCCACCAAACCCTCCACAGAGAGGACAAACTGAGCGGTGGATGACTTGATAAAAGATGTTCCAGTAGCAGGATCTGCTTTCAGCTCACCAAACATTTGTTCCTATATGCTATTCCTAATAGATGACAAGTACAACATAAAAAGCTCAACACATAAAAAGATGTTTCAACTTTTTATGATGCCAGATTATATTTTTCATTCATTCTTGCAAAAAGCACCATGGCTGGCTGTAATAGCTCTTTAACTCATAAGCAATTCATCATGCAAAATTGGGGTGAGGCTGTATTTTCACAGCTTGTTTGGTTAACAGTGTTAAAAGATTATTTTAAATAAAATAAGAGCTGTAAAATGTAATATATCCCCACTCCAATCATTTATGTATGTCTTTAAGTGCCAAACACCAAAGCAGTTCAAGGGCAGCAAATAGCCTCAGTAATTAAGAGACCAACTGCAGTACATCTTTTTGAATTTGCCAAGTACGTGTAAATTTGTTGTTGCCAGACAAATATGAGCTTTGATGGGATCAAAATATTAACCCAGATACACCTGCAAATACAGAAAAGTTAATCCAGCACGGTGACGAAAAAGTGAGTCTGAGAGAGAGAAAGTGTGTGTGTGTGTGTGTGTGTGTGTGTGTGTGTGTGTGTGTGTGTGTGTGTGTGTGTGTGTGAATAATTTACAGATCTTTTCTTTGACCCTACAGGACCAACATGTCGCTCACCTCCATCCTTTCAGCTGAGGCCATTGAAAATGCTGTCAAGGACTGTCAAGGTAGCATCTCCACACACACATGTGCACATACGCACTCACACGCACCCAAGCCCTTCCCTATTTGAAACTACTCATTATTCAAATACCCACTAGCATATTATGCAGAGTGCATGCATGACTTCAGCTTATGATAATAATGGATCAAAAGTAACTTTAACTAACTAAATTCACACTTAATTATGATAAAATGCGCAACAATCCTGATCCATGAAGTCGGCCTAGTCCTAATCTGTGTTGCACATCTTCATAACACTTTCCTCCAAAAGGTGCATAATCTCCTCTGAGGTTGTGTCTTTTCCAATATTGTGCAGCATCCTCTCCGCTAAAGTCATATCCAGCTTTATCGGAATTGTGACCAAATCTGCATTTGGAAAGATTTTCAATCATCTTGTCTGTTTTAGTGGAGGCGTGTGTCTACTGGACTTAAAAGATAAAAACAGAGCAGGAAAATCTCCCACCTGGACAGCAGCCACATGCTGTTTTAATCTCCACATCAGCTCCTAACATAGCGAACCCCGTGGGTCAGCTCGCCGGTCTTGCTTCTGTTCTTTTTTTTTTTTGTAATCTAATGTCGTGTGTTAATATGTGTGTGTTATGTGTTTCCAGCTCCGGACTCATTCTGCTACAAGAAGTTCTTCCAGCTCTGTGGTCTGTCCTCAAAGACCCCCAAGGAAATCAAAGATGTCTTCCAGATCCTCGATGAGGACAACAGCGGCTACATTGAGGAGTCCGAGCTCAAGTGTGTGAAAATATGATGATAGTTAGATAGTTATCATGTCTCCCTGAACACTGATAAACCTCAACACTTCCCTGATACACTGACCTAATCTCCTGCATGTCTACCTATATCCTAACTGAAGGGTAACTGCAACCAAATATGAAGCTGCTTTAAATTTTATACTTGCAGTATCATCATTTTCATATAGAATTATTTGGAGTGAGTTACAGAGCTGCCTTGTGTGTATTTGTGTCTGACAGAAAGAGAGATTTAGCACAATAAATCACACAGTGGTATTATTGGGATGACACCATTAAGCTGTCTCCTAATAATCCACAATGGGCAAAGTGCCATTATTTCATCTGTGTTACATAATTCACCTTCGTGTGGTTGTGTGACCAGAGCTGAGGCTCGACTCGAACTGTGCAATTTAGGAATTGGTGTGGTTATGTTTTTTTATGCACCACGATTTGTACGTGTGTGTGTGTGTGTGTGTGTGTGTGTGTGTGTGTGTGTGTGTGTGTGTGTGTGTGTGTGTGTGTAGGTTCTTCTTGCAGCGGTTCGTCCCCGGGGCGAGGACACTGACCGAGGCAGAAACCAAGAGCTTCATCTCAGCAGCTGATGATGACAGTGATGGCAGAATTGGAGCAGAGGGTCAGTATCTGATTTCTCAGATTGTATTTGTACAAACTGACGATGTAGGCAGAAATGATCTCATTGGTTGGAGTGAATCTCAGTGGGCGGACTCAACCGAGAAGAGCCAGCTGACTTTATGTAGTTGAGAGCATTTACTGATAAAGTGCATTATAGCCATTTGAAATTATTAGCAGTGAGCAATGAAACAAGGAGTTTGCTAACCTGCTTAACTTATACAGCATTAAAGTCATGAATGATCAAGTTGATATTTATTTTTTTGCTATTAAAGTTTGCCAGGTTGGTATTTTGTGCATCCAGAAAATTGTTTGAAACTTCAAATGTGTGAAACTTTTCTGCAAAAAAGCAAGCAAGTTTACTCACTTTCAAAATGTTTCATTGTTCTTGGTTCTGGTCACTGAGGTTTAACTCAACCATTAAGATTAAGACTCTTTGATTTAGTCAGTCTTGTTAAAGGTCGAATTTGCAGGAAGTGGGAGTCACAAAAGAGATTTATGAGATCTTGAATTATGCAGTTAAGATTTTGATTCTGATGTTAAAAAACTGTTTTTATGGCAACACGAACGAGCAATAGCTTAAGAATTTTCACAATAAATGTTTGGTTACATAATTTTCTTTCTCTAGAATTCCAGACTATGGTCCTGTCCTGAGTTTCACAGCTGAAAAGAGCTCAAGTCTTCAGGTCTTCAGTCCTCAACCCACCCTTGGAGTCTTCTGGTCCCATATTTCATTCCCAGAGATTTCTTTTGTTTTCTACTATACTCTGTGTGCGCTAATTGTTTTTGAATGACCTTTTGTCCATTTAAAGACAATCGACCTTTAATTTCCATTGTATTGGTTCATGTTTTCTTTTCTGTGCACACCGCCTCTGACAATCAATGGGATTAATAAACATGTGGAAACATAGATCACCTCTTCATCGTCATTCCTCATTTAATACTCCAGCAAAAAACTAATTTATGTGCAACATTAATGCATGAATGTACTGTACAAATACATACTCAAGAACATAAACAACATGACTGAAAACAGGGAATAAAAGCATTATCTGATTATTAACAGTTTTGTGTGTCTGAATATCACATAGCAAATGAAAAGTTTCCTTGTAAAATGCTGTATGTATTTTTAATTTTCTTTCCAGGTCATGCAATATTTGATTCTTACCCATGAATAGAAAATTGTACAAATATGATCTATATCATATTTTAATACGAAGTTCTTTAAATGCAAACATAAAATCATCTCTTCACTGGAAAAAGAAGACAAGACGATGTTTAGAGACAAACATGAGTGCAGACTAATTATGGTGACGATGGAGCTCTTTTTTTCAAGTTATCACATTCTGTTTTATTGTATTTGTGGTGCTGGAGAACATTACGTCATGACAGAGTGAAATGTTTACAATTGAGCAGTTTGGATTTAGCATTAGTTTAGTCAGGATTTTTAAGGTTTATATTTCTTTATGAAGATATGAAATAAAACATTAAAGGGACTGATGAAAGTAAATTTACAATCTCATTAGAGCAGCAAATAGAACTTCCCAAAAGCTGATAGTATGCAACAGAAGTCCTAATGTGATGATTTGTTAAAAAAAATCCAGTGTGCAACTGAGTTGCAGAGGGGTCTTCAAATGAAAGGCCCAAGAAGCCAAGGCCCAGAGCAAACTTCAGATGAGATCAAAGAAGTGTTTCGAGTAAACATGAAGTGTGGGGGAGATGTGTTGAAATTTCTTTCTTAGCTGAAATGAAGTGTCCTCTTAACCTTTAGCACAATGAGAACTAAAACCTCTTTGCAAACAAGGGTATCTTATAAAACCTGACTGACACCAAGTACTAAGTACAAATACTATAGTATGAACACTCATCAATGCACATTCCAAGTAATTGAAAAACTCAAAAGTTATTCCACAGTTCATTAAGCCTTATGTTGGACTAGGAACCTTTATTTGGCTTGAATTTTACCCGAGCAGTTGAACTTGTGACGCCGCGCTGTCAAAAACAGGAAGTTAAGAATGTAGAGTATAATGCGGCATCTCCTCTCATTGACTTATTTCCTCATTTTTTTCTTTTTATACTCGCAACTTGTAGCCACAAGCATCTGAACGTGTTGGGCTCTGTCAGGTGAGTGTTACCGCCATGTTACTATGTTATCACAGTTTTTCTCCTCCTGAATCTCTGCAAATACAACTCTACTGCTAGCACAGCCAGCTAGCAAGCTAGCTACTCAAACAGGCTGAACATCGGCGGGTTGCTTGCTTGGTGGTCAGTTAAAGTGCAAGTAGTTGTACCCATTAACTGACAGAGCCACAGGCGTCACTTTGTGTTCTTAATTCATTGAATCATAGTTTACAAAAACAGCTAAGTTAGGTCGTGTGTAAGGGTTGCTCCTCTCCGGGTTTTAGCTCAGCTCACACTTCACCGGCTTAATGACAGCAGTTAACGTTGCGAAATCCACATCATCATATGTACTCACACTGGCAGCGACAAAATGCAAAACAAATAGGAAGGAAACATACCTTGTACATGCAGAGGTGAGAGGTATCCGACACTAATTCAAGTACAGCACCGAAGTAAAAATAAACACGGAACTTTCCCTGTTGAATTTAACTAACAGCTGCTAGCTTACTCGCAAGTGAAGCTTTTAGCATTAAATTCGAAACTTTGATAACCTCATAAAACGTGAATGTTATGGTTAAGCTGCCTGAAACTTTGTGAATTGTTTTGCCTCATATTAACAATTTTCCACCACATTAATGACTATATTAGAAGCATTTCTCATTAGTTTTACGTAGGTGCAATAAATTAAACTGGGAATTCAATATTCAATTCAATTCAGTTTTCCTTTATTGGTCCTGCGAGGGGAAATGCCAATTTACAGCAGCATCAATAAAGCGGATAGAGTAGTATAACAAGTGCATGCAAATTAAAAACAACAAGTATATACAAAAGAGTGGGATAAAAAGAAACGTCATCCTAAAAAATTGTAAATAGTATTTGCAGACTGTTATGCACAGGTTGTATTGCACAGATTATTGCACTGATTACTTGGAGCAGTTATTGTTGTGTAGTCTGACGGCTGCAGGAAGGAATGACCTGGTATACCGCTCCTTCACACACTTTGGATGTAGCATCCTGTCACTGATGGAGCTCCTCTGTTCAGTGAGTGTGTGTTGGAGTGGGTGGGAGTCATTGACTGTCATGGGGGACAGTTTGGCTGTCATCCTCCTCTCCCCCACTTCCTCCACCTGTTCCAGAGGGCATCCCAGGACAGAGCTGGCCTTCCTGATGAGTTTGTCCAGCCTCTTCCTGTCAGCTGTTGTGATGCTGTTCCCCCAGCAGACTACACCGTAGAAAATGGCAGAGGCCACAACAGAGTCATAGAAGGTCATAGAAGGTGCCCCACGCACCCCAAAAGACCTCAGCCTCCTGAGCAGGTAGAGTCTGCTCTGTCCATTTTTTATGTCACGAGCTCAATGTCCCTTCCCTGGATGTTCACTGGTGATGGTGAAGAGAAAGGGCACTGACGGAAGTCCACAACCAGCTCCTTGGAAATGCGCCTACATAGATGACACCAGTTTTACCAGTTTTCAGAAAGCTGAAATTTCTATAGCTTGCTGCTTGTAACTAATTACAATAGTTTTCATGTAATACCATAAAGCTAAGGATTGCTTTGGTAGTAACAGCTGAGTCAGTGGCCTGCAGTGACTGAATGAATGTATCTGCTAACGCAATATTGAATTTTGACATTAACAAAGACCACATCATCACTGGCAATGCCTAATCCACCTGATGACTTCACTATTGGGTTCCATGCTGATCTGGCAAATCAAATTGGTGCATGCCAAGTCTAAATCCAACTTTGCCCTGATACACATCAGATATACTCTGTGTGTGTGTGTGTGTGTGTGTGTGTGTGTGTGTGTGTGTGTGTGTGTGTGTGTGTGTGTGTGTGTGTGTGTGTGTGTGTGTGTGTTAGAAGTGATTATTTCTAGACTTGTCATGCTACAATATGTGATGTGTTTGTCTTCACTCTGCAGGCACACGGCATGCTAACCAAACTGCCTTTGGAGCAAAGGAAATCCAGACAAACATTACACTAATGCTGATGGTTAGGTAAAGCATGCATGTTTGTGATGATACAAGGCTGACGTCTGTGTAACCTTAACAAAATCTATAGATCTTTTATCAGTGTTATCTGCTTCTCTCTGTGTCTGCTGCAGTCCAAGAATGGCCTCAGGAATGCAAGAGAAACAGTACACACCGTCTCTGCTCAGTTTTTTCATTTACAACCCTACATTCGGCCCCCGGGAAGGAGAGGTGAGGTTGATTCCCAGTTAAACACATCCAGCGTTTTCCTGCTGAATCAGTTTGATCAGTTCTTGTTTGGTTATGAGGGAGACATGTTGATGTATTACTGATTCAAGGTTGTATTTTTTCAGGAAGAGAAGAAGATTTTGTTTTACCACCCAAGTGATGTGGAGAAGAATGAGAAGATCCGAAATGTGGGCCTTTGTGAAGCCATTGTACAGTTCACAAGGTAAAGAGCGCTGTAGATGTGGAAAAGTATTTAACATGAGTTACAATATGTGATGTATGTTCAATAAATTGCTCAGTTTAACAAGCCGCGTTAAAGAAAACAAAAAGAAAAGGTCATCACTTTAAACCTGAAGCATAACAGATTAGGAAAATGTTGCAAAAAGCGGCCGGTCTGTGAAAGCATCAAGTCTGAGCATCTTGTTCTGGTGTGTCTCCTTTCTTTTCACGCTCATGTCTCATGTCTTTCAGGACATTCTGTCCAACAAAACCAGCTAAGTCCCTGCACACACAGAAGAACCGACAGTTTTTCTTTGAGCCTGAGGACAATTTCTGGATAGTCATGGTATCTCAAAGGCTTACGTGCACGTTACTTGTTCAATATTTACTCTTTGTCCCGACTTTGTCAACCTTCTTCGGCAGGTAATTTAACTTAACCTCTCTAATCCGATTTTATCTGCTGTTTGTATTTCTAATTCACTCCTCAGGTAGTTCGAAACCCAATGATTGAGAAACCAAACAAAGATGGTAAACCACCCACAGTAGAATATCAGGAAGAGGAAATACTTGTGAGTGCTTCATGATGTTAATCAGCACCTGTATTTCTTTCATAAACATTGTCAGATTAAACTCACTGTGCCCTCTTGCCTCTGTAGGACACTGTTTATGGTGCAGTGGTAAGGCAATGCTACAGTATGTACAAGGTGAGTGTGTACTCAGCAGAATCTGTCAGCCCTCTCGTCATATGATTACACCCCCACACTACCTCAAACTAACAGTTATTACTTTCCCTTGTGCTGTAGCTCTTCAATGGCACATTTGGCAGAGCGATGGATGCCGGCGGGGTGGAGCTGCTCATTCAGAAGCTTGAAAAGTTTTTCTACAGGGTAAAAAGCTCACCATAAAATCTTTACTGTTACATCTGAGGTTATATCATACGTTTCTATTTTCATGCCCAGCATGTATTGACTTTGCTTTGACAGCATGACTCATTTTAATTTGCTGACATGCACACGCCGAAGGGCTGGCCTCCACTGATGGTATTTGGACATGCAGTGACTGCGTTTGTTTCTTTGTCAATTGCTCGTGTTACTTCCGGCGACGCTGTTAAAAAGGCGTTTTCAGTCATGCCTGATTTCTTCATAATTATCTGCCCACATTAACTGTTCTCGCTTCATGCCGCAGTCACCCCACTGGATCGACGAACACTCGTTTCAAAAGTATAAAAGATTCATTTCTAATTAGGGAATACCCTTCTTAAGTTATCAGGGGCTTGCCTCGGCACCATGTAACCCAAAGACAGCGAGAAAGAAAGAGAGAGGCTGTGGTGTGCCTGTCAGAGGTTGAATGTCAGTGTGTCTGCCTCAGGATGATGTAAGCGTCTCCACGAAGCATCAGTCAGTTTCTTATTCCTCCGTCTTTATTGCGTTGTAAGCAGGCACTCGTAGGTGGGTAAACTAACCCCTTTCTCCTTTCCTTCTACTGTGTCTCTGGCCTATCTCTTCTTATTTTCTCTGTGTGTGTGTGTGTGTGTGTGTGTGCGTGCGTGCGTGCGTGCGTGCGTGCGTGTGTGTGTTCATTCTGGGGTTTCCAGTATCTACAGACTCTCCACTTGCAATCCTGCGACCTACTAGACGTATTTGGAGGCATCAGCTTCTTCCCACTGGACAAGATGACCTACCTGAAGATCCAGTCGTTCGTCAACAGAGTGGAGGAGAGCCTCAGTCTGGTCAAATACACAGCCTTCCTCTATAACGACCAGCTTATCTGGTAACAATTTTGCTTTGAATTGTGTGTCCTTGTCCCTAAAATCCACCTGTGGGCGTGTTATCTTTATGTGCTAATGCACAGCCTACATTACGACCTTATACATTACGACCTTATACATCCCTACACTTAGACACAAACTCCCAGCATTGGTTTTGGCAAAGACATCATGGCATGCTGGGTAAACATAGGCGAGTCCCATAATCCTCTTTGCAGTTAATGTGCTCCCTGACATGTCACTTGCCACCTGGCGCGGTGTGTAAGCCTCAGGGATTACATGATTGCTAATGAAATGACTCGAGAGCAGCATGATCTTTCATTTTGAGCTCTCGACAGACAGCCAGAGAAGAGCGCTTTAATTATTTTCTAAATTAAGTGGCATCGCTCTGGAGTGTTCGCTGTAGCACATTTCCAACCACTGCTGAACTGCTATTCCCACCAGGAAACACTTTGTTTTAATATCCAGCTCATGGTGCACAACACAGTTGGCAGCGCACTGAAAAGTGCAGCACGCGGCGACACAGTATGTGGGTGTGCTGCGAAGGTTGTAAGGTGGAATTTTGTCCTTGTGGTTTGGTCTGCAGGAGCGGACTGGAACAAGATGACATGAGGATCCTGTACAAGTACCTGACCACCTCGCTGTTCCCCAGACACTCCGAACCAGAGGTGAGGAGCGCACGAGGGACAGATAAAATGAGAAGCCAAAGGAGACACATTGAGGATGTAATTAAAGACAGAGAGGGTACAGTGCATGTTTGTGTAGGACGGAGGAAAGAGGCCGCACAGCACATTTGTTATGACGTGACCATCATAGCACTGATGGTGTGTGCGCTTCCAGTACAATGGTCCTCCCAGATGATGACGAATGCCATGTTTTTATATTAATGATCCAGACAGAGAGACAGCTGACCTTAATATGATCTGTGAACATCGCTTTCAGAGCTCCACATTTTCCCTCTAACCCACTCCCTTCTCCTCGTAGCTGGCTGGCAGGGACTCTCCTCTGAGGCCAGAGGTCGCAGGGAATCTGTTGCACTATGGGAGGTAAGTCCCTGATCCCATGAGTCTGTATCTGTGTTCCCCTGCAGAGGCTTGGATAAAAACCAGCGGGATTTGGAGTTTTGCTTAAATGTCTGTTGGTGCAGTCCGTGGGATAATATCAGTGAAGGACAAGGCGTCCATCAGTGTGCATCAAAAAGCTTACTCTGTTTACATTTGCGTACACGTGTGCACCAGTGTCCTGTGGTTTTGATCGACCGACAGTCATGAGATTTTGCATGCAGTCAACCTATTTAAATGAGAGAGCGGAGGCGACAGTATCACAGCAAAAAAGCCACTTCCTATTCAGTTTCAGTGTACATATTTAACCAGATTTAACCTGCCTCACTCCAACTAGGGTACAGTGAAGTAGGTCACAGTTGTACTTGGAGGTCTGTGCAGGCAAAGCTGCGCCGGAGAGTCACATGTAGCATGCAGACATGTCTTCCAGTGCAAATGGTTACTATTCCAAGTGGCATCCTTGGAATCCAGTGTGTTAACAGTACAACAGCGAATTCTTTGTTCAGTTTGTGGTCTTGTCTTTTGGATCAGTCTTGGAGGAATAGTGGTGAGCAGCTTCTAATCCATTTTAGACCTGAACTAATGAACCTTTTTCTTTCTGATATTAGTATGCTAATTGCTTGATTAGGTTAAATTTAGTCCATCCCACCCTTTGATCCAAGATATCTTGTCAACCGCTAGGGTTAGGGTCACATGATGTCATAAAAAAAACACAACTTCGGCGATGTTTACTGTAGATATTCAGCATCTTCCTTTGGATGAGAGCTGAAAATTAATGTCAGTTAGTCGAACAACAGAAAATTGGTTTAAATTTTGATGAAGAATGAATTGATTATTTACATTATGTGAGGCTGTACTTGGATAAACTAAATGCTAGTGTTACTATGCTAACAATAACAATGCTAACGCACTGATGTTTAGCAGATACAATGTTTGCACATGTTGACTTTCAGACTCATAATTGAAGTATTTACCCAGCCCGTGCTGTCCTCCGTTCTCTCCAGGTTTTTGACAGGACCGACCAATCTTAAAGATCCAGAGGCCAAATTCAGATTTCCAAAAATATTTGTCAGCTCAGAGGAAGGCTATGAGGAGCTGCATCTCATTGTTTACAAGGTAAGGTAGAGTTTACATGGTCTGCTCTTTCATGGCAGCCCACAGGCTTCATTCAGTCAGTAATTCATACACGTAGAGGAGTTTTTTTAATGTATTAAAACAGGGGGAAGTTGTTGTTCTTTGTCGTAATCTGTGACTGGAGGATTTGTTTATGAACAGCAGGTTTAGGATGAAATATTCCACTGCTCTATCAGACGATATGGATTTTTTGGGATTAGACAGCTGAATTTTAAAATGATGAAGTACGTCCCACGGTGCTCATCATCACATTAATGTAATTTCTAACCTGTGTGACCTTGATTCTGCATTTAACCTGCGCTGATCTGCTCTGTTCCAGGCGATGAGCGCTGCAGCTTGTTTTATGATCAGTGGTAAGTGTGCATCCAGTCACCCACCCACTTGAACAATGCTGTTAACTTTCATTTCCCTTTTCCTTGGTCATTTATTTTACTATTGTCTAGTATTTCAGCCACTTGGCTGATCATATAAAACTAAAATATTTCAATTTCTTCAGCTCATGACCCATAATGGCTGGCTGACTTCTCTCCTCTTGCTCTCTCCTCCAGCCTCTGTGGAGCTGACAAGGGACTTCTGTGAACAGCTGGACGGCTTGGTGGGCCCTCAGCTCACTTTGCTGGCGTCTGACATATGTGAACAGTTCACCATTAACCGCAGGATATCAGGGTCAGTTGAGAATCTGTCTAATTATGGCTGCAACGAATGATTAATTTAATATTTTTCCTCGCATCTATCATTTAATTTGGAAAGTGTCAAAAAAAATTGTGAAAAGTTGCCGAATGTTCATGTTTGAGAAGATGGAAACAGTCATGTTTCAGCCCCTCAGCTTTAAGAACAGGCTGTTTTTCTTACTTAATGGTTAAGTGGATATTATCAGGTTTTTGAGTATTTGGGAAAACAAGTGTTTAAAGGAATAATGGGTAGTTGCAGCCTTACTGTTGACTAATCAGTTAACCACTTATTGGTGTTAGTGCTTCATCATGTACAAGCAAATAGAACATTGTCAGGGATTAGAGAGACTGTGGCACAGTGGCAGGAGAAATGATCAATGAAGTCCCATGATTAGCAGTAGCCATGTTGTTTGTCATCAGTGTGCAGCTGATCCTTTGTATAAACTCTGCCCGGCTGGCAGCGATAGATGAGACTCTAAAACACTGGATATCATCAGGGCACTACTTAGGGGTAACTCAAGCAGAGTAGCTTTAAAGACTGGCATCCTGGCCCGCTCTCCTTTAACCCCAGCAGTTAGCTTCAGATACGTCCTCGCCTGTAATCCAAGACTACACTCCCTGGCCCGGGCAATTTGATGGGCTCCTTTTTTAATCACCCTAGTGAGGAACTGAATTAATAATGCCGTTCCAAATTCTTCAGCTGGCATTCCGGTCTGCGTCCTGATTTGGCCTCGTGGAACTGTAAATAATTAGACGCAGCGCAGATAAAAATCAGGTATATGGCCTGTTTGGACACATATAGTAGAGATGCAATTACAGTGCTATTGTCAGGAAAGCTGTTTTTAAAGTTGTATCCTCAGCTCACTTTAATGTGGGTGGACAATGCAGTAGGCTTAATTAAAATTGCTATTTGGTGAACGTTATTAACCAGAGTGATTTGGCTTTACTATATCACACATTAAAAATATGTGTTTACTGATGTATACAGAGGCCACAGGTCTAGCTGTAGTGTTGTAATAGGAAATGTGTCTTGTACACCATAAGTGTCCTTTTTTTTTAATTGTGTGTCCATTCAGGCCAGAGAAGGAGCCCCAGTTTAAATTCATCTACTTCAACCACATGAACCTGGCAGAGAAGAGCACCATCCACATGAGGAAGACTGCCAGTGTTTGCCTCACCTCTGTCCACCCTGACCTCATGAAGATCCTGGGAGACATCAACTGTGACTTTGCCAGGTACAGCAGACAACACTGGCTTTGTGAATACCAAATCAAAGCGTGGATACTGTTGATTATAGTTAAGAAAACATTAGCTTTCAAGATCTCATAAACCACAAAGATCATTTGTAAAACAGCAAACATTCATCTTTGTCCCTGGGTATCAGCATAGCTGTGTCATTTTCATGCATAATGTGATGCCTCGGGGAACAGTGGAAACTCAAACCTCTTTTGAAACAGTCATGAGACTGTAGTCATGTGAAAGTCTCATTTTCAGTCTGTAGCACAGACAGTGGAATCAACATTCATTGCATTTGTGCTCATGTCTATCAGTTGTTCTTCATGTGCAGATGAGGTTGAAATATAAGGTGTTTCATGTGGATCTCTAGGGTGTTTTAATGTGAAATTAAATGTTTGGACCTGTAAGTCATTTCTGACACAGACCTTAAGAAATCTAAAATTTCCTGACTTTAATGGCATTTTGTTGTCTGCAGTAAAGACATAATATTAGAAGTACAATTACCTTGGAGAACAAAGAACCTGCTGTGAATGTGATAGCTGTCATAATTCAATGACGCTTAGCTCTTTGTTTGTCCCCAGGGTGGATGAAGATGAAGAAATCATCGTAAAAGCAATGACAGACTACTGGGTAGTCGGCAAGAAGTCGGACCAGAGAGAACTGTATGTGATCCTAAATCAGAAGAACGCCAATCTGATCGAAGTCAATGGTATGTCTCCACCACCTGGCAACGACTGAATCTGTCATGAACTCCACAATCGACTATCCGCCTTGATATTTAATCTCTGCTTCGTCCATAATGCCCTTTGTTTTTTCTCCGCTACAGAGGAGGTGAAGAGGCTTTGTGCAACGCAGTTCAACAACATTTTCTTCTTGGACTGATGCAGCGGACAGACAGAGGCTGTTTCACCACACTAAAAACTGTCAGTGTTGCAGGGTATCATGACAGCATCAGCGTTATGCAATAATTGCATTGTAAAATAAGGAAAAAAATAAAAAGTTCTCTCACAAAGTTTTTTTTTTATTTAACCTATAAAAATTGTAATTTTCTCTTGTAATTAAGTGTAAATCCAGATTTTTACTCAACATGTACTTTATTTTCTTTCTTGCTTTGTACATACTTCTAGGGTTTTGTTAACTGTTCATTTGATTTCTATCAAATTCCAATTTGTTCATGCATTTTTTTTTTAATGAACACTTCATGACAATGTCTCAAATTCATTTAAAAACTGACATGTACAGGACAGTTTAGTCCAGGTCCCACTGATGATCAGCGATAGTTTTAAAATAAGATGTCATTATGTCAAAAGTATCATGGTTTGTAAACAACTGCGCTAACTTTAAATAAATTAAGTCATTTTACTTAGTGTAAGCAGCGTCTTTCTTTATTTTTTTTTTAGTCGAAGATGCACATCCACTAAAAACTATGGACAACCAGTAACATCATGTTTATCTGAAAATTATGGGAGCCAAGACAGAAGGAACAGACTGATGAAATCTTGTGGGAAAATAAGCAAGTAGAACAGGCTTATGTTAAGATATGTTTAAGAGCGTGACACTAATTTGCCTGATGTGACATGACATTTAGCGTGAGACATTTACATCGCTGTGTAAATATTACGTGAGAAATGAATAACGTGACTGAACGAAACGCAATACAAATAAATTACATTTGCACTTCATATGACAGGCCGTTAGGTGGCATTCAATCTTACAGCTGCTACCACAGAAAAACCACAGAGGAAGAAGAAAAGTGAACCAATCAGCGCAGCTCGTTCCTGTCCATGTTGCAGCCAATCAACGTCCCCTTTGGTAAATTTCAAAAAGTCACCCGCCATGATTGTTGTGTTTTTGCAGGTTGGGCTGAGTTCGTCCGCTGTAGATTTTTTTTAGTTGACGGCCAGAAGAGGAAGTTTGTTTTTTAAGTGCGTCTTTTTAAGGGAAGAAAGAAAGGTAGGCTTGAATTGTAATTCTATATATGTAATAAATAAACACCGTTGGTTGTTAACTGAACCGATGTCTTGGTTCGTAGCTTCCTCTAGCTTCATGAACATTCGGCCAAGCTAACGTAAGCGTAGATACGCTGTGTGTAACGGGCTGTCTAAGAAAAGCTTATCACAAACGCAAGGTTACAACGTGGGCTGGCTCACATTCTGGTCCATTTTCGCCTTTTCATGTTCGTCCTTTTAACGTAGTTTAGCTACTATGTTAATATTTGCTGTAACGATAACTGGCGTTTCGATTTTTAACGTCAACCTTACTTTAGCTAATTCACTACCGTCAATCTAACTGTTGGCTAATTTAGGTTGGAGTCAAATCTCCCATGACACAAAAACAAATTCTGATTTGCAATCAGTCTTATGACGTTTGTTGACCACAAAAACAACGAGAAAGTAACGAAATATATACGATAATAATAGTCTATTAAATCCCTTTGCAAAGAAACCCATAGAAATGCTTGGTCTCACCTTCAACTGGACCATTGCAGTTTAATTTCAAACCCGATGTGCTGCACCAAGGCTAAGAGATGGATAAACCCCAGAGTGTGTATAAGCCTGGTGGAGATCTGCACTCAATTATTTTACACCCTTTCAACTTCAACATTCATTTCTCATTGCTGTGCTAGTTGTATGATGTGCCTCAACACTTCTAATAACACATGCAGTGCAGCTATGATACTCATCTGTTCCTCTTCCTAAACATTGCAGATACCTGAAAATGGAGTCTCGATTTGCTCACCTGCGCCAGCGGGATGCCAGCGTGTCCATGCTGAGGGTCAAAATGTCCCGCAGGAGGTCTCAGTCCCAGAAGGAGAACCGAGAGCGGGCCGTGAACACACGCAGGCAGCTAGACAAGCTTCCGGAGCTGGAAATGTCTTCCCTGGATGCCTCCATGGCAGTGACCAACATGTCAACCATTCAGGAGAAGACGGTGAACAGCAGAAAACTTGCTCAAAGTGAGGCTTCGTTTTTCCATCCCAGCTTCAGCTCAAACGTCATAAGCACACATTTGTTTTAAAAGCACCCTCAGTGATCATCAGGGATTGATTTGTGCTGTATCCCACACCTGTCTCTCCGCAGGCCACGCTCTGGAAGAGAGGATGAAACAGCTGGAGCGTTGGAAAGAGCGTAAGGCTCTTGAGAAAGAGAAAGAAAAGAGAGAAAGGGAGCGTAAAGGAGTTTTCAAGACTGGCTTGTATCACCCAAAAGTCGACCGGGTCGTTGTCTCTCTGCCTGTGCTCCCAGCTGCCTCAACCAGAGATAAGGAGGTGAGGGAGGACTCCTAAATAAACTAGTTTACACAGATTACTGCAACTATCTTCTCCAGATGAATGACTCCAGTGATCAATGAGGAATGTTTGCCTGTTTTTCAGGCAAAAGTGAAGACGGCTCCATCCCAGAGCACCAGAGTCACTCGTTCAATGAAGCAGCAGCAGCCAGTGCAGAGGGTACGACTTCCTCTAAGATCGCTTTATCACATGTTCACTTATTACGCTCCGTAATGCTAAAAGCTAACAAGCACTTTGTTGCACCCCTTTCCTTTTGCCAAACTTTCTACAGCCTCTGAAGATGCAGGAGCCGAATACAGCGGCGAAGAAAGGTAAATTCAGTTTAATGTTCCTTTATTTCAAATGGGGTTTCTGCAGCCTGCTGTATCTTAGATCTGACCTCCTGCTCCTCCTATAGCTCAACCCGCTGTGGAAAGATCAACCCGGACCCGCGCCGCTCCTGTCAAGCCTGCACCTGCACCAGTTAAGGGCAAAGTTTGTACAGGTAATGAATAAGAATACAAATCATTGCACATAAGTGGACCTTGAGTGCCAGCTGTGGTGTTGGTTTCACCCGATTGTGTTTCCTTATTTGCATCTCAATCTGTGTCTCTGTGTCATGCCATCCTGCCGCAGGGGAGCCTGTCGTACGAGCTTTGTCGACCCGATCAGCCAACAGGCCTCCTGTTACAGCAGCTCCTGTGGTGAAAGACAAACCTAAGGACAAGCCTGCAGGTACACACTGAGCCACGGCCATAGTTTCAGCAAGGTTGTTTCATTTTTGTTTTGGGTCTTTTAAGTTTTTTGGCATAAAAGCTGCGAAAGCGCAGGAGATGTAACCATGCAAGCAAACCGAGAGAGATGCTGTAGTTCAATAAAAACCACTCGGCAGTAATTTTTAAAATGCCTTTCCTCATCTTCAGATGTCAGAGTCACAAGGAGCAGAGTGTTTGTCAACACTGTGGCCCCCCCTTCTGATGGAGAAAGGAACTGTTCAGGTATCATTAAAGGCTGACAAGGATCAGTTTTATTTTTCTCACATGATGTAAACACTTGTTTAATTTGTTACGCCATTTTTTTAATATATATCTTCTGTTGATATACAGCAATGGTCACACAGACTGTCCAGCCTGCTGTGCCCGAGGTGAGCATTACTTTATTTAAAGGTATTTAATTATTTAACCAGTAAATTGTTTATCAATTAATTTGCTGTTTCTGTCTTGTGTAGGAGCCTGAGGAAAAGCCTCGTTCCCCCAGCCCTCCACCAAGCTCTGAGGAGGAAGACATGGTGGTGAACCAGGCTCCGGCCAACGCCGCCCCCGCTGTGGGTCCCGCTGAAGCCTCGTCCTCTTCGTCCTCTTTTGCTCCCCAGGGTTTCGTCTTCCAGGCTCCCACTGGCTTGTCGTCCTTCAGGTTCGAGCCTCTCACTCCCCGCTCAGCAGACGCCTTCCTTACACCGAGGTCAGTCTATTCTCTCTCTCGTTTGCTGAAGTAATTTATGGATGTAAATATACAACACCAAAGATTTTTTTTAAGCCTCTCAGAAAATTTGTATGATTGGAAAAATTGATTCCTGTATCAATGCCTTGTTGTCAGTCTCAGCTTCAGTCTTCCACCGGTCCCCGTGTTCAGCGTGGAGCCTCAGGATGAGCCAAGCCAGACATCCCCTCACCGCTCTCCTCCTCGTACACCTCCCACAGTGGCTCCTCCCACACCAGGCAGCCCCCTGGAATCAAAGCACGACGTACCGTACTTCAGGTGACGTACCTGTTATTTCCATCTGTCCAATTAATTTTCATGTGATTCATAGTTTTTTAATTCTTTTTTGGTTTATTATTCAGATCGGAAATTGCCAATGAGACAGACAGACTAACGAATCTGTGTCTCCACTGGGAGCCTAAAGTGCAGGATGAGTCCATCCCAGAAGAGAGTGAGTTGATTTTCTCTTCATATGTGACCATATTTAATTTGCTGCTGTAGAAAATGGTCGTGGTCCCCATTTTTCCCTAACTGAACAATTGCAATCCCGTGTCATTCTCGCTCCTGTCGGTCCAGTGAGGGACCGTATGCGTACAGCAGTCGGCCAGGCGAGGCTGCTGATGAAAGAGCGTTTCAACCAGTTCAGCGGTCTGGTGGACGACTGCGAGCTGGGCCGAGGGGAGAAGATCACCACTTGCACTGACCTGCAGGGATTCTGGGACATGGTTTATTTCCAGGCAGGTGCCTCTTCAGAGAGGGATGGCACATTGTTTCAGACACCAAACACAAAGAGAATCATAGACAGTGTATTTTGTACTTTTTGCCATCTTTCAGGTGGAGGACGTCAACAAGAAGTTTGCCGCTCTGAAAGATGCGGAGAGCCGAGGCTGGGTGGAGGAGCACAAGCCGCCACCGCGACAGAAGAAAGCAGTGAAGGTGAAGCTTCTGTCTGCGTGTGTATTCTTCTTCACTGTTTGGCACAAACAGTCATGATGCTGATGCAGAGACATTACGCCTGTCCTGCCCTTTTCACAGAAACCATCAGCTCCAGCCACCAAGCCGACAGGAACCAAAGCAGCGGCAAAGTCTCGCCTCGCTGCTGTGAAAGCAGCCATGAAAGCCAAACAGCAGGCAGCCGCAGCAGAGACGCAGCCCCAGGCAGAGCCCCTACCGACTGACCCTGTGGTCTTTGATGGAGGCTTCTTCCAGGTGGAGAGTCCTGCCAAACCATCAGGTGAGAGAAAAGTAACTTTTCACCAAAGGTTTTGTGTACGTCTCCCTGCTGCTGGAGCTATAAGATTTGGACCACTAGCTGTCACACATGTCTTCATGTCTGTAGGTTCAGTGAGGAGATCCAGTCGTCTGAGTGCTGCCGTTCTGCCTCAGGCCTCTCCCTGCTCTAACTACCTCTCACCTAGAAGAGTCACTCGCCGATCGCTTGCACTGGCGCAGACCCCAGTTAACATCGCCGGCTCGCCTGCTCAGCCCGTCCACACTCCTGCCCAGCTCCATCTTACCCTGAACCAAACTCCAGCACGAGCACTACAGTCTCAGTGTGGAACTCCTCAGTCATCCCAGAAGAGAAAGGACACTGGAAATGTCTCTCTTTGCTTCTCACCGGTCAAGGAAGTGCTTTCCAACGACACCCAGCCAGAGGGAAGCCCTGCACGGCAGGCAGAAACAGTTCTTGAATTGAGCACACCTGCACCTGTTCCCGTACCATCCATTTCTGTAAACGAGGAGCAAGATGAACCAGCTGAAGCTCTCGACATCCCCCTCTCCCTTTCCCTCTCTCCCTGCAAAACGCCTCTTCCTGTCTCCCAGGCCCCTGAGCCCTCATCATGTCTGAGTTTCACGCTGTCACCCTGTGCAACTTCCAGCAAGCCTCCTGCTGGGCAGGGCCTGGTGGAGGCCCAAGAGTCTGTGTGTCACACACCAGACACCTCCGCTGTTGAGGTAAACACATTTCCAGCCTTCACTAGAGTCCTGTTTCTGTTTTCTCTTGCCATACAATAAACAAGTTATTCTCTTGTACTTTCAGGAAATTCCTGGGCTGGACTTTGAGCGTTACCTCCAGCCTTCACAGAGATGCAGCCTTTCACCACGGGAGACGGTTTCCGTGGAGATGCTCTCACCCATGGCAGTGGATGTAGAAATGGAGAGTCCCAGAAGTCAGTCTGAGGACCTGCCCACTCAGCAGGAAGCAGGTACTGTATGACTGATGCACATAGGTACCGTACATACACTGGAGTTCACACCTTAGCGACACTAATGCGTACTATAGCTGCAGCAGGCAGGATTTCTATGGAGGAATTTGTTTTAATAAAGCATCGGTCTCAAATATCAGATCTGCAGAGAAAATGTTGTGGTTGCATCAGATTGAGGGAGTCACCACACTGCACTAAACTAATGTTGTGAATTGCTGATGTGTCTTCTCTCACTGCTGGGCTCATTTCTCACTGTCACCACAGCAATGCCAGCAGTGTCTTCGGTGTTGACTCTTCACTCACCACAGGTCAAAGTTTCCCCCTTTTTTAAAATCATTTACTCACTTAAATTGCATGATTAAACAGGCTCTATCAATTTAATTTCTTTATTCAGCAATGATAAGGTTGCAATAATCTTTGTGTTGTTTTGTATTTTATTCAGGCCCTGGCAGCTGAGTCCGCCCTGCTTCTCTTCACCCCGGACCTGAAGGACCGGATACGGCAGTCTGTCTGTCCAAGTGACCTAATGGTCTTCACCCCTCCCCTCTAATGTGCAGCAGATTCTCTTTTAAAGTTTTTACTATGGACATGTATTTACTACTTGCGTTACTCCCTTTGGGGGAAAAAAAATATCTGAGTGGTTCTGATATATAGATTTTTTTTTTTTTTTTTTTTTTTTTTTTTCAGATAAAATGGAAAATAGTTTCATCTCACAAGATGGTCTAATTAAAAGTTCTAGTTAGTCAATGATATGGCCAGTCCTCTTCATTTCCATCCAAGTACAAATACTGTAGCAGTTACATGTGCATATAGCTACTCTCCTTCAACTATACTTTTAACCAAAATGTGCCATAAGACCTAGTATTGCTTTTTATTTGTTCAGGTACACTTTTTATGTTGAAATTTTGAAATTTTCTGGAAATGTACAGACCCTTAGCAACCCTTGGTCAAATACAGAAAAGTTGGCTTCATCCTGCGTTCCTCAGGTGTCTCTGCTGGCCTCGTTACTGCATCTTTATCACTGTGTCATTCACCAGCCTCCAAACGCCTCTCCTACCTGTAACATAATACAGTATAACACTGAGCACCACACGTGTCTACAGCACAACAATGGGAGTAAAGGCGCTGGAATGGGAGGGCAGCTACATGCAGGCGCCATCTGGTGGCTGTGTTTATGCTTATTCTGAATACAGATTTTATACTGTAATGTTAAATCTGTAATGTAAATTACAGAAAAAGTTAATAAAGTTAAATCTTATGAGTAGTGATACATTACATATAAACTAACACATTGACCCAACCATTAACTACATAATACTGCTAGTGCGCTACCTGGCACTGTGTTGGGCCTTAGCCAGAGCGATGCGTCTCTGGGCCTGCTGACAGAGCCTCTCTTCTTTCATGTTTATGAACACTAACTGCTTATGCTCAAAAGCCGGGAAGAAATAATGGTTGAAGAATTGATGAATCGCCTGCATCCAAAGCTCCGGTTCACGACCTTTGGCCTCCGCTCCTCTGGTTTGCACACTCTTTCCTTCATCTCTCTGGTCTTCTGTGTGCCCTGGAGGAAATGTGACGTGTTATATTACAATGTGTCTAAAGGAAAGATGTGCATTTGCAACTTTAAACCTAATTGTCAACATCTACTGTATAGAAATACACATGACTACAAACTTTGTTTTTATATGGTCACAACAATTAATATGTGATTTCACTTTCTGAAAATAGCGTATAAAAAACTGCTGTACTTTCCCCTCTATGGTTTATACATACATATAATACATTTGTTGAAAGAACCTGAAAGTAAAGACCAACAAAACTAACCTGCAGGCTGAGGTTCCTCATGGACTTTAATCTTGACATCTTGTTGACTGTCTGTCACCTGAGCAGTGGATGATTCTGCTGTGTCCCTTGTCTACAATAGGATGCGAGTATGATTATAAAGCTCCCAGCACATTTCATTAATATCACAAGAGGAGTGTAACATTACTGATATCAATCCTGGATATCTGTACTTCTTCCACATAAAGATGGGCGTGTGATCTCCAGGACAGATGCTCATAACTCATATTGGCTATGAAATGATTGCATTTGTGGTTCAGCTTTATTTTTTCATCTTATACATCCTAGATTGCCTGTTGAAGCCAACCACCCCAGACTTGGAGCTTGAGATTTTACAGGTGATAGCCTGTGTGGGTAAGGTGTGCAGAGGTCAAGAGAAAGGATCTGACCGACTGGGAAGTGCTGTTTGTAGTCAGCAAAATCTTCTCGCTGGCCTCCGCCACAGGTACATCTCTCCTGGCCTTAGTGTAGGGGCTGGATAGCACCCCACCCTCCTCCAGGCCGTCAGAAACCTGCTGACACTTCACCTCAGCAGAGCCCAGAAGTACCTCAAAAAACTCCAGGAATGTCATCTGCAACAGAAACCAAAACATGGGTAAGCAGATGAATGCTAATTTTTCAATGGCCACTGAGATATAACGAATGAGTCAACTGGTGTAAACACTACAGGCAGACCTCCAGATCCAGACAGGAGGACATATTGCTGGGGTCACGACTCTCTGCAGTGATGATCTCCAGTAATCTCCCTGCCGTCAGGTTATTGTCCAGCAGATGGAGATCCTGGCAGCAGTTGCCAGAGAGAAAGAAACAAAGGTGAAGGTGGGAAAAATGAATACAAAGCAGTTAATATGCATGTTAATGTTCATGCGGCAGTCTGTTGCACCTTGAACATCCACAGCAGGTGTCGGTAAGTCGTGGTCTGGTCATCTCTGGGGGCTGCATTGACTTTGCAGTAAACCTCATAGATTTCCCAGCTCTTCTTTAAGTAGTTCACAGCCACCACAGCACGGTCTGGCTGTCTAAACAGGAAGCCTGGATCAACACAGCCATGAGCACTGTTATTAATGCATCATATAGAACAGAGCATCAGTTTCTGTAGGCGTGTCATCTCTGACAAAACATGAAAAAACAGCAGACAAGCGAGGAACCTGCAAACTGATGATGCCCTGATAAACAGAAACATTGCACTCATCTTTATTTTCTACACTATTTTGCTATATTTGTAGCAACTTTTTTCACTCAATTTTAAAACTGGTTTTATTGTCTCATTTCCCAATTTGAGGCTTCTTTTGCTGTGTTAAATCAGTTTGCACCTTCCTTTGTCACATAATGCGTGTGCACACAAGCCAATAACACTCTATAGTTAGCACCTTTTACATTCTTAGCATTAGGAAGGATGTTGTCTGTCATCAGTTTGGAAAAACAGGCAGCCAGAAGGTTTTTTTGTGACCTGTGAAAAGATGAGAAATTATGTCCCTCCATTCAACATTAGTTACCAAGGATAAAACACTTTATGCTCAATTTCATCTTTATGTTATTTCTTGCTTTGGTAGTTTTTCTGTGTCCCAGTGTTGCTCTGATTAAAAACCTTGCAACTCTTACATCACTGGAGCTCATTTATAGTAAATTTCTAAGAGCTCTTCAACTCTTTCCAAACTGAATAATATTTGAAATTCATTGCCATCAAGTGAAAAGGACTAAGAGTCCACAGCCATGCTAGCTTTTCTGTGAGGCTGTACAATGACAATGCTAACATGCTGATGCTAACCAGGTATACCGTAATGTTTTCCATGTTTACCGTCTTGATGTAGCATTTTAGCTGGCTAACATTTGCGAATTAGCACACAACACAGTGTACAGATCAGGCTACTGGAAATGTGTTTTGATATGATGATGGCACGAAATGGAAAGCTGGGATCATCAGACTTATGTCATTTATCTACTGGTGAAGATCTGTTAGGAGTCATCCCTTACACCATGTCCTTATTGTAAATGTGGTGGGCCACAACCACTAGACAGCTGAGGAGTTTGCGAAGAAGCATAGGGGTGAAAGGAGAGTGGATCTCTGCTGTAGTGGCATCCTCTAAGACACACAGAGAGTAAAAATATGAAGTTCAGTGTCCAAGTTTACACAAATACTGTAATTATGAAGCTATCAATGTCCTGGCCTGTATATGTGAGTTGGATTAAGTATGTAGGAGAGATTGTGAGTGCTTCCTTCCCACCCTTGATTAAATGGTCGATCTGTGTGAGAGTGATGTCATGATGGTGGATGTTACAGTCTTTGAGCAGGCGCCAAAGCTGCAGGCGGGTCAGCAGGAAGAAGTTATTTGAGGAGTGTCCATGGCCAAGCCTGCTGTAGAAACTGTAGACAGACCTTAGCTCTGTGCCCTGCATCAGCACTGCAAACTCCACCTGTTACACATGAGGCACAGCATCAGGGAAGGACCAGGGATGAAAATACGGACAAGGGGGAACATATTTTCCAGCGTGAAGTGAGACCTGACCTGTTTACGCTCAGTATCTCGCTCTCTCTCAGGGATTGCATCCAGCAGATGTTCAATGTTCAGAGCCATGTCTGGTCCTAAGAGAGATGATTCAGTACCTGACAGAGGAAATGCACCTGTAGCAGACACAAAATTATAAGCCATTGTACCTGAGGGCTCTAACGCTGTTAATGATGTGATTGATGGCAGGTCAAGCCTTTTGAAAGCACTGTAGGTGTTTACCACACAGAGGAATGGGAGCTCCGTTTCCATTCAGGTTGTGTGTCATCATCTGATCATCCTTAAGTTCTCCTTCAAAGACACGGCCATCCTTCAAAGTGAATTTGCCCTATGAACCATACAGTACAGCCACTTTTACAATTTCTTTTTACTACATATGTGTGTGTCAGGTGTTGAGTGAGTCAAACAAGTGAAATGGAAACACTTTATCAGCAAGCAATAGGTGCAAATCCTTTCTGTGCAATTCACTGCAGCACTACACCTCAACGCTGCCTGAGGAAGAACACTGAGTTTGAAATGTTTTCCATATGTGGATGGCAGATCATATCTGCTCTAACATTAATCCACTGTTATGTATAGTGCACTTCTGAAGCATTAATAAGAAGCACTTCCAAGTAAGGAGTCTCCAATTGTTTCAACCCTAGATTTTAGGGGACCGATGTGTACTGACCGTATCACTGACTAACCTTTGCATGTCTTTTGTTGTTACTCCATTCTCCTTCATAGACCGCACCACCAGCATAGTAAAAGGTTCCCTGTCCGTGCCTGTGACCCTGAACGAAATCGCCTGTGTACTGATTGCTCTGGGAATACTGGGATCCATTCGCTTGCCTCAGGATCCAGACGTGAGTGCCTTGTCCGTGCTGCCAGAAAAGACAGCTCATGTGATTCACAACAAAAAACAGAAGTCAGGTTTGACTTTTAAGGAGGATTAAAAGATATTGTACTGGAATTAATGCAACATTGATGTTAACAGTCTGAGAGAGGGCTGAGATAATACTACGTATATGTGCACATGGCGTGCTTTCAGACCTGGACTCCATTCTGCCACATGCCATCATACTGCTGTCTTGGTGTCAGCCACCTCATCGTGCCCGCTCCATGTCTTAGGTTGTTCTTCCACTCACCAGAGTAAATATTACCAGAGGGGTAGCTGTTAGAGACACAGATGTCACCTTTGGGCAATTCAAATGCAGCTCAGGCTGATGATTATTAATCATGCTGTCCATACATACCGTCTCACCCCCCATCCCTCTCTGTTGTTCTTTACCCAGTCTCCTTTGTACCAAGAGGTCTTATCGTGGTTATAATACACTGCACCCTAACACAAAGACAATCAATTACAAAAAAGAAAACCTTAAAAAAATAAAAAGACTATACCTAACATAAATTGTAGGATCATACCTTTCCATGCCTCTTGCCCCAATCCCACTGCCCTCTGTATGACACGCCATTTTTTGCACATTTGTAGGTTCCAGTCCCATGTCGCATACCATTATACACCTCCCCCTCATAGGAGCTGCCATCCGGCCAGGTGTAGGTGCCCTGGCCCCTGGGCCTGTTGCACATAAATTCTCCCTGTTGGATTAAAAATTCACCTCAAGATTTTGTCTGCATATATGCATCATAATGGGCGTTTCTTGAGCACTTTGAAAAGTGTCAAGAAACACTCAGTTTCAGTTCATTAGTTATTGTATCGTTATTATACCTCATATTTCAATCCGCCTGACTGTATGAAGACACCACGTCCATTCATAAGTCCCTTGGAAAACATCCCCTTCAGAAAAACAGAGCACTGACTTTATGATATAGTTTTGTTTGGCCTTGTGGAAATTACAGCAAAGGACACTTAAATAGATTTCTATTTATGTAAATGGACTGAAGTAGTCTTTGCATTGCACCTTGTAAATATGGCCTCCTTCAAAACAAGCGACCCCTTCTCCATGAAACTGGCCTTCACACAGCTCCCCTTCATATCTGTCAGCAGGACACCAAAACACACTCGTCAGTTACAGCTAGCCCGGAGTGTGGGTGCTCTAAAAAAAATTCTAATTAATACAAAAAGTGCTAATTTACCTGTGTACAGTTAAGCTAACAAGTGTAGGGAGTTCAGAAGTGTCGTCACTCTCGGGCTGCCTCTGGCTGACATGATGGCCTCGGTGGTCGGTTTGGTCGCGCTCTTCATCCGCCGAGTTCACCTTTAAACCTGCAGGGCAGCTCACAGACTTTCTTTTCTCTTTTTCTTCCGCTGTCTCTGGCAGCCCTGCGTTTCCACACGTTTTGTCGTGTTCCTGTTTATCGTTTTTTGTCGTAGTTTTCTTGTTTTCTTTCCCCTGTGTCATAATGCGCCGTTCATGCGTCTCTCGCGCAAGCTATCTCCATGGTAACGGTAAGGGACGCTTACGACTACGGCAACGTTTGCCAGTCAAAAAGGGTAACACCGTAAACACTTGATGTTGGTGATTTGTTTGTTTGTTTGTTTGGCATTGAACCTTTATTAAACAAAACAGGGAGGAACGGGGGTAAAGAGAAAGGGAACAACATGCACAAAGGGCCACAAGTTGGAATCCAACCATTGTTTGATAGCTCAAGTAAATTTTGCTGCTGAGACTTAGATACTTCAAGGCTGTGAATGCAGGACTTTTACTTGTGGTGGAGTGTTTTCACAGTGTGGTATTAAATACTTCTTCCACCACTGCATTTAAGAGCACAGATGACAGAAAAACAACACATGTTGCAATATACCTTGTTTATTTCCCCTATTAATTAGGTGTTAAAAACTAAAAAATATAAATTTTGATGCAAAATACAAATAAAACCCAACATATCTTACATTCTAAACAGCATAGCATGTGAGCCATACAAATATACAGTATCTCTTACTTGGACTCAATCTACTATGTATCTGTGTGACAGAAATAAACTGGAATGAAAGTACAACTGTTCCTCTTACAACAAGCCAGTGTAAAGTGCAATGCTCCAACAGTTCCTTCCTTGACACGCTCAGTCTTTTGAGATGATGTCTAGGTTTGCGAGGTGTCTCATGGTGGGCCTGCCATGAGGACAGTTCCATGGATGCTCAATCTCCCCCATGTGGACCAGGAGCTTCTTCATCTCACTGACACTCAGAGCAGTGCCAATCATCACCTTTGGATGGACATGAGCAAAACAAGAGATCACATGAGGAAAATAGAAAAGTCACTCAATTAGTCTGTGTCTAGTCTAGCTGATCTTCCATGCAGTCATTTGCTTCCACTAATTTCAGTACTGTATTACAACTTCAAAAACATGTGTGCAGTCCTATAGCCACTGTTGTCACTATGAACTCACAGATTTTCGACAGGCTCGGGATGCAAACATCTGCCTGACGCGGGACGGTCGGCACATGACCCCTGGGCTGTCACTCAGCATGAAGATCAGCTCTTCAATGTCAGCTGGGCCAAATGTCCAGTTTTTACTGGTGGGCAGAGACACCAGCTTAACCCTCTCCATCACCTGAGCTGCAGTCACAGTAAAGAAGGTGTTTCAGTATTTGTAATCATCAAATGGGAAAAAAAAAAAATCACTTTAAACTTTCATACCGTCCTCATCGATAAGGAATTCAAAGCCATTCTTTCTGAAAATCTCAATGTTTTCGATGAGTACGTTTTCACTGACAGCAGTGAGGTGAAGCTTCTGAGGGCTGCAAACATAAAAGGAAAAACAAAAGTAGATCACTGACCAGCAAAAAGGAAAATCTAAACAACAGAGGGAAGGATTTATCAACTGATTTCAAGTCTTACGCGATGAGTTTCTGTCCTTGGAGCACGGTGTGCTGCTGCAGCATCTCAAAGTTGTATTTCTCATCCGTGGCATGCTGGTCAATCATGAAGATGTCGGAGTTAAATTTGGTGATAATGAAGCCCAGGTTAAACTGACCAATGATCTCCATCTGCTTGAACATGTCTTTGCTGTAGGGATGAAACACAGATCATTAACTACAGTGGAAATTACACAACAATACTGGCACATTCGTTCAGTAGTGGTTACAGGAATGAACTACCTTATTTCTCTCTTGAGCTCGTCCTCTGCACTCTGATTTTCTCCGGGGTTGATCTTGGCCCTGAAGCGTCGATAGAGCAGATCCCCCCCGGGCCTCTGTTTCTGCTGATCCTGTAACCGCTTCATCTTCCCCGCCAGCTCCTGGAAAGAGAAGTGGAGAGGCACCGTCCTCCTCTGTCGGCAGACTGGAGCGTCCACTGTCAAGGAGGATTTCTCAAAACGGCTTGAAAGCGTGTTGGACTGGTGTTCTGTGGGGAAATACGGCTTCTCTGTCCTGGCCCTCTTGGCATCTGGGCTAACAGCGTAGTCCTTGCAGGAGCTGCGCGGCTCATCCTCAATCTCTGCTTCTTCAGAAACAACGTGACTGTTGTCAGACGTTTCTTTGAATGGCTCCTCTTTTACACTCAGTCCATCGGCAGATGGCTCAGGAGAACTGGACTCCAGACCAGAACACTGAACATCTGGCATTGCCGTGGTAACGTCACAACTGGACAAAGCACTGTCTCTCTCAGAGTTTGGATCACTGAATGTCGCACCGTACCTGAACGCATCCAGCACTGACTTTCCCATTGGGGAGCACTTTGCTGGATCTCTTGTGGGTTTCACAGGAGATTTGACACTCGGGGTGCAGAAAGGAGGTTTGACGGTGCCCTTAAAAAAGGACTGTAGTGTTTTCTGTGCTGGGCCACAGTTTGCAGCTTTGGACACACTTGACTTGTTCCCAGAATTAGAGCTCTGATGACTTGAAAAGGCAGCTTTAAGGCCAGCCAGGTTTAGGGACGACTTTGGGCTTGGAGTGACTGGTTCCTCTCCAGGTTCTGGCATGGTCTCCGTGGATGGGACAACAGGACAAACTTCAGCTATTGTATCTAGAGACAAGTGACAGGCAAAATAAAAGCACTGGAAAAGCATTCAAAGAGACATTACTCTGATATAATATCAATATATACATCTAATGTGTTGATAAATAGGCTGAATATAATGAGCAGTTCTTACTGATGCTGGGTGTGGGTGTATAGTTTAGGCTGATCTTATTGACTCCAGCCTCATACATGTTGGTAAGAGATGTCTTTAGAACAGCCAGCAAGAGCTTCTCCTCCTGGAGAAAAATCTGCCGTTTGTCTGGGGTGACGTTCACATCCACACACTCTGGAATAACACCACAAACACATCATGTAGTACAGGAAGTCAGTAATGTGTTTCAGATATAACATTCAATTTTCTTACCAGAGGACACAGCTATGTTCAAGGCGACAAATGGATACTGATGTCTGTTGTACATATGATACACTTCGTTCACAAGTTTGGTCACCTGAAAGTTGAAAATTATGAGACTTTAGGCTGAGAGAGAACAGATAATGAATGACACAGTAAATCACTGTTGTAATAATAGAATATGTCTATATAAACACAACTACATTACAGTGTGCTATAAACCATTATTAAACATCTGCATACTGTTTATAAATGCTCAACAAGGGGGACTTAAACCAAACATGTATTACCTTAAGAGGATCACACGGTCGGTTGTTAATGAAAAAGAACTGCCTGTCTGTGGCACTTCTCCCGACACCATGGTCTCCTTGAGACACAAACCCTGTGATGCTGCCAAAACAGAGTTTTTCATAAAAAAAAAAAAAAAAAAAGCTTTGTTTGCAGAGAAGGCATACACAAGAATTCAATACAAGGGTGTCACTCACGAAAACATCTGTTTGGGTAGATCTGCTTCTTTGAGTCCATATTCCTCAATAACATTTTCTGTAGGCGTCAATTGCTGAAAGGGCAGAAGACTCTGTAGCTGAAGAACACATCAGATAATAGTATTTAGCAAACCAAATCAGGAAAATTTTCCAAACCACTGGCACATTTTTCTTCAACAGAGCAATTACACAGCTCCTCTATGGGTAGGAGAAATTGTTCAAGTCTTGGATTTGACTTAAGTACTCAAGGCAGCATCTTGGACAATTGGGACGGTCATCCCACAGCAGTGATGCGAATTGCAAACAAACTCTATAGTCAAGAAAAGCATGAAACCAATGTTCCAACCTGTTTTGGTCCAAATATGGCCCCGATGTTGTCTCTCATACTCTGGCTGCCACTGGTGCTGAGGACTGTGCTGCGCTTTCCCTGCCCATTTTGGTTGGAGCAGGTAATACGCACTCCTGTAGAGACGATGCAGTAGGACTGCAGGACGTGTATCATTTTGGCATACTCCTGGAAATACAGAACAATGACATATTTCATTCATGATGAGATACGGGCAGTTTAATTAGCCACTGACTGGATCTAAACTAATAAGTTCAAAGATACTAAATGAAAAATGAATTTATGTCATGTTCTGATGACTTTTACTTCACATTAAGTTTGCATTATGTGCTCTGGGCCTGTGTTACATATCTGGCAACCATTTTCATTTTTACATTGATTAATCTGTTTTCCCACTAGGTTTCATTCATGGTATAAAAATCAACTTGCAAAGTCTCAAAACTGGTTTGACATATAATGGATAATCCATCCCACTGATATTTATATTGTATTATAATACATCTGAAAGCATGGATCGCCATGAAAAGGTCTTGCAGGTGGTGTGTTTACATGCTGGTAAGAAGTGCAAACATTCACATAGTGTGCAGAAACATGAGAATGACGCTTCAATGGCCGACCTTCTTAATATTGCGTTGGAACTCCTTGTGTCGAACAGGCAGTGTGTAGAAGAGCTGCTGCAGGCTGACCGTGGAGCCCTGCTGCCGGGGATGGGGTGACTGCTGCACAAGGTGGCCTTTATGGTCAAACACCAGCTTTGTGCCCACCTGGCTGGACTCGTGGCATGTCACCACACTAAGGTTACTGGAGCCAGAGGGGTCAGAAGGAATTTTAGCTGACGAGGTGACAGGTAATAAAGGATTATGAATGAATGAGGTGTTGAAGAGTTTTACCTGAGAGCGCATAAAGAGCTGAGGGCTTCACCTCTGAAGCCAAACGTTTCCACATGGATGAGATCAGAGAAGTCCCTCAGCTTTGACGTGTGATGCTTCAACGCTGTGGGACGGACACAAGAAGTTTCATTTCCCCCAAAACATCAGGTAGACTTTGACTGAGTGGTAGAAGATAAACAAAGCTGACACTTACTCAGTCCTTCAAAGTTGGCTTCTTCTACTCCTTTGCCATTGTCTGACACTTCCACTAGTTCAGCTCCACACTCCTTCAGCCTGACATCTGGAAACATGTAACAGTGTGATACTTAACTCAAAGCATGATACTGGAATTTCTGCCCAAAACCTCACCAGCACCAGAAGACCCCAGGATCATTGTGTGTGCATCGATACTTGCCAATGTTGGTGGCCCCCGCATCAATGCTGTTTTCCACCAGCTCTTTGACAGCGGTGGCCAAAGTCAGCACCACCTGTCCTGAGCAGATTTGATGGACTGAGTGCTTGTCAATGGCCTTGATGGCTCCAGCAGGTTCAGAGCTGCTGAGAAGAAAACAAGTGTTCTGTGACAATGATGTTTAACTTTACCTTCTGTTAAATTTATATTATTCATGTACAAGTAGCTAGAAAAAAAAAATCAATGTGTATGAACTTGTAGATTTTTCCATTGAAGTGGGGTCAACGTCCACTTAAATGAAAACGGAGGAGACTGAGGCTGGTTAAATACAGAAATGCTCTGGCGGCTAACTTACCAAGCATCAGACATTTTCAAAGAGTGCAGAGCTTCAGGGTTTAGACATGTGACTCTATATAATGCGGTGAGAGAAGGAGACCCCTGCTAACTAGTCGCCATTGTCAAACGTTGCTATTTTTTTCCACTGTTGATGAGATTTCAGTACAACCGCTTCACGACAACATGCTGTAAACAAAAAAGTGAAGCGGTACCGCGCGAGGACAGAGATTGTTCGCGAGCGCCAATCGTGCGCAAAACTGCGCAGTTCGACTATTAAAATAATGTAAAATGTTAAGTGTGTAAAAAAAGCCACCTCACCAAACCAACATAAACTAAGAAATGTAACAATATCAAACAAGTCATTCGTGTGTATAAACAAACATTATCAAAACCGCTTCCTCAAACATCCTCAAACATTTCGTCACCAAACCCCTTGCAATCTTTGGTCATATCGGGACGTTAGGGCGCGTGTGCAAATACATCATATTATATACAACGAATAAATAGCTTTTTTTGAACAGAATCATTCGCAATAGTTTGGAGCTGTACAATTATAATTGCATTAATATGCAACATGTTGATTTTATGCTGTGATTTTTGGTTAAGCGTTTTTGTCAGTTAATGTTGCTGTACACAAGCTCGGACATTGTCAGACATCCCTTTCCCACTACCCCTTGCCATTGAATCATGGCTGTCCTCGGGTAACATGATCGACCGTATGGACTTTTGAGAGAAGTATTTCGCTGTCTCTTCCCATACATTTAACGGTGTAGCTCAACGTTTGGGAAGCAAGGACTCGGATCAGTTTGACGCATCTTACTACTGATATGGGGTAGCTGTTGCGATTTGGGCAGCGTTTTTATTATTATTATTTTTCTCATTAAATAAGTGTTTTGTTCTGACAAGTCATCGTTTTTCACATCGAAAAATGCACAATTCAGCATCCAACAACGGACCACTGCGGTCGGAGGAATGTTCTGGTAGCTGCAGTGACCTTTTGGTACACGGCAACGTTAAACCCATCCGGAGACAGCACGTTGACAGTAGCGTTAGCTTGCTCAGCTTGGCGAGCGAAGAGGACGATGAGGTCCAGTTTGACAGTAAGCAGCTTTTCTTCCTGTTCGTGAAGTTGCTGCGTAACATAACGTGGTGTTTACAGATATTCGGTGAGGTGGCTTTATTGGCGGCTATCCTATATTACCTGACCCAATAATGCCAGAATAAAAAGGTTTTATAAGCAGCCAGGGGCATAGTTGAGGAATTACAGGCTATATGACCTATGTGACTCTATGCCCCTGTCATTTACTGTAATTAAGTGCCCACCCCAGCATTGTTAGCTACCCCACAGATATCAGACATCATCTTTGAGTGACTGCTCGTACAGCTTGTGAAGGTACCACAGCAGACAAACGGATAAAGCCAGAGCTTTAGGAAAGGCACTAAAAAGTTCACTTAACAGTATGCACGTGTCCATTTTGTTAAACATTATGAAACTGTGATTGAATGAATGCATTGTGAACAAAATGCTTTTCCATTTATAAACATAGTCTTTTCCCAAGCTTAGACAATCATCCTATACAGCAAAAGCCACCATAATGTCCTTTTCTCACACAAACTGCAGACTTTAAGCCTCTTCGGATTAACTTTGATTCTTATGTCATAGAAGCAGCCTCTCAAACAAAGATATTCTGACATATTTGGCTCTCCAATCCTGTTTTCTATTGCATGATGTTATGCCAAACCTGTTAAAAGCCTCTAAAGTTGTCCAATTTTACACCTCAGTTTCTAAGTGGATTTGTCCCACAAGACTAAAGCAACAGATGCATGAATTTCCAGACTTTTTGCTCCTAGTATGAGTCCAGGTTCAAAATTGAAGGATCCTACATTTTGCATATTGCAGCTTCATTGTATCTTTCATCACACTCTCCCTCCCTGCCTCAATGCATCAGTCTTTCAAACTACATGTTCCCGATTTATGTCCCAAGTGTTGGAAAGCTCCCTCCAGAGCCACACAGAAATTTATACAGCTGTTTTCACAGGCTCTCCATGCACAATAACTTGGAGTTCATGTGCAAATTTGGTGAATTACCCCTTTACCATGAATTTGCATGGGTGACATCATCAGGATGTAAGATCAAGGCAGATCTTAGGTCAGCAATGAGTGTTGGGCAAAACAAGTCAAGACATGCCCCTCCACACATCCTGCTGTAAGATGAAGTGAGAGTAAAGATGTGTCAGCCAACGTTGATGATGATGATGATGATGAAACAGCCCCTTCTTGTCATTCTGACACAGTGACCAAGTGTCTCAGCTTGGTCATGTGTTTATAGAGTACAGTTAGGTGGAGGGGGCTGGTGTCTGCTGGAACAGGCAGATAAGCATTACTGCTGTGTACGCCCCCTTATGTATAAACAAGATCAGCTCCTTTTCTGCTTTGGATGTGAACAGGATAATCATTAGTACAGCTCTGAGTGCTTAATATTGCACCAAAGTGTTTTTATACAGAAAAATGGACCTAGGAGAGAAGAACATTGTTGAAATGATAGCAAAGGTTATTGAAGAAGGTAAGACAAGCAATTTTGTGGTTATATGTGTGTTTGCATTTAATGGGACTGCAACAAAGTAAAATCTAATCTAAACTGTTGTTTTGTGCCAGAGTCTCCCACCTGAGCCTTTTCATCTTCCTTTTTCATTTTATATGTTCAGCTTCCGACACAGACGATAACCACGAGGTGTTGATGGCTGGCAGACGTTACCTGTCCATCCAGGAGTTTGCCTCAGCAATCCCCAACCACCTCCTCCTGGGATCCCTTCTGGAACACCTGTGCTTCGTCTACGAGAGCAATCCAGCTCGCTCACGTATGCTGTTTAAAGGTACGTACTGACACCAGAACTGGAACTGATAGCTTATTAAACATCTGTACATTTAAGATTGTTTGTTATTAATTCCAAATTCAGTTACACGTGATTTTGTTATTCCTCTGATAGTCATTGGCCAGCGTTTGGCTGCCATGAACCTCCTCTCACCTCTGGCCATAAGTGATGAGTTCAGCACGGTCAGACTCCAGCACAACCGGGCCTTCACTGAGCTGCTTCATGCTGCCAGCTCCTCAGTGTATCCACAGGTAACTGGACAAATTTCCAGTACGTCTTCGGAAACTGAATGGTGATTCAACAGTTTACTGATGGTACAATCTGTTGTTAATTGTTACTTGGTCCTTGTTTCATTTTGCAGGGGCAGCAATGTCTTGGCATAAACACGCACAATCCTGCAGTAAGGTAGGCTGTACTTTGATTTTAATGTTGATTTGTTTTTTGTTTTTTTCATTTTAAGAAATTTTTAATGTCAAAAGGTCAAAGGGGTACATACATATACACACATACGTAAAGGAACATAATAATAATACCACCAGCTGAAAGCAACAACATAAGAGGAGAGAGAAACATTAATATTTAAGCATTTTATCATTTGTAAACACACCTTTTTAAAGTGGCCTATTCACTCTGATTCTGTTTCACATTGAGTTGTGCAGTGATGATGATTACATACCTAAGTGTTGTATTAATGGATTATTACATATTACTGCTTTGTTTAATTTTATGACATCATGATCCATTGTTGCTTGTTTTTAACTATGTCTTGACAGATGCCTATAAAAAATTCATTATTATTATTATTTGTATTTGGCTTCCTGCAGACCTAAGGAGGGACTGTTTCAAGCACAGACATCCCGATATCTTAGTGAATTTGAAGAAATATGTCGACTTGGAAAAGGATCATACGGCAATGTTTTTAAGGTATTTTACTCCATCCTTTTTTTAACAAGCTCTTCTAAAGAAGAACATGAGCTGAGTTGATTAGCGCAATCATTTCATGTGTTACATCATCTTACAGGTTATGAACAAACTGGATGGACAGTGTTATGCTGTGAAGAAAATTCTCATCAAAAAAGTCTCGAAAGACGACTGCATGAAGGTGAGCCATCAGTGTTTATCTTTTACACCCACATGCAGAGATAGAAGAGACTAATGATTGTATTATTTTGGTCAAGGTCCTCAGGGAAGTCAAAGTGTTATCTAGTCTGCAGCATGTAAGTGTTGTGGGCTATCACACTGCATGGATGGAACATGTACAGCCGGCAGCACGTGAGTATTTTCGCTGCAAGTTTGTGAGTGAAGTTACTACTCCAGGAGTTTAGTGAACAATAACAACAACAAAGCTTTATGTGGAAAACACCTCTGTTACAGATCCTGAGTCTCTCCTGCCTGCACTGGGGTCACCTGGACAACAAGACAGGTAGGATCCAAAGTTAACTGATCTTACGTTCATTGTTCTGGACATTTTTCACCATTTTTTATCAAAGTATGAACCATTTTTCAAGAAAATAATCAGCATATTAATTGATAATGGTATTCATCAGAAGTTGCAGCCATAGTATTATTTATTATATGTTATCATATGTTTCTTGTGATTTACCACTAAAATTCATTGATAATTCTATACAGAAATGGCACTAAAAGTGGGTAGAGTTACACATTTAGGCTAAGAATGTGCTGTAATTAGATTATTGCCAGATGAATAAATCAAAAAATGTGCAAACACTACTTAGGCTACACTATTTACCTCAGGGCCAGAGTTTCTGTTGTCTGGTAATTGCCTGTTTTTTTACTGGGACTCTGCTCAGGATACGCAGATGCGATAATAGTCATTATTTAATTTATCTTGACTCTTTCATTCGCAGTTCTGATGAGAGCTCTGACAGCAGCAGCACCAGCGCCTCGATAGTTTTTCAAAGCCTCAGTCAAGCATCGACAGATGCTGCCCCAAGTGCCAAAGTACCGCCAAGAGAGACCCAGCCCATCAAAGCTTTAGTCCCAACCCAAGAGAAGGGCCAGGTGGTGTGTCCCAAGACGATGCGGCGCATCCCAAATAACTATGTCCCCTGTGTGTTCCTGGGACAGCGAGACCCCATGAAGAGCTCCAAATGTCCTGCCACAGGCTGGGAGAGTTCAGCACTGTTAGAGGAGGAGTCCAGCAGGAGTAGCATCGAACTGAACAACAACTCCTGCGCCGGCAAGGAATGTCAGCAGTGGGCTGACGTTCGCACAACAAAGCCTTCTCAAGAGGTATGTGATTAAAGAGGCTTTCAGATATCACACGAATCATTAGAAAGATAAAGATGGCCATGTTCCAGAACTTCCTGAACATAATTTTTTTCTTTTTAAAAAGTTACTGTGTCTGCATAAACATGTTTTCAGTCTTGGTTCGCTGTATCTGCAGGTACAGTTCCACCTGATGCTCTACATCCAGATGCAGCTGTGTGAGCGCTCACTGAAGGACTGGATCACTGACAGGAACACCAACCCCAAAGAAGGACACACATCAAGATGTAACTGTCAAACACATGCATTCATTTACATTATAACAGATTAGAGAATGACAGAGTAAGTGTGTGCTGATAATATATTCCTCTTTTTTTACCTTAAGGTCCGTATGGATGTGTTGATGCCGAACACACGCTCAGCCTGCTGAGAAGGATACTTGAAGGAGTGGAGTACATTCACTCACGAGGAATCATGCACAGAGACCTGAAGGTAAGCTGCTTCAGTAAATTTTATTTGATCAGATGCAGGTCACATGCATAGACACACAAGTGTTAAATAGGAGCCCTATGAAATGAGTTATTAAATGAGTTCTGTTCACCGTCTGTCACAAAGGAAATGTGGAAATTCTCCCAGTAGTTGAATACAAAATCATAAAGACTCTCAGGAAAGATTTTTCTCAACTCCTCTCTCTCGCCTTGGACATGTTTTAGATAAATGACACTCTTGCAAATATCCTGAAGCCTCCTTGGCTGCTGAATTAGTTTTAGTAGCTGGTCTCTTTGTTTGAAGAAACATGGTAACGTCAAAATTAAGGGCAGCTGGCCTTTCTGGTTGTATACTGTAAGCGGGGAAGTCAGACTGAAGATTTTCACCAGCAGAGAGCTGTTCTTTACGTTCGGCCTGTGGTTTAGGAATAGGAACAGACAGTTCTCCTTTCCTTTGCTCAGCTTATTGATGTTGGCTCCATACCTGAGCAGCAGGTCCACCAGCTCCTTGTTACCCATGCTGCATGCTTCCTGTAAAGGTGTCATCCCAATTTTGTTTATAGCATTGGCCTCAGCCCCATGTTCGAGCAGTCCAGACACACAGCTACTGTCATCCTCTAGGGTTTTAGTGGTCTTCACAGCCATTGCCACAACAGCTAGGTGCAGAGGAGTGTTCCCAGAGTGCTTCACCGCCTTGAAAATAGTCAAGAATTTACTTGTATTACTTGAATTGGCAGTGAAATGACGGCAAATGGGAATCATGGGTGTGACTATGCACAGAAACATTTGCAGGTGTATCTTTTACAACCCTGATTCCAGAGAGGTTGGGACGCTTTCATCATATCGCAATCATGATACTCTCACCTGTTACCAATGAACCTGTTTACCTGTGGAATGTTCCAAACAGGTGTTTTTGGAGCATTCCACAACTTTCCAGTCTTGTGTTGTTCCTGTCACAGCTTGTTTGAAATGTGTTGCTTCTTCAAATTGAGAATAAGCAGATTACAAAAATCAATGAAACTGAGGTAAAAGTTAAATACATTGTTTTTGTACTGTTTTCAATTAAGTATATCTCAAAAAATGTTACCAAATGATCACATTCTGTTTTATTTATATTGTGCATAACATCCCAACTTTTTTGGAATCAGGGGTTTAAGGTCTTGTGTGTTGTCCAGACCAAACCTACATGTGACTTATAGTTCTGAATCTTTTGAGTTGTTATTGCTCATGAAACAGGCAATTAAGCACAACCAATTCTGTAAGAAGAGAAATTGGCTAGTTGAACTGAGACCCACGCTATGGGCTGTGGGCGATCAGCTTGATATTAGATGACAAAGAGGCTCATTTTTTAAAACATAGCTTTTTCTGTGCGTTTTTGTCTTGCGTTTAGGTCACTGAAAATTGGCCTTTTGGAAAACTCCTGCCAAGGTGAAGATATTCAGAAGCTCCATTTGCAGTGTTGGTGTGTCGACGGAAAACAGACTGTGTGTGCTGTTATCTCCTTTGTTTACATGAGGTGTTTTTCTGCAGTGGTGGGCGTGCTCAAAATAGTGCTAGTTCTAACCTTGCTAACAGGAACTGTGTGTATGTACAGTTTCTCTTCCAGTATGTTGAGGAACAGGGGTTTCAGGATGTGCAGCAGTGACCTCCTATACCATATTCTGGTGCCTTTGTTGCCCAAAAAATGTGGAAGAGTAACTTTACACATCTGTACAACTGTAAAAAGTTCTGTCACTAAGGTTAGCACCAGCACTATTTTGGCCATGTCTGCCATTGCGTGAAATATGAACATAAGTGCACACTGTCGTCATAAGCCTGTCTACACGTCAACACTGCAAATAGTGAATATTCCTGAATATCTTCACCCTTGCAGGAGGTTTCTTAACAGTCAGTTTACAGTGCCCTTAAACTGCATTTGTGTGGATGAAAGGCTACGTTTCATCAAACACCCATGTAGGTGTGGGCTTGGCATTATTGTGAAATTTTTGCCAATTACCAAATAAGAAATAAAAGCAGAGGAACAACACAAACCATGTTGACATCTGCTCCCTCTTTGATCAAGCTGGCTATAATGTCTTTATGGAGGATCGCCGTGGCCATATGCAGCGGCGTCATCCCACAGCTGTCCACAGCGTTCACGTCAGCACCATAGCTGGCCAGAATATGGATAGCAGACAGAGCCACGTAGCAAACCGATAGGTGGAGAGCCGTTTGGTGCCTCTCCCCCTCCACCTAGGGAGGAACCATAAGACACACACCGAAGATAAAGCATTTCATGATGAATTATAAAAAGATTTTATGTTTAAACATCACAAATAAGTCATGACTTTATTCTGCCTACTGAATGCCACTGACAGGAGCTAGTGCAAAAAGAGGCTAAACGTCGATTTGCTGTATGAAAACCTGTTTACCTCTGCATTGACGTTAACGCCGTGTTCACAGAGGAGCCGTAAACACGCCTCTGCCTGCATGCGCATTTTGGTCACCGCAGTCTGGAGCTTGGAATCTGGTTTAGTCCAGGTCAGCATGCTCGGCCAACTGGTTATCACCACGTGCAGAGTGGTTTGACCGAGCCGGTCCCTGTGACGGAGGCAAAGACAGTGAGGCTGGTGTAGATGGAGAGCTGCAGCCTTTTTATGAAGAGATACAAAGAACCAGTGATGTGCATGTCAGTCATGCTGGGTGTCACTTTGTGGATGTAACAGGAAGTTTCAAAAATGAACTTGCTGTATTCACAGACTTCTCAGTTTTAGGAAATAAACTACCTCAGATGAAATTATTTAATTTAATCATCCTTACATGAGTTGTTTTTGTTATTTTATTTTATTTACTTATTTTTTATGAGAGACTCATGTAACCCTGTAGTACTGATGGGTGGGATGCTTGGTGATAGCGTGTACATCCGGATTTTCATCGGCGTGTGTGTCTGTCTGCGATGGTCCTGACCTCATTTCAGGGTCTGCCCCTGCTGACAGCAGGCTCTGCATACTCTTTACTCTTCTGTAAGAGGCAGCCAGATGAAGGGGAAGGATATCAAGGCCCTAAGGCAAAACATGACAGGACAAGAAAAACTGGTATTAGACTGTAAAACACAAATGTTTTCTAGTCTAACACTGGAATTCATGCTTTTTACCTTTTTCTTTCATTTCCAGTCGAATGATCACATTGAAGCAATTATGGCTGTCTTTTAGAGCTACAACGATTAATCAAGTAGTTAATTAATGGGCTTGAGTAAAAAAAAAAAAAAAAGTCAAAATTCTCGGACTTCAGCTTCTGAAATGTGAATATTTTTTGCTTTCTTCATGCTTCTATGACACTAAAGTGAATAGCTAAGTGGACAAAACAAGACATTTGAGGACGTCATATTGGACCAATCAACGTTTTTCACCGTTTTCCGACATTTTGTAGACCAAACAACTAATCCATTGATCAAGACAACAATCGACAATGAAAATAGTCATCAGTTGCAGCCCTACTGTGAAAAAATGCCACGTTTCTGTCCATGTGACAGTTTTTATGGAAAGTCAAACTTGCATTCATTTCTCACAGGTAATTCTTAAAACATTTACCTTCCACAAAACTTCTCTGGGTGCATCGTCTTTTATCCTGATGAGAAAGTTGCTGCCATGCTTTTTTGAGATGTCTTGTATACGTCCCACATCCTCATCCATAATTGCAGTGTAGAATTCATTGCTGTGAATCTTGATAATGTTGCCACACCTATCCTGATGTTCCTCGCTCTCCTCCAGCATGACCAGGCAGTGCAGCTTCGCCGCTGTCTGTGTTTAGTTTTCCTCAAGGTGTGTGTGATGGTTGAAAGCTGGTTATTCTGGTTTGCAGATGCAAGTCTAAGTTTGTCAGTGGCATGTCAGCTATCTTAGAACTCTTAGGAGGGATAATCAAAATGCCCCCCAAAAAATGCTAAAAACTTGGGTTCTCTGTGTTAGTTTCAGCAGTTACTTCTGTTTTCTCTGTTAGGTAGTTTCAGCAGCTACTTCTGTTTTCTGTGTTTGGTCTTTGCAGTCAGTCTGATTTCATCATGTAGGTTTGAGAGTTACGTGTCTAAGTTTGATGGACAGTCCTCCTGTCACAACTGATAATAACCGTGCGGGGCCAATGACAGGGACTGGAGGTGACACCCCTCTGACAAATTTACTGACTGTTTCAGTGCTTGTGGCACTTTAAGGAAAGCAGGGTATTATTACCTTACATCTGCTGAAATGTAGGAATAAATAAACATAAGAGTAGTTTGTGGGGACCATGTATGAGAAAAGTCATTTAAGATTGTACTGTTAAATACTCCTAAAATTGTTTATTTCTGCTTTTAATATGCGGAAGGAAACGCTCAGATGTCACATCCAGAAACCATATACATTTGCATCTTTACACCATGTGACACATGGAACTAATTGCAATATGTTTGTTTTTTCCACAGCCAAGGAACATTTTCCTCCACGATCATGACTGCCACGTTCGGATTGGGGACTTTGGATTGGCCTGCAGAGGTTTAATAATGGATGGCCATAAAAGCACCACCTCTCCCAGCAGTGGTAATACTGCACCTCCTAGCTTGTTCCATTTTCATGACATGGTACCTCACAGAATCACCAATAGATGGTGCTGTTTGCTTTACAATCACATTTCGGGTGTATTTTGCAGATTCCTCACATACCACCGGTGTGGGCACATTTGTGTATGCTGCACCCGAGCAACTGAAGGGCTCCCATTATGATTCCAAGGTACACACGTTAATAATATGACAGCTATATTAGGATTAATTCAGACTTTATTTTTTATGTAACATGACACATATTTTGTGCTGTGCTCTCCATTGTGAATCTGTGAGTCTAAACTTGTATTGTTGCTGCTCTTCCAGTCAGACATGTACAGCATTGGGGTGCTGGCTCTCGAGCTATTCCAGCCTTTTGGGACAGAGATGGAGCGGGTCCGGACACTTGGGGACCTGAGGGAGGGGAAAATCCCAGACTTGTTTTGTCAGAGATGGCCCGTCCTATCCAAGTACATCACAAAGCTGACAAGTAAAGAGCCAGGTGTTCGGCCCACTGCCAGCCAGCTTCTACAGAGTGAACTCTTCTGCAGTAAAGACATAGTATGTAGTATATGGATATATTTTAGCTCTAAAAAATTCTAACCCCCACTGACCTTTTGTGCTATTAAAAAAATATTTGGGATTACTGATCAAAAATCTACAAAGTATGTAATTGTCTGGAAACAATTGTATATACCTATTAAGATTACTGTTAACGTGTGGATTTTAGTACGGTGAATGTGTTACCACAAAGTGCTCCTTCATGTCTGCAGTAAAATTCCTAATAATAAGCAACTGATCAATTTTAAGATTTTTTTCCCCCTTCAGGTAATCCATGGCTTGCAGAGAAGGGTTGAAGAGCAGGAGGAAGAGATCATGCAGCTGAGGAGACAGATCAGTCAGCTGCAGAGCTCACAAGTCACAGTTCATTTCTCTGAGTCGGAGAAGACCTGAGCCTTAAAATCTCGACTCTTCACAGACTGTCAAAACTTGATTTATTCTACCACTGCTGTACTATGTTCTGCTTACTGGTACAAGTGGTAGTGTGTGTGTGTGTGTGTGTGTGTGTGTGTGTGTGTGTGTGTGTGTCTTGTACACTTGGATGTAAGGGTGCAATTATTTATCTTCATTCAGCTGTTCAATAAAAAGCATTTCTGCTATGTCTTGTGGGATTTCTAAGAAGCAATGTAATTATTATTATCATTGATAATTTGAGATGTTGCTTTCAAAGTACTATACTTAAAACAAATAGGAAAAAGTGACCAAGAAGCCGAATTGACAGTGTGTACTGTGATTTTTGTGCTGCTTGTGGATCCTGAAGAAGAAGCTGCTCATCATAAACAAATTGAAAAGCAATTGTGAGCACCATAAGTCTTTCAACTTTGATTTAATGGACACATTCATTTCCATGCAAACAAATGTATATGTTCTTTGGTTGACGGTGGTTCAAATGTCAGGTTACTGGTCACAGGAGATGCATTTATGTTTTGAGAACTTTAAATCGTGGAAATATTGCTGGCATTTCAGCATATATTTAGCAATCTGTGCTGTCAAGTCAATCTGACGGTGTTTTCTATAGCCAAATACTTAAGCTGGAACCACTTATAGTATACGTCTGTGGGTATAAAGCTGGTTGTACATCATGTACACAATGGTTAGAAGTGTGTACATGCGACGGATCCTCTCGAAACACGTTCCTTAAAGAGAAACGGTTGAACGAGCCAATCAGGGAGCTCGTTTCATTGCAGGTACCCGGATGTACCCGTGGGGCAATTAGCTACGTCATTGTTCACCGCCGGACACCCGCTGGAAATAAGGAATGGATTTACAACGGCTATTAACGTATTCATAACAGATTCCAGGTGAGTGCTTTGTTGCTTTTCCGACAAAGTGGTATTTTAACTGTGTAGGCGTAATAGTTTGGTAGGCCTGACCCGCTCAGATTCGTTGTAGTAGCCTTACACCGGTTCTCTGTCATGTCGGAGAGAGCAGCGCAGTGACCACACACAGCCGCCGGTGTGGAGCCCCTCCTGTCTAAGCTAGCTAGATGTCCCGTTACTCGGGCCCAAGCTTTTAAATCAAAGCTATTTCGAAGTCGAAACAAAAAAGTGTCCCTCGACATTATAGAAAACCGTCCTGCTACACTCCGCCGTGTCATTCAGCTCCCATCGTGTCGACCTAGCTAGCAGCGTTAGCATCAATATTGCCGCACGAGCGCCGCCGCACGTTAATGTTAGCTCTATCCGGTAGCTATGTGTTACGTTCGCTGTTTCCATGGTGTCGGTGCCCTCGCGGATCTCTCGCTGCACATCAGTCAGTCTGTTCCGGTCTTTGACGAGAAAGGTGAGCTTTTAATCTGTGCTCCGCCTCCTACGTGGGCTAACGAAGGTTTAATTCGTGTTTTATTGAGGTTTAGCGGCGCTGCGTGTTAAAGGCCTAGCTGCCGTCTGTTAGCCAACGTGAGCCAGTCTGCCGAGCGGGTGGGAGGGAACAGCTGTTGTTGTAAGCGTGCTTCCGACCAGGAAATTTCCTCTGTCGGGTTTTTGAACTAGTAACGTTCACATGGTACCTTTAGCACGGCAAACTCATTTTCATGTTTTTTATTTTAACATATTCAAAAATAGCAATAAATACCTTGCCAGTGTTTTCAGATGTTGGTCTTTGTAGGAAGTCTTGCAAGATGCCCATAAATGGCTGTCACTAGTTGTGGAGCTATGCTAATGTACTTTTTAGATACAAGCAGTGGCTGAATGACAAAAACTCAGCCATTAATTTGACCATTGGCACCATATTTTGGTCATAACTTTTGTTAGTTGATCCGTTTAATAAGTGTGATTAATCAGCCAAGACTTTTCTCCCACATCAAGCCTTTGTGGCCTTTTGTTTTATCAGAATAAACAATGCAAGGTATAATAATAACATGCAGAATTCTTTGCTGAGAGACTGAACTGTTTCAGATTGCTCCCACTGGCTTTTGATACTTTGTTATGTAAATAATCTGCAATACATTTACTAGCAAGTTGTGCTCTTTTTAGTGTAGGATATCACTGAAACAGTGACAACAGAAAAATGCAAAACCTTTGACTTGATCTGTATTTTGACAGTTGTAGCAAAGTTATATACTTCTGTGTTTCCACCCCTCATACAGCAATGAACAATGACCATAGTTGACAGATCTTCAGAAAAGTCTGACCACGAGTCAGTCGGGTGTAAGCGATCTCCCTTCACCAGTGGAGACTTGGGGATGGACAGCAGCTGTTCCAGCAGCTGGGCAGTGGGTCCCACCATGCCCAGTGACTCTCCGAGGCTGAAGGCTCCAGGAGGCTGCCTGGGCCCAACGCCTGGGGCTGTAGTCTACAACAGTACACCCTCCTCTGTGGACCGACCCAAGGAGCAAGGTAGGAGCAAGAGTTTTTTTTTTCTAGCTGTGATTTTGTGATGCATGTGCCTTGAAAGTTGGGAGTAAACTATTTAAAATGTTAACGGGTTACACATATTCCATTGTGGGTAGACCTGGGCTCAGTCAATTTATGCGCTCTGCCTTTTATCCATCACACAGTGGACACAAGGAAGAGTCTGTATTTTCCCACTCATATTGGAAATGCTGATGCACATTTTGCTAGGTGTCTTAACAAATGCAGGTTCAAAACAAAATGTTTTTCAGACATGACTGTCTTAAGACAATTAAATAGTCTTTACAAAAAAAGGCCATGTTGCTAATTTCCATTTTTAGTTGCTGAATCAGCTGTAATTGTCATAAGCCTCATACCCTTTTAAGCAAATTGTGGTCAAAGTATTATGTGGAGTTTTATACAAAAATAGTACAGAGCTGCACCAATGAAGCTAAACTTTCTGCTAGTTTTCTGTGTTTAGAGTGTGACACAACTGGTTTTGTGGGTGTTGTGTTGCTGCTTCCACTCTACTTTCATTCATCCAGTTACATAACCAGGCCAGTTTTGAGTTGAGAGCATGATCAATCACTTGAGCTTGTGACGCAACTGTTGTTTTGACATGAAGAGCAGCAGTGTGACTTTCACAGAAACAAGAGACGGCAAACTCTGTCCTCTTCAGCTTGTTTTACAGTCTTATTCAGTAGTCAGAATGACATCACTGTATAAACTGTAACTGTTTACTACTATTTACTTCGGCAATGTAGCATATATACAGATAATTGTTGATGTTCTGGACCTGGCAAATGCATTCAGTCTAATTTTAGTCATGATGTTGGCTCTGTGTGCCCAGTAATAAGCAGTGATGACGGCATAGACTTGCCCCAGAAGGTCCTCTTCCCTCCAGAGCGGCTCAACCTAAAGTGGACCCAGGCTCACCGCATTGGTGCAGGCCTGCAGAATATGGGGAACACCTGTTTCCTCAACTCAGCCCTGCAGTGTCTCACCTACACCCCTCCGTTTGCCAACTACATGCTGACACGGGAGCACTCCAAAACATGTGAGTTTGTGTTTTATGGTGCTTATTTGCACCAACAAAGTTCTTGTGCAGTTGTACAGTTATGGAATAATTATCACATCAAGCCTGGTCGCTTCAGCAGTATCTATGAGCTGGTTTGTTCCCTTATTCATGTCTTACTCGTCAATCTTTTGCCCATCTATCCCTGCCGCAGGTCACGAGCCGGGGTTCTGTATGATGTGCACCATGCAAAACCACATCATTCAGGTTTTTGCCAACTCTGGGAATGTCATTAAGCCCATTGGTGTACTCAATGAGCTCAAAAGTAAGTTTCTGTGCTGCTAAAACAAATGAAATTGTTTGCTTTTACAAAATGTTTACCAGAAATGAATGACAGGAGGCGCTGTGTGGCTGTTTACCTTTTTTTGGAGGGAAATTTTCTGCTGTGTGTTTGTTGACTGCTCTTAAAAGAATGTTTAACTTTACATCTTTGTGTGAGTGTGATATGATTTGTCATTTTGTTACATATCCTACTTTATTTACTTTCTTCCCTCACAGGGATTGCAAAGCACTTCCGCTATGGAAGCCAGGAGGATGCTCATGAGTTCCTGCGGTACACAGTGGATGCTATGCAAAAGTCCTGCTTACCTGGCACCAAGTAAGTTTCATCCATTTTTAAAAACTATACACGTTTCAGGATAAAACACAAGGATGTCACTTAACTATTCATGTTTTTCAGCTGAAATATGTGAAATCACTGTAGGGCCATTGCCAAGTATGTTATGTATACATACAAAACCTACATGCATTTTTAAAAGATGAGTTGGGAGGTCCATTGTGGTTTCCATGGTACTTTTTAAAAAGGAATTTTAGGAACCTCAAGTATCAAGTACATTATTACAGTATTCTGTAGGAACAAGTGGCCTCTTACTGTAACTAATTACTCTTGCTCTAATTCCTCCCTGTCTCTCTCTTGCTCTTTAGCTGGTATTATCTTGTGACTTGTCAGTGCAAAATACTGTAAAATGTTTGTTTGTTGGATTGATAAGGTAACCAGTCAGTTATGTCATTACCCTTATTGGTTGTTTCACATGCTCATATTTATCTTTGTGACAGATTGGACAGGCAAACGCAGGCAACCACTTTCATCCATCAAGTATTCGGCGGGTATCTAAGGTCCAGAGGTAAAATATTAGTGTTGATTTGTTTTCTCGATTTATTTCTTGTATTTGAAGTGAAGTTGCGTTTTGTGTGTGTCTTTATTTTAAAACTAATAAATAAACTGAATTTTCTTTTTCAGTCAAATGTTTAAACTGCAAAGCAGTCTCTGATACGTTTGACCCATTTCTGGATATTACTCTGGAAATTAAGGTAATCAATCACTATTCATTGTCACTAGTGGTTCTGATGTCTCTGTTTTACTGCAAATGTGTGGCAATAAATTCACATTTTTGCAAGGATCTTATGAACAGTGCCAAAATGTTTATTTATTAATTTTTCTTTCCTTTTGTCTCTCCACACAGACAGCTCCCAGTGTCTCCAAGGCTCTGGAGCAGTTTGTCAAGCCAGAACAGCTGGATGGAGAAAACGCCTACAAATGCACCAAGTAAGCTGTTTTCCAGACAAAAGCAATTCAGCATTGAGAACTAGTGTTTATTTTTCTGTTTGCCAGCTAACCAACGGAACTTTTGTTTCTGTTAGGTGCAAAAAAATGGTCACAGCCTCAAAGAGATTTACCATCCACCGCAGCGCCAATGTGCTCACCCTGTCACTCAAACGGTTTGCAAACTTCAGTGGAGGCAAAATCACAAAGGTACCAAGATATGTGTGGAAGCTAATATCCATGATATAGCCACAGGACAGCACCCATCATTCAGTGCTTTTATTATTAAGTAAATATTTGACTGCAATTTGATATTAATCAACTGGTTTTTGGTCGTCAGGACGTGAAGTATCCAGAGTACTTGGACCTGCGGCCCTTTATGTCTCAGTCGCAAGGGGAGGCCCAGGTCTATGGGCTGTATGCTGTGTTGGTCCACTCTGGATTCAGCTGTCATGCTGGACACTACTTCTGCTATATTAAGGTACTGGCAACGCTACAGACCACTGTTCTGTTCTGTCAGGGCGCTGCTTTTGCCAAGTATACAAATTTATCTCTCAGACACCCTGTGAACAACTCACTATAACAGTTTAATGCAAAGTTCCTACAACAACCCTCACTCTCAACAGACTGAGGTGTTAACTTTGAAAACACAGGTCTTCACTGGAGGGCATACAAGTATACGCTTCAAAGCCAATTCAGAAACTGAGAAAAGTTCCATTTTTCTGTTTAGCAAATGTTAAAACCTGCCACCTGTTCTTTTTTTGTGTCTCCCAGGCAAGCAATGGGCAGTGGTATCAGATGAATGACTCCTCTGTGTCTGTCACTGACATCCGGTCTGTTCTCAACCAGCAGGCCTATGTCCTTTTCTACATCAAGTGAGTAAACCATTTAAAAATATCTGAACATACTGTAACAGAAATGACGATTTGTGCTCTTTAATATGAACCGTCTAGCTCAATAACGTCTTTCATGCCAAATGCTTCCATCACTAATGGCCCTTTCTTCTGTGTCACTAGGTCCAGTGATGTGAAGAAAACTGGGGACTACAGCCACATGAGCCATAATCCAGGCATCCCTGGTCAGCTGTCTCCACGACCGGTGGTGATACCACGCATTAACACCACTGTCCACCACAACAACATTGGCTTCATTGGTCCCCAGCTGCCACCACACATGACCAAGGTACCGCAGACTTTCTTACTTAAATATCACTTCTATATCTGAATGTTATCAATTTAAGATATATAGCCAGTGTTTGACTTAGACACTCACTCCTCCTCTTCTTTATGTTCTCCACAGAGTGCTCTACACATTAATGGGAATGGTTCTCTGAGGGACTGTCCCACCAACTCCAAGCCCAGCACCAGCAGCAGTGTTGTGGGAAAACCTAGCCATGGACTGGCCTCTTCCTCTTCTTCCATCTCCCACTCAATCAGCCGGCCCACAATGATCCCAGACCACGACAAACGCCAGAAGCTTTCATTCTTCATTGGACAAGGCAAACAGAGCCGCCCGTCCCCCTCCTCGTCCTCTTACAGCCAGCCGTCCTCTGCTAGCAGCAGCTCCTCCTCCAGCTCTTTATCCTCCTCACAGTCTACCTCAGACGTCCACTCAGACATTCGCTTTGTTCCACGTCAGCTTAACCACGTTAACGGCACGTCTTGCAGTAACGGGGATCGCCACACTGGAGGGAATGGAGCGTCATTCTTGGTGCCGTACGGCCAAGAGTCCTCGGAGGAATCAGACCAGGAGAACTGTGGCGCTTTGGATAACGGCTGTTCAGTCAAGTCTCACCTTAATGGAAACAACAGAACAGGAGAAGTCTTTGATAAATCTCCTCAGGCCACCAACGGGGAGTCGGGATTGCACCACAATGGTAACGGATTAAACGGACCAACCTATGGCGTTTTGAAATCCAGTCAAAATGGACACCATTATGGACACCACAAAGTGAACGGACACAACACCACCGATAAAGTAAATTATGTGTTTTATGTTTTTGCCATCTATTGATAATGTATTGACAAGTTAATGAAGATGAGTTTTGTGTCTAAGTTAGTAATCGTGTCTTGTTTTTGCTCTCAGATCTCTGGCAGTAATCATGGCAGTTCATCATCTGTGGCTACTGTTGCTGCTAATGGACTAGACGGTGACCATAGTCAAACAAGGTAAGATTAGCACTCTAACACAGAGCTGGAAGAAAGTTATCACTCTGTCACCACATGTTGAGCAGTTAAAGAAGTCCTCTTTCAGCAGTGAGCTTAAAGAAACACATTAGTTTAAAAATTGATGTGGTTGCATTAACATTTTTGTAGTGTATTCTCATTTTTACGCTGTGCACAGACATAGTATTTATGTTTGTGTATTCTGGTTGTTTTTCCAGCAAAGAGGCACATCATTCTGCCTCATCGCAGGCCAGTTCTTCTCAGAGTATCCATCCTGCTGCCAGTGAAAGCCAGCACCTCTCTACTTTTGACACAAGGGCTACAACGGTGTCTGACCCCCTGCCTCAGCCTACAGCATCCTCCGCTGTCAGCTCTCCACCTTCAGCTACGGCTACAAAAACCCATTCTGTCACATCTAGAGAATCTGCTTCCTCTGCTGCCCATCATGACAACATCAGTGCGGCCTTATCCACCCCGCCAGACTGCTCCCAAAGCACCGGTGGGGCCCCTGCAGCTCCAAAGAAGGTTAGCGGAGAGGGGGATGAAGCAGTGAATTTACCACAGACCAGCGGTCCGTCAGCAGGGACTGAAGGGTGTACAGATGCTAAGGTGCAACACCAGTCCAAGCCCAGTTCTAGAGGCAAAGAAGGACAATCTTCCCGAGACAGGGAGAGAGACAGGCTGTACTCTGACTGGAGCAGAGACAAGGACAGACACTACAGGGACAGGAGTCAGGAGCGAGAAAGTGACGGTGGTCGTCATCGGTACAGACGGGACTACCGAGATCACCGCCATCATCGCTCGTACAGGGATCGCGTGCCTCCGCATGATCGTTCCTACAGGGACTGGGAGTCTGAACGTCGCTGGGAGCGGACTCTCCACCACCCCAGGGAGCGTGATCGTGACAGATGCTCTAACCATTACCACCACTATCACCAGTACCGGTCCAGAGATTACTGGGACCGAGAGCGGAGGGTGCAGGAACATCCCTACCGCGACGAGTCTCGTAGTCGCTGTAGGTGGCAGGAGGAGAGTCGAGAATCCCGGACAATGAAGGACAAGAGCAACGGCAGGGAGAGGGACTGTTATCCATCTAAGGTGGAGACTTCCTCGTCTGCCACGGTGCCAGAGAACTCCACAAAGTCCAAGGGCTCGCCCCCTCGGGTGCATCCCTCCACGTCAGAATCGGATCAAAACCACAAGAGGACTGGTGATCCTCTGAGTAAGGAGAGGGAAGAGAGCGCCGAGGCCCATCGCTCTAAAAAACACAAAAAGAGCAAAAAAAAGAAGAAGTCAAAGGATAAAGACCGACACCGCGATAGTCTGTGAGTAACATCCTCTTTGCCTCCATGCTGCTTGACTCTTCATCAGTTGTACTGTCCTGAAATTTTCATTGCCTTTATTTTATTTATTTTAATAATTCTCTGTATTTTTCTCAATTGTCAGTCATTTTTCAAGCAATAATAGTGAAAGAAATGCTAACCGTTCTCTGTGAATATTTTTGGGTTTGGGGCTTTTAGTTGAAAAAACAAGACATTTGAAGACGTCACCTTGGGCTCTGTGAAGTTATGATTACAAACCCTGATACCCTGATGAGCCATTTTTGGATTTAGTCGTGGGCTGAGAATAATCATGGTGCGCTTTCTGTCTTCCCCCAGAAGCTCCGATGGGGATTCGGACCGAGCCACTGAAGCAAAAAAGAAGAAGAAGAAAAAGAGGAGGCAGCGGGACAGCGAGGCTGAACAGCACAGCCCAGGAGCAGCTCGGAGCCACAAGAACAGAGGCAGCGAGGAGAGGGAGAGCCGCAAGCGACGATACCACGACATCAAGGACACTAAACACGACAGTGATTTGTCTCCAGAAAAGCGCCAGCGGACAGACTACGCTGATGGCAGAAGTGAGCATCTACTGCCCTCCAACCACACCTCACCCACAAACAGTTCGATCCACCGTCATCTCAACGGTTACCAAGGTACTGCAGGTTTTCTCACACTCCTGAAATGCCACTGAAATGCAGAAATAAACGCTGCTGTAGGGCTTGTCATTTTAAGTGTCGATCCTGTTGTTTATAGGAAACGGTTACAGCCAAACCAACGGTGACTCCCACGATTTCTCCAATGGCTTGAAACACTGACTCTGTGAGTGGGAGCCCTTTTAATGATTATCACAGTATGTTCTCGTACAGTCAGTGCTAACAAGCAGCACTAACTCTTATTATACAACCCCGATTCTAAAAAAGCTGGACGTAAATAAAGCAGAATGTGATCATTTGCTGATCCTTTCTGACACACACTCAATGAAAACAGTACAAAGACAATACATTTAATGTTTGACCTCATCGGCTTCATTGACTTTTTTGGATTTGGGGTTGCAGGTTGAAATGTTTTAACTCATAGCTCTGTAAGTAGTTTACATGGAGGCCTTTTCTTTCTCGTTTCAGACCCATCGTCACCATTTTGACAAAAGCAGAAGAATGACATCAACTTTTTGACGTGGTGCTTCTTCATTGGGAATATATTGTATTTTTACCACAACTAGTGTTTTAAAAGTTCAGATTTTTTTTTTAAGGCATTGATTTACTTGCCGTAATTCTCCTAATTAATGGTTTAAAAGAAAACATTCACCTGTTGAACATTTATGATGAAAAATATTAATATATACTTGTATGAACACAAACAAAAGCCTGGAGCTTAAACATCTCAACTGCTGCTCAGTGGAACTCAGGACTTGAAAACTTGTCAGCATCCATCATGGATATCCACCTGCTTCACATGAGAGCGAAACAAAAGGGAAGCGTGTCGCGTTCGAGGACAACCGGCAGGCGTCACGTCGGCTGCAAGTTTAAGATGTCACCATATCTACAGAGCCGCAATGTTTTTGAGTTTCCTTTGATCCCAGTGGGAGCGGGCAGACTAATGGAAGGAGATATCCATGAATGAGACGGACGAGTGCAGTGGTGGAAACAAGGCTTCGCTGACTGATACCTCCACGTTAACCCTGGACAGACTTGAGGACATTTCCCAGCTTTTTTTTTTTTTTTTTTTTTTTTGGGTTCGTTTGTTTCCATTTTGCTCTGAAGCCTAAGAATCACTCAGTCATTTTTAACCTTTTTCCACAGAAGCAGAGGTTTTTCTCTGGATCACGCCTCTCCCACCTCTCTCACATTCTTTTTTTTTTTTCTTCTTTTTAAACGTTTAAAAAAAAAAAGCATAAAAATTTGTTATCATGGCTGTGGACCATTTGTGTTTGCTTTTAATGAAAATACAGTTTGTGTCTTCTAGCGTCATAAAAAAAAATACTGTGAATTTCATTTTGAACTGTACTATCAGTTATTTTTATATGTAAAAATCCTGTATCAGGGTTACCAGTAGATGTTTTGTTTTGCTTTGTTTTTAGGAAAACTTGTTCATTTGACCATATTCAACTCAACTTAAGACAGAGGTTGAAAAACTGCTGTTATATCTTTAGTTTAGCATGTCAGAATTTATACATTGTATAAGGTAAAAGCCTTAAAATACATTTGTTAATGTCAGAAATTGTAATTTGTTCCCGGTCTTTGACTTTGTTTACAAGCTGTGTTGAAATGAATGAAAAAGGCTGATTAAGATGACTGACGAGACGCCAGCGATTTCTGAGACGCTCCCATCTGCCTTTGTATCATACGCTCATTGATCATAGATCGATTGTATTCGAGCCTCTTGTTGAACAAACTTCACCACAGTTATGATGTAGATACATACATGAAGTGAGAATGGAAACCGATCTTCTGTATTCAGGTTTTGTTAAATACACACACTTTTCTAGCTACGAGTCATCAAGTTGGCTCAGCTGATTTTATTCACACACCATGAAATAACCAAAGACCCGGTAAGTTTAGCATCACTGAATTCCCATGCACACAAAACTGTTTTCTGATCAGCATGTGTTTTTATTCAAAGTACGCAGGAGCAGTTTTCCCAAACTCACATCAAGCCATATTTAAAACTCTGAACGAGTGAAAGATTTGCAAGTTGGCTTTACCTGTTTGGGAAAAACAGTCCTCAGATTCCAGTTAGCACTCACACAGTATTCAAGGGGATTTTGAACCCGCTTATGTCCCATACGCTCGTGTTTAACTCAGCACTGAGTTTTTCTTCCATATAACATCTTGTATTATCTGATCTTCAGTAATAACAGTGTGAGGTTGTTTCGCTGCTCCACACTGCTGCACAAAGTCCCTCTTCCACTACTGTAAACTGTTAGCTGTTGAACTAAAAAGGTGAACGGGTATAGGCTACGGCCATTATGATTTACATGCTACATAAAGACGACAGAAAAAAAACAGTATGTACATTATATACTATACATGCATAATGTAAATTGGGGGCTGCCTCTTTTGTTTAACAAAGCAAGAAAATAAATACAAAAGAAATGCACTTGATCATAGAGGTGGATTTTCAATACATGGAATGACAAACTGTGGCCACTTAAAAGGGTCATTACACTCAATATATGTTCAGTATTATTCCTCGACCTGCATTCATTTCCTTGCCTTCGAAGAAGAGATAAGGGAGCGTAGTGTAAAAGAATATGAGCCTGACTTTCTAGAATAAATCAGAGTGTTTGCATATACAGATACAGTCACTTGAGGGCTAACAATCAGACCAGCTGATTTATAAGCTTGAGGCTTCCTGTGGTTACAGGACACTACAAAACATTGTTGGTGTTGGCTGTCGTTGAAGGACATGAGGTGAAGATAATAACATGTTGACTGGCATCTTGGAGTCTTGCTGGCAGCCAGCAGAAAATCCACCAGGTGAGCTGGTCTGGATGATGGGAACGCCATATTAACGAGGGTTGATATTGTTCAATTTGTCTCACTGCACGTTCCTAATGTGTCCAGCAGGGGGCAACCTCGTCACAGCCACACTGCAAAGATTTCCTCGTGCCTGCTCCTCTTCCTTTAATCCATTTTTTCCTCTTCTAGCTTGGTAAAGATTTCCCTCTTCTCCATCAAGTCTCACCCAAATGGCACATCAGTGTTCAAACTGTGTGCCGGCTGAAATAAAACCTTCACATCAACTGAGAACTGAGGCGCAGACAGTCTCCCATCTGTGTCTGCTGCTCGTCCTCCAGCCCTGAAAGAACAAACGGGAGGCCTTCATGACCCCCGTAACATATACACACACATGCACACACACAAGGACTCTGCTGTTCACAGACATGGTGGCGATGCAGGTGTGGTTGGAGGTGGACGGTCATCATTTCTTATTGGCTATCCTTCGCTTCCTGGTGGCCAGCATGTCGTAGAAAGGATCCCTGCTGATGCTTGCTCTGTGGAAAGAGGACAGGAAGGGATGGATCGTTGATCGAATGTTTCCAAATGTCGATCTATATACACTCTGGACTACTCTGCTGTCTGCAGGACTCATTTATTTGTATTTCCAGTCAAATGTGCAAATCTGTTGCTATAATAGAGAAGAAAAACACTATAACGTGATCAATTTGTGATATTTAGAGCATTCCAGGACTATTTTGGGATGAGGTCCAGTAATTACTCAGCGTTCTAACCTGACCTTAATCTGTCATGTCTGTATCAGTCAGTGCATCTTACCCAAAATATGTCACGTCTTGTGTCTGCACTGCATTCTGGGGGATCTGGAAATAAGCCCGTTTGCTTTGATTCTGAACAATCAACACCAACGCCTGACATTTACAGTGATTTGCTGCACCTCTGAAACCTGTTCTTCAATCAAAATCCACTTGTCAGGCTACAAATAGCTCAACATTTCATCCTTGCTGTTATCCGCAGAACAAAAACAAAACCCACCAAACAACAGTAACGCAACAAAAATGTTGTCAGCCAGTCAATTTGAAGCTGTCTCTGAGGGGAAAACCAAATGTATCAAACAGAATGTACACAGGAAAGTGCAACAGCTATTCACTCTCAGCCCTGCATATTTTAGTAGGTGTGCAAACATGAAAGTGTGCTGGTTTTAACACTTATTCCTACCAAATGTGTAAAAAGGAGGATAAAGGGAAATTTTGGACTTTGATCACAGCAATCTGTTTTCAGCAAACCAGCATTGTAAAGTGGATTCTTCCTTTACTGCTGCAGACTGCTGTAGCTGACTGAAATCTGCCGTTTTCAGCTTTGCCACAATGCATTTAGCAGCTAATCCAGAGAGGTTTATTTAGCTTAAGAGGCATGGAAAAGTTCAGTTTAGCTGAAAAATTCAAATTCTAAATCGCCAAATGTGGTAAATAGGTGGTTTTCACAAGACAGGAAGGGTATGAAACAGTACAGTAGTCGAGTAAATGTACTTAGTTACTTTCCACCACTGCTGACACACTGAGGACGGGAATAATGCTGAGTAACAGTTGACATGCTGAGACCACCAGTCTTATATGTGTGTGTATGTGCACAGAACGGTCGCCACAAGAGCAGTTTCCAGCATTGCAGATGAGTCAGTGTGGATACACTGTGCGTGTGTGTGTTCGTATGTGTGTGTGAACCTGCCGACCACAGGACAGTCTGCCGCCCCAGCAGCTGAGTCAGGTGAGTGTGTTTGAGGCAGCTCTGTCGCGCTGAGTCGGACCTGTGATCTTTGTTGTTCCAACATTGAGCGGAGGATGTGCAACTGGACTGAAACACCAAGACTCCCGCTTCACGTTTGAGCTTTTACACTAAAAGCACTTTGCAGCCGGGGTGTGAAATGTGTAACGCAGACAGTGAGTCATCTGAAGGTCAATTGGCTAAATCTCCCAAACCAAGAAAAATGACCACCTCTCTCCTCCGTCCAATCACTTTAACTGTACATGAAGCGGCCTCACCCGAACAAGATCTCCAGTAACTTAGCCGAAAGACCCATCGCTTTCATTAATGGATACATATATGTCAATGCTAAGTGGTTTTTTAATATCATTAGAGTGTGGAAGTGATGCGTAATATGATTTCTGCTGTGATATTGATCGGATCTGCCGGTGAAGCTGCAGCTGTGTGGATGATAACCAGCGAGCTGATCAGTGACCCACTGGGCCCAATTTACTGCTGCACCTCCAACTCTCCTTCCTGGTTAACAAGGCAACATTTGGATATGACAGATCAGGTGTAAAGGCTGCCAGAACACTTCGAAGAGTGCAAAGCATACTGGCTGAGTAGGTGTGTGTGTGTGTGTGTGTGTGTGTGTGTGTTTCTGTGCTTGCTGAGCCCTAATCAAAAGGGAAGTGAGCTTATCCAGCAGAGCAGAAATCAGCACTGAGTGTTATCTGTGTGGAAGTGTGAGAAACAGTCACGTTTAGTCACCAGCCTGCGTGTGTGTGTGTGTGTGTGTGTGCGCATTTGTGCTGGTCGGCACATTTTTGATCACCCTCACAGCTCTGTGTGCAAGTGTGTGAGTGTTGGGGGTCTCACAGTCAAGGTCAGACATGAGAAAGTGTCACATGGGAGCAGCCCGGCGTTGGCTAAGTGCCCTCTCAGTGTAAATGGATCCACACTAACGCAACGTCTCTTACTTGATGGATTTGATCCACTCCTCCTTCTCCTCCGGCGTGGGCGCTGATATCCTGTACACTACATGGTTGCCCTCTACAACCCGCCCGTCCGCCTCGGTCTTGCAGGCCTTGATCACCTGACCTTTGTGGTTGGGGTTGTAGAGCTCGAAGCAGTTCTGGGGAGACACCAGGAAGCAAACTTTAACATCTCTGAGGAAATACAGGGTGTATTTTTTTTAGGGTGGATTTCAAGGGAAGAGACAATGTCTGGAGTTGATCCTTACAGGTTTCCTGGGCTCGTCCACCTCTCTGATACTGAGGTTTTCCAGGGGAATAATCCCACGAGGCTCTTTATCCTGGAAACACACACACACAAAGATGTGAGTGTGATGAGGGATAAGAATATCACTGTCATCGTAGAAATGTCAGCGTGTCCAGCGTTTTGGGATTTCACTGAATCTTCACAAAACACAGCCGTTTAGTGCTAATTAGCTAATGCTAGCATGCTAACACACTAAACTAAGATGATGGATATGGTAAACATTAAACCTATAGGGTTTTTTTTTTTATCTCATTTGGCGGAAAATGTGATTTCATACTGTCAGAAAGTTGAAGTATCTTGAGTGTTATCTTAATGCACTGAGTCTGACAGAATCAAAGCAAAAATCAAGGTGGTGATAAAAGCACCCTGGAGGGTTTTACTCATTCTGGTCACGTAGGGGACAGCACCCGAGGGAGACGTAACTCTACACCCTCCAACCTCCAGCAACTGCTATTCTGTCTGTGGGGCCAGATGTGAGGGGTGTCTGTGTGTGTGTGTGTGTGTGTGTGTGTGTGTGTGTGTGTGTGTGTGTGTGTGTGTGTGTGTGTTGGGGGGAACCTTGAGGAACAGCCCCGTGTCCTACTTGTCATCTTCCTACTAATGAGGGGGCACAGCGGGGGGAGAAACTGCCCCGGGACGGCTGCTCACAGCTGGCTGTACGTGTGTGTGTGTGCCTTTTTGAGTGTGTGTGCACCCGCTGCAGTGTGTGTTTGTGTGTGCTGAGGGATTGGTTTGTGTGTGTGTGTGTGTGTGTGTGTTTGGGGGGGGGTGTTCTCAGAATTGGGGATGCTGGGGTGCAGTAAGGGGCGACAGGCAGCAGGTTGGGGGAGGCACTTGGCTTTCGGCTTAGCAGGGCCAGATGTGTGCCATAGACTTTGCAGATGTTTCCCATGATGCCTCATGTTAATTGCTGGAGTGAGGTTCATTTAGGTCAAAGGGGCTGCATCTGTTAAAGAGGCAGAGCTGGAAGGCAAAAACCTCTTTCTTTTCCTTTGCATGTGTGTATGCGTGTGTGTTTAAGTGTGTGTCAGACGCACAGATTGCATGTATTTTCAGTGCTTCCGCTTCATTTACAATCCTGTCGCACTTTATCTGCACTATATTTCACACAGACTAGACTACCTAGACTCTATTAAGATTCTCAAATTTGAGATTGGTATCAATCTTCTCCTCTAACTCTCAGCAATAAAAGCAAATAAGCAAATTTGCAATAATGCCAAACAATTCAAATATGTTTTTTTTTTCTGCAAAAAGTGTATTAAGCATTACTAGCTAGCTGTCATGTGTGTATGATACTATGTGTTCTTACTGTTGTGTATTCAAAGTAATAGAGGCAGTTGTCGGTCAGAATGAACCACCGTCTCTTCCACGTCTTCACCCGGCCACCTGCGGAGAGAAACACACTCTGTTTGAGTTCAAACTGAAGAGGTGACAGTGTTTGTGCATGTCGAGCCTAACCTGCAGGAGACCTCAGCTCCACGTGCCACATCTGGCTCTGATCATCAGCTCTCTGTATTATTAGGCTCAATCAGAGGCTGGATGCTCCCTCCAGCATCCCCTCCCAGTCTCAAGAGATCGATGCCGGAAGGCTATGCAAGCGAGCCTGAGGGTCCGGGGGGGGGTTGTGAAAACCATTCCCAGACATGTACACACCACATACCATACATGTGACATCTAAAGCGTGAGTGAGAACATCTGAATGTCGGAATAATATGAGGACATCTCCTTATAAGAGACACAATCTCTCCATCTGCCCCCATCATCAGATAAAAGTAGATTATTGGGATTACTGGATTTTCTGTTAATTACACCATCAGTGACGCAATGAGTAATTTACCTATGTAATCAAAAGAACATAATGCAGCTGCTGTCAATATACAGTCTGCAACATGTGCACCATAATAACGTGTTTGCTGACTTTACAGAATGAGCATGAAGTAGCCGTTACTGATGTAATCAATATGTAATGTTCACTTGACCCAGATTTGCGTTCTATACTGCAAGCTACAGGAAAATCCAACATCTCCATTATGTATGAGACATGTTTACGTTAAGATGCAACCTCTGCATTTTACTGACTAAAATGGAGTAAGCATGTACAACATAGTGTACTGCTGGGAAAATATAACATATATTTTTCGCTCTGCTGCAGTCATGGCAGGCTGGATGGCCATTTATCCCCCTTAGCCACATGTTTACTTTCATCCTCCAAACCTGAAATTTATTAAGGATTTCTGCTGCAGAACCGTCCATGTTTGCATATTTCTAATGCAGATTTGCCATTCACTCGTTTGTTTACTGACAGTTCGGGGAGGGAACGCAAATAAATACGTGAGGGATCAAAACTGTGCGTGGGTTAAAAGTCTCGCATTGCTAAATTGTCATAATTTGTTTATTGAACAGGATAAAAATGCTTCCCATTAGTGTAATTTGTCAGATGTCTTTGAGGTCCTCACATGCGGAACAGCCCCAATACCGTCGCTGACTGGTCAGTTATCTAATCTAAATATGAATTAAACAGGATGTTTGTCAGTTTATGTGCTGAACAGAATTTGAATTTGACCATTTTACAACAAGAACTCATGACCAGCAGAGGTGCAATGTGTGTGTGAGATGGCTCTGCAGATGGGACGCCTTCTGAAAAATACTGTACGAATCTCTAAATAACTGAATCTTTTGACATGCTGTTGGTATGATGATGGATTCAGGCATAGCAGCAGGCTCAGCCCTGGTTAATACTGTAGTGTAATGAGAGTTCATGGAGCTTCACAGCCTCATAGCAGTGCAACAATCTGTCATATTGAACTACGTGACAGGCCAGCAGAGTTCAAGCTAAAATAAAATCCTTCCTCATTAAGCAGGGACTCCTCCGATGCAGCTAAAATGAATTCACTAGTGGGAAAGAAATTGGACTTGAAATGATGTGGCAAGTGCAGCTGATGGGATACAGAGCAGGAGAAAAAGAAAAGAGGGATCTGTACAGGAAGAGGAGAAGCAGCAGCATGAGGTACAGAGGCCTGTAGGACAGGGACAGAGGGAGAAGAATGGAAATAGGCTTTATTTCACTGCATGACCAGCCACACAGTGGTAGGTACACATTCCCGCAGCGCAGACTCAAGCAGCCCATTCACTAAAGCTGGAGCATAACTGTGTTCTGGCAGACGGCTTCACAGAAGCTGTATGAGGCACAGGGTGGTTTCTAATGCTACAGAGCATGAGCTGACCTGTTCAGCTGACCCCGGCTTTGTTTCAGGGACTCCACAAGGAAGCAAGTGCAATTAATGTCAGAGCTATCGCACGTTATTGTTACTTGGAATAAAATTCCAAAGCGTGCAGCAGTTTCATTTTGAAGAATTTGATTCAGTCATTTGGTTGACTTGCTAATGTTTTCAGGGTTTGTAACTGCAAAGCTTTAAAGAAAAGGTACATTTTGAGAAATGCACCTTTTCCCTGCTGAAAGTTAGCAGAGATCTACACCACTCTCACATGTGTAAGTTCAGTGAGAATTATGGCCAACAGATTCATTAGCTTGTCATAGCACAAAGACTGGAAACAGGGTGAAGCTGCAAATGATAATTATTGGACAGGGTTAGGCTAGTGGTTTCCTGCTGTATCCAGTTATTGTGCTAAGCTAAGCTAACTGTCTGCTGGGTGTACTTTCATATCTATCATTCAGACATGAAAATGCCATCAACCCTCTTATTTATCTCTCAGTAAAGAAAGAAATTATTGTATTTCCCCAAATTCTGCACTATTCTTTTAAACATGCACCGTTTAAATCAGCTGTCTTGATCAATATGAGAGTGAATTCGATGGTAAAGGCACTCTTAATCTCCACTGCATTGTAAAACTGCATGCACCGCAACTACAGTAAATACAGTAGGTCCAAGTAAAACCTTCACCTTACTTTTTGCTTTTAAAGAATGGGTTTAAGTAACTTTAATGAATGTGGATCACTGATGATTCTAATCTACCATTACATGAGCTGATAACACTTTGCTTATCTGCTCATGGGGATGAGCTTTGATGACCTTTTATGCCTCTTGGGATAAAAAGTAGTGCTCTGCACACCCACCAACTGAGACGAGCCCTGTGCATCATCCAGCCTCCTCCAGAGCCATGAGAGAAATGCAGTCAATCCCCATGCAGGATGAGAGAGATCACTGACCTCCAACTCGCCTTCCCTTGTAATGAAATAACCCATCACCTCACGATGCTGTTCTTATTTGCCCAGTAATGCTCTGATATGCCAATTAAATGAGGTGGCTAGCATGTTCAGGGGCCCGGTGTGCTAAGGAGAAAATGGCAGCCGATGCCAGTATGTGGGCAGGCTGTGATGAACCAGGAGGATGGAGGAAGGAGTGTTACCTACCTCCTAATACAGAGATTTAAGAAGGAACAGCCATCACAGAACAGAATGAAAGAACAGAGCAAAAGGTGAAAGGGTGAAAGGTTAGAGAGAGGGAGCGAAGGAAGGAACAAAAAACACAGAAGGATTTCCAAAAGACATAAGCACAAAAATCACCATGCCAGAGAGAAGTTGAAAGTGTAATCACAACAAGGAGCATGCCCCGAGTGAGAGGAGAGGAAGGAGAGGAGAGGCAAAACGAAGAGGAGAGGTCACAGGATGAAGGACGAGGAGAGAGGAGACACTCCTGGCAGCCTTATCATGAAGGTGAACAGTTTCTGGGTGAAAATGGGCAGAAATCATGAGCTGACTCAAATTTGGTTTTGTCATGCTAACATTGCTGAGTGTGTAGTGTTCACACTGGGTAAAGAGTTTCATTTAAAACGCCAACATGTCCTACACTCACTCAATACTTGACTGTGTTGTTGATGCACAGTTTGGTCCTCCTGTGTTAATGCAAAGGGCTCACAGCTAAAAACAAGCTACGAGTCTAAAGCCGCAGCTCAGGCTAAATCATAAGCAAGAACTGCAGGAACTGTCACCTGATCGGACCAGAACGTGGCACAGCTATATTAATCTATATACGATCACCTATCAAGTGGTGCTGCTTTCATTCTCATTCACAGAATTCTGACTCATGACTGGCTGCAAACTGAGACACATTTCGCAGTTTACACTGAGGCAGAGCAGTTCTATCAAATTGGATCATGTGACACTGCTACTGACGGCTTTCTCGAATTCACAAATGTACTTGATGAGAAAACGCATTCATCACAGCAGTTCCGCTGAAATGAAATGATTTTAATTAAAACACTGGAGCCCTTAATTGCTGGAAATGATTTTTAAAAGCTAAATGGTAAGCTTCTAAAGGTGAAATTGCTCCCATCTGTCAGCACAAAAACCCTGCATCATTTCCTGTTGCAGACTGAATGTTGAATTCTGCCATTATTGCCCAAGAGCTGTCGACCTCCAGCCTGAAAGCCCGCCATAAACAAGTTACACACAAACAAACACTCATCGCCAGGAAAATGAAGGACACTGCTCCTCAAACAAGACATTGAGGCTCTCCCGATATAAATCAACATAATCAAGGTTACTTTTGTGACTCTGAATGCACATACCGAGCTTTAAGAGCCAGCCTTCTCTGTCAGGGTTGAAGAATGTGTGCGTCAGATCGTTCCCATCATCCTCTGGGATTTTGAATGGCTCGTTTTTGATGCTGTCGTAAAGGTTCTGCAGGCAGGGGAGGAAAACTATTAATCAAAAAGGTAAACAGAGGAGGAAATGCCTTTTGCGTATGGAATGGGTGTGACAGAATGGTCACACATATCAATCATCACACACGCAGTACAAAGAAATCCTCACCCTGAGAAGCTCCTCTGGCAGATCTCCTCCTTCATTGATGCCTCTGTTCATGGAGATGAAGCGCTCCACAGGGGGCTTGTCTCTGACGTTAGGGTTATGTAGGCTGGTGTTCAGCATGATGATAGCAAATGAGAGCACGTAACAGGTATCTGAAAGCATCAGTAAGGGAATAAAATGGGTCACAAAAGTGTATATCCTGTCATAGAGAACCCATTTATACCTGCTACTAATGTGCTGTATTTGGATATATGCAGCTATGTGTCTGCAGTAATTAGATGAGATCACTGCAGTCCAGCTTCTCAGACGTGTTTATATTATATTGGACATTTACTTTGTATATTAGACAGGGAACCCAAGAGTTTTTAGCATGTGTGGTGGAACATTTTAAGGTTTCAGTACATATAACAGGATGTCATCAGCGTACAGTGACATTTTGTGCTTGTTATGACCTATTGTGTTTTCATTCCTTCTTACAGATGTTTGTAATATTGCTGTTAAAGGAAGCAAAGGGGATCAGGAAGTGAGCTGCAATTCTTCTAAATGTAGATGTATATTTGTAATTGATTTAAAGGCATTTTCTTGGTGGCTGAGAAAGATACAAGATTGTCTATTCGGAGAGAAAAGCCTGGTTTAGTCTTTCTTTCTTTTACCAGCACATCACATTTAGACACATTTAGCCTTTTTTTTCAATAATAATATTGAATTTGTACTGCGTATGAAAAATGTATGTGGTATGAGTGAAAGATAAAGTGAGGGGGGGGGAGACAGGGCTTTAGCCTCTCTACTGCGTGTTAATGTTCACTAACACGGGCCACTGGCTGCCTGTAAATGAATCATTCATTCCCCTCTGTCTGTCTCCTCTCACTGACACACTTTGGTCCTGGCTGTCCTGCGCTGCCTATTGTCTGCCCGCTGACACACATTCCCCATTAAAAATAGAGGAGATTCACACACAGTGTGTTCTATGGGAGAGAGGTGCTGGTAACTGTCAGAGGAATGTCAATGTAATCAAAAAATTGATGAGCGTGATGAAGCACTGAGAGGAACGGGTGGCTCATTCCTCTGGTAATTAAAGTTCCCTGATCATTTTATGTTTTTATGGGCTCAGTGTGCGGTTACTGCGACACACATGGCTCTAAGCTGCTGTTCCGCCTTGCATGCCTGCCTATGCACAGATTGTGGATGAGACTTTATGGGGCAACTGAAAAAATATTTCTTCAAAATGTCTGACAAACATGCAATGTGTGGGTATGAACAGTGACAAGGCAGAAATCATCGGAAAGAGTCACAAGTCATGTAATTTCTGAGCCTTTCCTGCATGTGGTCTTGTGTGTAGCTTTACCACCATGCATTATTCCATTTTATTAACAGCATTCAAAGTTGCTAAATCCATATCTGAGCATGCAGTAGGGGAGAAAACCTGGAGTATCCCTCCATGGGACCACATGCACGGTCAACAATCTTGTACACAATAGGATGCTCTATAACGTCTTTACTTATTTACGGACTGTTGTGGTTGTAGGCTTTGTTTATCACAAGACCATATATCAAACAGCCTGGTTGAGTCTTCCTGAATAATGGATGACCCTTGTTTGTTGCTGGTTGTTTACTCTGAACTCATCTCCAACAGTGAACTGTGATCTGTAGCTACTGTGATGTGGTTAATCCTCATTGAGCTGCAGTTACAGTAACTCTTATGGCTTAATGACTAAAATGCATTAAAAAACAGGCCATCACTGAATGCATCCTAGACCCTCGGGCAGTACTTATGTTGGCACATTAGGACAGGCTGCTTGTCAGCGCATTGACTGTTCAACAAATTGGATTTCTCACTTTGCAACCTGACTATTGTTCATCACTGATTACATCCCAACCAGGGATACTAAAAGGAATAAATACATAAAATTAATAAATGAAATAGTGAGCTAAAAGAATTGCATGAATGGTAAATATAGGTAGCTGAAGTAAGGCTTATTGAAAAGCTAAGCAAAATGGATAAATAGTTCCTGTTAGGCCTAATGGATAAGAAGTTGAAATATCTAAACTATCACGGAAATATCTGTAGGTAATGGATAATCATAGCTGAAACATCCAGGTTCCACCTTCAAACGGTTGTAGTACAAATGCGATGAAGGGGCACTGGGCATGTTTAACAAGGCAGTGGGGGTATGTGAGGTTGGGAGACACTGGTGTACGTGACAACAGTAGCCGGCTCAGTGTCTGACCTGTCGACTGGAAGACTCCGGGGTTGCACTGGCAGTACCGCGAGGCAAAGGCCTCCATCATACGGTCAATCTTCTGGGCTTCACCTGGCAAACGGAAACTCCACAGGAACTGCCTACAATTGGAGGGAGAGGAGGGGGATTTAATGTGCAAGGCCACAGGGAGTCAGGGCGCATCCCTGTCGTAACTATCGTGATTCTTTTCTGCACAATATCCTTCTCCTGACCGTAGTGCTTGGACGAGGTTGAGGTCTGCAAACTCATGCAGCTCCACAAAAGCCTGCAGCACCTTGATGTTGAAGTCATCACTGGCGGAAAAAAGAGAGAAAAATCTGATTTCAAATACCATTCTCTCTCTAAGCCATTTCCTTTTTTTTTTTTTTCAAAGAACAAGAAGATCATCCAGGAGACATTAAAACACCTCAGAGAAGATTTAAGATAACCCTGAACATGATGTGGACCCAGAAGACAGGGTGGGGAAAACCATATTTCCTCCATGAAAGCATTTCTCAACCTGAATTCCTGTTTCTCAGCATTCCTGACATGTTTGTGCCCTTATTCATACCGGGCACTGAGCATGGAGTCTGGAAGCAATTTTAACAGCTGGCCAATGCTGAGTGTTTCTCCACCCTGAGGGGGGAAACGGTGAGACTGACTGATGAAAAACAGCTCAAACTGAACCCACACAGGCTCCTTTTTGTCAGAGGTTTGTTTGACCGTCAGAGGACTTTTGGAGGAAAAGTCAACAGCTGCTCTCCAGCTGCGGTCACAGCCTCTCTGATCCTGTTTGTTGTACATCAGGGTCCACGATCCTGATCCTGTATCGTCTTTGTGCTGTGTATTGTTTGAAATGAAACCAGGAATTTTCAGGCTTAGCGTTTTGTGTTTTTTGTGGAAAGACGCAGTGGAAAAATTGAGAGGAGTACAAATAGTGTTAGCTTACATGAAACAAACAACAAACTTGTATTGCAATAACATTCTTGGATTATTTGGATGATGACTGGGGGCTTTTCCTCTCCACTGAGTGTTTGTGACTGTATTGTACCCGACACTGGCGTCTACAGCCAAATCAAATCTTATCCTATGAGGATGTTCTATAAGGTTATTGCTATAGGTCTATTTATTACAAAGACACCTGAATGTGGCCTTTTGTTTGTAAAAAAATAGCATATATGTGTCTCAGTGTGATAACAGTGAGTGTATTGTTTGTGTAAAACAAAGCTGAATCATACAGGAACAATAAAAAGGTCTTGTGGTGTAAATTAAGAGTCAATCACTGACTCAGCTTGCATCCATCTCCTGCTATCTAACCACCTTCTAGCTTCTCTTCCACTCCGTCTGCTTCCCTCCTGCTTCCCCCTCCTTCCACCTGCCTCTCTGCTCAGCATGTAATGATAGGTTCCTGCTCTTTGCATAAGCTCAATTAGTGATAATTACTGAGTGTAAACTCTCAGCCTGTGTTTAGTGTGATTTCCACTGGGTAGGTGGCCTCTTTGATGATCCACCGTGAATAAAGCCTATTGCCAACAAGAGGAGCCCCCAGCGTCCCCCTCCCCAACCATCAGCATCACTCACAGTGTGTGTGTGTGGGTGTGTGTCTGCTCCATTGACAATGTTCATCTGTCTATTGATGCACAATCAGCACCTGTTCTCAGGTAAGATAATGAAGGCTCTCGTTGATGTGTTTCCTGCTTAACAGTGCAGAATTTATTCAGCTTCTAACTCTTCTTATTATATAATGTATGCCCCCCAGAAAATCTGCATTTAATCAAGCTCTATACTTTTACTAAACAAGTATAGTCTTTAGCTTTTTTTCCGGCAGGAAACAAAATGACATTTAACTGGGCTTGTTCCCACAGAGAAAATAGCGGGTTTGTGACCAACACAAAACAACAAAGTTGCCTTCAGTGGTATTAGTGTGTGGAGTGCAGGCAGCCAAACATGCGGATTCTTTCACCGCCCTGTCTCATTTTCTCCACAGCATTTTCTCCTGTGACGTTTGTGGTGCTAATCACTCATCGGTGTTGTTCTTTCTGTTCTGCGCCTCTCAAAGATCACCCTTCAGTCAAAGAGCGCAGCTCGTCTGTGATGCTTTTTTTCCCTGTTGAGAAAATTTAGATTTTATATCCAGATCTTATTCTCTATATTCAAAACAAAGTTGAGCTATGTGATAAATGTGATAAATAGATGGATATATATCAATTACAGATACGTTGGTGATGGTATTAGTTGTTTATTAATCAGATATCGATGTTGGTATTGGCCTCAAAAATCCAGTATAGGTCAGGTGGTGAAACACTGCTGCCAGAAAAATAAAGTGCATCACTTCCTGTTCTATATAGAATTTATAATGGAGCAAATGTAAGGACTGACTACAAGTTGAACTGATTGTAGGTTGAATCGTTGCTTTGTGCTCAACTGAGGATAATGAGCACTGATAATAACTTTAAATGACCATCTATCATATAAAGTATGTGCAGCTCACGATACTCTCAGAGTATGTGTCGCACATAGTTGTACTCAAAACCTTTTCAACTTAAAACAACTTTTCCAAATGAGTTCTTTCAAATTAAGCTGAACATAACAAAGCTGGGGTTTAGTGCCTAATAAATCTGGGACACTAAACCTTTGATGTGGGCTCGCTTGCAGCTCCCTTTTCCTGGTTTTTGATTCAGTGTATTTCGTCCCTGTTCGCCTCGGCCTCATACGGCATGTTTAACTATCTAATCTCACCCTCAGATGACTCCATCCATCTCACTAGCTGCAGGACTTCCCTTCTTCTTCATTATCTAGCAGTCTGGCCTGAAATGTGAGCAGCTGGATGCCCTTTTACTACCTGCTATAAGTCCACATGGGTGGACTATGACAACACACTCACACTGACTCATCCTGGAGGGGGTCAATCATGTTCTCCCTCTGTAATCAATTAATCCAGCCCATAATTCCTTTCTCTAATCACAGAGGGAGCATGAATCTGATGTGAGGAAGACTTTCTCCTGCAGCCTGATAGATGCTCTGTCTCACCGCTCGCCTAAGTAGTCTCCGATGACCGTCTTGTTGAGGCCCTCGCCTTTGTAGAGGAACTGGGCGATGTCTTCGGGAGTGTGCTGAAGGAGGTCGTTCTCCAGCAGGAACTGAATTCCCTAAAGAGGAAAAGGAGAAAACAGGATGGCTGTTCGTCTCAATTGAGGAAGGTGATGGAAAATGACAGGGGTTCATGGTGAGAGTGGATCGCCTTTCACACCAGCTCCAAAACTCAATCCTGTCAAGGCTGCAGGGACCATTGGAGGCTCTGGTGGGGTTGGTTGAAAACATGAGGACATGCCGTACCTTCTTTGGATCCATGTTGAATTTCTTGCGGCCCATGGCGATTTGTTTGTTTCTCTGCGATGTTTTGCTGCGACACAGACACATTTCATCAGGTTACTTCACTTATTCACCCTGAACAACACTGAACAGACTGTGAAGCACCTGAACGCCACACAGAACAATATACTTTATTTATAGTTGCAAACTAAAAATATTGTTTCCTGCCACATCTGTTCCTCCGATTATCTGTGTACATGTATGGGTCTAATCTGAAAAACATATGCGCACACACAACTTCAACAAAAAAAACACCATGCAGACGTCAAATACGTGTAATGCAGGTGATAAAGTGACAGATGAGAGGACAAAGCAGACATAACCTTAGCGACAGACAGCACACACTGTTCACATATGGAGACCATGCCTTATTGATTCATACTGCGCACATATGCCGCACATTGACAGTCACTGTTTGTTTTATGCAGCTGTTGGATGGACATTGTGCACAGTCTAGCCAGGCATTAGCATACAGTATATTGCATGGAATGGTGTCATTAACATTCAAACAATAGGTGTCATCAGTCATCGTTTTATCCATGCAAACAGTCAGGTAGATATGACATCCTGATATTCTTATCACATAAAGTTACATCCTTTCCAGCTCTGTCTGTCATTCAAGACTAAAAACACCTCTGTAATGCACCTGTCTTTGACCTAACATGCAAATCCCAGCTAAGATAGAGGCAGTGAGTCAGCTAAGAGCTGCTTATTTATGACTGCAGGTAAAAAAAAACAAAAAAAAAAAAACAGTATTGTTGTCATTTAGCCTGAAGAGGTCATTATCTGTATGCTTTCTGGGAATTTAGGGATTTTAGTGACTACAAATGAATGTTTTTCATGGTTGTTGTATTTTTTAAAGGCTGGTAATATTTTCTATATTAGATTCTGCATCTTGGATGCTGAAGAAAATTGACATTTATTGCTGCCAGAAGGCTCTCAAACAGCCTTTAGACTGTCATGTAGAGAAATTAATGATAAAATTTACTGTAACTGAACTGGAATGTCTAAATCATGTGCGAAATTAACAGATCACTGTAAAGGCTGTCTTTGCTTTGGTCCTGGTGTCATAATGTTTCTACATGAATGAGTCATGACATACACAGTTTCTAAGCACTTGAAAATGCTATGTTCGATACATCATATGCACAAGCTAGATCTGCTTCGGTGACTTACCTTTCTCCAACACACGTTAGCTGCTCGATCTCTGTCATGACCTCAGCTATCTCAAACTTCAACCTCTGAGAGGAAAGAGCCAGACATGTAACAGTTGGTTAAAAAAGGAAAAAGCGTGAAAAGGACATGGAAAGCGCTGTACACGGTGGAAAATTCAGAGTGTTGAATCTTCATCTGGAACAAAGATGAACTGTAGGTCAATTTGCATTGCTTACAGCATGCAAATAGAGCTAAAGGGCTGCAGTAGATAGGCAAAAAGAAGGCAAAGGTCAAAGATTAAGACCAAAGCTCAGAAAATATACCAAGAACATACTTTTCAGGCTCACATTAAAATAATCTGCTATCAATACAGCAAAAAAGAAGACTGCCATCGGAGTTACACCACCCTTCCGCTGCTGTACAGACTGCATACGCTCATTTGCCCAAACACACACCTCAATATCATCGAGCAGCTCCCTCTTCCTGCGTCGGATGTTTGACAGCTCATCCCTCTCCTCCAGGGACAGGTCCTCAGGAACTGAAAGACATGATGGAGAAAACACAGGACGCCTTAACTCTCAGCTGCACACAGCTCACGTACCCACTCGGCTCACTGCAGATGAGAGAAAACAGAAGCGAGCCCTAAATCCAATCTAGTACCCGCACGTTCGTAAGGAGTTCACAGAGAGGGAAAGTCGAACAGGATACATCCTCCTCCTCACGCAGCTATGTGACAGGGCTGCTGCTGCCGCTGCTGCGTTGACTGTTTCACCCTGTTCAGCTGGAGGAACACATGTCAAGAGCCTGCACGTTTGTCTTAATTAACTGGAGAACAAGAGGAGGAAAGGGGTCTTAATTATTCCACTTGAAAGTGTTTTGCCCCCTCCCTCCTTCTCCACTTGGCTCAGGGGGAAATTCTATTAATAAAACCAATCCAGATTAGGTTTTCTGTCATTAAAAGTGAATTTGGTAATTTAACATGGACTACGACCCTGATTCCCAGGCCATGAGGGTTTCACAGCTCTGGGCAGAAATGAGCAAAATGGGAGGATGACTGGCTTTCTTCACTCTCATCTCTCTGTCTCAATCTTGTTTTTCAATCTTTTATCCCTCTCCTCTCTCTCCATTTCACTCTCACCCACGCACACTTTATTTCTCAATTTTCTTCATCATTCTGAGGCACAGAGAGCCCGTGCGATCTTGCTTCATTAAGCCAGCTTAGAGGCAGACAACGCAAATCTCTCAACAGGAAAATGGCACATCTAATATCACAGCCGCAGCTTTGTGCCTACATGTTGCTAAAGGAGAGATACATAAAAAAAAAAAAAAGAAAAAACATCACTTGTTATTTTCCCTGGCAGGCAGGAAGCAGCGCCAATTAAAGCAAAACAAGGTCACTGGGCTCTAGAGGAAGCATTCAGCCCGCTTTTAATTCAACAACTTGTAAAAGAGTTGCGTTCAGGGGAGCCAAGTATTGTTACAGATAGTATTCGCATTAACGCTCCGACAAAAAGCACTTCCGAACCTAGTTGTTTAATCCTGCAGCACCGTGATGAGGGTCAGACACAGTGGCAGAAACAGCTGAGGGATTTCCTTTGTGGGCTGTGTTTTTAATAGACAAGAGAGAGGGATGTAAATGTACAATGACTGAAAGTATGAAAACAAAGACGTTAATTAGCGTTGCTAACCTCCGGCAGCCTCACAGCGCTTATGCAATACAACTGTGAACACTGTGACTGTGGCTCTAAAGCCAATTAGTACTCTTAAAAAGTTTCATGCCTGCTTTACATAATTCTTTAAAGTTCCACTTGATGAATGTTTTCTAAATGTTTGGCCTGTAGGGCCTAAATTGCTAGCATAGCATATTGATGTTACAATTTATGTTAAAGCACCAGTGCGCTGTGTTAGTGCGGCTAGCGTGGCTGCAGACTCGAGCAAAAACGTCATTGTCGTATCATAAACTTACTATTACTTCATATTTTTTTTATTTTGAACTGTTACTGTCACTGTTAATTTTAATATGTTAATTTGTTTTTGTTTCCTGAAATAGACAAAACCACTAATGGGAAAAACTGTTAACCGCAGCCCTAATATTAGGATTATTCCATGTTTCTCAGAAGAAGACGATGTGCCAGCAGCAGACAGCTCCGTGCTTTCCATTTGCCTGAGGCATAGATTAGCTAATGGACATATCCACTGGCAGCAACTTGCATGATTACAATCTTGATTCATTACAAATCTAATGAAAGGAAGAGAATGTTCCCTGTCATGTAAGCCTCCTGACATTAATGGCAATGCATTTCCATTATCCTCCAATTCAAGTCCCTCTTACTGGATATACTTTAATATACGTCTTTCAAAGCACACATTTGATAACAGAGAGGACTATAAAAACCAGTGCAAATGTCTCTGTTCCAGGGGATAATCTTGTTTTAGTGAAGGGGGAAGCTCCTCCACAGAGGTGGTCCACCAATTACGTTATTAACACACTTCCCCCTCTGACCTTCCATGAGTCACTCAGGAAATGAGTTTGTGTCTTTAGCAAGCGCAGGGCCAAAGCTGGTCGTTGCCTCTATATCAGCTCAAACCAAACACACCCATGCTTGAATGGTAATCTATAAAAATCAATTACTGTGTGAGTCTTTGCTTCATACTAAACAATAGATTTTGTAAGGGTCATATTGACCAATAGCACGTGCTGCACGTGGTGAGGCAATGATTTCAATTCGTGTGTGAGTTAAATGTGCAGGAAAGCCAGTGTATCTGGCGCTGGGTTGAGAGAGTCCAAAGGATTTAAACTCCAACATGTGCGCCACAGAACAAGAGGCTCCAGTAATTTCCCCCCTAAAAACAAAATCCCTCAAAATCTACTTTTAGGAGTAAATCCCCTGCTGCTCTTCACACCCAAACCTAACAACTGTCCCTGGCCACCCACTGAAACCAGAGGCTTTGATGGCATTTAAACTAATGCCGGGATGCTCTGGCACGCACAAACTCCACACCACTTGCATCAACCTTCGGTCTCATAAGTTAAATGTTTAAGCCCTTTGTTAGAGTGGACAGACAGAGAGAAAATAATCCAATTTTCAGGCCCTGAGAACTGATTCAAGGACTTTCTTAAACCAGTATCCATACTAGTCGCCCAGCGAGGTACTCAGAGCGCATGGAGCTCAGAGTGGAAATCCCACGCTCACTTAACACTGGCTGCGCTCCCAGTTTTCACTGACTCGTGTGAGAGAGAGAGAGAGCGGATTTGTCCAGATCTACTGGCTTTAAACTAGCGACTACACCCGCTCTAATATCTTATAAAGTGGGTGAGCTTCAAAAAACAGATAACCCTGTTACCGTGGTTGGCCCTGCAGCACACTGGGACACACGCAGGGAAGCAGGAAGGCAAGGGAAACTTCCTCTGGATCTAGACTCTAATCTGAAACCCGCCGCTCCCAATCCCTCTAACTGTAGACGATGACATGTCTGCATTAAAGCCTGGGTCATACATAAAGACAGACAGACAGACGTGTGGATAGAATGGCACATGAGCACATACAGACCAAGGCCAGCTGGCACTAATCCACCCGCCCTCCCCGCCACTCTGTAAACCCAACGCGAGTCTGCTGAGAGCGGAAGTGTGATGTATAACAGCGTACAGACAGATGTTGCCGCCAACCAGCCGCTGCATGTCTTTAACCTACTTTAACCTGCCTTTACTGATGCTAGATATAATAACGTGGCAGTCAGGAGTAGCTGTCTGCGGAGCCACTTTGGCGCTGAGCCATGTAGCGGGAATGCCAGGACATCTCCACAGAAGCTGATGTGAGGAGGAGGAGGTTATGATACAGAGGGTGAAAGGTCGTGCACACAGGAGTTGGCATGCACGTGCAAAAAGGCTCAACGCTGCCATGTGGCAATAGAGATAAAGTGAAACTGAAACTTCAGGATTCTGTTCCCAAAACAAGAAAACCTCTTTCAAAATCTCACTTTAAACACAACACGCCCGATCCAAAGAGTTTCACAGCACAGAGAGAAACAACAAAACACAGAAGAAGAAAAAGAAGAAGTGACAAACCAACTATACAGCAGTCAATTAAAAGAGAAAACAGAGAAGATTGTGTGCATGCTGAGACTTTACGGTGCTAAATCATTATGTATGAGGAGGAGCAAAAGTGACATTTATGCCCAAGTGGCACATTTTATCTGAACAAACAGCTGACTTCCTTTCAAACTGCATGAATTCCTGATAAACTGACGGTTTGTGTTGTGTGTGGTATCTGTCCCTCAGAAATCATGCATTATTACAGCGCGCTGTGCTGCTCAGAAATAATTCAGGAACAACAGTCCTGGCTGTTGCGTGAGAAGAGAGATTTGGGGAGCTAATATGGTTTTGAGTTTTTAACTACCGCTGGGGTCACGAGGAGAATCTGGGGCTCGGGGAGCTGAAGAGCCCTCCCACTGATTGCTCTGGTTAATCTGCAGTTTTGGGGAGGGACCCCCTGCCGTCAGTGCATTTGTTCGAGTGTGCGGCTGCATAGGCGGTGGTCTGCACACGATGTCCTTCTTATATCACACATCTGCTCAGCATCAGCGCTGTGTCAACATTTGATTTGATGAACACCGCGAGTAGAATGTGAGGGGCCTCCACTGCCGTACGCATATGGCAGCCAAAGTAACCATAATCTGATGATTTGATCAGCCTGAGAATGAATTAGATGGATGCTGTTTCTTCTGGCATCCAGGCAGGATGAGGGGCTTTCACAGACCGACTGCAGTCCAAGAAGCTCCCTGTTCAGCCTCAGCAGCAGGGCTCAGATGATCATCCAGGTTTGAGGCAGAATTTAGAGGGAAGCTGTAAAAGCGTTGACGTTAATATCTTTCACTTCTTTTCTCCCACAGGGCTGGAATATCTAAAACTCAACAAAAAGGGGGCGGCCTACTGGTGCTACACAAAGTTAAAGCCTCTTCACTTTTATCTACATTTAGTTCACAGCACTTCCAGTCATCATAGAATCTAGACTGGACATTATGTAACTGTTTTCATGCTGCCTTCAGGCAGCGTGGGCACAACGGGAAGAACAGGAAAACCTCCTGTTATTCTGGACGCAGAGCAAAGTCCAAAAAAAATCAACTTTGGCAAGTAAAATTAACTGTTCAAAGACAGGAGAGTTTTTACTGGCATTGTGTCTTATGCAGTTTTGGCAGGTAGACCAAAAAGTACATTTTGGACCCTATTTGGGAGGTGTACACAGATTTTTCCAAGATGGCTGCTCATACTGCTAGCTCTGTAGCCCCACAAATAGCTGTTGGTTAGTCAGCTGCACCTGCAGTGTTAGGCATTAGGAGTGGGTCAGTAACAAGTGAAACTACACAAACTGTGAACAGCTTCCTTCAATAGCAGCTAATTAGTAGATTTAAGCATGATAACACGCTAAACTAAGCTGGTGAACATGGTAAATACTACAGTTGCTTATCATCAGTTAGCATCGTCACTATGAGCATGTTAGCGTGTTAACTTTGGCAAAGTACCATCGAGCTTAAGCAAAGCCTCACTTAGCTGCTAGCATGGCTGTCTTGCGCTGGGATTTCCTGGCTTTAATTATTGTAAATTCACGCTTCACAGTGTCAAAGCGAACTCAGGACTAATCCTGGCTTCAACAAACAAGGATGGAAGATATGGATGTGACGATAAATGTTGAAAGGCGTAACATTTGAGGGATTATTTCCTGACAGACCCTGCAGTTGCTTCCTGTGGCAGTCAGGTGATTGACAGGGAACAGAATGAATGTAACGCTTTATCTGATGTGAACACGCTCACCGCCTTTATTGTGATAGATATCAAGCTTGGGAGCAATTTCTAAATTGGTATTGGGTTCTTTTCATTACATACAGGACAAAGAATGAGAGGAAATACGTTTTGATCTCTCCAGTGGTGACGACTACGAGCAGACACCAGCAGGGAGAGGGTCAACCTGGATGATCAGCACTAACTTCAGTCCTTTCAGTGTGGAGCTCTGTGTCGGCCTCCAGCTCGCCTGGAGGTTCAGGATGTCCCTGTGATGGTTGTGCGCCTGCCTGCAAAAACACTGACTTTGGTGGACCACCCTGATCCCACTCACTATGAGACCAGAGCTGCCTTTGATCAAAACAACAGAAACCACCCACAAAGTTTAGATAATAGGTTCTCTCTTGGTATTGGCTCCAAGTTCGCTCCCAATTCCTTATACATGGATCTTGTTAAAAATCAAACTGTCCATGTCTACCTGCTGGATGAAACATTTTCCACTAAAAGCAGCCTTGTCTTCACCGAGTCTATTTGAAACTGAGCAGAAAAGAAAATATACACTTGATCATGAAAAAAAAGAGCAGGAAATGACATGAAAAAGCGCCAGGACACGTCATTAAGGTGAGAACGGGCTGGGCGTTGGCGTGGTTCTCCGTTTCACTGAAATTAGGCGTGGATTTCTCCAACATATTACATCTCTGCTGGGCTTAATGCCTGCCTGTGTTCCTCCCCGACTCCTGCTCATTTAATTTGCCGTTGCTTTTGTCTCCCATCTGCTCTATGTCTCACACTTAAAGGGCTTCCCTCTCGACAGCTCCAAGCAATAACTCCAGGCAAAGAGCACCTCTATTCACAACAGCAGATATGTTGCCTTACTGACAAACTGCTACGATGTCTTGTCTCTCTCACACACCCACACACACACACACACACACACACACACTACCATGGTGATGGGAACATGTCAGGAAGCCTCCCCAGTCTCTCCCTTAATCAGGTCCATATGTAGTCTTCTCTCTCAACACTGCACTTTGTTACAAGCTCCCGCTCAATCCCTGCACATCACGCGCCAGCACTGTCTGTGTTTGTGTATTTGTCTTGTTGCATGTGGTATAATGTACTGTATGTTTAATCTTCTAATGTTGCGCCACAAAAACCCATAATCTTGGCAGTCAAAATGAATTTTCTGTTCTTTCCAAATCTCCCCCTAAGCCCTTCAACAACACAGCCAGCCTGCAGGGTCAGCCAATGAGACTGTGAAGAGTACATTTTAGCACGTTTTTTGGCATCTGTGTGGACAAACATGAGAGACACGTTTTGTCTAAGCAATTATAAACGTTCGTTTTAAGGCTACTGGGGTGTTGCAGGAAATTTACAAGTGGTGAATTAAATCCAGCCCCATGATTTTAGAGGAGAAATTCCTTCTGCAGCCAGGTGAATAAAACTTACACGTTGCCATGCAGTATATCATTTTAAAGGAATAGTATGACAAATTAGGAAATACGCATATTGGCTTTCTTGCCAAAAGCTAGATGAAAACTCTCATATCAATACCATAATGAGAAACCTAGTAAACATAGCTTAGCACAAAGACACGAAACAGGGGAAACTTGTTTACAAAATCCACCCACTAACAGTCCGTCACAGTCTCTCATAAAACTCCAACGTGTTGTTTTTACACCTCAGCTTTTGGACGAATTCAACAAGATATAAAGTGTTAGTATTGGAGAGGAAATACTGGAAAATGTTGGAAATGCAAACATCACCAAAACACACCGCTACATGCCCATTTGTTGTGCAATTTTATTTCAAATGTAAGGAAGGAAGGAGTTTTTGGCTGCAACTGCTTATTGATTTCATTCATCTGTATCCTATTACAAGTTCCCAGAGCCCATGGTGACGTCTTCAGTGGTCAAAAGTACAAAAGATGTTTAGTTTACTATTGTAGAAGTCAAATAAATTCACATTTTAGATGCTGGAACTAGTGATTTTTTTTTTTTTTTTGGATTTGAAAAAATGGCTCAGACGCTTAACCACAACAGCCACTAATTAATTTCCAGTCAATCAACTAATAGTCCAATCATTTCATGCATTTCAGCTGCGAGCAGACGTCTCCAGGGTAACATTAACACGCAGATGCAGTGAGGCGCAGATGTTCGAGCTCTGTGCTGCTGCTGCTGCCTCACCGCTCAGCATCAACCGCGTACAGTAAGCCGGCCAGCCTCCCAGGGCGAAGCATAGCTGAGGAGCAGCCACAGCTCGCCTCAAGTGACTGTCTGATGTCCTCCCACACACTCGCCCTGCAGCCACAACAAAGACCGAACCCTAATCACACCAACTTCCCCTTCATACCAGCTAATCTCCCGCAGAACTACTGTACTAGATGACAAGAAATCACATACTGTATGTTGATTCAGGTTTTCCAAAAGCCACCTTGGCTTGGGTTTCATGCCTGCCGGGGGTCAATGTGATTTGTGAAATAATGTGAACAATGTGGAATAATTGCACAGAGTCAGGTGTCCATAAAGTTGGAGGAGATGACTGCAAAATATGCACTGGAAGAAAGGCACCATTTTCCTTTCGGAGAGAGGTTTTTCATGACAAGAGAAGACCAAGCAGCAAGCCAAGGTGTGTATTTATGCCTCTGCACACAGACACTCCCAAGTGAGCGCCATTAAAAGGATCTTACAGACAAAACAGCCGCGCTGCAGTCAGATAGGATTTGTTATTTTAGCACACGCTCTCGCATTGAGTCCAAAGACAGCAGAAGAATTGAAGGAAAAGAGTTTCCCCTCCAACTTTTCCCATGGTCAGACAGACAGCTGAGTGTTGATTGAAACGGAGGGGATATCACACCACTTACACAGGAAATATGGTGAAGAAAACCTCACAGGACCCCATAAACAAACATTTCAGCAGTTTTTGTGGCGTCTGAACCTTCAGACACTCGACGTGTTTTGTTTAGGAGCCTCGGCCATCACAGATATTTTCATTCGGGGGCAAGGAATTTTTAAAAGGTGAATTCCATCAATTCCAGCGTTTTAATATCCCCGCCTCCCGAGCGAGCCATTTACTCGGCCGATATTAATCCCTTGACTGAAGCATCATAAAGCTGCAAGAAAGAAGCGAAAACACAAGAAGGCCAAGTGTTGAAATTCATGGCCCCCGTCCAGCCGTTCAGCGAACAGCTTTCCAGCCAATTTCTGCTTCTGTGTTCTTTCCACTTCTCCATCCAGCTATACAATGATGCTAAAAACAGGCACATGAGTAACAAAAACACTTGGGATTTCAAGCCTGTTGCTGATTTCCATTCATTTTGAGGCCAGGCCCTGTCTGCTCTGTGGCATATAAACCGAGCAGAGGAGCGCCCGCTCTGATTAGCAAGCGCAGTAAACATGTACTAATGAATCCCATGCTATAGCCGAGCACCGCAAATAGTTTCATTCAGTGTGTAGCTAAGTTTAGCTGAGAAATATGCGCAGAGCAGTGTCCCTTTGTTCCAACACCACCAACTCATGTAGTTTACTGACATGATCTGATGTGGCTCACTGTAATAGCCACACTTATACCTCCTTCTACATTAACATTGGGAGGACTTTCTTCCCCTCTGTACAGGGCTTATGCCTCTAACATTCATTCCTGCTTCTAGCCTGCACTGTTGCTGCATCATACTTTTAAGAAACCTTGATTTTATTTGCAAGTCTGGCATTATTAGATTTTTCGGAGCCACTTAGGGGCAGCACAACAAGCTGTAAGCACAACACTGGCATATCATGACCTTATAAAGCTGCCTAGCATGTTAACAAACAGTGCCTAATTTCCATATCCAGTGGAAACACAGCAACACTAGCACTCATTCAACAAATTTAGTCCAATATTCACGCCTTTTAGGTCCGCTTTAAAGTCCTGAGAGAAATTTCTGGTTCTTTAGCTGCTAAATACTCCACTATGTTCACCAGATAGTCACTAACTGTGTGCCGCTTGGTGCTGCCTGGGTAGCACGTAGCATGCTCTTTGGGTTCATCACTACAAGCTACCTCTTTCACATTTGGCCCTTGGACTTTCACTTTCACTGTCTGTTCTGATGTATATTTTCCAATTTTAATGTTTGCACATCCAACTTCAATTTTTGCACATCCAATTGCTCAGTATATATACTTGTTTTATTGTTGTACATTTTATTGTGTTGTATATTTGTTATTTACACATATCCTTTGTATTAATATTCTGTTTTTTTTATATTGCCTTTATATATATATATTTCTTTCTTGTTCTTTCTTTCTATTTGTATTCTATTTCTATAATTCTATCTTGTATGGAGCACTGCTACAAAAAGAAATAAATAAATCCCCTCGGGGATCAATAAAGGAATCTGAATCTGAATTTGATCCATTGCTCATGTAAAAATATTAATTATTGGAGTAGAGACTTTCTACAAAAGGCCTCTAGGTTTAGAAACTGCACCATCCCTTCCTCAGATTGGGGCCCTGGGTAATCAGTAACCCTGATCACCTGAGTGCAGCTCCCCACATACTGTTTCAGCTTCAGGAGAGGTGGTCTGTGGGAGTCTTAGCTGTCCATACACCATTTATTAATCCTACTGAGTATCATGACATCTGTTGGCTCTTTTTCTTCTGTTGTTCTCAGATTGGGTCACTGGTGCAGAACAAATTATAGCCCCAACTCTGAACATATGTTGTACAGTTTGCATGCGTGCTACACATGCAAGCGTGAGAACACGGCCCCTAATGTGCACACATGAGGATAAAGTGCACATTTGCTGCCATGGCCATAGCTGACAGCTCGTCGCTGGATGGATTCACAGCCATTGAGCTGAAAGGCTTTGATATCAAAAGTTGAGTCCATGGTCTTATGATCTTTATACAGATGACCCCCCCCCCAACAAGATGTTGTTGCAGCAAATTCTTGATATGATGTGAATGAGAGTTTAACTGGAGAATGTGACCCCTGAAACTGACGCATCACCCTCAATGAAGGTGTAACTCTGACTCAAACTGCTGTACATGACTGCTGGGGACAGATTTAGCACCAAGTGCCTGTCTGTGACACCAGCGTATCAAGGTAACCATGTGAACAATGTTAAGTGATGTGTGCAAGCTGGCGAGAGGGTGTGTGAGCGAACGAGAGCTCTTAATTACTTTAACATTTATGGTGAGTTATTTTAGTATTTCACACACACACACGCTGCACAGTGCTGCACGTAATCCCTCTGAGCTCTGATCGTATGTTTCCAGCCTGATCACAGGCAGCGGACCTCTGCTGCTGTCTGACATCCTGTCATGTGACCCAGCGACCGGTATCTCTTTGACTGGCCTCTTGTGTGCTGGCTGCACCGGTGGAACATGTGATTATCTCATTTTTGAGGAGACATTCACGGCTTCAGTGAGTCCACAGACAAAGAACCCTTAGACCACGATGACTCGCTAAAACCTCTCCCCTGAAACACACAACAAAACAAAGTAGACGCTGTTTGTGCAAAGCTGCCTTCTTTCCTTAATGTAGAGCTAATGAAGTGTCAAATATATGAAGGGTTGTTCGCCCCACGGGCCTGCTCAAAGTTGGCTCAAGAGGAGATGTGAGGGAGTCACCAAAATCCTCTGGGGAGCATGAATACACACATTAATGGAAATCTCCCAAAATATAATGAAAATGCACATATCAACATAAAGACATGAAGAGCATCATTATGCCTACTGTTACTACACCTTTGCCCCTTTACAGACACATAGAAAGCAAGATCTATGACATACGTCAAACTGTCTCGTTCCCACTTCCATTCAAATTAAGAGCAAAGCTTCCTGGTTCACGTACGCTCAGACTGCTCAGACAGGTGAACAAGGTGGGGAAAAAAAGGTGCGAGCCCAGATGAGGCTCCTCTCCTGACTATGCTAATCTCTCACAGTCTAACTGACAAACTGTTATCAGACTGTCGCCATTTGTTGACACTGCACAGGCTTGAAGGCCTTCAGCCCACGGGGCGGTTTGGATTATCTGCTCAGAGGCGTACTGCGTGTGTGTTTCAGCACTATCCTATGGCTGATATGGCACTCGGAGCTGCAGATGCATGCAGTGGTCCGGGTTGGACATGCAGCTGCACAGGTTCAGTTCATTCAGCGTTATGGCCACTACATACTACCAGTTAAGTTTATTTTACCTTTGGTTAATCACAGCCCCATGTCAGTTAGCTTCTATGTGCAATTTTATTAGGCTTCCTTGCTGTCCTTAAAGGCAATTCCTCTCTTTATATTCCTGTTGTCTACACTGATTTAAAGTGATTTTAGGTCGTATTTTGCTCCATCTATACTAACCCACACATACTACATTTTGCATAATTTGCAGCATTTATGGAAAGAGAGTGACCTCATAATAATTCATTGTGGGGTCACTACAAAACTCAAACATCACTGTGGGGCTTTTTCTTTATTTTTGGATATTCTTCTGTGGATATGTGGATCCTGCCTTAGCTCCATCCTCCTTCTGGAAGGCTGCCAGTCACATATCTTATCAATTTCCACCACTTAAGAGGCTTCAAACACCGAGACAGTGACAGCAACTTCAAAGCCTCACAGCAAGACATCAAAGAGATGGAAATAGGTGCACGCATGATAAAACTGCAGTGTTTCTGCTTTTCTGATAGCAGGACTTCTGAACGTGTCTCTGGCTGGACACACTCCTCCTCACCGCAAACCAAGCAGCCGCTCTGTGTTTCTGAGAAACGCTCCTTCACTGTCAGGTTGTAAATCATGACAGCCCACTCTGCTTGTTTTTCTACGTGGCTCTGCAAGAAAAACACAGCCCACGACATCCTGGTTTTGAAATGCCTCCGTGTCCCCTGACTCAAACACACGCATCCGTGCCGTCCATCCATCCCTGCACACGAGCTGAGCGGCCAGAGCGAAGCGGCGCGCGGAGAGGAACAGCAGCCTTACCGTGACTGTCTTCATCCATATCGACTGAAGAGGGGACGGGGCAGTCCGGCGGAAGGTGTGTCCGGCTGAAACCTCGCAGAAAATGTCTTTATTTTGGGGGGGACTGTTTTTCAATTGTCTTTGCTCTCCCCGCTGACAGACAGTCGAAGCCGGTGTGTTGACACACAGATGGGTGAAGTGGACTCCTGCGAAGATGTCAGCGGCGCAATGAATGGAAAAAAGAGCAAAAAAGAAGCCGAGGGTCCAGCTATAAAGGAAACGGGTGTCCTTACTTGAAGACGGGTTATTTTAGAGGTGTCTGACCGCGATGTGAGACGCTTCTCCCTCTCTGCTCCATCCTCAGCTGCTCCGTCTGCATTCACATTCGCTACACTGCAACCACGGAGACGTCATTAAGCCCCGCCCCCCGCCAACAACACCTCCACACACACACACACACACACACACACACACACACACACACACACACACACACACACACACACACACACACACGCAGTAAAAGTACTTCAGTTTAAATATACGATGAGAATCTCAAATACCAACCATACACCAACACAGCAGAGGTGTACCCTTATGCCCCTATAGTAGACAGCACATAATAAACTTTCCTTTAAGGCAGCCCGGTGTGCAAGAGGGGGGTCTGCCAGTGGAGAAAACACGGTGAAGCACTGTCTGGGGTGTCCTTCCAGCGGAGAAAACACAATGAAGTGCACTGAGTTGCCCTTCAAGTGCAGAAAATGTGATTAGGTGCCCTCTGAAATGCCCTTCCAGTGGACGAAACAGGGGCGGATCTCGGATTTTTCTCAATCAGGGGCAACATTTTACACAGAGGGGTCAAGTATATGTCCAACATCGATGCAGATTTCCTTACTCACTCTGGTGTACACTTCACTGGTCATTCACATCCAAGTTGCATCCAAGTCAGTCTTTCCCATGATTTCCTTCCCTCCCACAAGACGTAAACGCAGTTAGAAAAGTTATTTGAGGTGCCATAGCTTGTGACGTTTACCTGTCTGTAAAGAGTCAAGCGATGAGTAACTGGACAGAGCTACTTCAGGGGCCCATCAGATTTCAGCTGGGGCCGCTGGATAAGCGTTTATCAGCATTTATCCACTGGATAAATGAGATAAAACACAATTAAGTGCCCTGAGGTGACCTTCCAGTGGAAAAAACACAATGCAGTATTTGCTTCATTTAGAAACCACGTTTTTGATGAACTGCTGTTAGGATGAGCCTAAACACGTCAGGTTCATCTCTAAAGGAGCATCTCTGATTCTGACCTCACATATCCGCCCCACCTTCCTTAGCAGTGACGTAGGCATGACAACACCTTTGACGGTTTGTGCGAAAGGAATCCGGCTTGGGAACGTCCTGTCTGTCCCTGCCCATGTGAGCTCACTGAGGCTTTTCCAGGGAAGATCCCGCTCTCTCCAGCAGTGATGTACTACAGAGAGGAATATGAGGGCAGGACTCAGCGTGTGGTCCAGTGCTCAGGAAGGGAGTTGCACTGAGGACTCATTGTGCAGCACGACAGGGGGACAATGGAAGAAAGTTACAGAAAAGGAAGTGATGTGATCAGCTTGCCCCCCTCCACCCTTATTATATTATGACCTGTGTCACTTCACTGCCAGTAGTGGACTGTAAGTACATTTTCACAAGTACTGCAATTTTGAGGTACCTGAATTTCCATTTTATGCTACTTTATACTTCCTGGGAAATATTGTATTTTTTACGCCACTGAGTAAAACTTGAACCTTAATTCAGATTTTCTTTTCACTTTTTACAGTATGTTCATTTCTTGCCTTGAATTCCACCTTTTAACTCATGCGCTCATTCATTTTTTAATGCAAGTGGCCAATCTAAACATGCACGCATGAGCTGAAGCATGCAGAATCAGCACGATTGTTGCTGTGAATTATACAGTGAGTGTTTGAATGTGCTGGATTTTCCTTCTGCTTGAGCAAAGCTTGAAATGCTACGCAACAAGTGCTCTGGTGCTGCTGCATGTGTCCATTGTTTCATACACCAGGAATGACCTCAGTGTTACTGGAAAGGGTAAGGCACAGACTAAATTTACACACATTTCCAATCACTGCAAATTTGTTCATGATGTAATACACATGAAAATACACAGAACTTGTAAAGTTGCTTCAAGTGTTGTCTTTAACTTAGTATAGCATGTGCTATATATATATATCATCTTTGAATACTGGTACATTTAAATTCAGCAGCTTGTAATGGTCAAATTGTCAAAGCTCATGGTTTAATCACCTTTAAATATTAATTACTTCAGGCTCAGAGAGCTCTAGTCTTATGACCTGATCACATGTTACTGATACAAACGCTGCTCTCTCCCAGAATATAAGTTTTCATGCTTCAATTTTCTATTCCGAATGGATGAGGGCAAACTGTAAAGCTCTTTCCCAAAATAGAAAATGAATAGACTTACATGTTTTTCCCCCTCAAAAGCTCTAGGCATAAACAAATAGTGACTCCACAGCCTTGGTAGTTACAATTAATTTGCGGCCCTGTTCCCATAAAGTCCTCCTCACACACCCTCGAAGGCCCGCCTGCAGCCAGGAACCACACAGTGGTTTTCAGATGACGTTCTCATCTCTAATGCTCGTTTTCTTTCATGTTTGTGCTGGGGTATCTCTCTGACAAGTACATAAAAAATAAAGGGGATGTTGTGTGAGGGAAGTGAACGCTGTCAGTTTTGGGAATAATCCTGTTTTAAGTGCAGATGCCCAGACCAGAACAGGAAGTGGCTTCATTTCTAGCTTCAGCGGAACCAAAAGGGTGGAGTCCAGCATGAGCGCTCTCCATCCTACAATTCAATTATTTCCATGTAATCAACGAAACTCTGGAGTTAATTCATCTGCTGTTCACAGTGTGCACATACTGGGGTTAGGATTTGTCTTCCAAATGAATCAAGACATATGCCAACAAACTGAGGATATATCGTCTCAAAACATCAAGTGAATTTAAACATAAAGACCAGAAGTTGCAAGAATCGGCCTTTGCTTGGCTCCGTCTCTCTGATTAATATTTGACCCGTAAAACTTGGCCTCCATCTGGCATCATTCTGCCCGCACTTAAAGCAGTTATATTTATTTTTCCCCATTTACAAGCCAGCAGAAAAACATTGCATGGACGCACTCCATATTTCACTGGAAGCGGGTTCCTACAAGGCAGCATATGTCAGCTCCACTGAAACATCTCGCGTGCAGGGCCAGAGAGTGGACGGACTGACCTCAAGCACTTGTGAGTGGTCATAAACGACCATGTGCATGCGCTGCAGTGTGATTACAGCACAGACTATTCACCCTGTGTGCATGCATGTGAGAGTTTTAGGGTTAGGCTGATTTGTCGGGTGGCAGAGAATTTGGTAACCAGATGAAATATAATTTTATTAACTTTTATGGTGAGATTCTGCACAGAAAGCTGCTTCAGTTTACTATGACTTATCACATTTTGATTTTATTTAACAAAAACAGACAACTTTGATGTACTTCGAACTATTTTGTTTTGTTTGGTGGGACATGTTAATTACCCCCATGCTAATTTCTCATCTACTGTCTGTAGCCTCCATAGACCAGGATGCAATGCATCCACAAGACTTGCCCTTTCTGAGAATGTGAAGACTCACTTTATCTTTACTGGGAATTAAGAGTCTTCAGCCATGCTAGTGGCTAAATGCTAATGTAAGGCTAACATTCTCAAAATGAGCGATGCTTATCATGCTGATGTTTTGCAGATATGATGTTTACCATCTTCATTTAGCATGTTAGCATGCAAACAGTTGCTAGTTAACACTGAAAAAATATGGCTGAAGCTAATGGGAATAGCCAAAGCATTGGACAGGCCATGATTTTGACCTGATGATGCTGCCAGAAGAAAAGTCAGGTCATCACCAAACTAATTACAGCTCAGCCTGAGGGGAACACAACTGGCTGTACCAAATTCAATGGCAATTCATCTAATGTTGTAGAGACCTTTTTCCCATAGGCCGTATATTTCCTTTGCCCATGAATAAGTCAAGTTGAGATTTTCGCAGTCTGCAGAGCCAGTTTCTCTGATGACAGCAGCACACATAGACCAGTCGCTTTATCTTCACTGGGAAAAGCATCTGACTGTTGCTATCACACTTAAGATTATACCCCATGGCAAGAGCGTGCAACAAGTTCTACTCTCTGGTGGTTGTTGACAGATTTTCTAGAAAATGTGGCAGACCACAGACCTCAAAGGAAAGCACAAAAAAGCAAATTGCAACAAGCCATCAAAACTGGGATCTCACAGAACAAAAACGAGTGCACACATACAGGTACATGCTCTGTGGCAGACTCACACACCCAAAACGCCTTAATCCACATGCATGCTCCCATCTCTGTGGCCGATTTCTGCACAGCCTCTTCAGTGTGGCATTCAGGCTTTTTCTTCCTGTCCTCCAAACAAGCTCATCTGAAATTTCGTGCCCTGAACTTTTGTTGCACTCATCAAGGAAATGACCCTGTGCTGCGTGGAACCGGATCCATCCAGTGCATCTCTTGGCTGCAGTTGTACGGCAGCAACGTTGTAAGCGAGTAACCTGCTTCGTGACCCATGCTGTTATAATGAGGTTAATGTTGAGCCATACAGCCTCAGAGTTTCAGTCATCTGTATTAGACTCTGATTTACTTTGATTGAGACATGCTGATGATTCAGTGTCTGCCTACTTCAGCAATTTGTTTGCTAGTAAAATATTGGTCCATGTTAAAGCAATAAAATGACATGCTGCGTTTATCTGGACTGTGTTTAGCAATTAGGCTGAGTCAGCTACATTTGATTTATCATCTCTCACGTGTCTCTTAAGAAAACTTACCGCTGGTAATTCAGAAAACAGAACCCAGAAATAATGTCCACTCAGAGTTTCGGAGGAATTCCTGAATCCTCTGAAAACCTTCCACACTGGTCCCACACACATTCTTGCTAATGCAAACACACAAGTAATGTGACACACTTCCTTTCTCACAATGGTTGAGAGAGCGAAGCAGGTGACGGCAGCAAGGAACGGAAGGGACACTGAAGAAAGAGAAACACGCAGAAAACGAGAGGGAGGACAAAGGAAACACGTGGGACATCTGTCCGACTGGGACCAAAGGGCTGCCATTCGGCTGGAAACTTCCCATCACATCCATAACAGCAGCATGTGACTCACCAAACAGCACTGATTACAGAAATGACTCATGGCTGATTGTTCGAATGTCATCAGAAAAAGGGAATATATGGGGCTGGACACAAGACTCAGAAGTGCCCTTTCATCTGATGACTAAAGCTCTATATGCTGCATGTCGCTGTTAGTGGAGAGTGAGGACTTATTCTTAGAGAGCTGCACATCCACCGCCACTGACGAACAAACAAGCTGCACAGAGCTGCCTGAAACCAACCTGAAGTGAACTGTGCATCCCTCTGTCACAGCTCCACGTGCCATCCAATAAGCAGCTAGAGGCAGTTCACAGCTTTCAAAGAACAAAAAAAAAAAGAATGAATTTGGTTGAATTTGTCATGTTGTGCAGCTGCAGAGTCTTTTTGTGCACTTGTTAGCGTGTACGTGTAGTGAGAGGGTGAGATGGATAGAAAGGCCTTCATTGGTGGCAGAGCGCTATTCTTTGGTGCAGCTGTGACATTAAAAAATGCCGCTATGAAATTTTATTATCAGAAATGCACATTAACCATGCCCCAATCAGACTCGCTTCCAACAGATAGATTCTCTGAAAATCCATCAGACGTTGTCATTCAAGCTGCTGAATGATTCATAGCATCACTAGTTATCTACAGGATCCTATTACAGTGGTACATAGGATCATATTGATCATATGGACACCAGAGATAGCAGCAAATGCCAAAGCCTCGGCTGAGTTCAGCCATCTGCTTTATGCGCTCACTGTAATGATGAAATCCAGGGAATAACCTGTGAATGCGCTCCTCCTTTAGCTTTCACTCCATTAAAAATATTGGCTCTCTCCACTGTATGTGAATGCAGACATCCTGTGGACTCTGTTGTAAGTGCTACAAAGCACATTCTGGCATTTATGTGTTGATTGCCTGCAGACTGTCAATCTGACTCCTATGCAAATGGGAACACCACGACAGGGGTCATTAAATCTTGGTGATTATTTAGAGTGCTAATGGTTAAACATAATGACTCGATAAAATGACTCTCCTGCATGTGAACTGAGGGCAGCAGGGGAAAGCTGAGCGTGACACTGCGTAAAGCCTCACCAGCAAAGTTCTCTTTAATATTTGTTCTGGCTTGTTAAAACCCTTTTCCTCCCACTTCTGAAGTGAAGCTCATGCACCAGCAGTGCACCAGTTTCTTCCCCCGGAAACTGGGGGAATCAGCGTGCCTGGCTCTGTCCAAAGGTAACAAAATCCACCTACCAGCACCTCTGAAGCTCCAGTCTTGTTGCTAACCTAACTAGCTCCAGCTGTGTCGATCTTCTCTGACTCTCTGCAAGAAAGCTAAAATTTCCCAAAATGTTGAACTACTCCTTTAAATCTGAAGCAACTTCATGGCTCAAAAATGTGCATATGTGAGTTACATTGTGCTGAAAGCTACACAATAATGATACCAAAGCACTGACATGCTGCAGTGATAAAAGAAACTTGTCACCAGCAACAGCAGATACAGCAGATGAAGGACTCATAATTGCTACTAATAATCAGTGTAATATGTCAAACCTTTTGGAAAAGCCCAGTGTCTCTGAAACTCATTTGAGACATACTAAATTGAAAATAATATCTATTTTTCTTCTGGAGATGTGTGAAGACAGCCGCAGAGCAGTCTTCTTTTTAATGTCTTTTCTCAGTTTGAGATCCCAACGCCCCGCAGTGTGACTCCGCTGTGTTTTACAGCCTCCCTGATGTGCAGCGACAGGCCTGTTTATCCTTCATTAATCTCTCTCCTCTGCTTTTACTCCCCCACTTAATGGAGACCTTTATCCTATTAATGTGTTGTTTGCTAGGAAAATCCCCCAATAACATAATCCAGAGTCAAGGTTACTAATGTGTACGTCTCCACTCTGTGTGTGTGTCTGCTCACTGTGTGTGGACATGTATTACTCACACTGTGGGGACTGGTCCTCCTTTTGAGGACAAGTCACAAGTAATGTAAATATTAAATTTTGAGGTGAAGACTTCGGTTTAGGTTAGGCTTGTCTTGTCTTGAAATGATGGAAACATGACTGTGTGTGTGCGTGTGTGTGTCTATGTGCAGAGTTGATGCTACACTGTGTTGTTGCCATGGAGTCATGGATTAATTGATGGAGATATAAAACCATCACAAAGATAACGGTCACTTTAAGCTTGAGAGAAACTGCAAGGAAAGGATAAATGTGCATCTGTTAGGAGTTTCATATTTTATATCTTCCTCCGGTTGGCAATAAAGATTTGAGCACACACGCACTGTAGTTGTTACAATGAAATGCTGCCCTCTAGTGTTCACATGCAAAACTGCAGAATGGTTGTAATTCAATCACATGAAAAAAGGGACAGGCAACCACTTATAGCAGCAGTAGAAGTATTCAGATATTTTACTTTGGTAAAAGTAGCATACCACAATGTACAAATACTCAAGAATAAAATAAAGATAAGAAATTAGCTTGACCTCAACCAGTTGCAACATTAAAATCCCTCTTACACATAGAGGCAAACTATGAAATAGAATAACTCTAACAGGGGTTATTCTACTGGATTGTACTTTTACCCAGTGGTGGAATGTAACTAAAGACAATTACTCAATTACTGTACTCGAGAACAAATTTGAGGTACTTGTACTTGTGCTCAAGGCTTTTCTTGTCACACCACTTTCTACTGCTCCACTACATTTATTTGACATCTTTAGTGACAAGTTACTCTACAAAAGATTTTTACATACAAAACATAAAGTACAAAGAACTTATGAGATACATTTTGTTAGAAATTAATCTACTGAACAGTATATGGTACAGCTGCAACGATTAGTCAATTAATCAATTAGCCAATTGACAATGTTTTTTAAGAGTTCAACTTTTGTGCTATTGGTAGGACAAAACCCCAAATGATGAGGGTGTCACTTTGGACTCTTTTTTTATTATTATTATTTTCTAAATTTTCACAAATCAAACAATCAAATAATGATCTCACTTTAACGTGAATGCAAGAGTAGAAATAATCTATAGAAATAATGCTATATAATAGTAGACCAGTCACAGGGGATATTTTTCTGCAGGGAGTACTTTTACATTTCATACTTTAAGTACATTTTCCTAATACATTATTTTACATAAGCAGTGCACTGCTTTTACCCTTAATACTCTAAGTACACTTGGATGCTACCACTTCTATCTTTTTTGAAAAGCAAAATTTATTCTTGTTTGAAGTCTGTTTGAAGTATTCATACATAAGTGCATTGCAATATTTACATCGGAAAAGGATATGAACATTTTTACCGTCACTTGTTGGCTGTCACCTGCTCTCCTTCCCCTCAGGTGGCATGTTGCGCTTATGACCAGCAGGTGGCAGAGTTTGACCCTTATACTCAGACCGGAAATGGTTTGCAGGGATCTCGGAGCCGCAGCTTCCAAACTGTGGGCGTATTTTTCCTCAGTCTTGACTCGAGAGTTTTTTATTCCCTGGGTGTTGCCTGCCTGGATTACAACTTTGAAGTTTCACCGGGTGTTGCAGAGAAAGAGAGACGAGCCGGGGAATCGCTGTAACTGCAACGTTGTCAACTTTTTGGAGCACACTCGAGACCCTCTCACTTTGTTTACGCAGTACTTTTAAGGCAACACGGGACCGGTGTGTTAGCTAGCTAAGCTAACTGAGCTCAAGCTGCTGTAACGTTGACTGGGTTGCTAGCAAGACAGTCGTCCGATGCAGGCCATTAAGTGTGTGGTAGTGGGGGACGGGTAAGTGAAACTATCTTTTTATCCTTACTGTCACCTCTACAATTTATCACCGTGCGTCATATTGTAACAGATAAATGCCAGCATGGTTGTCGGTGACCCAGTTACCAACAGTTGGCTAACGGCTAACAACCTCAAATAACGTGCCAAGTTGCGCGACAGCTGTTGTTGTGCTCTCCAATCCAGCTGGGTCAGACAGGTTTATCGACATGCTCGGGTTAGGTGGGACTGAATGGGTCATGTCATTTATTAGACACGACGCAGGCTGCCATGTCGACAGCTAAGCTTTCTGTTTGATTGCTCGTCCCACACAAGTTTTTGGATAGTTCTCCAGTTGATTGATTGAACTTGTTCTGTTCACTGTGTGCGGTATTCGTTAACCACACAGCCACTTAAGAGCTTGGAACTAATTATTCCTAAAATCTTTTATCATCCAGGATATCCAAATGACAACAAAGTCCCACCCCAACTCTAATATAACCCAGAACTAGCTGATGACTTAGTCTGACCTATATACACAGCACACTCCCACAGGTCATTTTTGGGCTGATATGAAAGAGGACAAAATAATGAAGTCTTCACATTTATAGCCTGCAAATGTTTCATATTTTTACTTACATACATTTCTTCAAAATAAAATAAAAAAAGAATTTGAACGGAGGCTTAAAACTCTGTTAAAGCAGTTTTAGCAGAGTTTCATCATTTTCTATTCTGATGTATGTTTCCACATGCAAATATGAATAGAAATGCATTATTGGTATTAGTAGTCCTTAACCAATCAAAGTAGAGCATTAGGCTTCCTGCATGAAACTAAACTGAAGAATAAAAATGTCTCCAAAGAGATAATGAGCTAAGTTAACATCTGAACGTGGCTGACCTCAAACAAGCTTAAACATCTTAAGGCATGCTGATTTTTAATTACTGGGACAGTTACATTATTTCAGACAAGCTTGTGATCATTTCCAGGTTGTAGTTTTCTGGATGAGATGTTGAGACTCTTTGGGAATCATAGCTGATCAGATTTAGGTAAACCACTTCTCAGCTCAACTATGGACACTCATTGTAACATAGTCACACATCTACCATTTTGTTGTTTGTGTTCTGTAACAACTGCTGCAGTTTCTCTCATCCCACTGAGAGAAACTGCATTCTAGGACAGCAGCACATTTAAAATAGTAGGTCAGTCTATTGGCTGCTGGTCCAGGACAACTTTTATTTTTGAAGCTCTGGTGATGTTCATAAATTTGCCTTCTCTTTTGATCTGTTGTTAGTGTGTGCACATCCTGTATCTTTAATACTGACAAACATACAGGTACAGGTGGTCTTTCTTTAATGCAAAACTCACTGGAGAATATACTGTCATTAACAAAACTGAGAACAAATCAAGCAGCAAGTTTCAGTTGTCGTCATTGTCTTTTCCTCGTCAAATCTTTGCTCCTCTCCTTCGTGATCCCAGGGCTGTGGGTAAAACATGCCTGCTCATCAGCTACACTACCAATGCCTTCCCTGGAGAGTACATCCCCACTGTGTAAGTAACACACACACACACACACACACACACACACACACACACACACACACACACCTCTCATGAACGGCTGTGACATGGAAATGGTGAGCAAGAAAGATAATGGTCATTGGCAGATGTGTTAAACTCGGCTTCATCTTGTCACACTGCAATGTGATTAATCTGGAACCTGACCTCCACCTCCCTCTACAGCTTTGATAACTACTCTGCCAATGTGATGGTTGATGGGAAACCAGTGAACCTGGGACTGTGGGATACAGCAGGGCAGGAGGACTACGACAGGCTCAGGCCTCTGTCCTACCCACAGACAGTATGTATATATCTGCTTTCATACACACACAGACACAGACTAGTATCAGCCAGACAATGTTAGCATGAACACTGTTTTCATTTTTCCAGCATTGATTTGGAGTTACTCACTGGCCTTTGCAGTCAGCAGAGTAGAGCCTTGTATCCACAGTACCTATACACTGTCTGGAGGGTGGCTGGCAGGAGTGAAAGGCAACTCTTGTTTGCCCTCTTTGTCCTTATAACAAACTGGCCTCTGTGCCAAAGACTCACAGGGAGTCACTTTGTATTTAAACTAGAGTCCACATTTATCTAGTGATGTGAACTTGCACGTCTGATCATTTGGAATCGGTGAAGTCAATATTGTAACTGGTTTTTAATGTAATATTATTGACGTTTGTCATTTTCCCTCCTCAGGATGTGTTCCTGATTTGCTTTTCACTAGTCAGTCCAGCGTCCTTTGAGAATGTCCGTGCCAAGGTGAGAACGACCTGCTCTTTATCTCTGCAGTTTGATACCTGTATCAAGAATTTTAATATTAGGTCAAGTGGAATGTCACGGTCAGATCAACGTGTATGGAGGAATGATTTTGTTGAGTTTGAAGTTTGACAGGGAACCTGAGCAGGGATTTCAGTCATTAGACAGTTACCATTTTCGACGCAACTTTGAAAGTAATAAAGACAGAAACTTGGTTTAATAAATAAATGTCATTCATTTCAACAGCAGGCCCGAGAATTTTTAAGTGTTAGTGGAAGTTTGTTGCCCCTAAGTTCCTCAAAGGTCACGTCATGTTGCATTTGGATAAGAACCAGGCAACTGAGAAAGGAGTCTATTCTTTTAACCACCCGCCCACAGTCCACACTGTCTGCCATCCTGCAGCCTCTGACTCTCTTTCTCCCACAGTGGTACCCTGAGGTGAGACACCACTGCCCCAACACGCCCATCATCCTGGTGGGCACCAAGCTGGACCTGAGGGACGACAAGGACACTATCGAAAAGCTCAAGGAGAAGAAACTCTCCCCCATTATCTACCATCAGGGCTTGGCCATGGCTAAAGAAATAAGTCAGTTGTAACACAACACGTACACAGATACTTGTGCTGAGGCTCATTTATCTGCTAAAATTTGCAGAGCCTCAATCCAAAAGGGTCAAATTTAAGGACATTTAATTGCTAAAACCTCGTGCAAACAAAAATGAGCTGGTTAGCTAACGTTGTTCTCTGCTTCCTCTGTTTTCCCACCAGGCTCGGTGAAGTATCTAGAGTGCTCAGCTTTGACACAGCGCGGCCTTAAGACAGTGTTTGACGAAGCCATCAGGGCCGTTCTGTGCCCCCCACCCATCAAGAAGAGGAAGAAGAAGTGCACAGTTTTGTAAAGGAGAAGCACAGGGACTAGAAAGTGTGGTAGCCCTCAGAACTCACCTCCTCAGAGGGAAGAAGATGATGGCTGGGTTCCCCAAATATCTATTCACCCCCTGTGTCCTTGCTTACATTGACGCTCTTGTAGATCGGATTTCCATTTGAAAGAACTTTACAGGTTTAAGCAGCGTTGAAGGTTTTCTGGCAGATCTTGTGTCTGGTTGCTTACATCTGTTTAGTCCTTTCAGACCGACGGGAATGAAGTGACTTTGCGAAGGCCTTGGGGAACGTAAGGGTGGCGGGTTTGCGTTGAGTTCTGTGGTTGATTAAGGAGACCAAGGGAGGGTTTTTACAAAAAAGCTAACCAAAACAAAAAAAACACTCACTCAGCTGTCATTTTTCACTGAAGAAACACCACTTAAACGTGATTTTATCATGAAATTAACTCCGTTAGAGGAGGTCCTGCACTGCACTCTTTCCCCTAAACACTAAGAGATTCCTGCTGCCTTGATGAAATTGTTACTTTAAGAAAAAAAGAAGGTTTTTTAGAAGCTTATTTCTCCTTTTTTCAACGTCAGTCTTGGATCAGCTGTGGTTGACGACCGTTCTGTTTGCGCATCATCTGACTAGACTGAGGCGTTGCCAAAACTCAGTCAACGGTCAACGCTTTGTAGTCAGTCAATGAACACTAAAACATCTCTCTTCCTTTTAATTTTATTTTAATCTGTACAAGATACCATCATGCTGTCATGTACAAACGGTTTAATGCTTAAATTAATTATAACAGTTGTAGCAGCTGCTAAGATAAGAAATAATTACTCTCTTCAACATTCAAAACACTGTCTCTGCTAGACATTTAACAGGTCATTATCTTGTCATGTTCCGAAAAGCTTTAAAAATGAATCACTTGCTCTCTTCTCACTATATGTCACATGCAGCATGTTTGTGGCTCGTGCATGTGAAGGTGCAGTGCAGCCACTGTTGCCTCGGTTCATTCTCAATCTGTCCGCGAAGGTTGTTTCATCGTTTAAGTCAGAGCTCGGGAAGTGCTTTTGATGTTCAGCCACATCGTTCTGACCCAGTCTGTTACTGTGTTTTAAGTCTATGAGCCAGTGTGTTAGCACTCAGAAGATTGCATCTGATTTGAATGTCTTTGTTGTACAGTACAACCATGAGAAGTAACTATTCAGTGAATGCGTTTTATTTTGAAAGGAGCAATGATCAAAATTACATGGGTGACCTGGTGAGCCACTGTACATCTGAAGTCATTTCATCAGTGTTTCTGTGGTGCAGTGGAAATACATTTAGATTTACTCTCTTGCTAAATGTGGTTTCATTTTTTTTTTTTTTTTAAAGGCAAATAAATTCATTGAAAATGATCTGTTGTATTTTCTATCCTCTGTTCAAACACATAACAGTTAGGGGAAGACTGCAAGTAATGATTTTATTTCCACACATTTTTGTTTAAATATAAAGTGAAAGAAAATTGTGAAAAATGTCCTTCACAGTTTCCAATGAGATTTCTTTAAAGTGCTTATTTTCATTTGACCAACTGTCTAAAATGCAAAAAATTAATGTACAATTATTTAAAAAAAGAAGAAGCAAATCCTCACAAGCTGAATGCTTGGCATTGTTAGCCATCCCGCGGTGCTAACATGCTAAACTAAGACAATGAACATTGAAAGCATACCAGATAAACACTTTACCTTTCATGTAAATATGCTAGCATTCTAACATATCAAACTAAAGATGGTGATCATGCTGAACATCTCACCTGATAAACATCATGTTAGCATGCAGACGTTAGCATTTAGCTCACAGCACTGCTGTGCCTGAGTGCAGCCTCACAGAGCTGCTAGCATGGCTGTAGACTCCGTCAACTTTAAGGTGTGTGATGAATTGCTTAAATCAATTATAAAAATCATTGCTAATTAATTTTCAGTTGATTGACAATACAATTAATCAAATAACTGTCTCAACGTTAGATGTGTTGACAGCAGTAGCTCGTATTTTTTATCTGATACATGATGTCCTGTCCTTTGTTATTTTGTCCTGATCTTGGATCAGTTCGCAAGCCATATTGGTCAAACAAAGAGGTCAGGATTGAAATACCTGGCCTCATGATTGGCTGGCTTCGGCTTTCCATTGGTCAAATACGAGCTCAGCGGACACTGCATCTTCAACTCCCATTCCTGTTCATGGAAAAAACAAGATCCGTTACACCGTGACGAACTGAAAAAACTGGATTCTGAATTGGAAAAATAAAGTACTTGATGAGCACGTGATGAGGACGAGGCCTTCATCAGGTGCGGCTTACCAAGGGATTTGAACACGGTTGTCTTCTCTCTGTGAGCAGGTTTTGTCCCATTAATAACATCTCCAAGCTCTGCGAACACCTCAGCCTGAAAACAAGAGATCCACAACCATATTTTTTTTCTGCACATCTGCAAAGGGAACCAGTAACACACACCTCAGCCGTCTTTTCGAGGCAGAAAGCACAATGACAGACTGACCCCAGAGAGGATGACGTCACCGGACTCGGCCATCGCTCCCTCCCTGCTGTCAGCGTACACCACCGCCTCCTTCATCAACACGTCGTCCAGCTCCCGCCAGTTTGGCCTGCAAGCTCCCACTGCTACTCAGCAACAGGAGGGAAACAGTGGGAAATGTTCATGGTGACGTAGTTAACTCTACTTTTTTCACTTCCCTTCTTCCCCACAGAAGATCTAAACAATCAGCACAGCTTCAAAGTGGACACCCAAGATTAGTTTCACCGATTCGGTATCTAACCAAATGTGACCCAAAGTCTTTTCTCTGAGTACGAAACACTTCACTTTCTGTCTTATTTATAAGATGCAGACCTAAAATTCTCCCCTATTTCCTTTTTTTATTTTGTGTTATTGTTTCTTCTCACCTGCGACGTGGGCTCCCGGTTTGACCCACTGACCAAAGAGCACTGGCTCTGTACATCTGGTTACTGTCACTATGGCGTCCGCTCCCCTCACCGCCTCCTCCACTGACGCACAGACTGTCACCGGACCACTGACGGACTGGCAGAAGCTCTCCGCTCGCTGTCTTCTGTGGCTCCACACACGTACCTGTGGTGAGGATCCGGAGGAAAAGTACAATCACACTCACAAAGCTAATTTTAACAGTCATCAATGTAATCAATCCGCATTGATTTCAGCGACAAAGCTGAAAAAAAATGTGCAAATATTCACATTTAAGAAGCTTCAATCAGAGAATTTTGACTGTTTTTTCTCGAAATACTGCTCAAACTGATTAATCTATTGTCAATATAGTTGCAGATTAATTCAACAGCTGACAACTCATCCATCAGTTGTTGGAGTTCTATTATTTTGTGGACAGTCTCTTTGTCCTGTCCCTCTTTGTCTGTCCAATTGGACCATTTTTTACACTACAATATGCTACATTCTGTGCATACAGTAACAGTGTACACCCTTTAGCATACTGACAACTGTATGTTGCGTTGGGAAACACTGAGTCACAAACATGTGAATCCCCACTGCACACTTGTGTTGCTATTCACACATTTACAAGACCTGTTTGTAACTGTACCTCTCTGAATGAAAACATCTCTGTGAAGACATTGTAATGACTCAGGGCCTGTCTGCCGGACCCCAAGATGGCCAGCACCTCTGCATCAGGACGCATGAGCAGCTGCGTGACAAAAACACACCAGGACAGACCCAAGAGTGTCAAAGGTAGAACAACAGAACAGGATCAGACAACAGGTAGCATGAGCAATGGAACAGTACCTTAGCAGAGATGGCTGAGACTGCAGCTGTCCTCATGCCTGTGATCACCTCTCCATCCATAACCTGCAGGTCAGCTCAGACACGTCATGACTGGCCTATCTAGACTGGTTGACTTACCCCTAAAGCAGGGGTGGGCAACCTGTTCCACAAAGGGCCGCTGTGACTGCAGGTCTTCTTTCCAACCAAGCAAGAGCTCACAGTTTGACCAATCAGCTGTCTGAAGAGTGAGATCAGTTGATTGAATGAGTCAAGTCTGGTGTGCTGCTGCTTGGTTGAAAAGAAGACCTGCAGCTACAGCGGCCACCTGTGGAACAGGTTTCCCACCGCTGCCCTAAAGCCAATAACCTGAGTGTTTTACTGTCAGAGTAATTTATGCATCCATCAGTTTTACTCACAGCCTTTACATTCCCGTACTCCGGGTCCAGCAGCACCACTGTGGCTTGCACAGCAGGCAAGGTTGAATTATCCTCCCTCTTGTAGAAACACACGAACTTTGTGCACAGGACTCCGGCGTTCTCCATGTACGTAGGCATCAAGCCCAGAAAGCTGCAAAAGTAACCGAGCGTCACCAACCAGCCGTAACAACAGACTGTTAATGTTTCATGTGTCCAGGCCTACCCGTTGTGTTTCTGCAGGGGCACCGTGGAGCGCACAGGCTGGATCACCTCTGCGCTGTCCCGGCTGGAGAACTTCCCCAAAGCCGCCTCCAGACGAGGGACCAGCTCTCTGTAATGCAGCAGGCGCTTAACGGCATGCTCCCATATGATCACAGGAGGCCCAGCCATCGCAGCTTCGGCTTCTGCGCTTCAGACGAGTGAGAGTTGGTTGTTTTGCTCCGAAGCCCGACAGCGTGTCCGTGTTGCGTTCAAGAGCCGTGAGGGCTTTTGGAACTCTATGACGAGGTGAAGGCGGAGACGTGGGGGGCGTTTCTTTTACAATATAATCCAGTGCTAAATGTTAAACCAGTAGTTTAACCAAGCAATCTTTCAAAAGTAAAGATTTCGGAAGGATATAAAAAAAATTAATATAATTGCTCATCGCAAAACTTCATTTTTCATCTTTCCTACCCCCGCTGAAAAAACCAGCTTAATTCCAGCTGGTCTCCTACTCTTGCTGGTATAGCTGGTCTAAAGTGTGTTTTGGCCACACTTAAACTGGCCAAGCTGGAGGGACCATCTTAAGCTGATGTTTTAGCTGCTTTATACTGGTTTAAGGTGGTATACTACCTTGTTTGAATAAAATATATGATGGTGAATTTCAGCCAGTTTCAAAGAGCACGAGATATCTAAAAAAGGTATGCATTAACAAAATCCATTAAATAATGAGGAAGTTGAGTGTCAGTTTCATATTTACTGCAAACAATAACATATCAACATTTATGAGGTAATTTCATCATAACACTTAGAACACTGGAACAATTAACTGAATCAGACGGTTGGTTGAACTGGTCATGAAAATGTACCTAAATGAAGGCTATTTAAAGTCTATTTGTAAACATAAACAAAATAAAATAACACATTAAGTGAACTGAAGCAGAAAAACTTTATTTAAATAAATGAATAATCCAGTTTTACAAAAACCTTCAAAAGCTTTCAATCACAAACATTGTCTATTTCATTTTTCCAAGTTTTTTTTTTTTTTTGTCCTTTTTGTTTAAGTCTTGAATTTTCTGAGAGATAAAGTAGCCCACCAGCTTCGCTCTCCTTTCCACCTCCGTCTTTTCCAGATCCTGGGCCTCAACCAGCGATGGAAACAGTCTTCAAAAGAGAATGAAAAATGAATTATTAATTGGCCTGGGATAGAGATTAGGAGATTAGGATAGAGATAGGTCAGATTAAGTTAATCTGACTTAAATGTTTTATACAGTGTTATAAAGGTTTAAAGGAACTTTATACAATATCTATTCACTGCTAGTGGTCTCCATTCAATATTAGTTTTACACCAAAACAAACCTGCGTGTTGGCCACACCTCCCCTTTCCCTGGGCACTCCACCTGCCTCACCCCCCTATTTTTAGCAACTCTGCTTAATAGCGGTGCCATGTTTGCTTTGAGAGGAATTTTAGGCTCAGGTGGAACAATATTGGAACCAGTTACTGAAAGATATGCAATATTAAATAAATGAGTAATTGAATGAGACAGATAACTACCTTGGCGACCAGGCCTGATGCTGCATCTAATAAATGACAATGTGATGTAATTTCAAGTCAAAAACGTCTCTTTGTCTCCTCCCAGGATGCGCGGTGTATCAGAATCTCAGTCACAACATGATATAACAACATTTATGTGATTAGTGAACAGCTTATGACATTAGCTGAGCTACTCATCTGTCTGTAATGTTAGCTGGGTCTGGGTTAAATATAAAAATGCACTCAGCTGCCCCTCACTTGCAGTGGCATTTTAAAAAAAGAGGTGGGGCCAACGGTTTTGAAGGTAGGGGGTTCACACGAACTAACATGAATGCGCGGCCGTCTCGGCTACCAAAACAAAGAAACTGAGAAGCTCCATAACAACACACAGATGGCATGTGATGTCACTCTCCATGCTAGATGTCAATACTCCACTAGTTCTTTACAGAGCAAAATAAGTTTTTCCTTTCCTGAAAAGGGCAACACTTGTGTCCCAGGGTAAAAAATACCCCTCAATAAAGATTGTAATATAAATATTATGTATTAATGTGTAATTCCAAAATTTTTACATACATATCAAATATTAATTCTGTTTCAAAATTTTAACCCCTTAAATGCCAGCTTTTGTGATTAGAACTTGATTTTTATTTCAAACAAAAACACAAAAAGTGAATTATTTTCTATTCCTGTGTGTCTTTGTGTGTCTCTGTTCCTCTGTTCCTCTGCGTGTCTCTGTTCCTCTTTGTCTCTATTCCCCTGTTTCTCTGTTCCTCTGTGTGTCTCTGTTCCCCTATGTGTCTATGTGTCTCAGTGTGTCTCTGTTCCTCTCTGTGTCTCTGTTCCTCTGTGTGTCTGTCTGTCTCAGTGTGTCTGTTCCTCTGTGTCTGTTCCTCTGTGTGTCTGTTCCTCTGTGTGTCTGTTCCTCTGTGTGTCTGTGTGTCTCTGTTCCTCTGCGTGTCTGTTCCTCTGGGTGTCTCTATTCCCCTGTGTCCCTGTCCCTCTGTGTCTGTTCCTCTGTGTGTCTGTTCCTTTGTGTGTTTGTTACTCTGTGTGTATCTGTTCATTCTCTATTCAAACAGTGTTTAAAGACCAGGGGTCATTGTCACATTGAAAGCATACCAGATAAACACTTTACCTTTCATGTAAATATGCTAGCATTCTAACATATCAAACTAAAGATGGTGATCATGCTGAACATCTCACCTGATAAACATCATGTTAGCATGCAGACGTTAGCATTTAGCTCACAGCACTGCTGTGCCTGAGTGCAGCCTCACAGAGCTGCTAGCATGGCTGTAGACTCCGTCAACTTTAAGGTGTGTGATGAATTGCTTAAATCAATTATAAAAATCATTGCTAATTAATTTTCAGTTGATTGACAATACAATTAATCAAATAACTGTCTCAACGTTAGATGTGTTGACAGCAGTAGCTCGTATTTTTTATCTGATACATGATGTCCTGTCCTTTGTTATTTTGTCCTGATCTTGGATCAGTTCGCAAGCCATATTGGTCAAACAAAGAGGTCAGGATTGAAATACCTGGCCTCATGATTGGCTGGCTTCGGCTTTCCATTGGTCAAATACGAGCTCAGCGGACACTGCATCTTCAACTCCCATTCCTGTTCATGGAAAAAACAAGATCCGTTACACCGTGACGAACTGAAAAAACTGGATTCTGAATTGGAAAAATAAAGTACTTGATGAGCACGTGATGAGGACGAGGCCTTCATCAGGTGCGGCTTACCAAGGGATTTGAACACGGTTGTCTTCTCTCTGTGAGCAGGTTTTGTCCCATTAATAACATCTCCAAGCTCTGCGAACACCTCAGCCTGAAAACAAGAGATCCACAACCATATTTTTTTTCTGCACATCTGCAAAGGGAACCAGTAACACACACCTCAGCCGTCTTTTCGAGGCAGAAAGCACAATGACAGACTGACCCCAGAGAGGATGACGTCACCGGACTCGGCCATCGCTCCCTCCCTGCTGTCAGCGTACACCACCGCCTCCTTCATCAACACGTCGTCCAGCTCCCGCCAGTTTGGCCTGCAAGCTCCCACTGCTACTCAGCAACAGGAGGGAAACAGTGGGAAATGTTCATGGTGACGTAGTTAACTCTACTTTTTTCACTTCCCTTCTTCCCCACAGAAGATCTAAACAATCAGCACAGCTTCAAAGTGGACACCCAAGATTAGTTTCACCGATTCGGTATCTAACCAAATGTGACCCAAAGTCTTTTCTCTGAGTACGAAACACTTCACTTTCTGTCTTATTTATAAGATGCAGACCTAAAATTCTCCCCTATTTCCTTTTTTTATTTTGTGTTATTGTTTCTTCTCACCTGCGACGTGGGCTCCCGGTTTGACCCACTGACCAAAGAGCACTGGCTCTGTACATCTGGTTACTGTCACTATGGCGTCCGCTCCCCTCACCGCCTCCTCCACTGACGCACAGACTGTCACCGGACCACTGACGGACTGGCAGAAGCTCTCCGCTCGCTGTCTTCTGTGGCTCCACACACGTACCTGTGGTGAGGATCCGGAGGAAAAGTACAATCACACTCACAAAGCTAATTTTAACAGTCATCAATGTAATCAATCTGCATTGATTTCAGCGACAAAGCTGAAAAAAAATGTGCAAATATTCACATTTAAGAAGCTTCAATCAGAGAATTTTGACTGTTTTTTCTCGAAATACTGCTCAAACTGATTAATCTATTGTCAATATAGTTGCAGATTAATTCAACAGCTGACAACTCATCCATCAGTTGTTGGAGTTCTATTATTTTGTGGACAGTCTCTTTGTCCTGTCCCTCTTTGTCTGTCCAATTGGACCATTTTTTACACTACAATATGCTACATTCTGTGCATACAGTAACAGTGTACGCCCTTTAGCATACTGACAACTGTATGTTGCGTTGGGAAACACTGAGTCACAAACATGTGAATCCCCACTGCACACTTGTGTTGCTATTCACACATTTACAAGACCTGTTTGTAACTGTACCTCTCTGAATGAAAACATCTCTGTGAAGACATTGTAATGACTCAGGGCCTGTCTGCCGGACCCCAAGATGGCCAGCACCTCTGCATCAGGACGCATGAGCAGCTGCGTGACAAAAACACACCAGGACAGACCCAAGAGTGTCAAAGGTAGAACAACAGAGCAGGATCAGACAACAGGTAGCATGAGCAATGGAACAGTACCTTAGCAGAGATGGCTGAGACTGCAGCTGTCCTCATGCCTGTGATCACCTCTCCATCCATAACCTGCAGGTCAGCTCAGACACGTCATGACTGGCCTATCTAGACTGGTTGACTTACCCCTAAAGCAGGGGTGGGCAACCTGTTCCACAAAGGGCCGCTGTGACTGCAGGTCTTCTTTCCAACCAAGCAAGAGCTCACAGTTTGACCAATCAGCTGTCTGAAGAGTGAGATCAGTTGATTGAATGAGTCAAGTCTGGTGTGCTGCTGCTTGGTTGAAAAGAAGACCTGCAGCTACAGCGGCCACCTGTGGAACAGGTTTCCCACCGCTGCCCTAAAGCCAATAACCTGAGTGTTTTACTGTCAGAGTAATTTATGCATCCATCAGTTTTACTCACAGCCTTTACATTCCCGTACTCCGGGTCCAGCAGCACCACTGTGGCTTGCACAGCAGGCAAGGTTGAATTATCCTCCCTCTTGTAGAAACACACGAACTTTGTGCACAGGACTCCGGCGTTCTCCATGTACGTAGGCATCAAGCCCAGAAAGCTGCAAAAGTAACCGAGCGTCACCAACCAGCCGTAACAACAGACTGTTAATGTTTCATGTGTCCAGGCCTACCCGTTGTGTTTCTGCAGGGGCACCGTGGAGCGCACAGGCTGGATCACCTCTGCGCTGTCCCGGCTGGAGAACTTCCCCAAAGCCGCCTCCAGACGAGGGACCAGCTCTCTGTAATGCAGCAGGCGCTTAACGGCATGCTCCCATATGATCACAGGAGGCCCAGCCATCGCAGCTTCTGCTTCTGCGCTTCAGGCGAGTGAGAGTTGGTTGTTTTGCTCCGAAGTCCGACAGCGTGTTCGTGTAGCGTTCAAGAGCCGTGAGGGCTTTTGGAACTCTATGACGAGGTGAAGGCGGAGACGTGGGGGGCGTTTCTTTTACAATATAATCCAGTGTTAAATGTTAAATCAGTAGTTTAACCAAGCAATCTTTCAAAAGCAAAGATTTCGGAAGGATATAAAAAAAATTAATATAATTGCTCATCGCACAACTTCATTTTTCATCTTTCCTACCCCCGCTGAAAAAAACAGCTTAATTCCAGCTGGTCTCCTACTCTTGCTGGTATAGCTGGTCTAAAGTGTGTTTTGGCCACACTTAAACTGGCCAAGCTGGAGGGACCATCTTAAGCTGATGTTTTAGCTGCTTTATACTGGTTTAAGGTGGTATACTACCTTGTTTGAATAAAATATATGATGGTGAATTTCAGCCAGTTTCAAAGAGCACGAGATATCTAAAAAAGGTATGCATTAACAAAATCCATTAAATAATGAGGAAGTTGAGTGTCAGTTTCATATTTACTGCAAACAATAACATATCAACATTTATGAGGTAATTTCATCATAACACTTAGAACACTGGAACAATTAACTGAATCAGACGGTTGGTTGAACTGGTCATGAAAATGTACCTAAATGAAGGCTATTTAAAGTCTATTTGTAAACATAAACAAAATAAAATAACACATTAAGTGAACTGAAGCAGAAAAACTTTATTTAAATAAATGAATAATCCAGTTTTACAAAAACCTTCAAAAGCTTTCAATCACAAACATTGTCTATTTCATTTTTCCAAGTTTTTTTTTTTTTTTTTGTCCTTTTTGTTTAAGTCTTGAATTTTCTGAGAGATAAAGTAGCCCACCAGCTTCGCTCTCCTTTCCACCTCCGTCTTTTCCAGATCCTGGGCCTCAACCAGCGATGGAAACAGTCTTCAAAAGAGAATGAAAAATGAATTATTAATTGGCCTGGGATAGAGATTAGGAGATTAGGATAGAGATAGGTCAGATTAAGTTAATCTGACTTAAATGTTTTATACAGTGTTATAAAGGTTTAAAGGAACTTTATACAATATCTATTCACTGCTAGTGGTCTCCATTCAATATTAGTTTTACACCAAAACAAACCTGCGTGTTGGCCACACCTCCCCTTTCCCTGGGCACTCCACCTGCCTCACCCCCCTATTTTTAGCAACTCTGCTTAATAGCGGTGCCATGTTTGCTTTGAGAGGAATTTTAGGCTCAGGTGGAACAATATTGGAACCAGTTACTGAAAGATATGCAATATTAAATAAATGAGTAATTGAATGAGACAGATAACTACCTTGGCGACCAGGCCTGATGCTGCATCTAATAAATGACAATGTGATGTAATTTCAAGTCAAAAACGTCTCTTTGTCTCCTCCCAGGATGCGCGGTGTATCAGAATCTCAGTCACAACATGATATAACAACATTTATGTGATTAGTGAACAGCTTATGACATTAGCTGAGCTACTCATCTGTCTGTAATGTTAGCTGGGTCTGGGTTAAATATAAAAATGCACTCAGCTGCCCCTCACTTGCAGTGGCATTTTAAAAAAAGAGGTGGGGCCAACGGTTTTGAAGGTAGGGGGTTCACACGAACTAACATGAATGCGCGGCCGTCTCGGCTACCAAAACAAAGAAACTGAAAAGCTCCATAACAACACACAGATGGCATGTGATGTCACTCTCCATGCTAGATGTCAATACTCCACTAGTTCTTTACAGAGCAAAATAAGTTTTTCCTTTCCTGAAAAGGGCAACACTTGTGTCCCAGGGTAAAAAATACCCCTCAATAAAGATTGTAATATAAATATTATGTATTAATGTGTAATTCCAAAATTTTTACATACATATCAAATATTAATTCTGTTTCAAAATTTTAACCCCTTAAATGCCAGCTTTTGTGATTAGAACTTGATTTTTATTTCAAACAAAAACACAAAAAGTGAATTATTTTCTATTCCTGTGTGTCTTTGTGTGTCTCTGTTCCTCTGTTCCTCTGCGTGTCTCTGTTCCTCTTTGTCTCTATTCCCCTGTTTCTCTGTTCCTCTGTGTGTCTCTGTTCCCCTATGTGTCTATGTGTCTCAGTGTGTCTCTGTTCCTCTCTGTGTCTCTGTTCCTCTGTGTGTCTGTCTGTCTCAGTGTGTCTGTTCCTCTGTGTCTGTTCCTCTGTGTGTCTGTTCCTCTGTGTGTCTGTGTGTCTCTGTTCCTCTGCGTGTCTGTTCCTCTGTGTGTCTGTTCCTCTGTGTGTCTGTTCCTCTGTGTGTCTGTGTGTCTCTGTTCCTCTGCGTGTCTGTTCCTCTGGGTGTCTCTATTCCCCTGTGTCCCTGTCCCTCTGTGTCTGTTCCTCTGTGTGTCTGTTCCTTTGTGTGTTTGTTACTCTGTGTGTATCTGTTCATTCTCTATTCAAACAGTGTTTAAAGACCAGGGGTCATTGTCACATTGAAAGCATACCAGATAAACACTTTACCTTTCATGTAAATATGCTAGCATTCTAACATATCAAACTAAAGATGGTGATCATGCTGAACATCTCACCTGATAAACATCATGTTAGCATGCAGACGTTAGCATTTAGCTCACAGCACTGCTGTGCCTGAGTGCAGCCTCACAGAGCTGCTAGCATGGCTGTAGACTCCGTCAACTTTAAGGTGTGTGATGAATTGCTTAAATCAATTATAAAAATCATTGCTAATTAATTTTCAGTTGATTGACAATACAATTAATCAAATAACTGTCTCAACGTTAGATGTGTTGACAGCAGTAGCTCGTATTTTTTATCTGATACATGATGTCCTGTCCTTTGTTATTTTGTCCTGATCTTGGATCAGTTCGCAAGCCATATTGGTCAAACAAAGAGGTCAGGATTGAAATACCTGGCCTCATGATTGGCTGGCTTCGGCTTTCCATTGGTCAAATACGAGCTCAGCGGACACTGCATCTTCAACTCCCATTCCTGTTCATGGAAAAAACAAGATCCGTTACACCGTGACGAACTGAAAAAACTGGATTCTGAATTGGAAAAATAAAGTACTTGATGAGCACGTGATGAGGACGAGGCCTTCATCAGGTGCGGCTTACCAAGGGATTTGAACACGGTTGTCTTCTCTCTGTGAGCAGGTTTTGTCCCATTAATAACATCTCCAAGCTCTGCGAACACCTCAGCCTGAAAACAAGAGATCCACAACCATATTTTTTTTCTGCACATCTGCAAAGGGAACCAGTAACACACACCTCAGCCGTCTTTTCGAGGCAGAAAGCACAATGACAGACTGACCCCAGAGAGGATGACGTCACCGGACTCGGCCATCGCTCCCTCCCTGCTGTCAGCGTACACCACCGCCTCCTTCATCAACACGTCGTCCAGCTCCCGCCAGTTTGGCCTGCAAGCTCCCACTGCTACTCAGCAACAGGAGGGAAACAGTGGGAAATGTTCATGGTGACGTAGTTAACTCTACTTTTTTCACTTCCCTTCTTCCCCACAGAAGATCTAAACAATCAGCACAGCTTCAAAGTGGACACCCAAGATTAGTTTCACCGATTCGGTATCTAACCAAATGTGACCCAAAGTCTTTTCTCTGAGTAAGAAACACTTCACTTTCTGTCTTATTTATAAGATGCAGACCTAAAATTCTCCCCTATTTCCTTTTTTTATTTTGTGTTATTGTTTCTTCTCACCTGCGACGTGGGCTCCCGGTTTGACCCACTGACCAAAGAGCACTGGCTCTGTACATCTGGTTACTGTCACTATGGCGTCCGCTCCCCTCACCGCCTCCTCCACTGACGCACAGACTGTCACCGGACCACTGACGGACTGGCAGAAGCTCTCCGCTCGCTGTCTTCTGTGGCTCCACACACGTACCTGTGGTGAGGATCCGGAGGAAAAGTACAATCACACTCACAAAGCTAATTTTAACAGTCATCAATGTAATCAATCCGCATTGATTTCAGCGACAAAGCTGAAAAAAAATGTGCAAATATTCACATTTAAGAAGCTTCAATCAGAGAATTTTGACTGTTTTTTCTCGAAATACTGCTCAAACTGATTAATCTATTGTCAATATAGTTGCAGATTAATTCAACAGCTGACAACTCATCCATCAGTTGTTGGAGTTCTATTATTTTGTGGACAGTCTCTTTGTCCTGTCCCTCTTTGTCTGTCCAATTGGACCATTTTTTACACTACAATATGCTACATTCTGTGCATACAGTAACAGTGTACACCCTTTAGCATACTGACAACTGTATGTTGCGTTGGGAAACACTGAGTCACAAACATGTGAATCCCCACTGCACACTTGTGTTGCTATTCACACATTTACAAGACCTGTTTGTAACTGTACCTCTCTGAATGAAAACATCTCTGTGAAGACATTGTAATGACTCAGGGCCTGTCTGCCGGACCCCAAGATGGCCAGCACCTCTGCATCAGGACGCATGAGCAGCTGCGTGACAAAAACACACCAGGACAGACCCAAGAGTGTCAAAGGTAGAACAACAGAGCAGGATCAGACAACAGGTAGCATGAGCAATGGAACAGTACCTTAGCAGAGATGGCTGAGACTGCAGCTGTCCTCATGCCTGTGATCACCTCTCCATCCATAACCTGCAGGTCAGCTCAGACACGTCATGACTGGCCTATCTAGACTGGTTGACTTACCCCTAAAGCAGGGGTGGGCAACCTGTTCCACAAAGGGCCGCTGTGACTGCAGGTCTTCTTTCCAACCAAGCAAGAGCTCACAGTTTGACCAATCAGCTGTCTGAAGAGTGAGATCAGTTGATTGAATGAGTCAAGTCTGGTGTGCTGCTGCTTGGTTGAAAAGAAGACCTGCAGCTACAGCGGCCACCTGTGGAACAGGTTTCCCACCGCTGCCCTAAAGCCAATAACCTGAGTGTTTTACTGTCAGAGTAATTTATGCATCCATCAGTTTTACTCACAGCCTTTACATTCCCGTACTCCGGGTCCAGCAGCACCACTGTGGCTTGCACAGCAGGCAAGGTTGAATTATCCTCCCTCTTGTAGAAACACACGAACTTTGTGCACAGGACTCCGGCGTTCTCCATGTACGTAGGCATCAAGCCCAGAAAGCTGCAAAAGTAACCGAGCGTCACCAACCAGCCGTAACAACAGACTGTTAATGTTTCATGTGTCCAGGCCTACCCGTTGTGTTTCTGCAGGGGCACCGTGGAGCGCACAGGCTGGATCACCTCTGCGCTGTCCCGGCTGGAGAACTTCCCCAAAGCCGCCTCCAGACGAGGGACCAGCTCTCTGTAATGCAGCAGGCGCTTAACGGCATGCTCCCATATGATCACAGGAGGCCCAGCCATCGCAGCTTCTGCTTCTGCGCTTCAGACGAGTGAGAGTTGGTTGTTTTGCTCCGAAGTCCGACAGCGTGTCCGTGTTGCGTTCAAGAGCCGTGAGGGCTTTTGGAACTCTATGACGAGGTGAAGGCGGAGACGTGGGGGGCGTTTCTTTTACAATATAATCCAGTGCTAAATGTTAAACCAGTAGTTTAACCAAGCAATCTTTCAAAAGTAAAGATTTCGGAAGGATATAAAAAAAATTAATATAATTGCTCATCGCAAAACTTCATTTTTCATCTTTCCTACCCCCGCTGAAAAAAACAGCTTAATTCCAGCTGGTCTCCTACTCTTGCTGGTATAGCTGGTCTAAAGTGTGTTTTGGCCACACTTAAACTGGCCAAGCTGGAGGGACCATCTTAAGCTGATGTTTTAGCTGCTTTATACTGGTTTAAGGTGGTATACTACCTTGTTTGAATAAAATATATGATGGTGAATTTCAGCCAGTTTCAAAGAGCACGAGATATCTAAAAAAGGTATGCATTAACAAAATCCATTAAATAATGAGGAAGTTGAGTGTCAGTTTCATATTTACTGCAAACAATAACATATCAACATTTATGAGGTAATTTCATCATAACACTTAGAACACTGGAACAATTAACTGAATCAGACGGTTGGTTGAACTGGTCATGAAAATGTACCTAAATGAAGGCTATTTAAAGTCTATTTGTAAACATAAACAAAATAAAATAACACATTAAGTGAACTGAAGCAGAAAAACTTTATTTAAATAAATGAATAATCCAGTTTTACAAAAACCTTCAAAAGCTTTCAATCACAAACATTGTCTATTTCATTTTTCCAAGTTTTTTTTTTTTTGTCCTTTTTGTTTAAGTCTTGAATTTTCTGAGAGATAAAGTAGCCCACCAGCTTCGCTCTCCTTTCCACCTCCGTCTTTTCCAGATCCTGGGCCTCAACCAGCGATGGAAACAGTCTTCAAAAGAGGATGAAAAATGAATTATTAATTGGCCTGGGATAGAGATTAGGAGATTAGGATAGAGATAGGTCAGATTAAGTTAATCTGACTTAAATGTTTTATACAGTGTTATAAAGGTTTAAAGGAACTTTATACAATATCTATTCACTGCTAGTGGTCTCCATTCAATATTAGTTTTACACCAAAACAAACCTGCGTGTTGGCCACACCTCCCCTTTCCCTGGGCACTCCACCTGCCTCACCCCCCTATTTTTAGCAACTCTGCTTAATAGCGGTGCCATGTTTGCTTTGAGAGGAATTTTAGGCTCAGGTGGAACAATATTGGAACCAGTTACTGAAAGATATGCAATATTAAATAAATGAGTAATTGAATGAGACAGATAACTACCTTGGCGACCAGGCCTGATGCTGCATCTAATAAATGACAATGTGATGTAATTTCAAGTCAAAAACGTCTCTTTGTCTCCTCCCAGGATGCGCGGTGTATCAGAATCTCAGTCACAACATGATATAACAACATTTATGTGATTAGTGAACAGCTTATGACATTAGCTGAGCTACTCATCTGTCTGTAATGTTAGCTGGGTCTGGGTTAAATATAAAAATGCACTCAGCTGCCCCTCACTTGCAGTGGCATTTTAAAAAAAGAGGTGGGGCCAACGGTTTTGAAGGTAGGGGGTTCACACGAACTAACATGAATGCGCGGCCGTCTCGGCTACCAAAACAAAGAAACTGAAAAGCTCCATAACAACACACAGATGGCATGTGATGTCACTCTCCATGCTAGATGTCAATACTCCACTAGTTCTTTACAGAGCAAAATAAGTTTTTCCTTTCCTGAAAAGGGCAACACTTGTGTCCCAGGGTAAAAAATACCCCTCAATAAAGATTGTAATATAAATATTATGTATTAATGTGTAATTCCAAAATTTTTACATACATATCAAATATTAATTCTGTTTCAAAATTTTAACCCCTTAAATGCCAGCTTTTGTGATTAGAACTTGATTTTTATTTCAAACAAAAACACAAAAAGTGAATTATTTTCTATTCCTGTGTGTCTTTGTGTGTCTCTGTTCCTCTGTTCCTCTGCGTGTCTCTGTTCCTCTTTGTCTCTATTCCCCTGTTTCTCTGTTCCTCTGTGTGTCTCTGTTCCCCTATGCGTCTATGTGTCTCAGTGTGTCTCTGTTCCTCTCTGTGTCTCTGTTCCTCTGTGTGTCTGTCTGTCTCAGTGTGTCTGTTCCCCTGTGTCCCTGTTCCTCTGTGTGTCTGTGTGTCTCTGTTCCTCTGCGTGTCTGTTCCTTTGTGTGTCTGTTCCTCTGTGTGTCTGTTCCTCTGTGTGTCTGTGTGTCTCTGTTCCTCTGCGTGTCTGTTCCTCTGGGTGTCTCTATTCCCCTGTGTCCCTGTCCCTCTGTGTCTGTTCCTCTGTGTGTCTGTTCCTTTGTGTGTTTGTTACTCTGTGTGTATCTGTTCATTCTCTATTCAAACAGTGTTTAAAGACCAGGGGTCATTTCTTTAATGCTAATCAAGCCAGCAGATGTGACCTGATGTGAAGAAAGATTGCATCTTAGGATGGGGTTGTTAAGGGCACTGGGAAACCTTAAAGGTGCTTGTTTTGAATAGTGTTTGAGTGACAGATGAAGCCCTTAAAAACCGTCCATCTTAACCAGCTTGACCGGCTTACCATACAAGCTTTGATGGTCAGTCCAGCCAGCTTGCTGGCCATCCAGCTGGTCCAGCTCGACAACCAGCTTGACCAACCAACACCAGCTTTGGTGACCAGCTAACCCAGCTGGCCACCTGTACTGATGGACCAGCAACACCAGCCTGACCAGCTTGTCCAGCCTGGTAAACCAGCTAAACTTGCCTAAAACCAGCTAAGACCAGCCTGGACCTGCTACCAGCTTTAGCTGGTTTAAGCTGTTTTTTTCAGCAGGTACCCGATAATCAGCCCTTTGGTTGAGGTCTGACCCCGACATTACACTACTGAACTACCTGCACAGTGTTAAAACTAGCTCCACCTGAACCAGCTACAACAGCAAATTGCTACTTAGCATTGCATTCACATATAACACAGCAGACATACATTCATACATAAGATAATGCTTATTTTTATTACACTCTTTTGTATATACTTGCTGTTTTTTACCTAATTCTATCTTTTACTGGTGCTGCTGTAAATTGGAATTTCTCCTTGCGGGACAAATAAAGGTATATTGAATTGAATTCATTTTTCTGCAGAATTCATACTTTTTCATACTTTAAGTCCATTTTGCTGATAAGATGCTGCACTTTTTCCACAAGTAGGACTTTGAATGAACTTCTATTACTTGCAATGGAGTATTTTGACACGTAATAGCTGGTTGACATCTAAGTATTTAAACATATATGATATGGTTTTACATCTATTATCTTCAAATAAGAGGATTTTAACTAAAATTAAATTCTTCACAAGGTCTTGTTCACTCTTCCTATTGTCTTTTTTAATGTTGCATGTATTATACTATACAAATACTGGACTAGAAAAAAGAAACTGGCAAAGCAATGTGAGGCTGTTCGCTACTCTGCTCTTTGGACACATCTGATGTTGTTATTTACACAACCTGAATAAAAATACTTTTAAATGAGACAGAAATGAGCAAAACACCAGGTTTAAATAAAAAAAAATATTTTATTATGAATTCAGGAATGCCACGGCAAAGAGATGCACTGATGCCGGCACACTATCCTAAAACGTAATTTAAAAAAAAAAAAAAATCTATAGCTGTTTATATCAAACAAAAGACAAGACTATTCTTAATCTGGAATTTGTCTTCCACTTTTTTCAAGGAGACTTTGTCACAACAGTGCGACAAAAGTCACACCAGCAGTCTCTCAATAGCCATCTGAAGTGACTGAATCTGCGGTTTGAGCTGAGAGCCCTCCTTGATGGTGACTGAGGTAGCGATGACGGGGCGCGACACCCCACAGGCCCGGCCCAGGGCCTGCTTGGAGCGGACAAACACGTATGGGACATTCTTGTCCTCGCAGAGCAGTGGCAGGTGGAGGATGATCTCCAGTGGTTCAGCATCGGCAGCCATCACAATAAACTCAGCGATGCCTCTGTTTAGGGTTTTAGTAGCTGGGGAAAGAAGTAGATCAGTTAGTACAATTGTATTCTCGCAGTATGTGACTGCATAGAGAGAAACAACAGTCTAACAATCACTGAAAGTCTTCAGGGCAGTAAAGGCTTTACAATGTGTAGAAATGTATTACACTGTGATCCAATAATGTTACTCTTCATGTACTATTGTATATGACAAACATGTAAAAAATCCTAATATTTCAAAAGCTGCTCCAGGAAATATCTGGGATTCTTGCTTGAAAGACGAACCAAAGTCGATTAATTTTCTTTTAATCATCTATTTGTTTAAAGGCCTAATTGTTGTAGCTCTACAGGTCAGGATCTCATAAATGCGCACAACGCTGCTGTGATTCCACTTGTACTAACCGGAAAAGACCCCACGTTTCTCACACTTTTCTCGTTACATGCCCTCGTTATGACAGTGGCGGATAATGAGATAGTCAGCTTGTATGTAAACACACTGACAAGTTGCCTTCCAGTCGTTGGATGTATATTTCCTCACCTTCATTAGCCCCCTTCCTCAGCTGCTTGTAGTTGGAGGCTTGCTGCACCAGGTCCAGGATGGTTTTGGTCAGAGTAGCGTCGGCCAGCGGGTAGGCCTTTGGGTTCACTTGAGCTTCAGTCTGATCACAGTACACAGAATAAAATCAAACTTGGCACAGGAAAGCAGTACATAAAGTGAACAAACACATGGATATCGTTGAGTTAACGGTTAGCGCGCTCTACAGCCTACCGTCTTTAGCTTGCTAACAGTTAGCTCTTCTGTTAGCATGTCGGTTCATACAGAACGCAGCACTCACCATTGTGAATCGTTTCTTCTGGTATTCCGGCCCTCTCGGCGAAATGCTTCACGGAGGACTATTTTCTTTCACTTGGTGTTGAAAAGGCAACTAGACGTAACCTATTTTGTGATAGAGTAATAGCTTCTGTATAACTACAGACTGTCGGGGCTCTCTTGCATGCAGCAGGTCCAAACGTTCACCGCACGTGTGTCGTATCGCACATGCGCACTGGAGACACCAGCTGAAGACCGGAAACGCTTTTTCTCTCAGCTTTGCTTGCTGTGTCTAGTAAGTAACTGTTGATTACAATAATAATATAATAGCAACAAAATAAAAACAAGAAAAAGTACACAAATTCTGGTTCTGAAAATCATTTTTATATGTATTTCAATTACAAATAGCAATATAATGTATTTGTGCTAATGTATTTTATAATTACAGAAAGAATGATAGCAATAATTCTGATTCTGAAAAATATAATGACAATTACTTGTAGCTGTATTTTACATTAATATTCTATGTATGTAATTATACAGTTAGACTGCTGCCCAACACACACACTCATGCAAATATATAAACAGAAGAAATAGTAAGAATTTTCAAATAAACAAATGAAATGAAAATGAGAAAATAATTGTTAAAATTGAATAAAAACAACTGAACTACACAATAAGATCATTTAAAAGTAATACACTAATTTACTGTTTTACTACTGGTCTACTGGTGCAAGATTTAATAATATTAATGTACCGCTCACATTCTTTATAGAAGAGTAATGCCCCCCTCCAAATAAAAAATGAAAGAAAGAAAGAAAAAAGAAAGAAAAGAAAAGATTTTTTTTTTAAACACATGTAATGTCCATAGCGTGAAATAATAACACACCAGCACGGTATCTTCGTTGTAGTTGTGTCACGCTTTATTCATCTCCGGGGCAGCAGAGGGCGCACGCTCATTAGCTCAGCGGTACTTTGGGGCGCGAGGAACGCGCTGAGCATTCTGGGTAGGGCACTTTCACGCCAGCCATATTGCTATATCGTCCTGGCTGAAGGAGAGAGGGGAGATGAAGGGGATTCGGGGAATAAGTCAGCTGTCGGTAAGGACTCTGCCAACGTTTCCTCTATATTTGCGTGTCGGGAGAGCTGTACGTCTGTTTCGGTCTTTGTCTGATTGTCTGACCGTGAAAAAATAAAGAGTCGTGTCCGGCCAAGGTGTGATGAAGAGCAGACGAGGAACCAGTCCAGTCAGCTGAAGCTTGTCATGACTCTTGTGCTTAACCAGCACTTAACCAACCGATAACGTTACATGAACACCTCATTTGAGCTTCTGTTACTGAACCGAATCCATCCATTTGAGGGTTTACAAAACCGATAACTCAAGGTACTCGACATTTAAAGAAGAGCTAGCTTCTTGTATGCTTAATTTAACATCTCTTCCACAACTAATGTTGACGTTACCTTAATAAGCAGTTATATTAACATTTGAGACTTGTGTTTGGTGTTGTATAACACCATCATAAACCAAAAGAACGACTACAACAACACCAACCCGTGGGGTTAAAAATCACATGATCCCAGCTCAACATCCAGAGCACTTCACTATTATTAAAATAACATATTTTTGTAGTCAGCTGGCACACAGAGGACATTTGATGTGCTGATTGAAAACTAATATAGATCTGAAAACATATAATAATTCACATTTGATGTCTGAAAAGACCACAAGGTCCATTTAGTAGCTGTTCTTGAGCTATTGATCATACCTGCCTCCAGGTTTGTGTTGATTTCTCACCATCTTACACTCTATAAGCTGGTTCAGGACCCCGAAAAAGGTGTTTACATGGCACAGTGTCCTGGTTTCTATTGAGTACTTAAGGCAATATATCCTGGTTGCTCAAAACAAGGACACTTCATATCTCATGCCTCTAACTCCTTTCTCCTCGGCCTTTGCATCAGTCAGCAGGCCAGCAACACATTAGTTGTAATTCCTTGCATGTTCTCTGTTCTTGCAGACAAGGCTTTATGCGGCACAGGCTGCCCGTAAGGTGGAGTTCACTGGGGCTGCCGAACACGTTAAGTTTCAGCCGCAGGATGCGCAGGTCAGTGGTTGTTGATGTGTCTTTCTTCTCCACAGAGACGCTTTCATGCGGCTGCCAGAACAGGCCAGTCCCTTTCACAGCCTCTGGCTGGCCTCAAGCTGTCTTCAGGGGCTGCCCACTCCTACAAGGATGTCCATGTATGTTGAGGAGTGATGAGGATGGCTGGATCCATACAGTGTGGTTTTGGGTCTGAGAATGAGAGAGTAGTTGGTTTGTCTATAGAAAAAGACACGTGTTAATAATGTTTCATACTTTAGCTGTTTGTTGCTTCTTTTTACATTATGAGTACTAAATGTCATCATCTAAATGAATGTGCTGATGATCTTAAATGAAACTGAGGCTTATCACCCTCTGTCCAGGTGACCAGACTGCCCAGTGGACTGGTGATTGCCTCCCTGGAGAATTATTCCCCAGCCTCCAAGATCGGAGTGTTTATCAAGGCTGGGTGTCGTTATGAGACCCCTGACAACCTGGGGGTTACCCACCTCCTCCGGCTGGCCTCCAACCTGGTATGATGATGCATACTCGATGTAATTTGAGTATTCATGCGGTGGTTGATTCTCCACCTGTTTTAATATAGTGCTATTCATATAGCCATAAAGTATAAGAGTGAGAATGTTCCCAGTGTTTATTTCCGAGGATGAATATTTGCATTCTAATTCAGCCTGTTGTTGACTCGCCATTTGTACTTTTCCAGACAACCAAAGGAGCTTCAGCTTTCAAGATATGCCGTGGTGTTGAGGCAGTGGGAGGCAGCCTGAGGTCAGTAACCTCCAAGAAATGTGCCAACAAACCATTAAATACCAAGTTCTTTCATCAGTGCACTTATCTGGATATCTGCGTGCTTGTTTGTCTCTGCAGCGTGACTTCATCCAGAGAGAACATGATCTACACCGTTGACTGCTTGAGAGATGACTTGTGAGTTTTTGAAGACTTTCAGTGTGGTGATTAAAACTATGTGAGTCAGAAATAAACAGGGATTGTGATCTAAATGCACCATGTTTGTAGTACAAAGATTAGCAGTTCTCCCTCATTTTCGACTAGAAAGGTAGCTGTAAAACACTTCACACAGAGCTGTGGCTGAAGTCAGCTTAAAATAATGCCAGTCGCATGAGGCTTACAGCATAATGTGGCAGCAGCCTCTTACACCATATTTTTGGGAAACAGTGAGTGTTTGGCACATAGGCATGTTCCCTGGAGAGGCGAATTATCCTGCAGGTGTGGTTGTGTTATGCAGGATTCATATCACTAACACGTCTTTCTCCCTCTTCATCGTCTGTCTGCAGTGACACAGTGATGGAGTATTTGATCAATGTGACAACAGCCCCAGAGTTCCGGACGTGGGAGGTGTCAGACCTCACGCCCAGAGTGGAGTTGGACAAAGCCCTGGCTGCACAGAGTGCTCAAATAGGTGTGCCTTTATTTCCCTCGCGATGCACGCACAGACTTTCTTTACTTAACCTGCTATAATCCGACTTTGATCTTTTAGATGTCCTCAATGGTTGATCATAGCGCAATTCATTTTTTATTCTCATCTGCAACTACAAAGCATAGCCTGATTGATGACAGAAGCTGCCACAAAGCTGCAGTCTTTAACTTAGTCCTCACTATAATGGACATATAATGGAGACAGGTCTGGCCGTGCAAGACCAGGATTTCACCATCTTATAGGCAGTAGGACTGCTCTTTCTGAATGCTCCTTCTGGCCAAAGTCTCTGTCACAGGCTAGATATTCTATTAGAGCATGAAAACGGAGCCAAGAGAAGGTGCAGAATGTACAGTTTTTGCCCAATGACAGCAAAAATAAACTGCCTACCACAGCTTTAAGTGACAAAAGTGGATGGCATTTTACAGGTACACCAAATCCAATAACATCGGAGTATTTCAGTTCTTGGTCAACCTCTTTCTGTCTTGTCCAGGTGTGATTGAAGGTCTGCATCATGCTGCCTACAAGAACGCTCTCTGTAACTCCCTGTACTGTCCAGACCACATGGTTGGCAACATCCAGTCTGAACACGTAAGTAGTTTTCCAGGGTTTATTCTTTAAGACTTAGGTTATTAATATGCCCATTTAAACACTCTTTCTAATGTTTCTGTCCTTCTCCAGTTGCACCAGTTTGTCCAGAACAATTTCACAAGTGCAAGAATGGCTCTTGTTGGTCTTGGTAAGGATTAATATATCTTTCAAGATAATAATCTTATCATGATATCAGTATGTTTTAACTTGGTGTGTTTATAGGGTACTATTAATGGAAATCAAAGTAACAGTACTTGGTGTTATCCTGATTGGCCAAAAGATCATTAACTGTATGACATTTGTCTTTCCTTCAGGTGTCGACCACGCAGTGCTGAAACAAGTTGGGGAGCAGTTCCTCAACATCCGCAGTGGAGCAGGAACCACGGGGGCCAAGGCTCAGTATCGTGGAGGTGAGCTGAACCGACGGTATAAAAAATCTGAACTTGGGAGTTTTACTACAGCTTTAATACTTCAACCCAATAAAATGTAACCGCCCGTATGCCTTCCTGTCTCCAGGTGAGATCCGTCTGGCCAGCACCGGCAGTATGGTCCACTCTGCAGTGGTGAGCCAGTCAGCAGCAGCGGGCACCAACGAGGCTCTGGCCTTCAGTGTCCTGCAGCACGTCCTGGGAGCTGGTATGCACATCAAGAGGGGCTCGGGCACGTCCAGCAAACTGATCCAGGGTGTTGGCAAGGCAACTGCTGACCCCTTTGATGTGAGTGGTCAGCAGTTTGTAATACAAATGTGTAAAACCATCTGTACAAATATGTGAATTCATAATTACAATGGTATCTGGGAAAACATTTTTTCCATGTTTTTCTACACAGGTGAGTGCTTTCAATGCAAGCTACTCTGACTCTGGTCTGTTTGGGGTCTACACCATCTCCCAGGCTGCAGCCGCTGGTGATGTGAGTGTCTGCTAGTCATACAAATTGATTGCATTTTTTCTCTTCTTTTCTGTCCAAGATGGAACTGGAGAGGGTGAAATGTCCTCATGTAACCTCCGTCCTCTTTCGTCTGTGCAGGTGATCAAGGCCGCTCTTGCCCAGGTGAAGGCTGTTGCTGATGGTGGACTCACAGCTGCTGACCTCACTCGGGCCAAGTAAGACATAATGACAGAGACACTGCTTTGATTTGATGCGATTATGTTTTTTTTTTAAATTATGAATGCACTGAGATATATCTTATCGCTGCTGACTGTTATGTGGATTTGCTGGAGTGCAGCTCTGGTGTTGTATTTACATTTATCTGTCTGGCAGATGGTCTTAATGATGAAACAGTTGCCACTTTGTGCCTGTTGGTGGTGCCGTTCTGTGTTCTCTTACACCGTCAAGACAAATCCTTAAACTGAACTGCGCATAGTTTAAAAATTGGACTAATAAAAACATCTCAGCTCATTTCTCCCCTCATACTTAACATTCAGAAGAAAATCCATCAGGCTCAACGTTTCTGTCCTAGTTCGCACTGTTGTGGCTCATGAGGAGCTCGTCTTTGTTTTCTCTGCAGGACCCAGCTGAAGGGGCAGTTCCTGATGTCTCTGGAGACTTCAGAGGGTATGCTGGAGGAAATGGGCACTCAGGCTCTGGCCAGCGGATCCTACTGCTCCCCTGAGCAAATCTCCAAAAACATCGACAATGTCGCTTTGACCGATGTTGCCAACGTAAGACATGTTGCTGTTGTTCGGATGATGAGATGGCGAGATAATGATTTAAAGATTGACTTCATTCATTGTGTGGAAAAATGTGTCTTGTCAGTAATAATGGTATTCTTAACTTCCTTGCTATTTATTTCCAGGCTGCCAAGAAATTTGTGTCCGGGAAGAAGACTATGGCGTCCAGCGGCAACCTTATAAAAACCCCATTCGTGGATGAGATCTAGAACCCTCCTCGTCACCTCGTACTGTTTGCTTCTTTACATTTTGACAAAAACAGAAAGGCCATCACCTCTTGAAATTCTGTTCTTCTGAGAATTATAACACCACTGGGCATTTCTAGGTGTTTGAACAGTATGTTTTCAGGTGATGCTGCTCTGGCGCATCACAATGTCGTGCTCCACTCATCGGTCCACATTAACTGTATAGCTGATGTAAAATAATGAATAAATTCTATCTACCTTACTCAGTTCGGAAGCGTTTTGTTGTGATGTTCTATGTCTCGGAAAATAAAGAAATGTACGAGTTTCAGCTCAGTGGTTCATTCTTGACTGTGGGAAACCTGCAGAGCACAGAACAGTCCTAACTCAAGGTCTACTTACTGCCTTGTTTTGGAGCTTTTGATCGACTCAAGACTAAATAAGGAAAAACTGTCAAGTCATCAAGGGTGACACCTCCAAGAAGAAGTGCTCAAAGTCATGGAAAGTTTAAACATTACAGTATTGTTGCAATTGAGTACAAATGTGTTGAATCGAGATTTTGACTACTGGAGTAGTGAGGTGTGATTTTTAAGCTGCAAACTAGGCTCAGAGTCTTTTAAATGCCCACTCTTTGCATAATTTATGTCGACGCAAAAAGTAACAGGAGCGGCGGCTATTTACGGGTGTTCTCGCGAGAGTTATCCACTACAGACATGGAGACGAGAGCTGATTGAATTTCAGTTACCTTTGCTGGGAGAGGACAGCATCGCCTTGTAGAAAACATACTTGGCTGTCCGCTCAGAAGCTTTTATTTATACATTTATTTTTCATAATACATATTGTATTCTGCGTGTGACTGTGGAGGTTTGGAGCTCCAGAAAAAAGCGCTTAGATGCGAGCATGGGCGGCGTTTTCCTTCTGAATGCGTCCGGAGGAAAGGAAGAGGTTTCATATGGGGGGGCGAGAGAGATGAGTGGCTCCGTGCAGACTCAGGAAATAAGTGGACTGCTTGCATGACTCCGTCCTCATCGTTCCGGAGTTAATCAGCGATTAAAGCAAGCGCTTTCTGCAAAGCCTCCAGTCGCTTTCTGCAAATGTCACCCGGAGCTAAGTGATCCATGAGCCCGGGCAGCGATCCTCTCCTCCTGTGCTGGACACGGGCCAGCAGGTCGGGCCAGGCTCGACTGCTGGAGGACCAATGAAAGGGAATAATTTGGGGAAACAGCCTGAGATCAAACACGATGTGCGGACGAGTCCCGGATCAAACCGACCCCACCACGACCACGGCGGGTTCCTTCACGCTGGCTGGGATGTTGGGACACGAGATACGGATTTAGGTTAGTGACTCCTAAATGTCCCTCCTCCCCTCAGGTGAGACAGAGGTACAAAAACACTCTGACCTCCAGCCGTGCCCACCGACATGGATAAACTCACCGTGATATCGGGATGTCTCTTCCTGGCTGCAGACATCTTCGCCATCGCCAGCATCGCCAACCCGGACTGGATCAGCACGGGAGACTCAGCTGGTAGGCTGCTGTTGGCACTTTGTCCTGAAAAAGCGCAGTTTTTAATACTTTTTAATGATTACTAATTGGATGTCAGTTCAGTGGGTATCACTGGGGAAATGAAAAGTTGCCCATTTACACTGGGTTCATGAGGCTGCAGGAAACCGTAAAACGACACCAAATCTGTCAGAAGTCAGTAAATATGATGTGAACATGTGCTGACCCCAGGTTTTCCTCCAGAGGACTGGAGAGAAACGTGACATTGTAGTGAATGAGAAAAGAATCAACAGCTGCAATCAGCGCGTTAAAGGCCCTAAAAAAGTTTTCTCAAGCAGCTTGTTACTGTGAGTCATGAAGTCCGGCATGAAAAACACAACTTTCAGCCACGGTTTGAACACTTTTTCTTATTTTACATGGAAGATTTCTGTATTTGTGAATGAATCCCTGCTTTTCTTACTGGCTTTAAGTGGGCGGGCTCAGCTGTGCATGCACCAATCAGGATGTTGCAGTGATTCCGCCTCGCAGCCCTTAAACATTGTCAGAATCATGATGTGCAGCTAAAGTCACACAGCAGAACCAGAGATATAACTTTTCATTCCACACTCTCCTCTTCCTCTGCAAGACTTGCTTAACACCTACATTACCCATAATGCAACTCGACCATGGACGGACAGAGAGTGTCCCATACAAGACATAACTCTGATTGTTTCATATTTAGTCACAGGTCATTTAATGTTGTAGAGAATACTTGCATTTGAAATTATGTTTTCATTGCCTTTCATTTCTTATGCACCACTAGGGATAAATGATCGTGTCTGAGAGGATAATCCTCATTTACAGCTCCTGATGACGCATGTTCTCACATCAGTGTCGGCCACTGTTGCTCTGGATTAAATGAAATGAGCAGCTATCACCAACGTGACCACACGACATTCAATAATAATCATTTGTGGGAAGGAAGGCCGCTTCCAGAGGCGCTGAGCACAGGTGTGGACTAAACCCCACAGAATCCAGTCAGCACTCAGTTATTGCTGCATTATATTCAGATGCAAAGTCCAAAAGCTAAACATTGACTAAAACTGATGCAACAGACAAACAAACCACTACAGTATATGCACAGCTGCCCGTGGTTCTTGTCAGCCTCCATCCTAATGCTGCAGAGGAGGAGGGATGAGCACCTAGCAGGCGCTGAGTGCTTATTACAGGATTTGATTTGTTGTAAAAAAAAAAGAACAAAAAAAACAGTGGCTGTAGCTGCAGGTTGAGTAGATAACAAGCTGTTTTCGTTGCATAATTAAATGAGTAACCATGCACCAAATCTTTTTTTGTTTTCTCCACCGTCACCGGACAAAGTAGACTGAAGCTCAGAGCAGCTTACACTCACGGTGTTTCACCTTCCTATTAGCAAAGTGAGGTGTGAAATGACTGTACTTACTGTACTAAAAGGCTCTTGCTCCTGTTTAACTAGCCGAATAGTCATCACCTGTGTGACTTTTAATTAGGCCTCCTGAGAGAGTAATGCTTTCCACCTGGAGAATGAAAGTTCCTCAGGCTCAGCGAATGCGTGTTTTATTTTGGCTACGAGCGCCTAGCGTAAACCTAGAAGTCACACACATCGCCCAGCTCTGATAAGTCCATTTCGTTGGCTCTCTAGATTCTTTAAACACCCAGAAGGGGGGAGAAAAACAGAACTTCAACATTTCTCCTGGCATCAGTAAGATGAAGCTCTCTGTGAATATGCACTTTGTCATCACGATCATTTAGACTCACTTCAGTTCATTACAGCTGCTGATGTTTTCACGAGCTGCTCTATCATTCCCGGTGCTTTGCCGTCTACCGCAAGATATGCACGCCTGTCAGTGTGTGTGTGTGTGTGTGTGTGTGTGAGAGAGAAACTGTGCACCAGCAGGATCACTTGGTTTGTTTGTGTGCTTAAGTCTTGTGTTGAGAGATCTGAAGCAGCAGGAGTGTGTCTGAGTTTACAAAGTGTTCACTAAGTACAGGTTAAGGTTGGCCACTTGTAAAACACACACACACACACACACACACACACACACACACACGCTCACTCACTGCTCACCATGGCAAACATCTGATGTCACAGCTGGCAGGCTCCCTCAGAGGTAAACAAATATAATCAGCTCCATAACTCGGGCCGGGGATCCCCCTTTCACCGCCAGATACGACCGTGCGCCAGTTTTTAAGGAGCACATTCAGTGCGGGTTACGTTTATTTAAAACTGCATTTCAGTTCGGACTGGCTTCATTCCCAATGACTGGATGTTTTTAGAGTGATGATGTCATAAAAAGCCTCAATAGAAGTGTTGAATGTAAATAAAACGGCATGTGGCGCAGTCCTAATCAATGCCTTTTAAAAGACTGGATAAAAATCAGAGCATGTTTCCAGAGTCTTTTGGTAATTAAGGAGTAGCTGCCCGCTTTCTTCTTCCCCATGTTTACTTGTGGAGAGCATACTGCGCACTCTGACCCGGCCTTTCGATCACTGGATCATTAGATGTCACAATCCGGCCAGTGAAGTGCGAGATCAGCGCCTCCTGGTCCCTCGCGGTGCTGAACCCCTGAGCTGCTCAGAGGCCAACAGACCAGACTCTGGATGACTGACTGAATGTATAACTTCACTGGAGCTGACGTTAGAGCATCATTAGTGCTCAGTGAGCTCGCTCTGGATGAATACAAAAAAATGGATGTAAGCGATCGTCTGACCCTCCACACTGTGTGTAGTTTGGGCTGGTCTCGGTAAACCCAGTCTGTTAAATGAGTCCTGGACTTCTTTACTTCCACACAATCGTCCATAACATCACAGGAAAGTGTCAGTATGGCAGATCTCACCAGCTGTATTACTTACTGTGGTCATTCCCTTTATAATGCAGTAGTAACAGCTGAAGTACCCAAAACCAGAAAACACTGCATGAAGGCATGGAAAAACCTTTTTAAACATGTCAAATAAAATGACTTCTTTTACTTTTTCTTACTTTGTTCTTTTGCTTTTTGTTTTTATTGTTCCATCTTTCCAAGCACTGTTCTCTCAGTCATAGCAAAAACACACTTCGCTTGGACTCGGATGTTTTCTTTTTTTGGTATGCAGGGAAGTGAATGCTCTATTTACCTTGACCCCCATCCTGTGGGATGAAGGGGTGTGCTGAGAGGGAACAGGATGTCCTGTGTATAGGGGGAATAGGTCAGCCTGCAGGAGGATGTGGTTCAGACCTGATGTTCCGTCCAGCCTGGTCCTGGTTATCGCCACCCAGCACTGAATGCACCATCAGGAGCTGTTGGAGCTATGGTGGATATAGGAGCGTTACATGGCATGAATAAGATTTGATGTCTGTGCTGTGCATTTTTCTAAGATCCACAGTTTTACTCATACATCTTTTCCACATTATATAATTTAAAAATACAAACAGTTAAATGTAAATTGAGTGGCCTTAATGGCTTTAAGTAGCGGGTGCTTATACAAAAGCAGCTTATTCCATTTAATTTTCCTCTTAATTACAAGACGTTTCAGTGCTTGCCTGTGTTTTTCCTGCACTCCTTGTGATATTGGTTACTTGTAATTTTGGCCTGCAATTACGTTGATTCTACAGTCACTGGGTTTAAATTGCCCCAAATAAATCCATAAAATGTATAAAGCTTTCTTCTGCGTCTGCAAGGCAGGCAGTAACTGCTCGCTGAAGATAATGAGTAAGAAAAAGAAGGTACACAAAAGAATAAATGAAGGTGTGGGAGGATTTAATTTTGCATTAATGTGCTCTGTGCTGTGTGGAGGCTTCTGTGCGGTTCGACTGGATGCGGCGTTGAGCTGATGCGGTCTCTGCTGGACTCCAAATGTGTTTGTGCTGTATGCAGAAGCCCTTGTACCTGACATCACAGTGCCCAGCAGGCTTTGTGAGCCAGGAGGCCGTCAGATGATTCGCCGTGTGAGGAAGGACTCATTTTTCTTGTTATTTCTGTCTCGGCTGTTAATCACAGTTTCTCTCCCTGCGATGCTTCGGTGGTCCGTGCCAGAAACCTGACCCTGTTTGATGTCATACATGAATCACTGGGGGGTCACTGCCGCCGCTGGCACGCCGCCCATCACAGTGTTTCCATACCAACAGGCTCCTCTGCCCCCCAGTTACTATGGGGGACTCCTGGGAGGTCATCATGTCTCACATGTGAACAAGTGATTTCATATGATGCTGTGCATTAGAGTGAGTTTGTTAAATAAAGAAACAGGCTGAATATAATGAATTTTATGCACATTACACTGGGGGTGTTATGACTGTCAACCAATTGAAATTATGTTTTTCCCACTGAGCCCCCAATTATGTATTAAGTTTTACGTTCTGCTGCTGTGGCCTTTATTTAAGTCTGACGCTGGCTGACGTGACAGGAAGAGGATTTATGCTGTTAGTCTGACGTGCTTTCACACAGCTGACCCTCTGACATTGTCACTTGTCTTTGTATCCCCCTCTGGTGCCATCCAGGCTCTCTGACTGTGGGTCTGGTCCGGCAGTGCCAGACCATCCACGGCCGGGACCGGTCCTGCATCCCCCCGCAGCTTCCCCCAGAGTGGATCACCACGCTCTTCTTCATCATCCTGGGCATCATCTCCCTCACCGTCACCTGTGGTCTGCTGGTGATGTCACGATGGCGCCGCGAGGCTGCCCGATACGCCCGATGGATTGCCTTCACAGGGAGTAGGTTCACAGTCACCTCTCATCCTCTTCTATTCATCATATGAATATTGGAGTTGCAAAGTTGCTTATATATCAGGCTCATTTTTTTTTCAGCTGCAAAGTACCATAGAGATGAACTTCAGCTTGACTCAAAACTGCCCTTTATAGTTAATAAAATGCCTGAAAGGAAGAGATGCTCTGTGAGAATCTCCTGTGAAATGAAGCTGACCTCGTCTTCATGTCATTTTAGGAAAGCTCTTAGTCTGACAATTATGAACTTCTTGACAAAATGACTTCGGAGGAGCTCTAATTGATGTGCCGGTTTCTATTTTTACAGCAAAGAGACAGAGTTTGTCTGTCAGAGAGGATCAGGAGCTGTGCCTGCTCAGCTCTAAATATAGAAAAATATGAAGCAGGTTCTCGATATTGAGAGGAGTTTTTAGTTCCAGAGATAGTTGTTCCACACACATTTTAATACCTGAACGCTGCCTTAAAAGGTGGTAAAATTCCCCAGAAGGGTTTTGGGGTTGTTGTGAAAAACCACATGTTTTAATGTTGAAAGAGTTGAGTTGTCCAGAGCAGTGGCTTTTCAACCATTTTTGTCAGACAGACCTCGCAGCCAAGTGCCCCTTCATTGATTGTTACTATTTCTCCATTGCAAACTATTTGAACTGTTTATCCAATACTTTTAGCTAAAATTTTGAACAAGTTATTTATTAGGTTTAGCAAAGTATTTGAACCATTTATCCATTACTTTTTGCTAAGAATTTTAGCTATTTATCTATTACTCATAGCTATCTGGTCCATTTCATCATTCTTTTAGCCAATCACCATTTATCTGTTACTTTGAGCCATTATTATTTTTGGCTGACTTGTTCAAACATTTATCCTATCCTTTATTTCACCACTCGTCCACTCAAATACCTTTCAAATGTTTATTCATTCCTATAAGATAACTTTTTAAACAGTTTCTTCATTACTTCAGCTGTTTCAACCATTTATTACTGTTAGCTAACATAGCTACTTTTTATTCATTACATTAAGCTAACTGCTCCAACGCATGCTAACACGTTTTCATGCCCTCTCTTGGTATTTGGGTATTGCATCTGACTTCTATAGCTGACTATAGTTTGGGATTTAAATAATAATTTCTGTTTTTTCACATTTGTTGAGAGGCTACTTTACTTACTTCCCAGCAGCTGCTGAAGAAGTACCTTCACTGGTCTAGAGGGGGTGCTAACGCTCTTGTGTTTGCCCTCTGTCGCAGTGGTCCTATTCTGTATGGCTGCCCTCATATTCCCAATCGGCTTCTACATCAACGAGGTTGGAGGCCAGCCATATAAGCTCCCCAACAACACAGTGGTGGGCTCCTCCTACGTGCTCTTTGTTCTGTCCATATTCTTCACCATAGTGGGACTGCTCTTTGCTGGGAAGGTGTGCTTGCCCGGCTGACATACCCTCCTCTTTTGTATTTTTGGAGAAACACCGCCTGCTGGAAGTGTCATCGGAGTAGAGCAAAACTGAGAAGCGCCTGTTTGTTTTTCCTTTTGGGTGAAGTGTCACGGTGCTCATAACGGGAGTGGAAACCATCGTGTTCCATCCGTCCATCTGTTTGTTCAGCCACTGAGGAGGAGCAGGGAGCTCTGAAACAGCCCTCATCATCGTGAACTATCCTGAACCATGTGTGTGAAGTGATGAACAGATAGGAGAATACTGAAAACATGAATGGATAAAGAAGAATCAGGACTTTCAATGAAACTCTGCGATATTATCCGTCATCTTAAGATTCGATGACAAATAACTTTCTCATCCTGTCACCCAACATGCACATATTGAGATTAGACTGATGTTCAGCCTGATTCTGGCCAAAGCACCAAATAACAGCCAGTTACCTCCAATACGATGGCGCATCTTCCCTGACCACATGGAACAACCTGTAATATATACAATGAAGTTTCCCTTCCGTGGCACATTTTATTTATTTGTTTAATTGTTCTCTTCTGTTTTTTTTTTTTTTTGTTGTTGTTTTTGTAAAGGTATTTTTTATTAAAAAGCCTAACGTATCCTAGAGTTTCCCAGCCATTTATATATTGTGGTGGATCACTTTGCCTTAATGAGCTTTCAACCTTAAAACAACACAACATGCTGGTTTCATGAAATCAATTCAAAAATCCTGGAAATGATTCAGCATGAAAGAACTGGAATGTAAAAGAAAAGATCAGCAGCATGTGTCCAAAATGATTGGCACCGGTCGACATTCAAAAGCTTGTCAGTCGAACTCGTCTCTGTATTGTTATGGGGGTGAGTAAGTTACAGCTTTGATATTTTTAGTGATGTATTGAATGTATTATTCGCCTTTTGGAGCATTTCCTGTTGTTTAAACACTGTATGAAGAAATAACAAGGTCTGTGGCTAATTTGTTTTATACATTTGGGACGTCGATGCCAACTTAATTTCAGTGTAGATGAACAGGCAGCCAGTCTGTGTCACTTTCTAGAAGCACTGTGATGTTCTTAGATGAGCATGGAGGATCTAATCTCATTAAAAATTACTCATTGGAGCAATGATTGTCTCATTAGTTTGTTTTTACAATTTCTGTTGGAAGACCACATTACAGAGAGAGGAGGCCAGAGGCAGACATGCGGACGAGAGCAGCAGATCAGATTGTGCTCTCCACGCAAAAAAAGGCTGTTTTTTCTTGATTTAAAGTGACTGTATACTGAAAACCAACCTCTTCAGCTGAAGGATTACATGGTTTTCCTCTGGGTTGAAAACATTCTTTGACTTCTTGGTCTCTTGCTCTTTCCACTTAATAAAGTCAAATATCTCAAGGTTCGAGCTGAAAGAAGAGGACGTGTGGCTTGCTTTTTTTGTTAAAACTTGACATTTTGGAAATATGCAAAACTCATTAGCCAAAATGAATCTTTGCTTTTGTCTTAAATGTTTATCTGCAGTGAAGCAGCGCTTGTTTAGAGCTCAATCTCACACCCACTTTTCATCCTTTGGATGTTTAGGTTGCCATAGGAACGTTTTAGAAAAATATTTGGTGGAGTGTGTGTGTGCGTGTGTGTGTGTGTGTGTGTGTGTGTGTGTGTGTGTGTGTGTGTGCGTGTGTGTGCGTGTGTGTGTGTGTGTGTGTGTGTGTGTGTGTGTGTGCGTGTGTGTTTTTCTGAAAAGATCCGTTGAGGTATGGATGACAGCAGCAGGAAACCAGCCGTGTGTTAAAGGTCACATCCCACCTCTGCCCACAACTGCTGCCAAAAGTCAAGTATACAAACTGCCTTTGACCTTCGAGCCAAACCTCCTCGGCATTAGTGCAGCAAATTTAAGCTCCGAGAAAAATGTTGCTTAAGTGTATCGACTTTCTCCTTTTTTGGGGGGCAAATGTTGCCATCTTCAGGGCAACAAACAAAGAAAGAGGCCAGAAAGACTTTGGTTCTGGTGCCACTATATGATGTGCAGCTTCTTTCTTTCTCCTCCATAGAAAAAAAAAAAGCAAAACTGGCATCTTTGAGAGAAGTAATTCATTATATTAACAGATGGAATTCTTTTGAGGCCTCAGATCAGATTCATGCAAAAACAATCAGTTCCAGAAATAATCTTTTTAAAGCCCACGAGAGAATTTGACCTGCTCAGGCCTAATCACACGTCATGGTATGAGCGTGTCAGCCGCACACATTAGGAGCAAGAACGTAGCTCATAAACAGCAAAACAGAACATAGTGCGATTGCTGCATGTGAGTAATGTTTTATCAGCATGCTATGAATGTATAATAACTTTTACCAAGAAAACACTATGAAACTGACTGTTGTTGAGCAGTTGGGACTTGAAGTGATGATCTCAACACTTTATTTTCCAAATGAACTCAAAATACAGACAGTAAATCACTGCGGTAGTGTAACATTTTATAAGCTGCAGTCACGTGGAACAAACACATTTTCAATAGAAAAATATATACATGTTCTAACACTGTGAAACTTCAAAAAACGACAAACACATCGAATGAATCTGCATGATTAGAATAAAGACAATGTTTATGTGAAATACTGATTTAAAATGCATCTGCGGAGTGAAAGTAGCATCAGTTCATCAGCTTAGTTTGCACAGACTCAGTATGACACGCAGCACTGACAGAGCCAACAGACCATGAGCAGCCACGTCAATTCTCACCACAAGAGGGCGTGATTGGTCAAATTTAACTCAGAGCAGTCCCCCACTGCACTTACTGTAAATCAATGTCCGATCTGAGGCAAAAATAGTCCAAAACATCTTCCGTTCAACCTTTGTATTTTGTCAAAGCCTCAGTGCTGTCCAGCAATTGTTTCTTACCTTGCTCTAAGGTGGAACCACATGGCTGCAACACTACAGTTCAATGCCTGTCCTTAATTTGTCAGGACCACTGTGGACATTTCTTTCAGGTCATGGTGGGGCTGCTGTGCTGCAGCTTGGCCATTCGGGCAGCTATGAGCAGCAGAATGCCTGTGAGGAGCTCCATGCCATAGGAGAGCCAGGCCAGACCCAGAGACCAGCCGAAGGAGGTCCGAACATAGGCCAGACCCTCCAGCCCCACCCGCCTCTCTGTCTCAACCAGCGCCTGGTGCGAGTAGATGATGTAGAGGCTCACACCACACAGGGTCAGCAGGCCTGAGGAGAGATGGATCACACACACATACTCAGAAAAAGGAAGTAGTATTCATTGAGATTTGTAAAATTCAGGGACAGAAAACTGCCTTAATACAAACCCCACAAGGGGGAGGCCTTGATAGTCGCTCTTCATCCAAGTGGGTTCCCCAGGAAGTAGAGTGGATGTGAGTACTGTGAATGCCCTGTGTTCATTTAAAAACAGTTTATATAAACTGTATCTGTCTCTAGGCACTAACACTTAAGACTTCTTCAGGCAATACACACGTTATTATAAAGCGGAAATTTGCACCAGTCAGAGCTCTGTTCTGAAAGCTCAATAAAACCCAAGAACACCATCAAGCCATTAGCCAGCCAACATCTCACTCTGTGAGAGACAGGAAATACACTGACGCATGTGTCGCCTGCTTACACAACACCCTAGTCACCAGAGACGAGACTGGGACATAAACGAAGCCACCATCCCCACAAGTTTCATCATGTTGCTATTGGAAACCCTTTTAATTTTGATGCTTTGCTACCGGTTTTAAGGGGATGCAAGTGGAGTGCAGCGGCTACCCAGGGTGGGACTAACAGTCCCTTTATTACGATTACACCCTGAGGGGCTACGAACTCACCAAATGATTAGGAATCTGCATCTGATTCTTATGCAGTTCACTGGGAAGAGCAGAGAGGCAGAGAAACAGAGAGACAGACCGGAAACCACGGAAAGAACTACCACCACTACTACTATTACTACTACTACTACTACTACTACTACTACTACTACTACTATTACTATTACTATTACTACTACTATTTTGAGTGAGCTCTCTTAACAATGACTGGATGGGATTGCTGTGAAAGTTGGTGCAGACATTAATGTTCCCCATGGGTCAAGTACCTTTATTGACTTCCCTGAATGTTCATCTATCACCAACATTAGGTCAACATTTCAGCGTGTCCTGTACTTTGGTTTAATGATCAATACCTGCAGAACTAATGTAATTTGTGTTTAGTAATAATAAGCAAATGTTACCACAGTGAAGTTAGACAGCGAACATGGCAAAAATCAGCTGCTAAATCAAACAGAGTTATCATGCTGACATTAGCATTTAGCTCATATCTTCACCATAATCACTAAACCGTTACTACAAAAACTACCACTACAGTTGATACTTCAACTGACAGTGTGCAGTTTTTACCACTCGTTCTCACTTGTTGTTCACAGTAGATTTTCAGATGTTCAGGCACCGCAGTGACAACGCAATAATGACAATAATGACAATAATGTGCATGGTCAATAGCGCAGTATTAACCACATGCACTTCTGCTCTTTGTTACAAGTGTGGATTGGTTTTCGACATGGAAGAGCTTAATAAGCATTCTCATTTCAGAGGAAACCTGAAACTACGCTGAAAATGAAGTACACAGGAAGCACTGCAGGGAGCTCAGACAAATACTCATTAGGCTGCTTAATGGCTGGTGAGGAAAGCAGTTGCAACATTAGAGGGAAGACAGAACAAAGCAATTAACACAGAATTCTAATTAATTAATCAATATTGAATATACATACATATACTGCACACACGTACCAGTGAGCGGAAATCAAACAGAAATATAATTTTAAGGTCAGCAGAAAGCTGAACAACAAGAACACAGAAAAGAGAGACATGCCTGCCTTGGCCAGACTCAGGCAGTCAACAAGTTCACAAGGCAAGTCCAATCTAATTCAAGCCTTTATTCCATTCCGCACATCGCCATGTGCTGCTCATTAAAGTGAGACCATAAAGAGTCTTTTTCAGTAACTGTTTGTGCACAACAAGGTCCTCTTTATTGAGGTCATAAGGTGTCGGCGGGACAGCGTCCAACAGGGAGGAGCTCCTCCAGAACCTTAGGAGCTTCTGTTGATGTACACATGAGTAACATGATTACTGTAAATACCCCGATTAACATAACATCTTTAACACGGTTAACAGTAATCTAAGTCTCCCAATAACCCAAACCGACATGATTCGTTTGATTTTGAGTCAAATAATTATCAAGGTGTCAGGTGTGTGGTAGGAAGCAGGTCGTCTATAAACACATGCAGCTGCTTGTAGTTTAAGTTGGGACTGAACACAATTTTTATTTTTGGATAAATATGTTATATGTGTTTTAAAAAGATATATAAAAGTAGAGATTCCAAAGTAAATATAGTACAAAGATAATTTTTTATCATTTAATGTGTAATTGTGCCATACTGTGACATGCATCAATGACATACATTGCAATGGTGATTTTAACCACATCAGCTGTTTTTTTTTGATATACAACTTCTCAAAGACAAACAGCATATCCCTCATCTGTTCACCTCTGGGGCTTAGATTTCATATCCGACATGTAGAATTTGTTTGTTGTCTGCATTAACCAGAAACCTGATGCCCCAGCGTGTGCAGGTTTGAGGAGGCCTTAACGAGTGTTATCCTCAACTGTCCCGCACAAACAATGTGAAATTGAAGACAGTATGAATGGAAATATAGAGCGTTAGAGACGTAACTTTAGGATGCAGTTTTTTCCTGCCTGGCAGATTTACTGCACTGCTGTTCCTCCCCACAGACCAATAAAAGCCCTCGCAGACCATCCCACAGAGTCCAGGAAGAAGCACGTCTGATGTAACAGAAGCAAGACCAGCTACACACAGACAGCAAAACACACACACACACCTGCCCGTTCATGCGTGCTTAACCAATATGGCCAAATCAAACAGCCAATCAGGCTTGGCCGGTAATAAACCAGCCCTGTTGGCCACAGGAGGTCAATAACTATAACTGAGGTCAGTTTCAGCCCTGCACATAAAGTGCTTCTGTCTCGTCAGATTAACCACATGGACGTGCTTTACTGCCACACTCCAGCTGTGCATTTTCCACCCAACCCTCCTCAGCTTTCAAGTATTTCCAACTTTCTTCTCACACCATCAGTGTATTAAATGTTGTATGAAATTTTTAATGCAGAGGGAGTCATTTTCCACTCAGAGCATGTGGGGAAAATTCTGTTTACAATGCAAAAAGGATGAGGTGGAGTGCTCACTTCTGAGGTATCCGGTTCCTAACCGCACACACAGCCATTTGAGTGAAATGATGCTCGACAGCAAGTGGTGGGACCATCGACTGTTCTCTCCTTTATGCCACCAACTAATGGCTCCTGCTTTATTTAACGCTGAGCTAAATGATCCAAAGCATAATTGCGTTGATGCGTACTTCTACCTCTCACACTTAGTGTGATATATTCTGTCATTTCTATTAACACCATCTCTTCATCTTAATGGCGATAATGTGTAATTTCAATGTTTCAACCACCATTGAATCTTGAATGTGATGAAAGAGGCAGCGTCGCCTGGACAGACAATGCATGTGCTGAAGTTGTCACATGCTGTGTAGATGGGGCCTCCACACAATTTTCCTGCTCTTTGAAGCATTGCCATTAATAACACACTCTCAGCACTGATTCATCTTGGTGCGTTAGTGCCATTGAACATTTTGATTTTTTTTTTTTGTCAGTGGCTCGGTCTTGATGCACAGTGGATGCACACACACACAGAAAATTCCCTCATACGTTTCCTGACGTCACCTACAAGCACAAACTGAGGGCAAACAGCCCCACTCCAGGACCTGCCCTCACCTGGAGATCAGTTCAGAAACAAAGAGCACACCTATGTGGATGAACTGAGCCTCAACTTACTGCAGATGAAGAAGTAGGAGGCCGTGCCGGTGAGGAGGACAGGGCTCCGAGCCAGGGAGCTGACCAATCCGCAGATCCCACCCAGCAGCAACAGGACCAGGCTGAGGGGAAGCAACACCACTATTGCACTGTGCATGTCTGGTGTAACACACACACACACACACACACACACACACACACACACACACACACACACACACACACACACACACAAGCAGATGGATTATGGAGCATCTGTGGTGTTATGGCTGTCTTGACAGTGGAAACTTCATTAGCAGAGTGTGTGTTATGATGAGCTCAGGCTTCCATAAAAGCTGGAGGAGAGACTCACTCAGCATTTGCAGCTCGGTCTCAGTGTATCTGGAGAAGTCAGCTTTGAAAGAGTCAATAGAATCTGTTTGCGTCTTCCCACCTGGATATTACAATGAAAAACGAGGGAAAACATCCAGGTTATATTAAAACAGCATGACTGAGTGCTTAGATTGCTCTGAAATTTCAAAAATTACGAGAGCATTTTCTGAAAAAGGAGCCCACCTTCGTTGATGCTCCAAAGCCCAGAGTGGGAGCTCATGTTCTCAAAGTCGCTCATGTTCATAGGGTTCGTCTCTATGATGTACCAGTACTCGGTTCCGAGCGAAGTCGCCAGAAAAGCGAAGCTGAGGATGCCGCAGATGCCGGCTGAGATCACCAGACCGCCAAAGGTTACCTTCATCCTGCACAGGTGAGGGCTTTCCCTCATGCGTGACGCGGACTTCTCTATTGTTTATCCAGTCTTTCAAACGCTGACGCGCACATAGCGGGATGCGAAAAGAACAAAAAAAGCCCAGTGCTATGGAGGTGAGGTTATCCAACAGCTTTCCAAAGCGAAATAAAGACGATCCGACTGAGCAGCAGCAGCGTGGAGCTGGGAGGGTTTTATTCAGGAGGCGCACACGTTTACGCACGGCGGGCGGGGAGGGTGAGTGAATATGGGAAGTCAACTGAATGAAATGAGACTGAATTTACCATCAGAATAGACCCCCCCCCCCCCATAAACAAACAAACAGCGTAAGCAAAAAAGAGCAAGTTTAATGAATAAAAACAATCATATGAAAGCAGAAGACATTAAAAGTGACAGACAAAAAAGTCATGAAGGGATTATGGAAATGAGCTCAGGGAGACTCCAGTCAGTTGCTTTCCAGCCACAGTCGCTCTCTCGTGCACCGCCCATCTCATTCATCAGCATCTATTCTGGTGTCACTCTTCGCCCATGGCTGTCTTGATGATATCCGCTCTCCTCAATTTGGCCGCCTCTTCAAACTTGGTGATGGCCTCCTTACAGGATTTGTTCTGTGAGTGAAGGAAATGAAATCTGCGTGAGAAGTGACGCCAAGGTCCCTTGTTCTCACAGGAACTTTCTAACAGTGTTGGTCTTAAGAGTATAGTATAATAGAGGTGATATAAGAGAGCAGACTGGAAAAACATGTTGCCAGTTAACGTTTTATCAGACTTTCCATCAGTTGATGACATTATGCATTATGGGAGTCATTTGAGAGTCCGCTGAAGAACGTACTATGATGGACTTGTGCCTCTCCTTCTGTAGTTTGAAGAATTCCTCCACCGTCAGCTCGTCTACTTTCTTCTTCAGAGTGATAAAGTGGCAGGACGGTGAATGGGATTTGTGCTCCTTTCTGGTCGCAAAACAAGAGAATGATCAGAAGGAGGCGAACAGTCTGGTTTCCAATACAAGTCTGCTCACTGTGGAGGACACGGCCAGTAAAAACTAACACTGAATAACACACGCTGTATTTCAAAACTCAGTTACAATGACAACAGTAGTTTGAAATGTGTTGTTTAAACGGCCGTGAATATAAAGCAAATATTTCTGGAGTTGCAGAGAGCTCAGATAGCTTTAAGTGTGTCAGTGGCAAACAACAAGGAGGAAAGTCTTGTGAATTATAACAACATAAGTGGAAAATTTCACTGAAATGGCACAGCGGTCACAAGCAACCTCTCACACAAACCAAAAAAAGACACTAAAACAAGCAACATTTGAACTAACAGCTCTTAGTCAATATATATTTTCATATGTTTTTGCATTTAATTGCAGAGTGCTTGGCTTATTTTATCACTGGCTGTATCATCACATCTCCCACACAAGCCCCCAGGGTCAAGAAACCCACCTCAAACTGTGTCTATGTGAATCATTCTGTGCTGACCTTCACACATAATTGGCCTGCCAGTCACAAAGTTTTTAAGGCACTCTGCTGTTTTTTTTTTTTTTCACACATTAAAGATCAGTTTATTAGTCATGTGGAGCACCAGTTTTATAAGTCTTATGAGCATTCCTGAAGAAGATAAGCATGATGATGTCTTCGGGACTAAATATTTTGAACAGAAGGTCTGCGTTGTAAACATGGAGTTTTAAAGACGTGTCTATGAAAAAAGCTGCTACTCAGTTGCATTATGGGCATAAGGCATCCAGTGTTTTTGGTGCTTGAGAAATAAAATCGAGATATCTCTGCCTCTGCTACCTCAAACTTGACCATTCTTGGTTAAACCTGTCTCTTGAGCCCCCTAACTTTAAGTGCAGCACTAAATTAATGGAGTATTCCTTATATGCATAGACAGATAGGATATTTTACTTCACAACATACTTTATTACTTTGTTTTTATAACTCTGCTGTTATTGCTTGTTGTTAGCTATTTGTCTTTTTACCCTGCTGAGACAATATTACATTTGTTGCTGTACCAACCTAACTCTTTCGAGACTTAGTCTAATTAAAAAAATAAAATGAACTTAAACTGAAACAGAAATGAAGCTGTGCAGCTGTGGGGAGATTTCTGACCCATGAGCCGAGTAATGTGGTTATCTTACTCTGGGTCATCCTCCGGCTCCCAGCCCTCCAGCTCTTTGAGGCAGAAGAAACACATGGCGATGTCTGGGCTGTTCTCTGAAGGGGTGTGAATGAAGCCAGCTTTGGCCATCTGGAGAGAAAACATGAACAGAGTTGACATTTAAAAAAAAAAAAGAAAAAAAAAAAAAAAAAAAAAGGAAAGAGCTGTCACACTATCCACAGGTATCAGGGAGGCCAGCTCTTGGAGGCTCTACTTCAACTATATTTCATTATTATTATTGTCCAGTGGATTTGATTTCCCATCAGTCGATCCACAGAACATTAATCAGACTATTGTGATGATTGACAAACATTATAGTCATTTTCAAAGCAAAAATAACTCAAAATAAATACATTATGTAGTTCCAAGCTTTTCAGACATGAGAAATGGTTGGTGGTTGGTGGTTTTATATCTCTGTAAATTGGATACATTTGAGGTTTGGACTGTCAGACAAAATTGGATAATGGTGACTGACATTTTATAGACAAAATGACTGATGGAGAAAATAATCATCAAATCAAACAATAATGGACACAATGGCTAAATGCAGCCAAAGTATGATTAGTTGGTGTCAGCCTTTCAAATGTGAGGATATGCAGATCTTTCCTGTTCTTGATCATCACTAACTGAGTATCGTTTTGGGAAGAGGGACTGTGAGACAACACAACGCATTGCAGACATCTGCCAGTTTCTTCATTTTCCGAAAATTATCAATAAAATAATAAATAGACGGATATTAGTCGCAGCCTTAAATTAACTAAAACCTGTGCCACTCAGGTAACATTATTCCTTCCAAATAACCTCTAAACTTTAACCATATCTAACCATTGCCTTGCTTCGTTAGTTGACCTCAAATAAGAGCATCAGTTATTGTTCGAGCAGCAACACGTTTAATGCTACATTTGACACCTAGCTAGCGTTACAAATCAAATATCACTGTAAACGTTTCAAAGCTCAATGCGAGACGCCAATCTAAGGCAGTCTGTAGTAAGATATTTGAATACCTAGCTGGAGTGATTATCCTCCAGCGGTACACCTACAGCTGAACCTTTGGTAAGATTACAGCGTATTTCGCTCGAATATTAGCGGTTTTCTTATTTTAGAGCTAACTGTTGTTGTGCTAACGGTGGCAAAACTCAACCATTTTCCTCGTTCACTCACGTTCTCCGGTGTACACGAACAGCCTTCGTCGAATGGCCACCCCTCGAAAGTCTTCAGTCTGTTCTCATAAAAGTACATTTTGATATCTTCTTCGTTAAAGGGATCCATTGTATTTAGCTTTAAAAATAAGTCAGTAACTTTAGCGTCAACCAGTGCGTAGCCACTACCTAAAGCCCATAAGCTAGTGTGTTTTCAAATTTCGGCGACTGTTCACTTCGACTGCTTTGATTGGCGGATAAAGACCACGTGTGTCCAGGATAGTCCTCTTCTTCGTGGACCGACATCATGAAAAGTGCACGGGTACGCCACCCAGTGTTGCAGGAGGTATGGACTACTACTGTCGCTAAAAGTCAAATAAAAGAAAAATAATTGTAAGTAACTGTAATGAACTGTTTTTGAAGAAGACAGGGCACATTAATCTCACCCTCTGCCCCCCCTATCTCACTCCAGAAAGAATTTTAAACACCAAACCCACAGCCGCCGTCTGGCGTCAGACTTCCCTTTCCTTTTCATGGGCAATGTAGTTCTTGGCTGTTATTGGTCCAAAACGCAGCGCGCGGAACTTATGAGAGCGTCTCATGTCCTGTCAACAACTGGTTCAGGATTCCCTCGTCCAGTTTCGACACCGTCACCCTTATTATCCCCCAGTCAGCTAACAGCGTGCCTAACGTTACACATGCAGAGAGGTCAGTTTCTTCTTCGTCGGTGTTGTGGCTATGGAAGGACGGTGTGCTGTTGAGACATGGGCAGAGTTTGGCTTCTCTGGATCATCATGCACACCGAGGATCAAGTTTGGTGTTGGGACAGATGTGTTCCTCTGCATTGGCAGCGACGAGGTCTGTGTCTTCAGTACTCAAGAGAGAAAACTCACGGCAAGTAACCCATAAACTGTACTGACATCAGACATCTTAATTAGACTTCAAAACTCCACTGGTAAAGATAGCTTTGTGTCCACATTTTTAGTGTTTAGCTGTGTTATGTTGTTGCAGATTGTAATTCAGTTTCCTGGCCCAGTGAGTGACCTGGTTGCGAGTCATGATAAGCAGCTCCTCTTTGTGGCCTGTTGGAGCGGAGTTTACTGTGTCAGCTTACAGTCGCTGCTATCCAGGTATGAACCTTCACACAAATGCTCCTCTTCTGTTGCATTCATAACAGCTTGGTTTCCATTCAGGTCCTCCAAGTTCATGAATAATTCCCCATGTGTTTTATAAAAGTCATTAAATGCGCTACATTTTTTCCCCTTTGCTTATGTGACCTTTCACCTCTGCAGAGCTCAAAGCCCCCCAGCTGATGCATCCTCCAGTCCAGCTGTGCTGAAAATCTCCTCTGAGTTTCTGCTTGTTCCAGAAGAGGGAGTGTTGTCGCTGCTCCTCGTCGGCTCTGTGCTCCTGACTCTTTCCCAGAGAGACGCATCCTGGGTGTTGACTCTGTACAACTCTCCAAAACTGTCAGCGTCCAGCAGCTGTGAGATGCTCACTTCGTTCAGTCTTCCAGTGGCCTCGGGTGTTGTACACAGTGACACTGATAGAATAACAGGAAGGAGAAGGAGACCTGTGCTGATTTGTGTCCTTTCAGAGACATCAGAGGCAACTTTAACTGATGACCATTTCCGTCTTGAGCCGGTCCTTTTTAAACTTTTGTTTGGGATCGATGCAGCCCTTGCCAAATCACCAGTAATCCTTTGTGGCCTGCCAGACGGGTGCCTGTGTTTCCTCTCTCTGAGTCTCCCAGGATCACGGCTCAGAGTCCTGCATAGCCTGGAGCAGCCTGTCGTATTTGTTGGAGCATCTGTTGTCACGGAAACTCATCCAGGACATGCACAGTGTTTGGTGGCAGTGGGTGAACTAGGCAGGGTGGTGCTGATCACAACAGAAAAGGGAGGGCCAGAGGGAGGGGGCAACATAGCTGCTTTTATTGAGAGGTGTGTACCGGCGCCTGTGATGTGTGGCCGTGTGGATAAAAACTGTCTTTACTACAGCACAGGCTCAGACCTGCTGGTGCTCGATCTATCAGAGGGATCATCGGGGAGAGACGGCCAAGAAAGGGATGTGGAGACATCCAGGAACACAGGCTTTGCCCTCCAAAGGCCCACCAGTTTAAATGTGTGCAGAGTCATCGCCTTGGCTGAGCCTACGCGCAACACTGCAGGTAAGCAGACTCAGGCCCCACACACAGATTCTTTCATTTAAACTGAATACACTGGTGTGATAAGAGTACTTACTGCATTGTGTGTCTCTTGATGATGTCACTCACCGATGTAATTGAGCACACATGTCTGCCTAGCAACCGAGCCTCAGCCTCCTCTCTGCCTCTATCTTGCATCCTTGTGTACCAGGTGAAGTTCAGCTGCTGGGGCTGTCAGTCAGAGGGCGGCTCCAGAGGATTAGTTTACCTGTGGGCAGAGACGATGCAACATCCTTCAAGGTAGCCTCCACACAGGTGGGCCGCGGCGTCAGAGACCTCCTGTCTGCGATTGGGGATGTTTGTGAAAGGTATGCCCAACATGATTCCCTTTCTATTGTTGAAACAGAACACAGTAGACCTAACCTGATCTTTATATATGTGATTCTCATTGCTTTCCTCCAGAGCGTCAACGCTGAAAACTGACATCAAATCCAAAAATCAAATTCTGAGACACCTGAATCAGGTGATTAACATCAGCTTCCTGCTGATAAGTAGTACAAAGAGTGAAGAGAAGCCAATCAGATGTCATGCTATAACTGAGTGGAGCAGATTGCTTCAAAAAGACTCCCTCAACCTGACGTGTGTCCTGAATAATTCCAGTCCTTACGTTTTGGAACGAGGCTGGACGTTGAGCATCACTGTGTGTCCTCTGTCCTGTTCTTCCAGTGCAGGAGGAGAAAGCTCCTCTGTGAATTTTTCATTCCCATTCCACAACCTGCATGCAGGAGAAACGTTAGAAGTGTCGCTGCCCCTTGCAGCTGCAGGCGATGCATCCTTCCCCATGACAGTCAGCTGCTCGCTCGTCTTCTCGCTCTCAAGTCTCCTGGGACGGGAGGCAGCGAACCTTCCCGATTCACACAGCCGCTGCATCAGTTTGCCCTTGAACACACTGACAGTGGACTGGTTGCACGCCCTGTGGGTGGACAGTCCTGCAACCATCCAGAAAATGGCTGCATCTCAATGCAACAACACCACTGTGGACACCATCCAAGCTTTTTTAAGCTCACGCCGGATTAGGCGCAGAGGAAGAGGGCAGGGTGGCGAACAGAGCGCCTCAAACCCTGAGCGAGAGCAGCAGCATTCAGCAAGCGTGCGGGTGTCATCAGAGTTACTGAGGGATACCTTGGTACTGAAAAGCTCAGGTTTGGACCCTCAGGGACCAAGTTTAGCTTCTCAAAATGTGAGCCTTTCTCTACTGGAATGGCTGTTGGCTGAAGGTCCCGGAGGAGTGAGGACAGGACGCCAAGGAGACAAGATCAGCAGCTCAGTGGTCCACGCTCGAGGTCCAAACGGACACACGGTCAAACTGACTGCGAAAGAGGTAAAGAATGATCTTCAGGCCAATGTGGGGGAGGAGAGCATGGGGAAGGAGTCCGCGACCACAGTGGAGGTTCAGGTTGAGAGCTCATCTATAGCAGCGGTGTGTGGACTGCATCATGCTGTGCTGCGGCGGGTGCAGGTACAAACACACACACTGAGAGAAACGAAGCAGCAGACATTCACTATTTACGCTATACTTGACACCATACAGTGCTGGGAATTTTATTTTGTTCAACTCTACATAATTGGACTTCTTCTAGATGTAGGAAAACCCAAAAGAAGAAGAGAAATCCAAATACAAAGGAAAAATAGCTTGCTTTTAGATGCATGTCTGAAAGTTTTATTTGCAGTTCCTTTAGATTCAGTGTCTGCTCTGTTTCTTCACACAGACTCTGCTGCAGAAGGCTCCTGAGAGGGCTGTTTCCACAGAAACAGTGCAGAGTTTAGCTGTAAGACAGGCACTGCAGCGGGCCGAGGTAAGCCTCAAATTTGTCTATTAGGGCTTCAACTAAAAAAAAAAAAGTTATTCCATTCATGTGTGTCATTGCTCTTGATTGCTCCATCTCTTTCCTTCTCCTCTCACGTCAGCACCTGTTGCAGCAGATCCAGCAAAGCCGAGTGTCGGGGGCCTTCGTTGTAGGAGCCCCCACCGGGCCGATGACCCAATCGCTCATCGCCGTTTACAGAGAACTCAGAGAAAATCCTTTCCTTATTATTTAAAGGCTTCTTATCAGCCGAGCCTACACCACTGCCCTCAGCCTTGTTCAGTGTTATGTAACCTGTCTTTGCAGCTGATTGGAAAATAATGTCCACAGTCTATCGTATTGTTACCATTTATTCTCATGTGACTCATTATTTTCCATTATTATTTCAATTATTGTACATTTTCCGCAGCTCTAATAAAAGTGGCCACCTACATTGTTCTTTGCTAGTCGTGTGTTTCAGCTCAACTCCTTTTTTCCAACCGCTGCATTCTGCACAAGGTGACCGGAGAGCTCAGGTGGAGTAAAAATATGTGCAATTACAGTCCAAATGGAAAACCTCTGGGTGAAGGTCCTCCGGTTCATGCGCTCCTGATGTTTCGTACGTGTGGGTGTAGCAGTGACGTAGGAGGTCATGCGCATGGCACTGGAGACAAGTGCACACACAGACAGCTGGCAGGTTCCAGGTGTTTGCTTATGAACAACCAACATAAAAAGAGTTAGAAATGCACTTGAGTAAGGCTAATCATCCTAAGAGGTTGTTCCAGTATTCACCACTTATCCTTATATTGTTAGAAGCCTTCAAATGGATTATGTTGTCTGCGATTGTTTCTGTGCCTGCCCCTGCTTATCACAGCAGATCAGCTCTGGTTATAAATGGAGCTTTTGCAGACTTCTGAATTGACTGTCAAGCATTCAAGCAGCTGCAGAAACCACCAATTTCAGGTGTTTTCCATGAGTAGAAGGGTGTCTCGGGGAGAAGTCCCACCAAAATATAAAAGGTGTGGATTAGAGTGAGATACCTGAGCAGGATGATGTCTTAAAACTGCAATATTTAGAGAAGTATTTAACACCTAGTATGAACTCAACACCAATTCACTGTTTTATCTTTGAAATGTCTTTGAGTTTTTAACTGACTTGTATCTTAGTATATATATCTAATCTATGGTTTGCAAGCATTAGTCCTTGTGGTGTCAGCTGACACAAATGAAGGTAAAACCAAAAGTCACGTTCTCTGTCAGGTGGCAGTGATGTGACTTTAAAGCTGCTGGTCTTTTCAGTAAGAATGAAGCTGAATTCAAACCACGATGAATAAGTGAGTAACGCTTTGCAGTACGACTCGATCTGATTTAACTGCATTTTCAGTTCTTCAAACTACCACATACGAACTGCAACATACTGTTATGGTGAAAACAGCATAAATTCCTGCTAACGTGGCATCAAAAAAGTAGTTGCTCCAGCCATGATTGGAATAGTACTAATGACTGCTCGTACTGCGCAGTTTCTTTCTTAATCGGGTGGTAACAGCAGTCTTTTATGCTGCGTTCCACTTCCAATTTGACTATTAAATGCACCAGCTATAATATCCAGTCCAAGAGAACTAAACACTGCAGGGACACTGCTGTCTAATGTGTACTTTTACTTTTGCGCCCCCAGCATTTTTTTTATTCATAACCCTGTAAAATGAATCATTGTCTACCTGTGACCCCTAATCACAGGGTACAGCTCTAATATGGACATGATTAGTGAGCAGTTCAACCAAAGAGTGATTTTTCCTTCTCAGATTGTGTATTTGAATGATTTTTAGGGCCCTGTGAAGGTGAAAGTATATCACGAGATGGCAAACGAGCAGAGAAAAGTCAGATATATAATATACCCTGGAACCACTGGGGGGGATTCTAACCCATACTGCCTGTCTGAAGCTACTGGTCTCAGGAGTGTGCTTGTATGAGGATGTTATGATACTACATAAGCTGTTTAATGCGCCAGGTCAACACTCTGAAATTGAAACTGTGTTATTGACTTCTTTGCACATCTGTAGTTCATTTGGACTATAACTAGGTAACACACACACACACACACACACACACACACACACAATGGAATGACTCGCCTGTCAGCACCCTTAGACAAGTTTGGCCTTGATTCCTATTATCCCGGTACAAATGTGACATCACCACAACAAACCATAACCAGGCATATAAACGTATTTTGCATCTTTATGTTCATAAAAGACAAAAGAAATGTAGAAAAACATAACAGGGACAAATGGAAGAAAAGCTCAGAATGATCATATTAGTACTGCTACCATGTCCATGAGACTCGGTGACAGTCCTCTACTGTTTCTTCACCTCCCCTAAAAAGGTGGCTTCAGTCTCAAATGGCACCCTGATTCATTGTACTTCTTCGGCTGAATGAGCGTCATACACCTGCATTACTTTGCTACCTCGCTGTCAGTAATGTAATACCTGCAAGGAGTGGATGTTTGGTTTTACAGCATACAGTAAATCTACATGTCTTTATTGACTGTAGTTTAGCTTCAGACAATAATTCAATCATGCAGCAAATTCTCATTGGAAAAAAAAAAACAACAACTAAAGAATAACACAACAACTTCAATGTTCTTTCACACCATTTTTGTCGCTTGGAGATAAAGCGCTGACTCAACGCATTGTCCACTTCATCAAGGTGTTTCTTGGCTGAATGTGTCGCTTCCGCTTCTTGCACTTCCTCCCTCTGTGTGAATCAGTTATCCCTGTGAGCTCTTGTTGGAACATGAAGGAGGGAAAAAGTGGGATGAAATCAGCACAGGTTGTACTTGTCTTTCACCTCAAAATGCCACAGAGAATAAGTCAGCGATGAGAGGAGTCAGGCCTAACACTGGACTGTATTAATACTCCCACAGGGCCGAGCCGCTCAGGCTCAGTCCGTCTCCCTTCAGCGTGCCTCCCTGGTCTCCACGCAGGTATTTGCCGTTCTTGCCACGGATGGCGAGGCGACCATGCTCTAGCAGCTCCAGAGAGAAATCCTCAGGGGCCTCCCCATCCGAGCACACCAGCCCGGAGCTGTTCACGTACCAGAAGCGGCCATCCACACCTGCGGGGCAGATACACAAAGTTAGACACATGGCTACACCCTCACAGGCGATGCAAGTGTTTCATTTTTGACCAAGTAACGTGCTGCACTGATTTTCATGTCTGAAACACACATTTATTTCAGTGTTGGGAGCAAAAAAAAAAGAGAATTGGCCAGAATCAATCTTGTTACATGCTGACCTTTAATGTGGTAGGCCCCATTACTGAAATGCAGGGTGAAAATGTCATAGACGGATCTGCTGGCGTCCAGCGTGTTGGAGTTCTTGTGGTGGCAGATGAATCCGTTCTCTCCTCTCAGGATCAGCATGGGCCGGTTGATTAGTTTCAAAGTGAGCTGCTCATCCTCGCCTGACAAAAGGTGACAGCAAAACGATGAAGACGCATCAGAGGGAACGCGAGAGAGGTCAGAGGCAGGGTTTGAGGGAGGAGGTGAGTGAAGAGATGAGAAGAAGAGGAGGAGAGCAGAACCTATTGTCTCTCACCCGTGGAGTCACTGACAGCAAGGAGCTGGCCGTTCCTCTTAGTGCAGATGTATTTTCCATTGTTAGCTTTTAGTGCCACCTTGTGGCCAAGCCACTCCACTGAGAACATGGTGTTAGCTGACCTGTGGTTGGGCATCACAAGAGAATGAAGATGAGACTTTCCATGCCATTACGTGCTCTTGGAAATATTGTGAGTCCACATGCAAGACTAAACAAGGTAAAGCAGGTCAGCAAGCTTCTATGAAATCAGGTCGGACATTTAAGATGTGTTCCAACTAGCAAGTTATCACTATATGCTGCTATTTGCCATCTCATGCATGCATTATTTTCATTCTTGCGGGTGTAGTCATCAGTCTCTTCTATTTTCATTAGATTAGGATAGAAATTAATTCCATGACTAACTCACATCTTCAAGGTGTGCTGTGACAGTGTTGCACAGTGTGTCATGAATTCCACTTTATTTCTTGGAAAGCATTTGTGACTCTTTGCATTTCTAAGTCAAAGTTTAGTGATCTTATAAAAAGGTGATCTTATAAAAAGGATCTTATAAAGGTGTAAACTCTTATCTGCGATACAAAGTGTAGAGGCGACACATGCAGTTGTGTTCATTTTCACTCTGAACAGTGGTTATGAGGGCGTTCACTCACACTTCCGTGGCTGTGCTCTGGATGCCTCCGTGGGCCACCAGAGCCCAGTAGTTCCCTTGGCTGGTGCGGAACGTACACTTTCTGGTTTCCTTGTCAATCTCCATCTGAAACGTCTCCATGTCTGTCTCATCTTCCTGATTGGCTGCGAGGCTTACACCTGGGAAGGAAATACCAAGCGCATCCTGTCGTTAATATGAAAACACCTGAGAGCTGTAGTGACTGGAGAAATCCATCCACCGGCTGCTGCTCACAATTTTTATTAATGCTCACTTTCCATTTAAGTCGATTTTCAATTGTATTGCAGTGTTGTATTTTGCATGTCACAAAATATTTAAGGGTTATTCATTACAACATTTAAGACTTGCATGAGGGGTGAGGTTATAGTATCGGGCAATGAAGGCAACATCCAAACGTACAAAAAATACATCTGATTGTGCACAATGGGTGTTGGTCAAGTGATTTGTGCATGAAATAAACAAATTAATCTAGAGATATACTTGTTTTCCCTTCCTCAATTTTCAGTGGCAAGTCAAATAACAACAACAAAAATGAAATAGTTTGGGACAACAGCGACAAAGCAGCTCGCTAATCAGGTTGTATTGTTATGTTTCTCTTGGCCCAGCATGAAAGAGCTGGTAATCATGTCTGATCCTGGGATGTGGGGTTATTTTGAAGTGGTTCTGTCTTAAGCCGATCTGACATGCCAAGCATGTAACTTCCTGAGGGTAAATACATTTTCACTGATTGTGGGTCTGGGTGCATTTGTGGACAGAATACACTGTAAATAAAATGAAAACACTACATGTGCCCGTGCAGAAAAATCTTACAGAGACGAGCTATCACACACTATATGTGGTGAATGTGTGTGTCTCCCAGTCCTCTCACGTTTGATTGACAATCGCTTTTTTTAGAAGCCTGTTATTTTAGCATTTACATAGCTAACGCATGACACAGTATTGGTGCCAAACATGGAGAAACACAGACCTTCACACAGGCAGACACAAACGTATTGACATCAAACCCTGTCTGCTTTGATGGGCGGCTCAGCTTCCAGGTTCAGAAGCAAACAGGCAGCTTTCGGCTTGTTATTGTTCCCTTTTTTATTTCAGAAGTCACTTTGTGATTAATATTTCAGCTGTTAACATGATCATACATGTTGGCAGAAAAGAAAACATTTGTTTGTCACCACGACGAGACAGATTACAGAGCTAAATCCCAAATTAGATGCACCCCAGAATATCTCCAATGCATTTTATTAATCCTTCAGCATTGCAGATCTTATCTCTGCCTGCTCTCCTCTATGGTCATCCTCCTCTACCGTCCTCCCCTCCCCCATCTCTCCCTCCTTGCCCCTGACCCCCTCCCATCACCATCACCCCACCTCCGGCCCTGCCTATCTGCCCTCTTCTCAGCGGGGCTCTGATATAATCAGCTTTCAAGTGCTACCCGTCCAATCCCTCAATCCCCTCAATAAAAGAATAAAGGAAAAGCAGGAAAAGACCAGAGGATTTTATGGTCCACACTTAGCAGGATGTACAGATAATTACCAAGCCCGCTCAAGCCTCAAGTTAACAGAGCTATGAATGATCAAACATATGGAAAACTTGCTGGAAATTGAAATGCATTGACTTGCTACTGTATTTTTATACTATGCTCAGATATAGAAAGGTACCTTTGTTCAACAAATATGAACCAAACTATTTGACAACAGTGCCTTAAAAAAATTAATTAAAGACTTAAACCTCAGAGGTTATCAGTCTGGTTTATTGGTAATTTTGATACGACTGAATGGAGAAACTATCGAGGTTTACAAAACAATAACTCTCAACAAGAGTGACAATAGCAGAGTAAACATAAAAGGAACATTTCTGATTGGTTGAGTATTTTTTTTTAAGCCACCATTTTTAAGAATCTGCAACCGTAAACCAGCTTGTGTTCTACAGTTGATCGTATAGTTCGATTTTAGCTGATAGAATGTTTATTATGTTGAACTAATTATAGTTTAGCATGCTAACATTTGCTAATTGGCACTACACCCAAAGTAAAGTACAGATAAAGCTGAGGATAATGTCATTAGTTAGCAGGTATTTGGTCGTAAAAGTGTTAATAGCACTAGAACTTGGATGTCTTTACAGATCTTTAGTAACTGGTTTGATATTTCAGTCTGGACCGAAGTGCAGAACCAACCTGCTGATCAACGATGCAAGCCCCAGCGCCATGTCACTAATGTGGCTAAAAGCAACATAAGGCAAGATACTGTCTGCACGTCCTAAATGAGGTCCATCCAGGTTTCTCCTACGTTTCACAGGATGTTCTTAGGGCATCGCAAGTAATAAACCTGAGCTCGCTGTGATTATGCTGCCTCACGTGGTTTATTGCGACTGAGGGATGCATGCACATAAATAACATCTGCATAATCCAGCACAGATGCACATACGCGTACCAGTTTGAAAGGCCTGCTTACAGTTTTGTGATAGAAAAAAACAATTTCAGCTTGATTTTTTTTTTTTACTGTTCAGTGCCAGTGCATGGTTCATGACAGTGTAAATCCCACCTATTGTAAGATTCTTTTGGGGCATTTTGATTTAATTTGATATCTAACCATAGATGCAGTCTGGAGGAGGAATAAAGGGGATGACATGCGACAAAGATGTCATGGTTACTGAGCTACCGGGACGCTTTAATCACATCTTATATACCCCCGATAACCTAGGTATCATGAGGTTTTACAGCTGGAGAAATTATCATTGATCTTAAGTGCATTTGAAGCATAAATTTCTGCCCCTGTACTCTGCACCTATGCCTGGGGGCCCATCACTCTCATTCTCTCTCATCCCGACTCAATGTCATGCTTTGTCTACCTATTCCGTGTGTCCATTTCACACTAATTCAACCCAGAAATGATCCTTCGACAGGGCTCAGCTGGGACCTCATGGACGCTATCTGATAGATGAGAGGCGAGGAGGCAGAGGAAGGAGAGAAGGATGGAGGAAGAGAAAGAAACGGAGAACAAGGGGGAGACAGAGATTAGATATGTCGAAATCCAAGCCAGCAATCTGAGGATATCAATAGCTCTGTTGATGACCATCTTTGACACACCAGTTGGTCAAGCATACAAAATAAGATGTCATCATAGCCACGATCACTGATAAACTATGCAGCATAGCGAGGTACACTCCTCATCAATACACTGCCTGACGCATTGACTCAAAGAGACACAAAAACACAAAAACACACAGGTAACATCAGCAGTGCCACGTTTTGGATCAGACCCCAGATCCAGCTCCATTTTCTGGTGTTGTCCTACCTGCAGCCTGCAAGTGGAGCAAGCCTAACTAATCCATCAACGATAGATGCCTCTGACATCTATTATTAATGGTAAGCTGATGCCACTATCCCCCTGTTCCTTATTTTCCTCTTTCTCCCAATCCTTCATCCTTCACAACTGCATTTTCTGACTTTTTTTTTAATTTCAGTCCATTTATTTTTTCCTCATTTATCTGTTCCTGGGCTGTGCATGTGTATGTCTGTGCATGCATGCGTCATGTGTGTACAAGCACATTTTTGTTCATGTGTTCACGTGTGTTAATGGAAAGTTTGTATCTTTGGACTATCATCTCTCCTTCACTTTCAGGGCAGAGTGGACCACTTAGACGATGAACACAAGGAGGTGATGAGAGACGCGATGACAGATCTACATGACATGGTGGGACACACACACACACACACACACACACACACACACACACACACACACACACACACACACACACACACACACACACACACACACTGTAGGCATTAAAGAACAACTCAGTGCAGACAGCAAATACTGTGTCCCATTACTGTCAACAAAAACTGTCTTTAACACTTCTCTATCTAAATTCATGCTCTACCTCATAACAGCTGACCCTCTTTTATTACTAATTCATTTGCTGCATTTGCACTCTCCTCAAAATCTACAGCATACAGCAAACATGACTCCTTTGCACTAAATGGAGCAGGAACAAAGGTGCTAATTTATGTGTAAAGACAGGTGACATTAGGCGAGGCTGAAGAGCCCACCTGTCTCCACAAATACTCCTATTGTCCTAAAGTCCTTTGAGGGTTGTATCCTCCTTTCTCTGCTTTCCATTTTCCTCTTCTTCTTTAATCATCCTGTCAAGCTCAGACGCAGAAGGTAACAAGGTATATTTGGCCAAGTGCTTAAGAATTTTGAGGCACGAGCATGTAAGGCTTTTCCATTTTATACTTTTGGCCCACTTAAAGTCTAACAACAATTTAACCTTTCACCTGCACAGAATATTTTCTCTGTTTGTCGCAAAACTATCTTTCATTCTCCAATACTCACTTCTTTTAGTGTTACCATTTGTTCACACTGCAAGCAACATAGTCAGCAAAGGCAACTTGGGAACCAGGCAAGTCAGCTAATGTCACATATGGCCATGTTAAACAAGCTTTTCCACTGATAAGATTAGCTGTTCACTGCTGAACAGTCATTAATAGCCAGTGGTGTGAATGCAAGCCTCAGTGTGTAATAATAATAATAATAATAATAATAATAATAATAATAATAATAATAATAATAATAATAATAATAATGACGAGAAGTTGATTTTAGTCATTTAAGACTAAAATGCCATAGCAGCAAAGAATATACGGTGATAAACAAACGTTATCTTGCACCTTGATGTCATCATTTCATAATGTCATATGTTGCTGAACACACTTTCTTTCCTTGATTTTCAGCAGCACATCAGCAGCACTGACTGAGGCCGGGGTTAGCGGGTTAGATTAGCGTGACAGAGCAGGACTCGGAGGGGCAGAAGCTTTGGCCCCAGGTGAGAGGCAGCTTGGGTTTCTGAAAGCAAACTCCCCCCTCGCCTTCCAGGAACAGGGGCCAACTTCATCAATAATTCAAAACACCACCTCACCACTTGCCGCAGCAGGACGGTATGGTTGTGTGTGGGCGAGTGTGTCGGAGAAAGATAAAGCTTTTGTTTGTGCAGAACAAGTATAGGAAGAGAGAGAGAGAGAGAGAGAGAGAAAGAAAGAAAGAAAGAAAGAAAGAAAGAAAGAAAGAAAGAAAGAAAGAAAGAAAGAAAGAGAGACAGTAACAGACAAATATGCTGCATGCTGCAAGTACTTCTCTCTGTGCATACATTCGTGCATGAAGCTACTCTATGTACTGTATACTTAGCACTGTTTACTTTATATGCACCATATTTTTCCTTCCCTTCAACCACTCAGTTTGCAGGGGTCCCATCCGTTTGGTTTCCTCCTGAAGCTCCCACTGCTAACCAGGAACAATGAGCAGGGAGAGATTCAGTTACAGCACCCTGGGCTGAAGTAACTCGACCCTGCAGACAAGAATCTGCAGCCTGCAGATGGGTGTCATGGCCAAGTATGCTGACAAGCACTGTTGGTGTATGCTAATCCACCCCAAATCCAGTTTCAAATCAGACCAGCAAACCATTTCAACCAGCAGCAACTGAACACTTGGCAAACACTTCTAGTGCACTGCTGGTTAGATGAAACCCGATCGACACAATTACAATTGTTGTAGTTTTTACACTGATCGAAGAAATTCAACCTTGTTTTTGAGTAAAAACAACTTTGAAGCCAATGCGGAGCAGGTGTAATCCATCAGTATAGTAGTGAGGTGCCATGGCTGCATGCTGATCAAATAACGCCCTCCAACAGCCCCGTCACAAGACCGAAGAGTAAATACATAATACAGTATCAACAGAGCATTACTGTACAGCATATAGGTTTCAAGCAGCTGTTTTAGTAAGCCAGGGGGCAAAGGCATACAGTGTTAACACCATTACCCACAAAGCCAGGAGGGACGTTTGAGAGGGAATGAAAGGGGATTTTCAGAATATTTACGATAAATTATTTGGCAAAAAAAAAAAAAAAAAAAATCTATTATATTTGCTGAACTTTATACCATTTCGGGAATAAAACACCTTCTCTGACAACATTAAAACTCATTCGGGAAATAACTGTTGTGGAAAAATGTATTTCTATAGTTATTGCTATCATTGGTGCACAATAAATCTGTCATTCGACCAATTCACTCATTGAGTGAGATCTAATACAGACAGTGGACTAACCTAAATCAACTGCAGCTCCTAAAATGAATGACGTATTCGTCTCAGGTCTCCTAGATGAGGCTGATAGTGTCCCGTATCAGCCTCATCTATCTTGTTTTCCTGGAAAGATGCTACTATCCAATGTGATATCAATGCATGTTGATGTCCAGACTACATTACCCATAATTACCATATATCCCTTATCAGCTGACAATCATTAGAGAGTGGCCTATTCCCTTAACCATGCATGTTCAGCGTGTCCACAAGTCAATGTACTTCCTGTGAATTGTTAGCTCAGTTTTCTGCGCATGTATCAGTGCACATGTAGTATATAGGGGCTAGTAGTAGTAGTATTTGTTGCCCCTCTGCTTCATTATGTATGTGTAGGTCAGTGTGTGTCAGCAAAAGGCTCGTATGACACCCCTCAGTGGCACCTAAGGTCAGCCTTCCTCCATTTAATCAGACATTTGGGATTCTGTGTAAGAGTTTAGAGGACCTAGGAAGCTGCAAGTTGCAGCATGTGCATGCATACAGGCTTCAGGGCAAAATCAGATTTGTGACATCATCATCCCCTGCTGATGTCTGTTTGCCTACCTTGTCTTATAGAGACATATCGCCCATTGGCTGCCATCAGAACCACCTGTGGGTGGCTTTCCTCTAGGTCAAACAGTTCATCTTTGCCCGGTTTGGAACACCGTCCAGATCTCAGGGTGCCCGTAGGCCCCATGGGAGACAAATACTTCCCCTCGCAGTCTTTAAAGGCCAGTTTCCCACACTTCAGCTCCAGTGTGTACGCCGTGGCCCTCCCGCTCTCCGTCAAGAGCTTCCCATCATTGCTGAGAAAGCGGCTGTCGCAGGTCTTTAGGCAGTACTTCCCATCCAGGTAGACAAGGGTGAGGAGAGCTGCCACCCCCCAGGGAATGTTCACATCCACAGCGATTTCCCCATCCTCCATGGAGAGGTGGGCGTAACGCTTGCGGGCCACAGACAGCAGGTTGGCCTGCGGATGCAGAGCCAGGTGCACTGCCCACAGCTCTGCATCTGTGATTGCCTGGGCAAAGCAGGACAGGTAGTCCCGAGAGCCACCGAAGAAACGGAGGTGCGGCTCAGACTGCAGGGCCCAGCGGCCATCTGATTGCGCCACGATGAGGAAGCGGCAGTCAGAATTGTGCCCATCAGCCTCACAGGTGACTTTGCCATCCTTATCAGATGCCAGGTAGCGTCCCAGGTGGCTGCGCAAGTAGACCACCTGGGTGTCCTGAGAGTCCTGCTCTAGAGTCCATATCTGCTTCTTCTTTAAGCTGGGTGCTGACGCGTTCACCTGAGAGACAAGGAAATGGTCCAACAAATAACATGAAGTCTTTCCTGTATAACAATGTGCATAATATACCGTATGGCACTAACAATCATGCAAATATTTGAGGGTTCTTCTTTTATATTGGATGGCGTGTTTGTACCTTGAAGCCAAAGGACTCTGCAGTGAGGTAGCGACCCTCATGGTTGATCAGACCAAACTGCAACTTCAAGGGACGGTTCCCATTAGCAGGCATCTTCACCTGTGGATTCAGGAATGTGAGAGACAGAGGGAGAACAAGGGGTGAGACAAGTTAGGGGGGAAAGAGTGGCAAAGGAGAAAGAGAGGGGTGAATAGACCTAACATGGGATGCAGGAGCAAGGAAATGTGTAAAAAAGGGTGGAATAAGGTTTTTGTTTTAAAGAGGTGAGGAATATGGAAGGAGATGAAGTCATGGAGAATGATGAAATGAGAAAGTCTTAAAGACAGGAAATCAATTCATTAAGGTACAGTATATAAAGCGCTCCCAAGACCACAAATTCCTTCCCCCGCCCATGGCTTCATTATACATTTTTCCAGCTACAGCCTCCTAATTTACTTACTGTGGTTTTGTGGCTTCCCCTCTGCAGTTTCTGCGGCTCTAATTCCAGCTCCCAGATTTAAGAGGCTTCTTTCACCAAGCGTCCTCTTGTGATTCTCTCTCTCCTCTCCTTCTCTTGCTGGGTCTCACGTTCTGTTGACCACCACTACCCCTCCTCACCCTAATCAGGTTAGAGGAAGCAAAGACTTGAGTCAAACTTGATCTGTCCGGACTCCGGCGTCAACCCCTTTTTTCTCTGTAGACTAATTTTGATCTCAACTGCTTAACTCGACCTTCTTCCCCTCTCTCTCTCTCTTGTTGAACGGTGCTCTCTCGTCCAGCCTCACTCCTGTTCTTGCTTGACTTGCTATTCACCCTGAAGGCTCAATCACCTGGTCCCTCCTGACTATCCCTCCCTGGGGCTAGAGTTTTTGCCCCTCCTTTGGCTTCTTTTCCTGCTATCTTTGGATCACATGCAATAGTCTGACCCTCTTGTGCACGTTCCTTGAAGTCCAGGTTCCTCGTTTGTCAGACAAAAGTTTGATCAGTGAAGAAGAACATCCTCCGCAGTCCTGCAAATTTTATGGTAGCGCATTGAAGGACTCCTTCACTCTTTCCCTAAACATAAGCCGTCCATCACAAGTGAACTCAGCAACAAAGGGTGCTCGCCTCTGTAATCTTAAGCCTCTCTCTGTCGCTTTTTCCTCCCATCCTCTCCTTCTCTCTCTTTGCCTTTCTCTAACCTGCCATGTGTATAATCCTGCTTTTCTCTGCCTCCGCGCTTTATTCTGAGCTCCTGCACTTCGCCTCTCTGTGACACATAAAGACAGGTAAGTAGAAACAATGCATACACACATACACACACACAGCAGGGTAACAAGAGCACCCCCCATGCCTTTGGCGTAGTTGCCCGAGTGCGGCTCCACTTACTTACCTATGCTGGGGGTTTAGTTACACACCTTCTCTGATTGCAAGCTCTCTGGGTCGGTTCTAATGGGAAATGTGTCCAAGAGGCCGAGGGAGTCGCACTTAACATCTGAATTTGGGAGACAAGCAAATGGAAGGGAAAAGAGATGATGTGTGTTGTAAAGGCAACAATAATAAGCTAATCAACATATGGGGTTGACTGAATGTGTGTGTGCCAATCAGCCTATTACAGTCTTCTTTGCAGAGTAAACAGACGTGTCTGTTCCTGAATCCATCTAATCCTCAACCCAATCATCCCAACCTGGCTAATCTATCAGCGCTATCCCTCCCCGAATGCACACACGCACACACACACACACACACACACTCCCCCTCCCTTTGCTTGTCAATGGCTATAAACATACACATAGACTCACTGACCCACAGCAACATATATGTCATCACCACACACACACAAACACACACAAAGGTCAGAGGAGGGTCCCAGGGTTCATAGCAAACACCACCCACCGAAAGATTTACTTCTCCTGACCCAGACTTGAACTGCTGCGCTTTACACAAAATGTGATAAACAATGCGTGTCACACACTTACACACAAACGCTCTCTCACGCACACAAACACAGATACTGCGGGACGTGAGCGCTGTAATTGAGTGTGTGAACACTAAACAGATCGACATCCCACATTTCTGAGATGCTGACTTCAGATCAGTTTCCCTGTCTCCAGTTTGAAACTTTGGTGTGATAAGACTAGATTAAAGGACCTCCACTCAGTGTTTATATGGGTAGTCTTATCCCCACAGTATGTAGCGGTTATGAGACAATAAGAAGACAGGAACAGACCACTGACTCACAAAAGGAAAACTTCTAAATCATCTATACAGGTGTAATTTGCAATATTTAAATAAGAATCTTATCAATCCTTCAGACAAACAGGGATCAAACATGAATCCAAACCTGTGGCGGAGGTTATTTTCTGTTCATTGATAGAGATAATAATTCTAATTTCACTAGGCACTGGGTAACTTCATATCTTTTTGATGTTTGTAAATGATGTTTTTCATTACAACTGCTTTATTTTCTAGAGAATTTCAAATGGCTAGAGAAGTTGCCCCATGCATGTGTGTCATATATTTTTAATAATGGCCAAATGAGAATGGAAAGTGCTCATTAAATCTTCACAACAGTGTTGTAAAAATGTATAGCAACTGCTTATCCGTAAATGAAAATATTGACTGACACTTTATACAAAAACTCCTGGTGAACATGATTGCAGGTGGTTGTGGTTAGTCATTATAAGAAGAGAACAAATATATTTTTTACTGACTACTGCTGTGAGGTAGATAAAAGACAAAACAACCTGTCGTTGAAAGTGACTGGTACACTGAAGTGTACAGACACATAAATCTGACCTAATCCATACTGATGTACTGTATTAGGCTCTGCTGTTTAACCTTCAGAGGGCGTCCCTGCTCTGCAGACAGTTGGCTGTGAACCCTGAAAAATCGTCTTCAAGATGTGAGATTTTCTTTCAACTCTCTTGCCATTGAAACTAAAAACTTAAAGGGACATTTAAGGGCATTAGCTGGGTACAATAAAGTTGCAGTTTCAGGACAAAAAGTCCTCAGTCTACCTGGCTGTTCACACTTAATGATGTGGATAAATCACTTCACTTTTACTGTTTGCTCTGCTGCTCCACGTGGATCTGATCTCCTGTTGGTAAGAGGAGCTGTGCATATGTGTGACTGCGTGCAATTCATTCTGAGAACTCAACACTCCTTATCTTTAAAGTGAACTGGAAATCAGATCCTTATATTTGCATACCTGAAATCCTCATCAGAGAACCATGCATGCATACTCAGACACACATGGAAAACACAGTGCAGAGGATGGGAGGAAAAAAAAGGAGGCAGGAGACAGACACAGTGCTCACAAATCAAAAAAGTCATATTCTGTTATTGTTATCAGTGTTGTTATTTTCATTACTATCACTATTATCACTATTACTGTACTTCTCCCTCATATGTATCCTATCCCACGCATCATTAGCTCGCTCTCTGTGGCCCCCGGGGGCTGCGTCATCGTCTGCTGATGTGCCGACACTCCCGCTGCCGTCTGCGCGGTGACGCCTGTCGATAGCCAACCAGATGGGTTTTTTTTTCAGCCCTTATTCTGGGACAGCGGCTGTGCCAGGTTCACCGTGGCAACCGTGGGATGGTGCTTTAGAAGCCATTACAGCGGTCCGCTGATGACACTCAAATAGCTATCATTACACCTCCTCCAAGGAGACACAGAGGGAGGAGGAGGAGGAGGAGGAGGAGGAGGAGGGAGGGAGGTGAGAAGGGAAGGGAGAGATGAGGCAGGGAAGGAAGGATGGATGCATGGGAGGAGGCAAGGGTGAAGGCTATAGGAGGAGAGGAAAAGAGGTAGTGGAGGAGCAGATGAAGAACAAGGAGAAGGAGGTGAAGGAGAGGAAATGAAGGGGAAATGTGAAAGGTGAGCTGTGGCAGACGAGTTAAGGGTGTAGGGAGACCGAGGGGGAATCGGCACATTACACAGGCAGACAGGGGTGGGAGAGCAAGTTAAAGATATAGAAGGTGTATGGAAGACGGGATGAGAAGGAAGGGAGCGACTGGGGGAGAGAATGGGGAATTCAAAATGACCGTTTTGGAGTTAACAGCCTCCAGCCTTTTTCTACCCTATTAAGTTCTATTCTGCCATTACTTGGGACTGCGGGGTGCTGCCTCATACCCCACAGTGTCCTCCTACTCTTACAGACCCCCCCTCCTACACACACACATCCACAAACACATGCGCTCTCCCTTTCACGCGCTTCCTCAATTTCCTCCTCCAGCCCTCCTGTTTCCCCTCTGTTTTTTTCCTTTAAGCCCCCCCCCCCCCCCCCCCCCCCCCCCCCTCCAGCTCCTCATCTTCAGTTCAGTTCCAGAGGTTATGAACTGAATGAAGGAGAGATCAGCTGGATCAATTCTGGAGTCCAATGGTTGTCCTTGCTGCTGTTGTAAAAGCATGCCAAAACAAGCTGTAAGAGTTTTCACTGCTGTCTTGCTTTGTTCGCTCTTGGTCTGTTTCCTTCCTCTCTTCCCTGACACAATATGAATCTGTTCCAGTGTCAGGACCCAAATTTGTACTAGGGACAGTGGGAATACGCATTACACACCGAGCTGTTTAACCCAATTAAACATGACCATCTAAGGACTAATATCCCAGAAAAGAACGGCAACGTCCATGTCAGAAATCAAATGGGAAAGGGAGAGGAAAAAAGGGAAAATCCACACTTTTTTGCGTAGTCTGCGTGCTTTCAGAGTGCTTTGGCATATGTGAGAAGTAAAGATACTCGCACGAGGGTGAAAAAAATTAAAACAGTAAAAAACGTGTTCCTAAAGGCCCATAAATCCTTGGATTGAGAACACCTGACACTACTCAAATGGCTCTTGTTTAGCCAGAATGCATTATCTCATTTTTCCAGCGATATCTGGCGTAAGAACACACACTTTTTGTGTTGAATATATCATTTTCTCTTACTCCATCTCCATCAATCATGTTGTTGACATGAATGGGGTTGACAACAGGTGAAAACAAGTCTGAGGATGCTGTCACCCACAAGAGCTTTAGCAGGCAATGGTAACGCTATCTGACTGTCAATAAAAAGGACATCTTTCAATGCAAATGAACCGAACACACACTTTCCAGTCTGTTTCCAATGTTAAAGTTGCAGGAGATTTTCAAACCTGCCCTCCATGTACATCAGTTCGAGCACCGCATCTCTCTCTTTGCTTCACATCCAACTATCTCTATCCACTTTTTCCTCTTCTCCTCTCTGTCCTATCTTTTCTTCTTTCTGAAGAAGATGGGGCGGACAGGATGAAGAAAAGTTGCTCAGGTCTCTGCTGTCAGTCGTCACCCCCCACCCATCCATCCACCACCGTTACTCTTCCAAATAAGGCACGCACAAGAGACTGAAGGAGATCTCAGACTTCAGAAAAAGAGAAACTCAACCCCAGAAACATCAAAATGTTTTTGTCATAATTGCAGTGAAAAGCTTCCACAGAACATACTTGGTGACATCATGTAAAAAATGAAATGCATTTTAATATTTTGTGCCACAACTGAAAGATTATAAACATTTATGTTAATGTCTCCCATCCACAATGAATACAGCCATTCAGTTAGCCACCGCAGTCAGAAAGACAAACGTTTTAATGGCTGTTTTCTACTCTTTATGCATGCTCAAACAGTTGCATCCTCACGTACACTTGGCACACTCGCAACTGTAATTCCCAAAACCACCACTAAGAGGCGGTGTCAGCCTTCTGCTTCGGCTCCTTTATGAGCCTATATATTTTTTGGAGGTTAAAGAGAGAGAGCGAGAAGATTGATGCTTGGTTTGTCAATGTTGGTGCCTGTGTGACTGCATAGCGTAGGAGGGAAGGACTTTAGTGCTATTTAAAATGGCTGCTTTTAATGTCTCCTGCTTTTGGAGGGGGGACTTCGCAGAAACTGAAAGGCGTCAACAACATGTGAAGCGTTATCAACTGTAAAACATCAGTGCAATTAGAACGAGATGGGTGGGAGGGGAGCGTTTCCCCCCGTTTCAATCGTTTCCAGTCACCGTACCTGAGTCTGCTTCTCTGTCATGTAAAGCAGGCTGCACATGGCATAACAGGAGCAGGTCTGACCCACACTTTTAGAGCCTGAACGTGTGAATGTGGGTTATACCTCACTGCTAAGCATTCATTTCTCATGTGCTTTTAATCTCATTGGTTTTCTTGCATGCTGATTTGATTATGATCAGGGCAACGCGCGCGCTTAAAAAGCTGCAGCGCTGCTCTGGTCGCACCATGTGCTCCAGCAGAGTACAGTATATTACCCTCGCTTTTCTTTAAATGTGTCTGAAACGAGGCTTTGAAACAGTCCGGATTAACTGATGTATCGCCTTTCTAAAAACAAACCGCCTCTGAATCATTCATTAATTCACATTTGGCTATTACAGTGCGGGTTTGTGTTTTATGGGCAGAGCAGCTCCTTCCTGTGTGGTAGGAAAGAGTTAACAATAACGGGCTAAACGTGATGAGTGAGGGGACTCTGTGAAAAGCAGCGAGCCAATCCGCGTCAAGATTAACACCTTGCGTGGTCGTGATTGGCCTAAAAACCGGTGGTTGTTGTTTGGAACTCACAACCCACGTGGGGGTAAGGACCCTCATTCGAGTTCTCATTGGCTGAGACTCTACACTCAAGTCCCGCCCGCGGCTGGTCTTACTGTGTTATTGGCCAAGCAGCCGCAATCAACTCCTCCCCCTCCCTCCCTCTCTCCCCTCCGCCCCTCCCCGCCTTGTTTTTCTGTCCGAGAGGAAAGGAAATATCCCTCTCGCAAGCTCCATGGGCTCGCGCGGGCAGACGTCGTCGTCGCTTCACATCTATCAGGAGGCGCGCGAACTCAGATCTGACATTTCGCTCCGATCCTCTTAACGGCAGGAAAATACGAAAAAACACGATTACGAGATATGATATTAACTCAGCGTCGACGTCTCTGGGCGCGGAGCCTCCTGTTATTTCGTTTTATCGCCCGTTTCCCCGAAACGTTAGCTCTGTGTTTCTTCATTTTCTCTCCATAAAGCAGCCAGCCGCTCGCGCTGCCTCTATACTGGACATGCACCGCAACGCGCACGCACGAACGCACGCCTGTCTATGTTATATGTGCAGCTTTGCAGTGACAGGACCATTAACCTTTAATGAATTAATTATATTACTAAAGATTAACAGGCAAGGGAGCTTAATCAAATTTGGTGTGTGCGAGTGTAGCCTCTGGCCCCCATCTATCTATCTATCTATCTATCTATCTATCTATCTATCTATCTATCTATCTATCTATCTATCTATCTATCTATCTATCAGTTGTAGGTAAAGTCTAACTTTGCCTTCTATTATTCTGCACCTCTAAAATGCAAGATTGTCTTATAAAACTACTTCCTAAAATATAAATGGGTAACTAAGAAACATTAAATTCACAGCTGCACTTTGGAAATCATGCAAAGTTTTCTTGTTTGGCAGGATTCAACACCTGAGATGAACCACTATAACAAACACAGCGGTAAAAACTCAACTAAACTCACCAAAAAGCTTTGACAGCATGGACTGTCCAAACTAAATGCATGTAGGGATGCTGATACTTGGTTTCGTGGTTTTTCATGCAGCGTGTTGTTATGACACACATTACCTTTGAATTCTTGTCAGTGGACAAGGATTCTTTTGTTTTTATTCCTCCCTCCCGTGAAGAAACCACCATTTAACCGAGGACAAACATGAATAAGCAGAATTCGCAGTAGATGCACATCGACACCTTGATGTTTTGGTGTGAGCTACAAATTTTATTCCGTATATTCTGTGTATTTTATTCTAGCAAACAAAATTTTGCCCATTCCCAGCCTGTTACAGTTTGTCCCCGTGGCTGTCAATAATTAGTTTGTGATAGTATTTGATGGGGTTGCTTGCTGAGGAAACATCACCCAGTTCAGATGCAACGCTTCCTACCTGACTGTTTGTTTCTTATGATTTTATCCATGGACACAATGTGATAAATGCTGCACAAACTTTTTGCTTTACTGGTACATAACATACTTAGAGTAATGTCACATTGTGCTAATGCCAAAAGACTATGAGAACTATGAGAGGCAGATCAATCAGTACTTCACAGTTTTTTATTCTTTTACTCTGTATGCACATACACGCCTGCTTTGTGACAATCGAGGGCCACTGTTTGCTTGAAATTGTGTCTTCCACGCAGCTCCTGATACTTGGTGAACCTCACAGCCCTGAGGTGACTCTTCTCAGGATGTCTACCACCAGAGCATCCCTTCCCCTTCCTCCTCCTCTTGAATTGCTGAATAATTCTCCTAAACTGGGCTCAGATTGAATCTCCTGTCCGTTCGGTTCACCTCTGAATCGAGATCAGTCAGCTTTTTCTCGCCTCATCCTGTGCCGGAGCCGTGCTGTGGATTTAGCTTGCTTCTGATCCAGCAGCAGCAGGCGCGGCGGCCCTCGCTGTGCCATGGCTGCAGGAGGGGAGCTGGGCCAGCGGGGAAGGGGGATACCCCCTGTGTGCGCTCGGCAATTGTTGTCGTGGCAATGGTGGCCGTAGTGGTGGTTGCCACGGAGATGGCGGTTGCTTGTCTGACCCGTCCCCCTTGTGCTGTCACCGGCATTATTGATGCACGCCGCTGCTCGGCATTGTGGGAGTGCGGGAGGGAGGGCGGAGAGGACAACGGTTAATGAGTTCAGGAGGAACAGGGACTCTCCCTGCTCTCTCTCTCTGTTAGCCTCTCTCTCTCTCTGTTTCCTCATCACCTCTCTCACTCCCTCCCTCCCTCCCCCTCTCTGCTACCTCTCTCTCTCCCTTCATTTCTCATGGGTGTCTGTCTTGTGCGAGTGTGCATTAAGAATGTGGGTCTCTCATGATCCATCATGGCATGATGCACTTTCTCTCTGCTTCACACACACACACACACACACACACACACACACACACACACACACACACACACACACACACACACAGAGAGAGAGAGAGAGAGAGAGAGAGAGAGAGAGAGAGAGAGAGAGAGAGAGAGAGAGAGAGAGAGAGGTTTCCATTCACTTTTGGGGACATTACATTGACTTACATTCATTTCCTGGAGACTTACACTAGCTATAACTATAACCACTACTAGCCTCAACCTAACCTTATCCCAAGTCTTCACCCTAAAAATGAATTATTTATGTAATGGGGACTTGCGTTTTGTCCCCATAAGACAGTTGCGTGACTGTGCAAACAGCTTTATATCACCACAGTTTGAGTCATACACAGACACACACACACAGAAGCACGCTCTCACACACCTAAACGGCATACGGACAGTACACTTACAAAAACATGTTCTCCCACACCTTTACTCGAACAGCGTAACTGACTCATTCACAGCCACTCCTTTTCCTCTCACACACACACACACACACACACACACACACACACACACATGCACACACACACACATGCACACACACACATGCGCACACACACATGCGCGCACACACACACACACACACACACACACACACACACACACACGCACACACACACACACACACACACACACACACACACACGCACACACACACACAGATGCTGCCCTGCTGTTATGCCTGAAGCAAGGAGAGCTAGCAAGATTAATAATGACCCCTGACTCCCCACAGACAGACCCAAATATACACAGTTTGGAGAGAGAGAGAGACAGAGCGAAGGTAAAGAGAATGGAGGGAAGAACAAGGTGAGGCCAAATGGTGAGTAAAAATACACAGTTTAGACACAAAGAGGGAGAGAAAATGTATACAGTTTAGAAAGCGACAGAGATGAGAAAAGTAAGAGTGGAAGAAGAAGTGGGAGGCCAAACATGCAAAGCTGGATGAGGGACATAGCGGTTGGGGGACAAGCGAGAGTATGTCAACACTAAGTGGGCTATATTTTTTTTTTCTCTATGCTGTCATTATTGACTCCTGAAAACGTAGCTTTTCAAAAATGGTTTCCAGTGGATAAATCTGAAAACAGCGGGCACAAATTTCAGCGTGGATGAGGAAAACGGAGCTTTAGGAAAGCAGCGATATAAACTCAGTTAGGGTCTGTGTGGCACGATTTAGTACTTTACTTCCATAAATGCAAGAGACTGATTTAAAGAACGGCCAAAATGGAAGCACCAGAGGCCGCCATGGCCTGAGTTTTAGTCGGCCAAGATGCTAGATCCTACGATTCCCATGCAACTCAATAGTTTTTTTCATTAGACTTAAATATTTGTAGCCTCCAAGCCTGAGCCAAGATCAGACTTTAGTTAACTCCTCCAGAACCACAGAAGAAATATAACCGTTTTTGCAGTATTAGCTATGGTTTTATTTTATTGTTTTTATTACCTTTCAACAGAGCCACAAGCTGCTTCCGCCTATATCCGGCCTTTGTGCTAAGCTAAGTTAAACAGCTGCTAGCTTAGCTTAGATTTAATAGATGGATATGAGAGTGGTATCAGTAACAAATGTATTCCCCAAAACGTTTGACACCATTTGACATTTTAAGGACCTTATAAGGTAATGGAAAGATCACGGTCACGGTCACAGTCAACAACAAACAGTCAATGCCTTCATCTTCCTCGATTCAGGGCGCGTCATTAATCTCCCTTTATGTTGATTTTGTCAGACAACTTCATGATAATGACTAAAGTTAATTGAAGTCTCCGCTAGCTGAAAACGCGAGTTTAGACACACGTTGTTTTCACACGTAAACCGTTTTTTCCACATTAGCATGGTGCGAATGCAGCCGAAAGAGTGACAGCCAGAGTATTTGCTTTGACAGTGTGTTACTACCTACTTTCTTACACTGAAGCAGCTCTCTCTCTCTCTCTCTCTCTGTCTCTCTCTATCACACACACGCGCGCGCACACACACACAGGCTTATATGCATCCATCTGTGTATAGATACACAAAATACTCAGCCGCAATATGCAGACAAATTTGCAAACAGGAATATGCACACACACACACACACACACACGCACACACACACACACACACACAGAAGCACCGGCATGGATTAATGTGTTTGGCTCAACTATTTCATTTATTACTGTCAGAGGCCTTTTGTGATGAGGGCATTTTTCAGGTTGCTAACCATTATTCCCTCTAGGCCCCAGGCTAGTCAAAGGACTGCGTGTGTGTATGTGTGAGTGTGTGTCGGAGTGAGATTTACCCAACCTTATGGTTATGGTTATGGTCGAACCAAGTAGTCTGATTTTTTTCTTGCTGTTCTTCAGGGGATTCACGTTGCCATTTCTGACTGTACTTAATGCTCCCTCCCCATTTGTCAACACAAGCCTAAGCAGCTCGAAGCCTGTTTGTTTTGCCATGAAAGGATTTTTTTGCACCTCCATCATACCTTGAAATATTGCTGACGGTGCTGCATCCATCAACATACCAAAAGTATCTGAGAGAGGGGGAAGAGGCGGAGGAAAGACATGGAGAGGGAGAGAGAGAGAAACAGCACCACGCCACAACGCTCTGTCCTGATGTTCTTCTCTTTCTTCCCCCCCAGTGTATTAAAATGTGTTTACACTGTACTCGGATCAGCTACAGCGCAAATTACATGCACATAGAGATATAAACTCAAACCAGATGGCATTGCTTCTGTTCTGAATAATGGTTGGTGTTTGGTTCTGTTTTCACGGGCTTGACTCTGCCATCGCCTCAAGAATAAATTAATTCATTGGTTTATTCTTGGTTTTGATTGTTTGCAGAGGAACATTTGTTTTCTGGCCAGCAGGACTAATGTGTGACAGTAACACGATAATTAATTGAAATCTGTCTGTGGGTAAGGCCACGTAAAAGGCAGGAAGCATCATCGTCATGAATAGCCTGCCCTCCACCTCTATGGTACATCATCAGGACAGACAGCGGCAGAGCTAAAACGTGTGATTGGCTCACAGCTATTAAAGCACTGTGATGACCCCAAAGTGCACTGAGGATGCACTTGAATCCAGTAGTTAAAGACACATTCAGAGGTGGTCAAGGACAGACGTGTTCACATACTAGAGGAGGTGTTTAGTAAGTGTATGAATGAATCTTTACACAGCAAGTCAGCGGTGAACATCACGGCATTGTGAACTGTGACACGTTCACTTAGCTTGGAAAAAAATATGAGCCCACGACCTCGTCAGTTGCTACATTTCCACCCAAATGTAGTGCAAATTTTAACCAATATGCTAACCATCAGCTGCTGTCATGTGATTAAAAGCAGTTGGTTTGTCGAGAAGACGAGCGTGCAACTAGATGATGTGATTAAACAAGCGCCAAACATCAAACAGTGAAAACTATGAAGGAAACACAATGGAAATATAGAATTTGTATCTGTTTCATGCAATTTGTTTTATTTTGCTTTTATTGCTAAACCAACTTTTCCACCTCAGTCAAGTATAAAAAGTAGTCTGGTCCAAAGTCCTTGACCAGGAGAGATCTGGAACAATCCAGTAAGGTCCCTGTCACACCTTCTTAGTTTAATTACAGAAGCCTGTATCAAACAGCCGAACCTTGGTCTGAATTGAACCCTGTTTCTAGTGTGTAGACATTCTTTTGGATGGTTTGGACTTTTGGACCACTTACAGTAAGTTCTGACGGGCTTTCATCAGAGACGGAAAGAAGAAGAAGAGAAGAAGAAGAATCGCAGGGACAATCCCCTTTATTTGTCACACAATTACATACATGCAACACACGCCATGCAATTTGGTGAAATTTGTCCTCCGCCTTTAACCCATCCTGGTCGCCTTCCTCTGCAGCAGACCGGGAGCAGTGGGCTGCCATCCGACCGGTGCCCGGGGACCCAATCTCTTTGGTCACCATTGGTCAGGTGGTGATCTTCTTGCATGTTTTTAGTGGGGGTATTTTTATACCCCAGGTGAACACGGGGAGAACATGCAAACTCCACACAGAAAGGCCCTTTTTCCTCGAGCAGCAGGTACTGAAGGCATGGTGGAGGACACGCCACCAGCGCCCACAGCGGGATTCGAACCGGGACCTTCTAGCTGTGAGGCGACAGTGTTACCACTTGTGCCACCGTAGGAAAAACACAGCACAACAGTTCTTTAGTGTGCTTGAGGTGAAAGCAAAACTAAGTGGATCAAATGTATATAATGTACAAAAGAAAACGCACCTTGGTTCAGACTTTCAAGTGTGAAGAGAAAATAAATGGCTCACATTTTGCAGGAATTTGTTTTTGCTAATAAACTGACTTGGCCCTTGCTCTCGCTATCAAATGCCAATTTAGATCTATTTGGATGTAAGACTCTGGATCTGAACAAGACATGTAAAAACATGGCAATCTTCAGGACAGCTTTGTCTGAATTGAACTGGAGGGCGAGACTATACCTGTGTCCTTGAATGCAATAAAATGGAAAATCTGTTCCTGTGATTAAACGATTTTCATGTTTTTGCTTTCATTAAATTGCTGGATGAACTTCTATGGGACGAGAAAAAAAACCTGTGAACCTATTTGTTAGTCTTTAGAATAAGTTCTCATAAACTTAAAAAGGAGACATATTTTCTGAAAGGTTGACAATCTGATAATTCAAGGGTCCTTATGAGATATGTGATTTTTATAAAAAACACGAGTCCAAACTACACACCCACAAAAACAACATCCACAAAAGCTACAAAAATTCTTTCATGCATTAATTCAGCGGATGAAAAGATCAAGAGTTCAAGTGGTTTCAAGTCAGAGCTCAGCACACGGAGATTGACAAGCATTTACTGTTAACTGGAAAGCCGCTAAAATTTGTCGAAATAGTGTCACAATTGACCACAGATTTTAATCAACCCCTCAACCCCTCTGTGCCACAGTGTCACGTTTCCATCCACTGCTGTACGCTGTGAGCGTCACAAAGCTGCCATTCACAAGCTGCTGATTACCAAGGCCAACACTCAAAGATGCAGTTGGTGTAAGGCCCACAGAACCCCGAGCAATGGACAGGAGTAAGATGATCTAATGAGCTGTCTTCGTGGAGTGGTAAGACTCCATTGGGTCCAATGCTTCCTTTGTATGGATTTATAACAGCTGAGGAATACTAGGCCATTTTAGTGCATCATTTCTCCATATTCCAAGATGATGATGTCTGCATGCACGCTGCTGGAGAAAATGAAGAGTGCTTTATTATTCTCCAGAATGAAGTCAAACACCTTCTATTAGTTCAATGCTTTCCCTTCAGTGCAGAAATCCATCTTCATCATCTCTCAAAAGACTGTAGGTTTTTTTTCATATGATGGAAAAAAAAATATCCAAAATCAAAACACACTGTTCAGGCCTCCCAGCACTGCAAGCAGGACCAGGAGGGAAATGATAGAAAGTGAATATCGAGCATAAGCAGCAGAGCCATTCAGCTTCAGTCGCTTTTCAGCTGCTGCAACTCCCAAACACCATGTCCTGGAATTTTACCAAAAATGCTTTGGACAATTAAAAGTAAAGGTTTCTTGTCTCTGATTGCATCTTTCAATCAAAAGCATTTCAATCTACTCTGGTTCTAAAAGTGTAATTAATTTTTTAGTTTATCTTATTATCTATCTAAATTGAGTTCCAAGTCTTTCCTCCAATTTAACACGCCTTTTTTTTTCCATCACATTTTCCACATAACTTCTTACAAATTAAATGGAAATATAGGGAAATTATTTCAAATGACTTCATTTCAATGTACAGTATGTCTCTGGGGTAAAACACACTGCACTGCCTGTTGAAAGACTTTAAAGTGTGTCGTGTGTGAGCTGCAAAGGACATAGTTGTGCATTAACCGGAAGAAGGAATAGGGTTTTTCTTTCAGAGGTAACACAGGATGTGTTGAGATGTGGGTGACAGTACAAGTATCATGTATATTTGTGTGCTATGTCAACAGGACAACAATCAAACATAGAGGTTAACCTAAGAAAATCATAGGCATGCAATAATGCACATTGGTTGAAGTCAACATACCCAAACTGGCATGCTGTATTCATTAAAATATGTGACATATTGCACTGACACTGTTCATGACTATTTCAGCAATTACTCACATTTCACTGGTCTGGCAGCGGCTAAGATATTCACGTTCTGGCTCGTGATGGTGCTTTTGCCTGGGCACGCAGGCAATGTGCAGTATGTTGTGGGTAAAGAGGCATCCTGAGAATATCGGCCAAATTAGTGTAACTAATTAAATATTTTTCACAGCTAAGTAAGTACAGTAAGCAGTTGAATTCAAGTGTTGAAATGATAATCACCAAATGGTTTTGCACATCTTTTTAAACCCCAACATTGTCAGTTTGACGCATTTAGACATGATTTCTAAATGCCTAATATTTTTTTCCAATATTACTCAGGATGCCATAATGACTTTTTGTGGTGTAACTCTGGGATGCTGCCAGACTTGTGCCAGCGGGAGACGATGCAAATACAGAAACAGGTACACTTCATAAGTGTGCACCAAATGTTGCCGAAGTGCCACTAACTGGAATTGAGCCTGAAACCACCAAATCTAGCCAAATCTAGCAGCTGTGTGAGCCACAGACAGGTCACATCAGTCTCCCAGTGCCAGAAAACCATCCAGTGTGCCGACCCATGCCTGAGCTAGCCTGACAAGCAGACTGCAGTGCCACTCGGTTTCACCAACGCCATTTTCAGTCGACACAACCATTCCTTGGAGCAGATGTCATTTCCATGACTTGTGCAGCTCTGTCAACCTCATCCACTCTCGTTGCTCTCTTTTATCTGCAGCTATTTTCATGAATGTAGCTTGGTAGCAGCTATGTGGGAAGATAACGTGACCATTAACTCCACCTGAGCTCTAACTGATCAATTGTTTCTCCAACTGGGAGAAACAGCTGTCAGTGGGCACAACACCAGGCCTCTTTGATTTGGAAGTGTGGAACCAAGCTGCCTCACCTAAATGAACATTTGAGGCTTGATAAATGGCAGGAAAAAACAGACTACGGAGAGACTGGTGGAGCCTACAGTATGTCAGTGTTAAAGCTAGCAGCAGATCCTTTCTTCGATAAACCAGCGTTAGCAGGTTGTTGGAGCTTTTCCTTCTTACTCTGAGGTGGGCTGTACATTCTCCCAGCTAAGCCATTGATTTGCTGAGCCTGGAGACTTGTGTCCCTAGCCCATAACCCACTGGACAATTGAGGCTCAATACCCAACCCTGCTTATACAAGACTGTGGTTTGGTGGCATGCAAGGCTATGACTGCAGTTAGCTATAGTACGTAGCATTCTATCAATGGTTTTAAAATCATTGTTTCCAGGTGCCTGCAATCGGCTGGCGACTGGTTCAGGGTGTACCCCGCCTCTCGCCCATTGTAGCTGGGATAGGCTCCAGCCCCCCGCAACCCCGAAAGGGATAGGCGGTATAGATAATGGATGGATGGATGTTTCCAGGTGCTGGATGGAAATATACAACCCCATTTCCAGAGATGTTGGGACACTGTGTAAAATGTAAATAGAAACAGAATGTGATGATTTGCAGAACACTGAAACCCCATATTTAACTGAAAATAGCACAAAGACAAATCCACCTTAAATGAGCTTGGGGCCAGAGAAGGCAGTGGCATTTCTGGATCTGGTTTATATATGGCTTCCTCTTTGCATGGGAGAGATTCAGCTTGTATTTGTGGATGCAGCAATGAACCGTGTTCACAGACAGTGGTTTTTGGAAGTGTTCCTGAGCCCATGCAGCGATGTCCACTACAGAATCGTGTCTGTTCTCAACACAGTGCCGTCTGAGGGCATGAAGATCACAGCCATCTAATACTGGTTTTTGGCCTTGTCCCTTGCGTACAGACATTTCTTCAGATTCTTTGAATCTTTTAAAGACATTACGTGCTGCAGAAAATAAAATCCCCAAATTCTTTGAAATGTTATATTGACAAACATTATTCTTCCAGCACAGTCTGTCACAGAGTGGTGAACCCCATAACATCTTTACTTGAGAAAGGCTCAGCCTCTCTGGATGCTCTTTTTATACCCAACCATGTGACCCACCTGTTGCCAGTAAACCTAATTAACTGTGAGACGTTCCACCAGGTGTTTTCCTTTAGCACTTCACAACTTTGCCAGTCCTTTGTTTCCACTGTCACAGCTTCTCTGAAACATGTGGCTGGCATCAAATTCTTAATGAGGATATAATTTTCAAAAAACAGACAATGACATTTTTCAGTTTCAACATTTGATATGTTTGTGCTATTTTCCATTAAATATGAGGTTCCAGTGTTTTGCAAATTACCAAGTTCTGTTTCTGTTCACGTTTTATGCGGCGTCCCAGCTTTTTTGGAAATGGGGTTGTACCATAAAGAACACTTTTATGATGTTTACTAATTCCTCATCGAGTCAAATTTGACTGAAAATCAGTAGCATCATATATGTGCTGTTGGTGATCTCATTTTACGTAGTAGTGTCTTGTGAGTAATGGCAATTGAGGTTGGGGGTGGGGACTTTGAATAGAGACCTTCCACATCCGTGTTATCAGGTACTTATTTTAATCCATTACAACAAACCTGCTCTGCTGGTTTCATGATCGCTGACTAGACTGCAGGGCTTTCTGAGATGTAAGTGTGGTCGTTTATGTTATTTATTGTCAATTTGTCTCATCTAACACATAAAATTGTGGGTGATTTTACAGTCCTGCTTGATCTGTTGGATATGTTTGAATCTGAATTGAACTATTTTCTTTGCCGCTTAATAACTTAGAGAAAAGCTATAAATAACCATGAATGTATATGTATGTTAAAGAAAAGTGGTTATTTAATCTCAAGCAATTGAAGTTATTTATGACCTGTTGTGTTACTGTACTAACTTCACTTATAAATAATATTTCAAATTTCTGGATGTCAACTTTAACATTTGTTTGTAGATTTACCCCCAAATTGCTAAAATATATACGCAGTTTTGACTCCAAGTGTACATCTCTCCCTTTGCATCCCTTTTCTTTGTTAATGCTGGTGCAGTGGTTTTGAAGGAAGCACCAATGAGGGCAAAGGCAGAAGGAAGTGTATTTTGGGCCTTCTCTCTGGTGCTGTTTCCTGTGGCAGGTACGGGCTGCATCACATCATTGCTGTTAATGTTTTGTAGAAAGCTTTTGGCACCTTGCGGTCCCAAGAGTGTCAATCAAGCAACACAACATTTAATGCCTGTACGCTTTGTGTTTTATTTCAGTTCAGCTATCATCACCTGGGTGTGTGACCTACAAACACAGAGAGATCTGTGGCTTAAAGGGCTCATCAGTAGAGCTTCCGTGCTCCTATCCCCCAGAATTCCAGATCATCTCCATATCAGGATGGTCCAGAAAACTGAATCCTAAAATGAAGCCTAAACCCTTGAAACAGATGCCTGCTTATTCATTACGAATGAGGTACCTTGAACTCGGAAACAATGATTGCACAATGAAACTTACAGACTTAAAAAAGAATGATGCATCAATTTACTATTTTGTGTACAGTTTTAGAAATGTTACGGGATATCACATGACGTGTCAAGGTATCCCTGGCGTGAGACTCCACATTTTTGCATCTCCTGTGAGCATCCAGGTGGAGAGTCTTGTTAGGGATCAGGATGTGCCTGCTGCACGTTGGACAGTGATAGAGGGTCAGAGGATAATGCTGACTTGTGTCCCCACCTGTGCTGCAAATCTGAACTCCAACCCGGGCTACATCTGGTACAAGAACAGGCTGCAATTAAATGGCAGCAGAGCAAACTCGCGCTTCTTGTCTTTGGACCCAATCAGTAATGACGATATGGGCAGTTATGTCTGTGTCATGATAGGCTACAAAGACCTCCCCTCATCTGCTGTCAAACTCACAGTCCAGAAAAGACCCAGAAACACTGAGGTGCCAGATGAAACCCCTGACAGTGGATCAGAAAGCAGTGTGCCGGCTCTGATACATGGTTGTGATGCACAGAACTCCACAGACCAAAACAACTGCCAGACACCTAAAAGCATGTTTACGTTCTCCATATTGCTTGCAACCAGCGTTTGTGTCGGATTGGTTATTGCAGTAATGGTGTCTATACTATTCCTCAAAGTAAAGAAGAAGAAGAGGAAGAAGAGGAGGAGGATGAGGAGGAAGAAGAGTAGAGGATGTGCTTGTTCAGTCCCCAGGCCTCCCAACTCTGACTTCTACATGGCTCTGGATATCAACTCAGTGTCAGCTGAATATGACATACTGGACCCATTGAGACGCTGCTCGGCTGCTGACACTGTTTATGAGAACTCAGACCAGCCTGGAGAGTCCGTGGTATGAAATAGAGGTTTTAAAGCAGCCCATCATATTACAGTCCATGTACAAAATGTATACATTTCATGTTATGTCCAATTTCCACTGTGTCCTTCAAGTTTTTAGATTCCTATCAATTCTGTAAGTGCAACTGAATTCAGTTCTTGTCAATCTCTGAATAAGATGTAAAGGCCCTTTCAGGTGCTACGTGATTTGAGCTCCATTCGCCACTGGGTTCACCACACTAGGTGTTTGGGAAAGTCGCAGAGGACTCACCAAAATAGCTTTATTGTTGCATAACATTTTTTTGCCAACAACAAAGATGCATCTTTCTCATGCTAAGAGGCATGCACTAGCTCTATCCCTGCTAACCATTTAACAAACCTAAGCTGTATCTACCATATAGGCTGTGCACATTGCTTACCTACAGCCTACCTTGATATGCCGCCTTGGTTGGTTGATTCCTCCTGAGGTCTTAACATAAGCATACCCACAATTGGAAATAATGGGCTTCAGAGCACAGTGGTGCTATTGCTGAAGTTAGTTAAAGGGGATCACCAAAGAGATAATTCATCCTGAGGGGAACATGAATGTGTGCACCAAAGTTCCCGGCAATCTGTTCAATAGTATTTGAGACATTTCACTCAAAAGCACAAACATCAAACAGACAGACACAGACACAGACACAGACACACACACGCACACACACACACACACACACACACACACACACACACACACACACACACACACACACACACACACACACACACACACACGCACACACACACAAACCTTTGAAGATGTTAAGGATCTGCCAACATGAAGAGGGTGTATCTAACTGCTAAAACTCATACTTTGTTTTACCAACATGTCATCACTCTCTCTCACTCTGCGTGCGTGCGTGCGTGCGTGCGTGCGTGCGTGCGTGCGTGCGTGCGTGTGTGTGTGTGTGTGTGTGAGTGTGTCTGTACCTGCATGTGCTGTCATCTGCTGGGTGTGTGTGCATGCTCAGTAGCTCCAGCTAATGACATAAGTAAGCAGACATGTTCAACAACGTATTGGTGCATGTAAACATGGTACGCTGCAGCAGCCTCCCCGCTCCCTCGCCCCCTCCTTCTGTTCCTCCATGCTTTTATCTCTCCTCTTATCTCCTGCCCTCTAAATCTGCTCATCCATCGCTCCCTGCCTCTTCTGTCTCGACTCGCCTCTATCTGTTTATCTGTCTCTCTTCCCGGGGCATTTAAATCCTGCCCCGCTGCGCTTCTCTGTCCTTTCCCCTTCTCTCTCTTTATTGTAATTCACCCTCTTTTTTTTCTCCTGCTCTCAAACACCTCCACTGGCATTATTTATTTCTCCTTGCAACTCCATCTGTCTGACGGTCTGCCTGCCTTTTCAGCCATTCATCCACCGTCACTCTGTTGCTGATGTGGTGTGATGGAGGAGGTAAATAAACAGAGCCAAAGCCAGGAATCCTAAAAGATCTTGTCTTTGCATGAATGACGGTAATTCATCACTACTTTGTCTCTCTGTTTCTTATGGGAGAAGGTTTATCTCTAATTGTAATATAGAGTCAGGTGATCAAGGAGGGAGGGGGTGAGGGTTAGTAGGAGACAGGGAATTATTAAATGTCACCAGTACTTTGATGCCACCTGGGGCTGAGATGCCATCTTTGTTTTGGGCTTAGTGTTTCCTTCTGGTCAGATGGATGTGGTTGGTTTATTGACAGGTATGCTCATTTTGACTTCTCCTGGCAACAGAGAAAGAAGCAAGACGAGATGAGTCTTGTGCTCTGAAAAAGGCCTTTTCCTGTTTGGTCGGAGACAAAAGGGTGAGAGATACTAGATGTGATGAATAATTGTAAACAATAGGTAGTGAAAAATACAGGAAGTATTCTCATTGTAGAAATCCCCCACCAAACCCAGGCTTCCTCCTGCTCCTTTTGCCCAGCCCTCCACCTCCTCCTCCCTTCTCCCCCCTTCTCCTCACCCCCTCCCATTACCAATTAGCTCTGAGGCCATAATGGATGTTGTTTGCCGTGTTTCCCTGTCAGCGGATTGAATTAGCGCCTCTGTGTGTGCGAATGTGTGTGTGTGTGTGCGTGAGTGATCATCTTATCGGCTCTTAGTACAGTAATGAAACACAGTTATAAATGGCTGCAATCCTGTTAACAAAACAGCACCTGAGTGTAGCCTGCTAGATAAATCAGAACTGGGCCGCCGCCACACCGACCCGGCGGCTGTTGCTAAGGCGTGGAATCACCAGGAGACAATTGAATCATTTGCTCACTGTCTGATAAAGCGTCTGTCTTTAACAACCGGATCACTGCTATAAAAAATAACACTATTTGTTATCACTGTGTTTTTTCCCTCACAGGTTTCAGAAGGCGTCTGCTTGAATTTCTGGTTTTGTAATCAAACTGATATTACAGTGCAGCATGTTTCTTTGCTTTGCAACATTTGGTGCTTTAAACACAGCCACTGCTTTGCTTCTGGTCTTTCTTCATCATACTATGGTGATATGGCTTGTCACGCATGCACTCTCTCCTCTGTCACACACACACACACACACACACACACACACACACACACACACACACACTGACTGTATACACACATTCTTCTGTCTTTGTGCTGGGGGACTATTAAGACAGTGTCTAATGCTGCGACATACTCCAGTGCTCACACACTTAATTGTGTTAATGTTTGAGTTCACATAATCTTTCAGGGCTGTCATTCTCTCAGATTATTCAGCCCTGTTTTCAATTACTGAACGCCTTGGCACTGTAGGCCCAGAATGCATGATATACCTGTCCCTGCGGACATGTCTGTGTGTGTTTTCACACCATTGTTTGCATGTGTGAACTAAACCAGAAAAACAAAGATTGAGGATGAAGTAGTGTGAATTATTTTTATGCTGCCTTATACATTGCACTCCTTTATCCTCTACCATTTTTTACCTTTATTTGTTCAGTATTTGTTGTCCTTGTTCTTAGCTGTATATCTACTTCTATGCTACACACCGAGTGTAATAAAAAGGAATCAAATGCCTTCCATATGGACACATACTTGGCCAATAATGCAGATTCTTACTCTGATTTATCGTTTATTTCTTTTTCTACAAGGCTGTTTGTGCATCTGTATATTTGAGCCTGCACATATGTGCGAGTGCGTCTGCGTGCATCCGTGTATTTATACAAGCAGCTCGGGTTTTCAATGGCCAGTCAGTTGAAAAATTGAACAGCTCCTCCTCTTGCTCATTTTGAAACCTGTCTGCAATAGTTTTGGCTACAGTCACCGATCACACCACATCATCAGTTATTGTGAATGCGAGAAGAGTGAACTCTGTTAGCGTGAAGACACACACACATGCACGCACACACACACACACACACACACACACACACACACACCCACACACACTAGGCAACGGAGCATGAGTCAACTGTACGGGAGTAAGAAAAATAAAAACCACATAGCACAGTCATTATGTGCTGAACAGAGCCCACTCAACCAGATCAGAGGTGTGCGTGTGTGTGTGTAACAGATAGAGAGAATATGCACATATTGTATTTGTGTGTGTGCGTTTGTGTGTACTCATGTCAATCATCCCTCCGTCTCATTGCTGCCAGGCCACTGCAGGAATTTGCTCACCATGGTTTACTGGCTGTCACACAAAGTTGCATGTGTAACTATGTACAGAGAGGATTATCGTTGGATATTCAAGGTTAATTCCTGTGTCCTGTGAAATTATAAGATGTGTGTACCAACTCCCATATAGCCTTGAACACACATGCATGCAATGTAAGGAGGTGAAGAAAACATATTCATGTGTGCTTAATGGTGTGTTGAAAGGGTGTGATTTAAAAGAAGCAGTGATAAACTAGGCAAGTTATATAATACTGTATGTGCTGTGGTGTTTCCTATCTGCACATGATAGACAGCTGGCAAATAATACATCAGGTTAATGATACATATGTCCAAATAACATCCACTTCTTTGTTAGTTCGTGTGTGTAAAACCCTACATAATGATGAACAGCATGTTCAGGCAGCAAACAGGAAAAAAACAGCTCCTATTATTCACATTTTCTTGATTTTAGTTCATGTTTTATTTGGAAATATAACCTAAAAAACTAAGTACTTTGTAAGAGCAGCATGGTTGCAATATTTCCTCACCAAGTTGTCAAGGACAACACACCACTCAAGTGATAGTTTCATACAGCTCAAAGCACAGCAGCTTAAGGACTAACTTGACAACACACACACACAGAAACAACATTGCAAATACAGAGACAACAATCAAATACAGAAACACAACCAAATACAGGAACAATGCAAGCAGCACAGACAGAGACAGAAACTGTTTCAAGGGGACTCTAAAAAGTGATGAACAGGCTTGGACACACTTGTTCTCTTATTTTTTTTATTTTTTATTTTTTAAAAAGCCCTTTTATTTTGGTTCATTTGCTAACAGCACTCACAAACCATTCCAGCAACAAGTGTGTCACAGTCATGTTCAATTCAGGGGATTTAAACAATGACAAACTCTACAGGTCTCCCCAATTATGCAAAGGTTTTACAGATAAAATGAGGGGCTTTAACATTTAAATCGAATTGCACGATTCCCTTCACTTTTCATGTAAATGCTGAACAAGGATGACAGTTATCATGGAGATCTGTGGTCTCATTTTTGCTGAAGTTTGACTGGACGCTGGTAAATAGGGGTGTGACCAACTAATGTGAATTACCTGTCGCTATAGGGGAGGAGGATGTCAAGTCAGACCGACTGCTGAACCTTAAAAGTCAAAAGGTGTGAGGAGAGTTGACTTACCTTTAATCATGCAACAACCTCTCCTTTCACAAATAGTCTGTTATCAGTGACACAAATGTCAGTTGTCCAAAGGACCTGTTCTGTATGTTTTGCATACTGTGTAGATTAGCTGATTTATAACTTGTTTTACTATCTGCATAACTGACGAGGAACTCGTCTTTCCTCGGTCTGGGTGTGTTTATCTATCCAGGATCACCAACAGGCCACTGAGCACCAAGCACCGCAAGTTTTTATTGTTGTTTCTGATAAGTATAAAGGAGGGCAAAGAAGGCCTGGTCACAGGGGAAGAAGATAGGTAAGAAGATAAACATACTTTATATAGATGCAAGGTCATCTGTCTTTTAAAGTGGTTGGGCCAACTACCCTGCAAGCTTTTGAGGTCATTTGTGAGGTGCACCTGTGATTGTACTAACACTTTAATCTTTGGTACTCCAAAGATGTATATATCAGTCATCCTATGTAACAAAATACATTCTACTTTCTGTGGTGATTTGTCATAAAAAAGGACAAGAACTAACACATTCAAGCAAGATGCTGACCAGTGTGACGATACTTTGGTCAAATATACATTGATCTGATCATGAGTGAAGTTGTGCCTTAATTTTTTTTAACTATTTGTCAGCTCACACTGAATTGGAAATGTATGAGAAAATTAAAAATGATGTCCTGCACATTGTCACTTCAAATTGATGCCTTAGATTTCTGATTTTGTGGTTAGTGTTTGGTTGTCTAACAGTATTTTTCAAACCTGCCCAGTCAGATTAAGTTATAGATGCCATCTTGTGCATCAGTAAGCAGCTCGAATTTGAGCTTGACTTGTAGTTTAAAAGAAATTCAATTAGGCGTCAGATCCAATTTTTGCTTAAATGTCTAAACAAGCAAGTTTAGCATTCATACAATGAGCTAAATTCAGCAAATCCTACTATTTAACAAATCCTCAATAGATAGAAACTAGAAAAAATAGGGAAATGCACCAGAAACAGAGCTATTGACTCATTTTTTCATGTACTAGCACGACAAAGAGGAGGCCACTATTCAGTTGAATACATTACATTTTTTAACAAAATGCAAATGAAGTTCCTCAGTTGGTCAGAATCCAATTTTCCAGAGAAGGATTTTGTGTAAAGCTCACTGCCTTGTTTTTTTATTTTTTTATTTTTTTTTACCTTTCTGTTCCTGCCCTTTAACAAACAGGGCTAAATAGCATGTTGGGGCTGACCCTTTGTAAACAGGCTGTGGGTCCGGTCAAGGCTGCAGGAGCCTGTTAGAAGAAGGACAGGCCAGGGAGACAACTGAGGTTGTTTGCCATCAGGTGTGTGTGAAGATATCTCCAAACATTTGGACCCTGGAGATAACAACATGCCAGAGAGGGGGAGGCAGAGAGACAGACAGAGATGAGTGTATTTCCCCGGGACCACCTAAGCTGCTTAATCAAGATGTGACTCCATTGCATGTGTGTGTGTGTGTGAGAGAGAGAGAGAAAGAGAGAGAGAGAGAGAGAGTTTCTGTGTGTCTGTATGTGCCTGAGATAAAAGGCGGTGAATCAGAGGTTTCCCTCATCCTGATCCCCTATAGCAGGTGAAGCTAGGTGTGTGTGTGTGTGTGTGTGTGTGTGTGTGTGTGTGTGTGTGTGTGTGTGTGTGTGTGTGTGCGCCAGTCAACTGGGAGGCTGCTCCCACAGCCTCCATCACATCACCCAGACCGTGGAGACCAGACCTGCACAGGAGTAATGAGCAGTGCGCTGTTGTGTCTATGTCACTCAGTACATACGTGTGTGTGTGTGTGTGTGTGTGTGTGTGTGTGTGTGTGTGTGTGTCTGTGTCTGTGTATGGGGGCGAATGACAAACGTTAGCGCTGTGATGTTGCATTAATTGCGTGCAGAGTCTTTGGTTCCCTCTTGCACAGTTAATGAAGACGCGACACGCCGCTCAGCCCTCTCTGACGCTCCGCTTTGAGTGCCACTGTGGCCATTGCCGCATTTGAGCACTGTAATTTGGCTTTTAAATGAAATAAATTAGTTATGTGGGAGATCCTAAGGATTACGATTATCATTATTTTCCCTTAGTGACAAACGCCATGCTGTGATTGGGTAATGACTTTCTTCTGAGTGGCAGCCATCCTATGGGTTCGTCCGGAGCGAGCAAAATGGAGAGGGAGTGGAAGGCGCCAATCTGTACGACTAATGAGGTGCAATTATATCGCTGACTGTCTGTTGACGTGACCCCAGCAAACCCCTCCACACACACACACACACACACACACACACACACACACACACACACACACACACACACATTTATGGCAAGCCCTTCAGAGACACAGTTTTAGGTGGATGAATATGTGGATGTTAGCTAAACTCACTGCTAGCTGATGACTTATGTTTTACCAAAACTCTTTTTAGGTTTAGTATATGATAAGTTTTCCATATTCTTTAAATTTAGTGATTTAGAGGGACACACCAAAGCCTGTTTACAGGTTTAAGGAGCTACATAGCCACATTTATGCCAGTAGGCCTCATTTTTGTTTTAACATTTAAATTTCTCATAAGCTTTTATTTGGTGAAGCAACAATCAAAGTGACCTGTGGCAGTAAAATCAGACCTGAAGCAGTTGTTTCGACCTAATATGAGTCCTTGTGTGTGACATTCTGTTGGTCCCAAGGTGGCCATGTTGGAAGTCAAAGCATGTATGTACTTACAGTCAAGCTAACATGTTCTGGTTTTTACGGGACTGGGCTGATGATACTCGATGTTTTCTTACTATCAAAAAATCCAGTGAAAAGACCAAAACCAACAGAGTTGAGTGTTACCTGGAGTCTGATATAGTTTATTCATCTGTGCCATAGACTTCCATTGTTGTTCAAAGATGATTAAAAGCACAGCAACAAAGCAGGGAAGTTGGGAAGTAGTGAGAGATGGACTAGCACGTTATCGATTTGTTGATAAGACCAATATAGAATAACATGAGCTTTCTCCTTTAACATTATTTTTTCAGTCATTCTCTCAGAAGTGACTGTTTGGTTTTATTCTTTTGCTTTGATTCATGCTCATCGGCACAGATGCAGGGCTACATATTTTCCCCTCGCTTCTTTCTTTTTCGAAGAATCTATCTCAATGTATGATCTTTCAGCTTATCACCATGGATACTCCATGTGTATGTGTAGGTAAGATGACGATGTTAATGACCGAATGTTCACACATTAATTGAGACCAGAAGTCTTTATGTCCACGCTGAAAGCAAACCTGAAGATCTGTTTGAGCAGAATTCACGGAACTGACGAGGCCAGATTTTTCTCTCCTGCTCAGTTTGTAGAAAGCCTTCCACTCGTCCCTTTGTCTGTTTCTCTGAATGCTTCTCTCATTGTCTTCGACTTCTTTCAGATAATCTCATTTAGACTTCCCCCCTTGATTCTCAAGCCTCCTTCTCTCTCTCAGTGGAGCTCTCTGCCTCTCTCCCATGGCTCTGTCTTTCTCTCTCTTTCTCACTCACTTCCTCTAAATGCACACAGTATTGATGTTTCTCTCCCCATCATGACCCCTGTGATGCTTTTCCTCCTTTTAGTTCTCCCCTTTGTCTCCCACCTTTTATTTGTCAAAGGTTCTCTGCAGTGCTTTCTCCCCAGGTATACTCGCTCTCTCATGTATAGATATACCAGGGGTTTCAGGAGTTTTTAAAGGCTAAAACCAATAGCTGATTTCTTCTGAAATTGCTGAGGGACAGTATATATGTCAATATACAGTATCTACAAAACAACAATTTCCCTGATAAACAAATTAACTATAAAAATGTCATCACGAAAGATCCAGTGTGTTAGAGAAGAACATGTTATTTTAGATTTCTTGACTGATGTACAGACAAATACAACACATCCTTTTACTGAATGAGTCAAATGTCACATATGTTATTTTCAGTCATTCACCCTCGTGTCGTTAGCTTAGTTTTGCTTAGTTTTACGCCTGGATCAGACTACACAAATCTTGCCTGATTTTGAGACGATTTTGTCGCGGCTGACAAATTACTGGCGTCGTGGCGCGTGACAGTCGCACGTCCCAGCTCGTGTTGCGAGACATCCTAAATGACCTGCTGGGCAGCTTCTGGGACGCCCCACCACACAAAAAAACTAGCTTGTCGGGATTTTTTGTGTCTTGACTTGCCTGAGGGGACATCGCCCACGACATGTTCCTGAGAGTTGACGAATCAGGTACTCTCTCCGGACAACGAAAGAGAGGAACAGTTGGTTGAGCTGTAGCAACAGAACCCCTCACTGGTGATCAGGCAGCACCTGAGAAACGTATTATGCATATGCAATGATGAGGTGTTGTATCAGAGTGGCCTTGGCTCCAATGCCCCCCCCCCCCCCCCCCGGGCGATGCCCTGGTCATACTAAATTATTGAACACATATATCACACTTACGAAAGCCCTAAAAGGCCATGGATCAACATATTTTTTCCGTTTTACCGTGATAACGAGATAATATTCCACCGTTTTATCATTATAATGACATAATATTCCACCATTTAATCGTTATAATGGGATAATATTCCACCGTTTTATCGTGATAACGAGATAATATTCCACCGTTTTATCGTGATAACGACATAATATTCCACTGTTTAATCGTTATAATGGGATAATATTCCACCGTTTTATCGTGATAACGACGTAATATTCCACTGTTTAATCGTTATAATGGGATAATATTCCACCGTTTTATCGTGATAACGACGTAATATTCCACTGTTTTATTGTGATAACGACATAATATTCCACCGTTTAATCGTTATAACGAGTTAATTTTCCGGTGAGGTAGGATGTCAAATCAACCCGCCAAACTGGACGGTGGTCTGCTGCCCTGAACACCACCGACTGAAGCCAGGCCTGGACGTGCTCTACTGCAGCTGCACACTCGGTAAGTTAAGCATGTTCATATGTTTGTTTGTACTTTTGGCGGATTGGTTTGACATCCTACCGTTTTATCAAGGTAAAACGGAGCAAAAAAATTATGTTGATCCATGGCCTTTTAGGGCTTCCGTACACACTAAACTCTGCAGTTAAAAAACTTTTTGTACCTATTTATCATTTAGAACCCAAATTATGTAAAGGGCCAGTTTTAAAAATACCAGAATTACCCTTTAATCTGGGACAATGCACAGCCCTGAGTGCAATGAGGAAGGATTTACAGAGAAACAGGTATTGTGGTGGTAACTCAGATGTACCATTCATGCTCCCTTCAATATTCAATATTTAATAAAGATAATTTCAGCTTGATATATTGGCTAACCTGTAATAAAACACGCGGACTCAAATGCGCACACAGCCGTCACCCTCTCATTTGACTGTAAAGCAGCAGTAATAGAGAGCCGTGCACCATGTCAAGCTGTATTTTACATTTACAACCATATCTCCCAACAAGCCAATCTGAGGTGGTGAGGCCAGATGAGGCCGGCTGTATCACGGTCCATCTAGTCAGCAGTTGCTGGCCTTATAACATGGCCTGTATCTGAGCAGAAAGGATATTTAGGGAGCTGTATAGACAGAGATGAATGATGGGTGGAAGGGAGGATGGATGAGAGAGGGAGAGATGTAAAAAGAGAAGGCTCATGTGTAAGAGAGGCCTTAAAAGAGCAGAGAGGTTGGTTTCAGCGTGTTTAAGAGCTTGGCAGAGGAGCAGCTACCGCGACTGCGACTGTGGTTTCTGGAGAATCGATGTGTGCGTATCTGTGCATGTGTGTGCGAGTGTGATAGGGGGAAAAGGATCCAGGGTATTTTCCTGGCATTTGATGGACAGCTTAACGCCCAGCTTGTAAAAACAGCAGAGCAAAATGTTCCACGTGCCAAAGGACGGGGGGAGGTCACACACACATACACACACGCACACACAGATACACACACTAATGCACAATAAAAGTGAAGTGTGGAGTTGTAGTCTTATTTATTAGGGATCCTGTGGTGTGGGTGAACAGTCACTGGGTGGTAGGGCAGCGCAGGCTTAACCAGATGATGTTTTCTTAACATTTCCCCTGATTACATCCAACATCTCCCCTCGGTAATCAGATTTTCAACATTTCCCCGCAGGGGAGGGTGAGCCTGTTTAAAAACCTCTCATACTGGTGACCACATAGCCTCAATGGGCTCTTGCCAACATTTTATCAAGGGCGACAGCAACATTTGTGCACAACAAATGACACAGCAAAAACAGCGAAAGAGATTGTTTGCACAATGGCAGACAACGCTTGGACTTGATGATGAAACTCCCAGATGAGGGAGTTTCATGCGCTGCATTTCTGCTTCTCCAGCACACTGAATGTAAGCCACTGGGTCTGCAGGTGGTCATCATCTACTCACCCCTTCCCCTCTGCCCCTCTTGCCTTTCACCTTCCACGCGGCATTCGTATCACCTCCTCGTTCTTCTCTATAAACATCCAGTTCAGTCCAGTGAACCATGTTAGAGGAGAGCTCATCCTGCTGTGTTACTGCCAACATTGCACAAGCGTTCTGTTTCACTGCACGCTATCTATTTATCAGTGTCCTCATTCCTATTCCAATCTCAACATGACAATTTTGAGCGAGTGTTACAACATTTCGTGTTGTTGCATTTTGTTGGGCGATTGAGCAATGAAAAACGGGCTTTACAGAAAGAGCCAGTTGGGTTACTGGAGGATGATTTTCTAAAAAGTCAAGGCTTATGCAAATACCATAAACGCTGCTAGCCAAGCTCTAGTTATACGTGTTGTCAGGAACGGGGTTGAAAGCAGAAATGTTAAGTGAATAATCTGTCAGTTTCACTGCACATATCAGAGCTGACATCTTTGGGATTTTGTGCCTGCTCCTCACATGGAAGTGTACAATCAAATATCATATGGTATTTTCCAAAGAAGATATTGTATGAACACTGCTGACCTTCAATAAATCAAATCAGGACTCAAACACTATTAAGATAAAGGAGGGGGAACATGTAGAGTTTTTATTGCAGGGACATGACATCATGTCATCATATGCTTTAGGACAAACCACTCTTGAGAAGAGGTTTTTAAACCATTTCTGTTATGTTTGGGCAGGATTTGGACTCAATAGTAGACATGCAGACAGGGAGTAAAACTGGAATTTATTTGAATGGATAATGAAAGGAGACTCCAGGTACGCAGGAATCTAGCAGCTGGGAATACCTGGGAACAGCAGGTGACGCACGAGGTACTGAGGTGGAGAGCAGTTCAGAGATACACTGGAGCACACAGAGCTCAGGTGGTGTGAGTACTGGCGTAGAGGGGACATGGTGGTGGAGGCACAAAGTGGTGATGGCTGTGTAAGCAAGAGGCTGGAGCTGGAGATCAGTGCAGGAGAACTCACTGATCAAACAGGAAATAGACACAGGAGATCAGGCACTGGTAATTCACACAAGAGAAATAAAACCAAATGCACTTAAACTCACAGGTAGCACTAGAAAACAGCCAACAATACCACTAAGCAGCAGAAACAAACTGGCCTGGAGTCGTCTGCAGTCCACAGTCTTTATGCTGTGCTTGATTGTGATGAGTCCCAGCTGTGTTGGAGCCAGCTCCTAAGACACCTGGAGGACCACGCCCAGCCTCTGCCAAGAAAGGACACACAGGAACCAAAGCCCCACACCTCTCCACAGCACACAAGAAAGTACCAGAAGTTTCCAAAACCACCACAATGTCATTCGGTCGGGTGGTCAGTCGTTCCACCACATTAGTCCAAACTGAAAAATCTCAACAACTGGATGGATTTCCATGACAGTTGTTCCACTCCTTCATGTGGCCTTTAGGATGGCGATCCCTCCTTTTCCTGTATTGTGCCATATCATCAGTCTAAAAATTCCATTTGTCCAATACTTATATTATACACAAGAGTGCATGAATTGCATGACAATTTTAACATTTTAGAGCTGATCAGTTTAAAATTTCAGTCCTAGTTTTCTAAATAGCAGTAAGCATTATATTGAGTAGTGCTAATGTATGAAGAATTGAGATGCTGCAAATGATTTCTAGGACTACGGAGAGTGATGAATTATTGATTGAATGAATGATGTGGTAAGTAGCCTATTAGTAACAGATGGCTCTGTGCTTATCTGATGTTTACATGATGAAAACGATGGAAAAATTGAAAGACTTGTTTCATTGTAATCAGTTCGCCATGATTCAAGTTTCACAGTGAAGACCATGTTTTTCTAATCTAGCTGTTATAGCATCTGCCATTTATATGCCATTTATTATCTAGCTGCTGCAATAAATTACATTTTCTCAAGGTGTGAAAAACAAAATGCTAAAAACACATGTGAGACACATTCCATGGATATTAAATGTCCAACAGTTATAGAATCACCCTGGTGTGACTCCGGCTCAGCTAACTCAAATACGTAAGAAGCCTGTGGTGCCTCTCTGCCTTCAAGTGTCTGAGAATAAAAGAAGCAGAGGCCCAGAGCAACAGTGATTCATTTGCACACATAACGATATTGCTCGTTTTGCCTGAGCACTGCCGAGAACTGTTTTGCACTGATGAGTATGTTTTTTTTTTTTTGCATGGTTTTAACATATTGTCTCTGTTTGTGAGCTTATTTGTTTGGTAGGGCTATAGATCAGCTTTGTCGACTCCATATAAACAACATTACTCGATGCGGTCAGTTTTTACTGAAGAACAGGTTCCAGAAACAATAAATATGCAGATCCTTCAAATGACAAAACCCACAACAGTTTGTTTTTAAGTAAAACCTTGACCTCCAATCAGGCACTGCATGAAACCTGTCAAATCAGTGAGTGTAAGGTGTTATTCACAAAGGTTATAATCATTGGAACAGTGATATGACTCATGATAGATTGTCAGGAAAAAGCGAATTTACAGTCTCTCCAACTCTATCTGAGAGATGTTGATCATGAAACCAAAAGAAGTCCAAGACATAAAAAAATAATCATCCCAGAAATCAAGCTCTGGTAATACAGACCTGTAGCTCATGCTAGAGGATGTGGTGATTTGTTTTGTACATTTATTTTAAACCCTCTCTACAAAGAGGATTCCCTTTGAGGCACCATGAAAAAGAAAGTTTAAGTTAACACGGCGTCCATCCCAAATGAAGCAGGCCTCCCTCGGGTCAGACATTAGCCAGACGTGCCAGTCCTCCAAATGTCATCTCACTGTTTGAAATGAATACCTACATCGGGCTAATCAATGTAAATGCCAGAACACGGCGTTAAAATCACCTGCCTGAGCTTCATTTCACTGAAGTACACTTGCCCACAGAGATGAGCCAACATGCTTTTGCCAAAACTTTCAATGCAATAGTTGGTCACAAAAGACCTTTGGGGTGCGAACTGGTGCTCAGTTTTTTATTATAACAACCACGGCTAACACGATAGAAACAACTGTGAGACCAAACCCAGTACCTACAGGAATTATGTCATATTGGACAATTTTGCTCCTCGCAGTTTAGGTCCAATTCAAACATTTGGTGACAATGCAGGAAGCAGTGTGCCCCTTATGTAGGAGCACGGAGATCAGGGTGGTGGATCAGCTACAGAATGGCTGATTTTATTGGGGGGAGTGGAGCTGTAGTCCTGTCACTGACCTGCAATTGATGCAGTACTGCAGTAACTGTGACCACAATCTACATATTCAGGCTCTTTCCTCAACTTCAAAATAGTTGGCATGCAAAGACATTGTAGAAAACAGAAATGTAAAAAATGTTGGCACTGGAGAGAGTCCGGGGTTTTTCAGAACTGTCTAATATCTGCCTGTATCTGGTTTCTTCTCTTTCAATGACTTCCATTCTGTGGAGGTCAAACGATATGAGGCCCTGAAATGGCGTCTGGTGGAGGGTTCACACCATGCTGCCCCAGATCCTCTTCAACAACTGGCCCTTTCTGTGCCCTGGATATCACAAAGGCTACAGCCGTGCTTTCCTACCAAAGCCTTCCAACAGATGACCCTGAGGATTGTGGTTGTTGTCCAGGCTGGTGTTGTTGTGAGGACAGTTCCTCTGGCCAGCGAAGCCCCAACATGCCGAATGCTGGTGACTCACGGGAAATGAAGAGATGGGATCATCTTCAGCATTGATCACAAACAGAGTGTGACGAGGCCTCTTTTCACAATCTCTGACAGCCAATCCGTTCACTCCCTCCCTCCTTTCATCCATACCACACTTACTCTGTCATAACGAGGAGCTGCCACTCAAACTGCTTCAAGCTGCACTTATTGCAACACCGGCGAGGTCACAGGACGAGCCAGCTCAACTGGGATTAAAGTCTCAGTAGCATTTGTTGAAAGAGAGTTTATAGCAACACAGTGGGCAAATCTGGAGGAAAGAGTTTTGGCTCAGAGACTGCCTGTGCTGCAACACACTGGATGGAGCAGATGAAATTAAGCTTATGAATTGAAACACATGCATTATGCATAATGACAAGAGGCCGAAGGGAAAGAGAGACAGAGAGGAGACATCTTGTCATCACTAAAGGAGAGCGATGGAAAGATGGACAAAGGAGATGTCCCAAGAGACTATGCACTCATTCTGCATGGCTGCCTATCCGTCACCATGGAAACTGTGTGTGTGTGTGTGTGTGTGTGTGTGTGTGTGTGTGTGTGTGTGTGTGTGTGCACTGGCGACCAACAATGAGCTGGAGGGTGTGTGTGCGTGTGTTATGAGGAGGGGGAATAATGTGTAGGTGCTATGTGAGAGGCCTCCCACTGTGTTAGCAAGAATACCTTCAAAACTCGGCCTGATCACATTCCACGTCATATCTTTGTGTGTGTGTGTGTGTGTGTGTGTGTGTGTGTTGCAGACGGAGAGAGTCTGTGGACTGAGAGATCTTATCATTTAAAAGCAAGACCCTCTGTTGATGAGTGATCTGCCGGATGGTGTGATTGATGAAGGACAGAGTGATGAACGCTTGATGAGATGAAAGAGTGAAGAGCCATCAGCATGCAAACGACAACACACACGCACTAACACACCGAGCGAGAGAAGAAGCCCATGACTAAGGCCTCTGATGTTCATGTGCTGGCAGCACACATACATGCGTACTTGAACAGACACGCCAACTTATGGAACCAAAAGACACGTCATGCAAAAACACACTTAAACACACACCTCAGAGGAAGATGAAGGGACGATTATAGATAAAAAGTTTTCTTTGAGGCAACAGAAACGTGACATGAATAACAGAGGCTGCGCGACCATATAGATAGATAGATAGATAGATAGATAGATAGATAGATAGATAGATAGATAGATAGATAGATAGATAGATAGATAGATAGATAGATAGATAGATAGATAGATAGATAGATAGAAATCACACACATGGTTAACATACTGGTGACAAAATCAGTGTTCTCACTTGTAATTTATTGGGTTTTTTTGCAACTCCCTCCAGAGAGGGAAGTAATTTGTCTGTGGTCAGGCCCACTCATTAACTCAAAAACAGACATGGAAACAGTCTCTCTCTCTCTCTCTCTCTCTCACACACACACACACACACACACACACACACACACACACACACACACACACACAAACATAGGCCTTTGGCACCTTGAGGAGAGTGCCCTTGCTGTGCCAGGCTGTGCCAACATGTGGGTGCAGTTACAGTAAAGAAACACTGCCAAGACCACTCTGGGCAGGGCAAACAGCTGCCAGGGGCTCACACACACACACACACACACACACACACACACACACACACACACACACACGCAAGTGCACGATCCCCGATCCTAACCCTGCAGCCTGGCTCACGCTCCTATCCTGCGCTTTCACTACCACAAGAACATAGCCACAAATTCTCCACACAGCCTCCTCTCACACTCACACACAGCACATAATCCACACATAATCTTCCACCTCTTCCTCTGTCTCCCTTTCTCATGCAAACGCACACACACACACACTTTGCTGAGTCAATGCGGATAATAAAAGACAGAAATATAACCAGGATTTCCCTCGCCTGTCTTGATTTCTGTTGTGTGATATATAGGAAGCTTAACTGTTCCATTGATTTTGTACTGTACATTCCTGGTGTGTTGGTTCAGCTCTGCTCACTCAGCGTGGCGTCTTAATCTCTCAGGATCGCTGTCAGTTGATGAATCCTCAGTCATACAGACAGAGCCGCTTTAGGGACTATAAGCAGAGAAGTTTAGATAGAGAACGTAAAACAGATATTATATGCAGGCAGTTTTCTTTGTATATCGACATTTACTCTTAGTGTGTCTTACATGGTCTTACAATATCAGTCTGAGCTTTCAAGAGGAGAAACCGGTCTATGGAGGCTACTTTCAGTGCAGAAATTGCCATGTTTACCAATTATTTTCTAAATTGTTAATTAATTTTCTGTCATTTATTACCATGGTAACTATGTCTTGACATTAGCCCCGTGCGAATGAGACTAGCGTTACCTGGGCTCCTCTTGTGAATTGCAATAATTGCAGAGGTTGTCTGTTTTCTTAATTGCTGTGAATGTGCCATGTGCATGAAGTGTAAAGTAAAAAAAAAAAAAAAAAATCCATTGCAAATTACCTTCCATGTTTCACCACGCAGGTCATCAGGTAATATTAGTTCTGTGTCTCAGTAATTAGAGTAAAAAAACAAAAAAGTATTTAGGGGAATTTTCTATCCAAGCTTGTCTCTTTATTGTTTGGGCTGAGAACTGCTCAGACTGCTTTATTGTGCTGAGCGTGGTCTGAATTTTGAAAGCTCACCATGCAGAGCCATACGGGAAGAAGAAGCTCAGCATGTGGTAAACCAGTTATGTTAAAGGTGCAGCCCCTATGTTTGTGTTTTGTGCAGGAACCACAGAAACAGGGTGTAAATTCCCAAACTGCACGAGGTTTACCGGCGAATCTTGACAGTGAGAGCTCAGCTACTTGGATTTCAGTCATGTATGGGAAGAGAAAACGAATAATAAAAGCACCAATGAAATGAATTTAATGTTGTCTTTTAAATATGTGAAATCTCAGTCACTGATAAACATGCTCACAGATAAGACTGGTCATGTGACCTCCCTTGTAGGTTACAATGGTGTGTCTCAGCTAGCCTTGCTCCATCCAAAGATAATAAAATCCACCTACTAGCACCTCATTAATTACCGCGTTATCTGTCTTTTGTTTAATCCATCCGGGAAGTCCCTGCTCCTGGCCAAGGAGTAGTCTGGCACATAACAGTTTGGTTTGGGACGTAACGTGTTACCTTTGGACAGGAGCAGGCTAGCTGTTTGCCCTTGCTTCCAGTCATAATGGTAAGATAAGATAATGCTCTCCTGACTGGACCTTAATATTTAAAAGTATGAAAGTGGCATTGATCTTTTCATCTAACTCTGTGCAAAGAATAGCAAATAGGAATATTTCCTAAAATGTCAAACTATAGAAATGCATGTTTAAAGCCATAATAGGCAAATCAGTTTTGTGCTGTCATTGCTAGCATTGTAAAGTGTTACAGTGGATTTGTGTTGCAGAGTTCATTTAATGTGGAATGTGAGAAAATTCTGATGAAATGTAAAGAAATGCAACCCGACTGTCTGCCCGCTAACATCACGAACGTTGCAGCAATTCCCATTTAAAGTGGTGATGGAAGCATGTGAGGAGATAAAACCTCAAATGCTGTCACACTGTTCAGGTTGCACATTAATTTACTGTACAAATTACAACCAGACAGGTGTACAGTTACAGATATTTTGATGACCCTCGCAGTGTCGCTGACAACACATCAAGAGGAAAGAACATACACGGCTGTTCGAGGTGTGTGTGTGTGGGTTTGCACCGGTTGTTTTATATAAATATACTGTACATATCTTTTCTCCTGCTGTCTCTGGGGTAGAGATGGCAAGCTTGGCAGTCAAGTGTGACACACACATACAAATACACATATAAATTCCACCCTGCATCCAGATCATATCATAAATATCACACACGTTCCCACACAGCAGCTATCAGGTGACTGTGGCTCTGGCTGCTGTGTCCACTAAGACTTTACAGGATGTTTGACCTATTCTGACTGTCAGAGCAGGCAGCCTCGAGCCGGCCAAGACTCCTCCACTATTCCAAATATCAAATACCAGCATCAGCGATAACCACCAGAGCTGCTCTGAGTAATGTACAACCTGATGTGTGTGTGTGCGTGTGTGTCTTGCCTGCATTAAGGAGACAGGAAATGGTGATGATGGTTTTTCTGCATTTTCGTGTTTAAATCCTGTGGATTAGGAGGTTATGGAGGGAGTTTGACCCTAGATGACCCCGAGCCAGCGTACCGGCTATAAAACACTCCTCATCTCCTGCTCTTCCTCTGTCTGCCTGCTCCACTTTGTCCTGTTCTCCTCTTCACTGTTTAACTTCTCTTCTTTCTCCTCTTTTTGCTTGATTTCCTTTATCCTTTAAAGTAAAGCACAACATAAATAAATGGAAAACGTTTCATACGTACAAAATGTTTGGACCAATACAGACTTTTAGTTTGACACACAAAAGGCCACTGTGTTAGATTTAGGTGGCTTTATTGGCAAAATATTGCTGTGTTAAGGCAGGATTTGGACCCAATAGCAGACATGCAGACAGGGGGCAAGGGTTAAATAGGAATTCATTGAATGGATAATGAAGGGAGAATGGGAATAGCAGGTGAGGCACGAGGCACAGAGGTGGAGAGCAGTTCAAAGATACGCTGGAGCGCACAGAGCTCAAATGGTGTGAGCACAGAGTTGAGGGCACGTGGTGACGGAGGCACAGATGAAGCTAGGTGGTGATGGTTGTGAGCTAGAGGCTCGAGGCAATGTGGCGACAATTCTTCATCAGTCCTTTATGCTGTGCTTGATT